>NC_065550.1:33688161-34328984 GCF_022605725.1 Anthonomus grandis grandis | reverse complement strand
GTTTACGCTTAAGCTATTGTTGCCTTTTCTTGCTCTATTTCCATACTAAGGCACGCACATATTTTTTTTTAATAAAAAATTTTCAGCATATTATAATGCATGCATAGCTTAAATTAACTTGAAATACATTTTCCCAATAATTTTTTATTCTGGTTATATTAATTATATTCTACTTATAATTTACTACAGTAATAATTCTCTTCTAATTTTCGGTTTTGGTATATTTATTTATCAACCTTATATCGTCAAGGTATTATTCAACTGTAGAATATACGTATATCATGTTATACAATTGTGTTTACAAAAGGGAGAAAATTTTAGCATTTAAAAACATTAATACGGGATTTAGGGGAGAGTGGTACACATTGACACATAGTACACAACGAAACACTGCTATTAACTCGTTTAAATTTGCCGCCACAATTTCACGACCCATATAGTATTGCGTCAGCCACCATTAGTTAGTTTTCGTATGCCGACCAACAAAGATTTTACGGAGCGTTTTCTGTTTTCTTGTGGATAAATATTGAAAAGAGGATCGAACATAGAAAGGTATGTTACCTTCAAATAAATAGATTTAGTTTTTATTAATATGTCATTTTACTTCTTGTGATGTATAAGTTTTAACCTATAAATATTGGGGCCAAAACTTTTCAGGCTTCGCATTTACATTGAATCGAAATTTAAAGCATGCGATAGTACACATTGAAACACATGCAGGTAGTACACAACGATACATGTGTTGGAAATAAACTGCTAAATAAATACCATTATTTATTTATTTAGCAGTTTATTTCCAACAGGCAAAGCCCAGTTACAGGAAAATCTACAATTAATGTTTTGAAAGTGTAAACAAGTATTAAATTACTATAAATTAAATAACAAAAAAATAAAGAAAAATAAGGAAAACTTAAATTACTATAGTAACATCATGTATATATATCAAAATTAAAGGAGATGTAAATTAACATTAGAATGAACAAAGAAAGGGATTCATGGGACAAGGCAAAAAAGGAAGAGAAGAGGAATTATGGTAACTGTTGGTTTGTCAGAGACAAAACTAGATCCTTTATGGAGCATACAAATATGTCACAGGTTGATGATACTGAATTAAAAATTCTGCACATTTGATATACGGGATCCTGAAACCTAATGTTAGTTCTGGCGCGATCTAAAGCAAAAGTGATATTTGCTCTAGAAGCAAATCGTGGAACATGAAATAGAATATCGTTCAAGAGAGGAGGAGAATTTATTTGATTATTGACCAACTTCCATAAGAATGTTACAAAATGAATTGTTCTCCTCATGGCCAGAGATTGCAGATTAAATATACCTAACATCAGATCATGATCATGTCCCCTAACAGGATATATTCCATCCTCACGAAACATAAGAAACTTTAAAACCCTTCTCTGAACACTTTCGATGTAGCCAACATGGCATTCACCAAGGAACCGTATTCCAGTCTTGATCTAACAAAGGAAAAGTACAATAGTTTTATTGAGTTTGAGTTGTTAAAGAGTCGGCTATTTCGAATGACAAAACCCAGAAGTTTCAACGAGGAGGTCACTGTCTGTTTAATATGTGGCACAAATGTGAGCCTATCGTCGAATACAACCCCTAGATCTTTAATAGAAGTACTTCTACATAGGATTTGATTGTCTATATTGTAATTAAACAAAACAGGATCCTTGGTTCGGTGAAAGGAGATCACACAGCATTTCGAGATGTTAAGACATAACTGATTTCGACTGCACCACCCCCTAATTAGGTCCAAGTTACTCTGTAAGAACAAGCAGTCCAAGATACTATTGATACACCAGAATATTTTCAGATCATCAGCATAAGTTAGTCTAAGGCAGGAAATCAATTCTATAAGATCATTAATATAAAAGATAAAAAGAAGTGGGCCGAGATTGGATCCCTGTGGGACTCCAGAAGTTGAAACAAAGGTATTAGATCTGCAACTGCAAACTGACCCACCTCAATAAACTGTAGACGGTCAATAAGGTATGACGAAAGCAACGAAATTAGCCTTTCTGAGAAGTTGAATTGCTTGTTTAATTTTTCCAGCAGAATGCTATGATTTATCTGATCGAAAGCCTTACTGAAATCAGTATACACCACATCAACCTGACTTTTTCTATCGAGGGCTGAAGAAATAAAATGGGTCACATTACAGAGGTTAGTGATGCACGACCTTTTAGGAATAAAACCGTGCTGATCTATAGAGAGTAGTGATTGAACTTGGGGAAGAATTCTGTTATAAACAATAGTTTCAAAAGTTTTGGAAGAATTGCAAAGCATGGAGATAGGTCGGTAGTTGTCGATTCTGTTTCTTTTTTGTAAATTGGTATTACTTTAGCACATTTCCAGACGCCTGGAAATTTGCTAGTTTTCAAAATAAGGTTAAAAATATGACCTAAATTGAATATTATGATGATTCTATACTGTCGTTTTTTTTATTGCAGGTATACCATGGTAAGAAAGAAGAAAGAACGAACAAGAGCCAAATTTACAAGCGAACAAATGACGGCAGCCGCCCAAGAGGTGAAAAGAAATGGAACTTCACTTCGCGTTGCTGCAGAGATGTTTAACATAAACTTTAGCACATTAAGGCGATATGTGATGAAAGAGAAAAATGACCCTAAAGCCAAGATGGAGCCAAATTAAGCAGTTCGATTAGTATTTACCTCAGAGCAGGAAAAGATTATGTGTGATTACATTAAGACCTGCAGCGAAATGGCATACGGTTTAAATACCCTAAAAGTTAGACAATTGGCGCACGAAATGGCTGCTAAAAACAATATTACTATGCCAGAATCTTATAAAACTAATAAGTGCGCAAGCAAAGATTGGTTAGGAGCTTTTATGAGGAGAAATCTATCCTTAAGCATCCTTGCTCTCTATCGAGGCTTAATGTTGAACGATTTTTTTCACATTTAGAGCAAATATATAAAAAACACCCATCAGTTGTTCAAGATATCTGAATATATAATTAAGATGAAACGGCTACAACAACCGTCCAGCGGCCTCATAAAATAGAAGCACAAAAAGGGGTTAAGCAGTTAAACCAGTGCATAAGTGCCAAAAGAGGATTACTAGCTACTACTTGTGCAATAATTCGAGCAGATGGAACATTACTACCGCCAGCAATTATTTTCCCACGTAAAAAATTTAATAACCTCATGTTAAATGGAGCACCGCCAGGAACGTTGGCACTAACCAATCCAAGTGGCTGGATGACCGTAGACCTTTTCACCCAAGTAATAGATCATTTTATTAAGTATACTTCTACTATGAAAGAAAACCCATGTCTATTAATATATGACAATCGCGAAACATATATGTCTTTGGAGATAGCAGAAAAAGCAAAATCCACACACAAGCAACAAGATGCCGCCTTTAGATAAGTCAGTATTTTTTTCTTTCAAAAATTTTTACAACAGTGCAATTGATTCGTGGCTTCTTAACCATCCTGGAGTTCCTATGACATTATACCAAATTGCAGAATGTGTCGGTATAGCGCACTCAAAATCTATGACTCCTGAAAATATTATAAACCGTTTCAAATCTACAGGAATCTACCTGTTTAACAAACATATTTTTATGGAAGCTGATTTTCTTTCATCCTCGGTTACTGACAGACAAACAGATGATTTAGAAAACGACGATACACAAAAAGGCATGGTGGTAATACAAGCTACCATTATTAATGATATATCGGCAACAAGCATTGCAGCTACCTCCAGCGCTGATTTATCTAGTGCAACGAAAATTAGGGAATGTGGACTAGATGAGGAAAACTCAACGTTTGAAATAGTTCCTTTACTACGCCATTTGAGTTTCGAGGATCCCCAAAGGTTGCGCCCAGGAAAAATCGAACACGGAAATCGAAGAAAAGTGTTATTTTAACCAGCACGCCGGAAATGAAAGAGCTATCTTACAAAACAGAAAAAAATTAAATCCCAAATATTAAGACAGTGACAAAAGTAAAGCGAAATATATCGAAAGAGTAGAAAAAGGACGTACACAGTAAAAAGAAAAAAACAAGTGAGAGTGAATTAGAAACGGAATCTGAAAGAAAGAAAGAGTTACAGTTAGCGGACTCTTCGGATGATGAATTAACCTTAGCTGATCTCCAATATCATATGATGGAACAACAGAAAGATGACGCGATTACTGCAATTACCAAAACAACTGCAATTTTAGAAGACTCATTTGTATTAGTGAAATTTGAAAATAACATCCACTATATCGCTAGAATTTTGGAGGTCATAAATTCTAATGAGTTTAAAATTTCATATTTAAGAAGAAGTGCTAAGGTGTCCTATTCATTTTACTTTCCGGATGTTCCTGATATTCATACGGGACTGAAATGGGATTTTGTTATGCTATTACCGAAACCTATAAATGCAAAGAACAAAAGACTTTCTTCTTATTATAAATTTGGACTAGATTTTAACAATATGATTGTACGCTAATATAAACGTAAAAACATAAAGATTTTTTGTATTAATATATTTATTCCAATGTGTTTCATTGAAAACTATTACCTTATGTTTCAAACTGTACCACTAGCGGTACACATTGATATAAATGCAGAAATAAATATTTTTAAAAATGTGTTTTTTTATTCAGTAACTGTTAAATTTTATAGAAATATATATACGCATAACGACATCTTAAATGCAGATTTTTGGAACGTTAAAATCGCACACTAGAGTGGATTTACTAAAAATTGGGTCATTGTGTACCACTCTTCCCTACTACGTATCTAGTTTTTAAACTCGATTACTACACCTCAAATATTTGACGAAGTACTTCTGAAAAATTACTCTTTTTCGTCCATATTATCCAATCTAATAATGCTGTTTTTATACGAAATATTTATATATAAAATTATATCAATTTTAATTTATATATTTACTGCAACAAGATTGTTTTTCATCAACAAAACCCTTACCCCCCCCACCCACCCTAAACACTTGTCCAGTAAGAAATTCTTTTGAAAAATCACTGGTTTTCGTCTATAATATCCAATCTAATAACACTATTTTTGTATTAAATATTTATTAATATATATAATTATATCAAATTTAAATAAACAAAATAACAAAATTATAGGTAATAAAGAAATCTATAGTTTTTGTATCAAGACTTTTCTCCCATACTTTTAAAGTTTTCAAGTAAAACGTGATAAAATCCCATTTTATTTCTCGAAAACGAGCAGTTAATTTACTTCGTACCTAGAGTCCTTAAAAAATTAAAACTGTATTTGGCTTTCTAAAAATAAAAAAAAAATTACCTAAGGCTGCTAAATCTACGCTAACTGAAAAAATCTGTTATTATTAGATAACCAATGATTACAAATGAGTTCGAGAGCAATTTTCTTAAAAAAATTAGCCGTGCATTCGTTTGTCTCAATGTGAACGCGCCTTTCACATTGACGTTTCTTCATTAAAAAACAGTAAATGTAATTTTTTATTCCCAATGATTAATTCACGGGTAGTAAACTTTTGCTCAACCCTATAATATATGCTTCTAATACGCGCTACGTTAAATAAACCGACATGCGTTAACTCTAGCAATTTTTTCACTGTTCTTTATATAGACAAAAAAAATTGGTTCAAACTGTAAGCTAACGTTTTTGAAAGAGTTGATCAAAAAAGACACATTATGCTTCATGCCTAGACTAGAGTCGGCCATAAAAATAACTGCATCCTACTCATTTCTTACGGGGTTTCCTGAAATAATATGCACCTACGACAACAACAACTCAATTTCCCATAACAGCAACAGAAGATGACAACAATAAAAAAAAGCGAAAACAACTTTAAAAGTGATTTATTGCACCCGCACATTCTTGAGGGCAATCAGTGCCCAACACCGTGGCGAGATAGAATCATTTGTTATTTTTCTAGTACAACAATGGATCCCCATTTCCTTTAGAAATGCGACTCTATCAAGCAGAATGACGTTCTCGCATACGGACTGAATGGCCGCCTGAAGCCCCGTTAAAACTTCGGCGGCCCAACAATCATTTTTGTGTTTTTCGTTCCATTTTTCACGCATTTTGATCGAAAAAAGTTGTTGCTGGCGATGGTAATCGGTCGGTTGGCCGTCGTCTCGCCGTACAAGTCGGTGCGTTCTCGGTAAATTATTCAAATACGCCTCGAAACCTTCGTCACTGTCTGTTGCGTCCGATTTGCCCGATTTTCTCTTTAGTCTTCGTACCGAGCAATTTTCTGGAAATTAAATTTGAGAAAAAATTTTATTAATAAAATTGGCAGGTGCGTGTATTTTTGTGTGAAACAGAGGGGATGTTATATATGGTCTATTGGTTTAATGTAGGTGGGTTAAGTTTCGCGCGTTTAGGGAATTTTTCTGAGTTGTCCTAAGGAGGAAATTTTGGAGAAAAAAACAGTTAGGATTATCCCTAGCAGTTGTGTATTTGCGTGGAAAATTAATATGGCCATCTTGTTAAGACATAAATAATGGTCCGGCAAGACTAACCGGTTTACAGGGACTATTTCTAGGGATTTGAGTTTGTTCGACAGTCTTGATTTAAATGTTCTAAACAACTCCCTAGATCTGATAGGTTCCAGAAGCCCTTCGTGGGTTCTCTGTATGGTCAGTTGTCTCAGTCACACCCACTCACTTAGTAGTAAAACACATACTCAATTTAAATAGGGTGTTTATTAAAGTTAATATCTTACTTGATCAGAGACAAAAAGCCCTTATATATGAGCATGACAGTATAGAGACAAAATATGTAGCGACTATAGCATTGAATAGCATTCCTTATTAAATATAGCTTTCCTGTTATTGATGATAATTAGTTTATTTTTTCGGTATCTTACAAGAAATAATTCTGAGAATTTTTCTATAAACCTTGAGAATTTAATTCATTTCAGATTTTCATATACATACTCATTAATAAGGGTTGTTTTAAATAATTTTTTTAAGTTAATTTAATTTTATTATAGAATTAAACAGGGTGGTGTACACAAGTAGTATAAAAGTTACTTAATGAAGAAGTAAATTTTTTTTCTCTTATGCAGGGTGTACCGATAATAATGTTTAAAATTTATTCAAGACAGTACTCAGGAATTTAGGGTGACAGCTATATATTTTTTTCTTCTTTTGGTGCTACAGGGTGAAACAAATTAGTGGTTCCAAGTAACTCGTTTTATATTATAGGGAGTTTTTTTTTTCTTTTCCTTTTGCTTTCCATATACTTCTTTTAATTTTATATACCAGATGTTAAAAAAGACGCTCTACAAAGTGGGCGTTTGGCGGGTTTAATATGATTTTTTCCATAATTTTCTCAATTAAATGTTTTTGAAATTCATGGCCTCGATCAATCGGAACAATAACGAATCATACCAAAAAAATCGAATTTTTGCCATAAAAATCCCCCACCGATCTAAATATCATAGACGATCATAATGAAATGGGGTTTATCGTCTTTGAGTAACATAGTTTAATAGGAAAATACAAAAATTCAAGGCGATCGAGGACGTGGAAGAAAAATTACATGCGGTAGAAGTCCAAAAAATCAACTTTCCACATGTTTCTTGATACATAAATCCATCTGACACCCATGTACCTCAGACGATCGTAATGAAATGCTGCTTCTCGTATGTGGAGATCATAACGAGATCATCTCGTATGTGGAGATATAACTTAGATTCAAAGAACATGTTACCCTTAAACTAAAAAATGGATATTCTGCCTTAAAAACAATATATCGTCAAAGACATTTTTTAAGCTCAAGTATCAAAAAACTGCTCTGTGATGCTTTAGTACTATCACCGTTAAATTTTTGCGACACAATTTATGGACCATGTCTCGATAACTCCGACTCAGGTAGAATTCAAAAACTTCAAAACTCTTGCTTAAGACTTATATTTGGTATAAGAAGACGGCAACATATTTCTTAGAAATTAAAAGAAGCAGGTTGGCTAAATATGCACAATAGACGAATATTACATATTTTATGTTTTTCTTACAAAATTCTTAAATCAAAAACTCCGCCTTACTTACTTGAAAAGCTTACCTATCGTACTGATGTGCATAATCTTAATATAAGACGTAAAAATCTTTTAACAATTCCTTGCCATAGCAAAGAACTCTTTAAGCGATCCTTTTCTTATGTCGTACCAAATTTGATTAATAAGTTCAAAATAATTAATTTTACTGTCACTGAAAAAACTTTTAAATTAAAAACCAAGCTTCTTCTTTTAAATCAAACTTAATTTTTCTTGAATGCCTTTCTTTATTAAAATATTACGCACATGCTAACTAACTGAATGCAAAGTAAAATATTCTATTAACATTTACTATTCAAAAATTAACTGTTTACAAAAAAAAGAAGAAAAAAGAAGAATTTCTTCATTCCGTTTCATCCATTTTTCTTACTGCTTTTTCCCCTCAGAAGTATATGCCTATTTGTTTTTTTCTAGTTTGTCTATAAGAATTGTTTTTTTTTTCTCTCACTTCTTCTATTATAAGCCCTAACAGAATCCACGAAGTTGTTTCCTTCTTTTCTGGAAGTCTGAATGCATGGCTTTTTAGTTGCCTTATATACTTGTGTTAACTAAATTCTTTATATAACCTATTGTTTTTAATATGCTCTCTTTATTTAATATTCTAATATTCAATTCCATGTATAAAATCATATTACCTTCTGTAATTATGCTTTTTTTTTGTATTGGTGGCTAATAAACGTCTTATTATTATTATTATTATTGTTATTATAATTACATAAGAAAATTAACACTTCAAGGGGATCGAGGACGTAGTGCAAAAATTACATGCGGTAGAAGTCCAAAACATCAACTTTCCATGCATTTTTTGATACATAAACCCATCTGAGCCCCATGTACCTTAGCCGATCGTAATTAAATGCTGTTTCTCGTCGAAAATAAATACTTCAAGGAGATAAAGGACGTTGTGCAGAAATTAAATGCCGTAGAAGTCCAAAAAATCAACTTTCCACATATTTTTTGATACATAAACCCATTTGAGACTCATGTACCTTAGACGATCATAATGAAATGCTGTTTTTCTTCTCCGGAAATCATAATTACATAAGAAAATTAACACTTCAAGGAGATTGAGGACGTAGTAAAAAAATTACATTCTGTAGAAATCCAAAAAATCAACTCTCCACTAATTATTTTGATACATAAACCCATTTGAGACTCATGTACATCTTAGACGATCGTAATGAAATGCTGTTTCTCGTCTGTGGAGATCATAATTACATAAGAAAACTAACACTTCAAGTGGATCAAGGACGTAGTGCAAAAATGAAATGCGGTAGAAGTTTAAAAAATCAACTTTCCACATGTTTTTTGATACATATGTTAGGATCAAACACCGATTTCGGCCAATGATCGAAAAATACGGCCAAAACGCGTTCTGGCCACTAACCTATTACCAAAGTCCGAAAAATCGCGTTTCGGCCGTTAAATGTAGACCAGAACGCGTTCTGGTCCTTTTGAAATTACCAGAATGCGTTCTGGATCTTTTCAAATTACCAGAACGCGTTTTGGATCTTTTAAAATTTCCAGAATGCGTATTGACTTTTCGCAGTTAGCCTGAAAGCAATCTGACTTTTGTCACATTGCCAAAACGCGTCGAACACATAAAAAAATCGTTCAAAGGCCAGTGCAATATGGAAAAATATTTTTATTGTTTATGTAAGTATAACATTCAAATGTTAAAAGTAACAAAATCAACTCTAAAAGAAACAGAGAAAATCAAAATACTTAAAACTTTTGGAACCTTAAGGGCTTACTTATTTTTACATGAACTGTTGCGGTGACATTTACTGTTACACACTACTTTCTTGGCCCTACACGCACATTTTCTGTCGATGCAATATCGTTTGCAATTGCACTTGTTTCGATCCAGATGCTAAGCCAGAAGCAGTTCGAAGAGATACAGACGTTGACAGGACTGTTGAAATATCAATAAAGTCGGAGTCGGCTAAGGTAAACTCATTACGGCTATACAGCGATATCAAAGTTCCATCTTTCGTTCCTGAAAATTGATAAAACATTATTTATTTATTTATTTATTTATTTATTTATTTATTTATTTATTTACACCACTTCACAGAATAAATTCCAATTAATGAGTGGGAAAATTACAACAATAAATTACAAAACATAGGTATCTTAAGAAAATCAAAAAGAATACAATATTATCAATAATTACAAGCAAATGGTATTAAAAGAAATATAGACAAAGTAAATTAAAGGTAAAACATCTAGGAAAAGTGTACCCTTTTAATTTCCGACAAACTGCAATTAAAGATGTCACACTGATCCAGAACAGAGTCATGTATGTTACATGCTCTGCGCAGAGGAGAAAATTTACAAATGTTGGTTCTAGGTCTTGATAGGTAAAAAGTTGATGTATTCCTTGCTGATATGCGAGGCACATGAAAATTTAGTTGCTGCAATAGATCTGGTGAATCAATAATATTATTTACCAACTTAAATAAAAATTGCAAATCAGCGGATTTTCGCCGATCCTCCAGCAAAGCAAACGAAAATCTTTCCAATAAACGCTGATGTGGGAAACCAATTTCTGGGTACACTCCGTCACTCTTGTACCAAAGATATTTGAGAAATTTTCGTTGAATATTTTCAAGTTCATGAATATGATTTGTATAATATGGTGACCAAACTTGGGATGCATATTCCAATATTGATCTGACATAAGAAAAGTACAGAATTTTTAGACTAAGAACATTATTAAAATTTTGCGAGTTCCTGATGATATATCCCAACATTCTATAACTGCGCTTGACAATATCTAAAATATGCGGTTGAAAAGAGAAAGAGCTGTCAAAGATCACCCCTAAATCTCTAAATTCAGTTGATCTAGGCAGAATAACATCATCTATGGTATAGTTGTAAGTAATGAAGTTTTTCTTTAAGCCAAATGAGACAACATTACATTTAGCCGCATTAAGGGGTAGATTATTATTTTTACACCATGTATTCAAAAGACTTAAATTATTTTGTAGCCGCTCACAATCCAAAATAGAGTCAATTCTAATATATAGTTTATTGTCATCTGCGTACAGCAGGCTATTAACATCAAGTTGGTCAGATATTGTATTAATGAATGAGTTGAAAAGAAGTGGTCCCAGAATTGAGCCCTGTGGGACTCCGGAAGTGGCAACTATCTGCACCGAACTACGACCAAAACATTCCACGTGTTGTGGTCGCTCGGTAAGATAGGACTGTAAAAGATTTGACAAAGAAGAAGAAAATCCATAATATAGGTCGAAATTATTAATGAGAATGTTGTGGTCTAGTCGGTCAAATGCTTTTGAAAAGTCTGTATAAATAACATCGACTTGAGAGTTTGCATTTATTGATTCGGTGATATATTCTGTAAGAGAAATCAAATTTGTAGTGGTAGATCTACCTTTCATGAATCCATGTTGTCGAGTATTTATAAGACTCCCCACTTTAGGATATAAAGCAGAATGAAGTGCGCGCTCAAAACATTTGGAGAAGTTATTTATTATTGTGATAGGCCGGTAATTTTCAACCATGTTTTTGTCATTCTTTTTATGTATGGGAACAATTTTAGACGACTTCCAAAGATCAGGAAAACATTCTTGTTTAAGGGCCAAGTTAAAAAGAATTGTTAATGGTTTTGCAAAAACATGTCTACAGTCTGATAAAAGAAATGCGGGTATTTTGTCAGGTCCAACTATCGGTGTGGGTTTTATAGTTTTTAAAGCACTTAATACCTCGTTTTCAGTAAATCTAGTTATGGTTATGCACTCCGGGTACGGTGTCTGAATATTATTAGAGTTAGAGGCTTGAGGTGAACTAAAAGTCGTGTATGAGCTCCGAAAGAAAGCTGCAAATGCATCAGTAATACTCTGCGGATCCGATAACAAAGTTCCTTGTTGATCAAACATATTTTGGGGCAGGGAGTTATTTTTTTGTGAACTCCGAATTAACTTCCAAAAGTTATTAGGCTGCGAGTTTAAATCATTCTCAAGTCTCGCACAGTATTGTTTGTATGACAGCTCAACATTTCTTTTTATTTTAGAACGCAATTCTCGAAAATTTATTAAATCTTGTTGAAAATGAAAGCGTCTAAATTTTATCCAAAATTTATGTTTTTGTTTTATGTCTCTTACTATTTCAAAAGAAAACCAGGGCGGGTAGGTACGAGCTCTTTTTGCAGTTTTCGGAACATACATATCAAGACAAGAATAAATCTTCAGATAGAAAATGTTCATAGCAGTATTAACATTTTTAACCGCTTCCAAATCACTCCAATCAACTCTAAGAAAACTGTCATATAACAATCTGAGGTCAGCTTTTTTAAAGTTATAAAAAATATTATCTATTTTACAGTTATTAAACTTTTTGTCAGGGGTATAATTGAACCTTATAAATAACGAAGGATGGATAGCTTCCTCGTCAACCAAGAAGTCGTAGCATCGCTCCACAGTACAGAATTGAGGCTCTGATGTAATGACCAGATCCAATAATTTACCTTGAGAATTTTTAATAAAATTTACCTGATTCCAGTCAAAAAAGTTTAAAGTATAAATAATCTGGTTTAATCTGTTGGATGATAATGAATTTTCCGAATAATTAATATACTCAGGTATATTAAAGTCTCCTAGCAAAATTATTTTTGAGTTGAAAAGATAGGTTAAAGAAGATAAGTATTCAAAAATATTTTCATATATATCAGCATTAAGTCCGGGTGGTATGTATATTAAAATAACATATACATAAGAGTGCTCAAATATAATTTTTATACCTATGATTTCAATAATATTTTTAAGGTTATAAGAAAGCGCCAAGTTTAACTTTACCACCGAAAATGACTGCTTTACTGCTAATGCCACCCCCCCGCCCCTCTTCTCGGACATCTCTGCATAGTTTCTATCGCAGCGGTAGACAGAGTACGCATTCGGAAAAAGTTCCGAGCTATAAATCCCATCATTCAGCCAAGTCTCGGCCAAAGCAATAACGTCAAAATTGCATGTTAAAAGAGAATTGTAAAGTACTTTTGTTTTCGAGCGAAGTCCTCTAACGTTTTGATAACAGATGCGAAGGTCATTGCAACGACCATGCTGCCGAGACTCGACTGAATGCGAGCCGCAGGAACCACGAGAGAGAGGGCAGGCGGTTTCACCTTGCAGGTTGGGGGAAACCAATAAAGTTGGTTGCTACAGAGTGGACCCAAAAATATCGGACTTGAATTTGCTATTAGATTGTTTGTATGCATAGCAAGCAAAATGGTCCCAAGCAGCGTGATTGATTTCAATATTCAATTTATATTTATTTTTTAAAGACTCGCAATTAGCACACTTATAATTTTTTTTATCTGCTGCTTTTAATGTGCACATTCTAACTTCATGTGCGCCTGCGCAAAGAGGACAAACGACGTTACCTTGGCAAAACTTCACTGAATGACCAAGAACATTGCATCTAAAACAGCGTGTTATTGATGTGGAGTCATAAATGTTGCAATTGTCAAGACCCACAACAATTCTTTTTTGATCAATTAGCTTTTTAAAAGTAAAAGTATCTAAACGTAAAGTAGCCTGAAATATAGTTTCATTTTTTTTTTGTAGGCCAGACCTTAAGTACACTCATCCTAGATGCACCACTAAACAACAATTTATTTTGAGACCGCAAATGAAATTCTAGTGCTTCGTTAGAGTAATCTTCTGATAAACCAACTATTCGGATCAACGGCATTGTCGACTGAAGTTCTCGAATCTCGTAGTCTTCCCTAAGTTTCTCATTGGCCAGATCCTTCATTTTTTCTGCGCTATTAGGTTCAACTGTGACAAGAACACCGCCATTTGCAATGTGTTTAACATGGTTGAAGGATATGCTTTCATCCGCTGGCTTGATACGGTTTAAGATGTCAGCCTTAGTGTGACTGTTATCTTGTGCCGTATTCTTCGGTTTTATAATAAGCCTTGTTTTTTGACCGCTCAACGCATCTGCATAACTAACTCTAGGTTGCTGGATCTCAGTAGGTTGTAGAACAGAGAGTTTCTCATCTATGGTCTGCAATATTGATTCTTTGACAGAAGAAATGTCGTTCTGCAAAGCTTCCCGAATGGTACTTTTAATTTCATCCAAAGGTAGATTACGACAGGAAAGACAACGCCAAGTCAGTCCAGGAATCGCTGTAATAACATTTACTGCATCACTGGGTATACGCATGCATTCAGCATGGAATCGCTTCTTACAAGATCCTGCGCAGGTGAGATGCGGCTTGCTGCGAGAGGATCCCGCCGACGTGTTGCAAAGCCCACACAAGGACATTTTTTATCTCTATAGACAATCTGTAGTGGTCACCAGAGAAGCTTCTGTGAAAATTTCAGAATTTTCGAACCATAAATACAGCCAAACCTTAACACTACTGGTCAGCGCAAAAACACACGTCCGCTCAGGTCAGCGCCTAAACGATATATTATATTTAATAGCTTATTTTATTTATTTATTACCTAGTCGATCCGAGTCATTTATACAAGTACAACAGCTAACACGTTTCTCGGGGCAAGTCTACCTCTGTCCACATCAGGTACTCGTATAATAACGGTTTTTCCTACATCAATAGGTGGTAACTTTGAATTCGAGAGAGCGATCATTTTCTCGGCCTGCTTTTCCAGTCCACCTTTAGCCTCGACCCGTACATTACTAATATTTTCATTTCCTAAACATCGATTACATATAATGCTTTGTTCACCCCCTCCATTTCCTTCCTTGGCTTTTCCGCAGATGATATGAATAGATAAGCAACCAACTGAACATCTAAGGGAATCTGACATTTCTTTTTCGCATATTGTACAGACATTTTTCTCTTGTTGTTGTTGTTGTTGTTTATCTTCAGTATTTCTTCTGTTTATCATATTATCGTCGTCAACTAGACGCAAATGTCCATCTTCTCGTTCGTCTGAATTTTCTTGATTGCACAACTTTTGTAGTTCCTCTTCTGTTTTAATGTTCGATAGCAGTTCCTTAGGAAGTGACGAATCTTTAAGACCGATCTTTTGAGGCGTGCCGAACATAGCTTCATAAGGACTTTTAGTTATTCCTGTATGCAGAGAACGATTTTTATTGCTTTGCACAAACCGCAGTCCTTCAGACCATTTCGTTGTGTTTTGGTCAGCCAACCATGTAACCAATATGTCCCTTACATCTTGATTCGATCTCTCTACGGACCCTTGGCTTTGCGAATGACGAGGTTTTCCATGGACCAACTTCAATCCGGGCCACATTTCAGCAAGATTTTCTACGATGCGGTTTGCAAATTCTCTGCCATTGTCGCTTTGTAAAATCATAGGGGCGCCGAACAAACAGAAAATATCTAATAAATGATAGGCCACTTCTTCAGCTGTCTTTGTTTTTAGTGCTCTTAGCACGGTGAATTTTGTTAAATGATCCTGATAATTGAGAATGAAACGAAAATCTTGATCTGGTTCACTTTGCATGTCAATTAAGTCTACTTGACAGCGCGAATTCATTTCATTTGTTAAAATTGGTTTAACCACTAAACCTTTTCATTGCACTTTCTTTTTTAATTGACACTCTTTGCAAAGTAATAAATAAACCTCAATTATTTGCCGTGTTATATTACAATATTTCCTCTTTCATTCTGAGTCCATCACTACAATAAATAAAAGAATATAATTAGATTTTATGTCGGTTGGAAAAACTCCAAAAAACAAACCTCGTAATCTCTTATGCCCTGCTCCTACATGAGCAGAATGAATGATATCAAATAATTCATCAGTCGTGCAGAAATAACGCAGCTCAGCAGTCTCATCCGCCCTCTTCTCTATCAGCTTTTCAGTTTCACCAATTTTTAAAATATCGTACCTTTTCAATCGTCGCCTTTGTTTTGAAAAAATTGGGTCACCGTTACTTTTACAAGCCTTTGCTTCCTTTACCTCTGAAAGTATTTCATAGTATCTTTCTCTTGTAAAAATATTGCTACGATCATTGCTATCACAAATTGATTGTTGCAAATCATCACTGAAACGTAACTTAAGGTCTTCTATGGCACTAGCACACATTTTCGCTCTAGCGAAATTTTTACACGCGCTCGAATTAAACACTAAACTAAAATGACGCTCCAAGCGTTGCCACAGAACGAAATATAAAACCTACATCGATTACGAATGACAAGTTGAGACACTTACAAAATCGCTTTCTGGGCTGTTTGTTTATATGCTCGACGCGTTCTGGCAATTTCAAAATATCCAAAACGCATTCTGGTCTATATTAAAAGGCCGGAACGCGATTTTTCGGACTTTGGTAATAGGTTAGTGGCCAGAACGCGTTTTGGCCGTATTTTTTCGACCATTGGCCGAAATCGGTGTTTGATCCTAACACATACACCCATGTGAGATCCATACATCTTAGACGATGTTTTTGAAGGTGGTAGACAATGGTACAGTGAAAACATCTTGTCGGACTTGCATTGTCTTATTTATTTATTGTAACACGACGTTTCGGTTGGTAAGTATCTCCAACCGTTATCAGTTTACACTTGATAACGGTTGGAGATACTTACCAACCGAAACGTCGTGTTACAATAAATAAATAAGACAATGCAAGTCCGACAAGATGTTTTCATCTTAGACGATCATAATGAAATGCTCTTCCTTGTCTGCGGAGATCATAATTATGTAAGAAAATTAATACTTCGAGGAGATTGAGGACGTATTGCGAAAATTATATGCCGTAGAAGTCCAAAAAATCAACTTTTCATGCATTTTTTGATACATAAACCCATGTGAGACCCATTTACCTTAGACGATCATAATGAAATAATGTTTCTCGTCTGTGAAGATCATAATTACATAATAAAATTGACACTTCAAGGAGATTGAGGACGTAATGGAAAAATTACATGCGGTAGAAGTCCAAAAAATCAACTTTTCATAATTTTTTGACACATAAACCCATCTGAGACTCATGTACCTCAGACGATCGTAATGAAATGCTGTTTCTCGTCTGTGGAGATCATAATTACATAAGAAAATTAATACTTCAAGGAGATTGAGGACGTAGTAGAAAAATTACATTCGGTAGAAGTCCAAAAAATTAACTTTCCATGCATTTTTTGATACATAAACCCATCTGGGACCCATGTATCTTAGACGATCATAATGAAATGCTGTTTTTCGTCTCCGGAAATCATAATTACATAAGAAAATTAACACTTCAAGAAGATTGAGGACGTAGGGGAAAAATTAAATGCGGTAGAAGTTCAAAAAATCAACTTTTCATAAATTTTTTGATACATAAACCCATGTGAGACCCATGTACCTTAAACGATCGTAATAAAATGTTGTGTCTCATCTGTGGAGATCATAATTACATAAGAAAATTAACACTTTAAGGGGATCAAGGACGTAGTGCAAAAATTAAATGCGGTAGAAGTTCAAAAAATCAACTTTTCGACATTTTTTGACACATAAACCCATCTGAGACGCATGTAATTTAGACGATGGTAATGAAATGCTGTTTCTCGTCTGTGGAGATCATAATTACATAAGAAAATAAACACTTCAAAGAGATTAAGGATGTTGTGCAGAAATTAAATGCGGTAGAAGAGCAAAAATCAACTTTCCACATATTTTTTGATACATAAACCCATGTGAGACCCATTTACCTTAGACGATCATAATGAAATAATGTTTCTCGTCTGTGAAGATCATAATTACATAAGAAAATTAATACTTCAAGGAGATTGAGGACGTAGTGCAAAAATAAAATGCGGTAGAAGTCCAAAAAATCTATTTTCCACATGTTTTTTGATACAAAAACCCATTTGAGACTCATGTACCTTAGACGATCATAATAAAATGTTGTTTCTTGTCTGTGGACATCATAATTACATAAGAAAATTAGCATTTCAACGCGATTGAGGACGTAACGCACCAATTAAATAAAATATATTTCTTTTACTTGTTGAACACCCCTTAATTAGACTTAAAAACATAACCTCCTATGTTATAACGCAACAATGGTTTTGGCATAGTCAAAGGAATTCCCCTAGGAATAACGAAAGAACAAATACCCCAAGCTGAAACAAGAGCTAGAATCATTAAGTGAGAAGAATCACTAGCACATCAACATTCCCTCCTAAAGAAAATATTATCATTACATTTCAGGGAAAAACATAAGAATTAAACATTTCAATCTAAATGTACGAGGGTATACTAAAGCCCAGTTCTCCTATGCTATAACTGCCCCAAAACTTACAGAACCAAACACAACCTAACTTACAGTTAAATAAACAACCTATTTTACACGTACACATTAAACACGATCAGTTAATACTATGAGAAATAATTATTTACTACTATTTATGGTGATATTAATAGTCGCTTGAATATTCTGAATTGAATTGGCCTTCTGAGGCTATGAAATAGATATTAAAATTTTCCTGGTGCATTCACCATTTTTTTAAGTCTATAGGATATTTCTGTTTCTGTTTTATCCCGGAAAGTGATTCCCAAATTAGAAAACCTATTGGGGATATGCCTGCCAGTACTAAAACCGTCCCTTGTTGGGTCATTTTTCCAGTCGAGATTTATGGTCATTTCGACACTAGTTTCTGCTACTTTCTTCATTTGAAGAGGGGATAAATACTGCTCAACTTCAAGATATATCAGCTGTTTCTTTCATTCAATCTGCACTTTATTTGTTTTGTTAAAAAAAACCGCTTCTATTATCAACTTTTCAGCCAATTTTCGTCCTCAAAACTCATTTCAGACCCAAGTAACAACATGCAGGCTCGTGATTAAAACCCCAAATTTTCTTTAAATGAATATAGAATTATTGAGTATAGGTTCAAATAAAGGGAGCAAATCACCCTAAAAGACAACAGTTTTGAGAATATCCCCGCGGATAACGAGCTCATATGATGAAATATTCATGAGCCTCAATCATTCCTCGTGCTCGCGAATTTATGGCGAAAACAATAAAAATATTCGGATTTAACTCATAAATGCCATACGTGAAACTCAAGAAAATTGAATATATCTAGAGCGTATAAACTCCTAATTGGTTCCCCAAAAATTAACGAGTCAAAATAAGAACTTTTCCACACACACAAGAGAGATAATATGTTAAGTACGAGTCTTATAGCTTGCCCTAGGAAATTTTCCAAAATAAAACGGTCGATCCTAACGTATTTAACTGTTAAAATAAGGTTACACTCCACACAATCCAAACACCCCCGAAAAATTGTCCCGTTGCACCCTCGATCGGCGATCACGTGCAAATAAACCACATAAATATGAGACAGGACTTATTTGGTTTGACGTGTTTGGGAAAATTCAATTTTCGGCAACGTGCTTTATATGAAATCGCTAGTAATGCGATCAAGTGGGAACTTGTGTGTGTGTATGTGGGTGTAGGTGTGTGGAAAACAATCTGGTTTATGAAGTTTTTCAGTCGTGATGGGCGGAAAAGTGAGTTTCGTATGTGTGAGGAAGTTTTCACGTTGAGTGGCAAGATGTTTTTTTTTAATTGGCGCCATCTGTTGAGGGTTATGAGTTTTGGTTGGCACGTACGTCTCTATATAAACTTTTCATTGAAACAATAAATAAGTTATTAATAATAGGTGTCTATTTGTCATGACGTCGATGGATTTCTATAGACAATCGCTAAAAATGTGCAATGGACATTTTATTATTAAGAAGAAAAATTTTAAATATAGTTTGTTATTAAGGATTTATTGTTCTCTATGTAGCAGAACGTCGCTGTTTTTTATGGGACACTTAAATTTTACTTTAGAGCAATAAGAAAAAATTGCCTGTGATAAACGAGATATTATATCTATGTGTTAGAACGTCGATGGTTTTCGATTGGTATTGGATTGTCAATACAACTCATGTCAAATTGTGTACCATGGATTCTAACATTAAGAAAAATGGTCAATCGTCAATGATTTCCTGAATACTCAAGTAAATAAATATTAAATTTCTATGTGACAAAACATCAATAGTTTTCTATCCATCTTCTACGGATTAAGTAAAAGAGTTCATTGTTTTCAGTAAAATATTCATTGTTTTCCCGTATAAAAATAAATAAAATCTTTGATTTCTATATGTCAGAACGTCG
This sequence comes from Anthonomus grandis grandis, assembly GCF_022605725.1. Classification (NCBI taxonomy): domain Eukaryota; kingdom Metazoa; phylum Arthropoda; class Insecta; order Coleoptera; family Curculionidae; genus Anthonomus; species Anthonomus grandis. Next base: position 34,308,822 of record NC_065550.1, on the reverse strand, counting down.
ATGGTTTTGATAGAAAATCCAATAAAAATCCTATTATTATGAAATATTGAATGGCTTCCATATCAAAGTAAATAAAATCTTTAATTTCTATGAGTTAGAACGTCGATGGTTTTTGATATAAAATCCAATAAAAATTCTACCGTAGAATATTCAATGGCTTCCGATTCAAAGTGAATCAAATCTTTAATTTCTATGTGTCAGAACGTCGATGGTTTTGTATAGACAACTCAATAAAAATTCTACCATGCACGTTCTAACATTAAGAAAATTGATGATTTGTCGATGGTTTTCTATATAAAAATGAATAAAATATTTAATTTCTATGAATTAGAACATCGATGGTTTTTGATATAAAATCCAATAAAAATTCTAATGGCTTCCGTATCAAAGTGAATAAAATCTTTGATTTCTATAAGTCAGAACGTCGATGGTTTTTTCATAGAAAATCCAATAAAAATTCTACCGTAGTCGTATCAAAGTGAATAAAATCTTTGATTTCTATGAGTCAGAACGTCGATGATTTTTGATAGAAAATCCAATAAAAATTTTAACGACTTCCGTATCAAAGTGAATAAAATCTTTGATTTCTATGAGTAAGAACGTCGATGGTTTTTTTCATAGAAAATCCACTAAAAATTCTACCATAGTCGTATCAAAGTGAATAAAATCTTTGATTTCTATGAGTAAGAACGTCGATGGATTTTGATCGAAAATCCAATAAAAATTCGAATGGCTTCCGTATCAAAGTGAATCAAATTTTTGATTTCTATGAGTCAAAACGTCGATGGTTTTTTTATAGAAAATCCAATAAAAATTCTACCGTAGTCGTATCAAAGTGAATAAAATCGTTGATGTCTATGGGTAAGAACGTCGATGGGTTTTGATCGAAAATCCAATAAAAATTTTATCGTAAAATATTCAATGGCTCTGTATCAAAGTGAATAAAATCTTTGATTTCTATGAGTCAGAACGTCGATGTTTTTATCATAGAAAATCCAATAAAAATTCTAATGGCTTCTGTATCAAAGTGAATAAAATCTTTGATTTCTATGTTTTTTCATAGAAAATCCAATAAAAATTCTACGGTAGTCGTATCAAAGTGAATAAAATCGTTGATGTCTATGAGTAAGAACGTTGATGGATTTTGATCAAAAATCCAATAAAAATTTTACCGTAAAATATTCAATGGCTCTGTATCAAAGTGAATAAAATCTTTGATTTCTATGAGTAAGAACGTCGATGGATTTTGATCGAAAATCCAATAAAAATTTTACCGTAAAATATTCAATGGCTCTGTATCAAAGTGAATAAAATCTTTGATTTCTATGAGTCAGAACGTCGATGTTTTTATCATAGAAAATCCAATAAAAATTCTAATGGCTTCTGTATCAAAGTGAATAAAATCTTTGATTTCTATGAGTCAGAACGTCGATGGTTTTTTCATAGAAAATCCAATAAAAATTCTACCGTAGTCGTATCAAAGTGAATAAGATCTTTGATGTCTATGAGTCAGAACGTCGATGTGTTTTGATCGAAAATCCAATAAAAATTTTACCGTAAAATATTCAATGGCTCTGTATCAAAGTGAATATAATCTTTGATTTCTATGAGTCAGAACGTCGATGTTTTTATCATAGAAAATCCAATAAAAATTCTAATGGCTTCTGTATCAAAGTGAATAAGATCTTTGATGTCTATGAGTCAAAACGTCGATGGTTTTTTCATAGAAAATCCAATAAAAATTCTACCGTAGTCGTATCAAAGTGAATAAAATCTTTGATTTCTATGAGTAAGAACGTCGATGGATTTTGACCGAAAATCCAATAAAAATTCTAATGGCTTCCGTATCAAAGTGAATAAGATTTTTGATTTGTATGAGTTAGAACGTCGATGGTTTTTGATAGAAAATCCAATAAAAATTCTAACGACTTCCGTATCAAAGTCAATAAAATCTTTGATTTTTATGAGTAAGAACGTCGATGGTTTTTTTCATAGAAAATCCAATAAAAATTCTACCGTAGTCGTATCAAAGTGAATAAAATCGTTGAGGTCTATGGGTAAGAACGTCGATGGATTTTGATAGAAAATCCAATAATAATTCTAATGGCTTTCGTATTAAAGTGAATAAAATCTTTGATTTCTATGAGTCAGAACGTCGATGGTTTTTTCATAGAAAATCCAATAAAAATTCTACCGTAGTCATATCAAAGTGAATTAAATCTTTGATGTCTATGAGTAAGAACGTCGATGAGTTTTAATCGAAAATCCAATAAAAATTTTACCGCAAAATATTCAATGACTTCTGTATCAAAGTGAATAAAATCTTTAATTTCTATGAGTTCGAACATCGATGGTTTTTGATATAAAATTCAATAAAAATTCTACCGTGTCGTATCAAAGTGAATAAAATCGTTGATGTCTATGAGTAAGAACGTCGATGGGTTTTAACAGAAAATCCAATAAAAATTCTACCAGAGAGTATTTAATGGCTTCCGTATCAAAGTGAATAAAATCTTTGATTTCTATGAGTCAGAACGTCGATGGTTTTACCATAAAAAATCCAATAAAAATTCTACCATAGAATATTCCAATGGTTTCCGTATAAAAGTGAATAAAAAAATCTTTAATTTCTATGTGTTAGAACGTCAATGGTTTTTGATAGAAAATCCAATAAAAGTTCTACTGTATTCGTATCAAAGTGAATAAAATCGTTGATGTCTATGAGGAAGAACGTCGATGGGTTTTGATAGAAAATCCAATAAAAATTCTACTATAGAATATTCAATGGCTTCCGTATCAAAGTGAATAAAATCTTTGATTTCTATAGGTCAGAACGTCGATAATTTTTGGTAGAAAATTCAATAAAAATGCTACCGTTAGTCGTATTAAAGTGAATAAAATATTTGAATTCTATGTATCAAAACGTTGATGGTTTTCTATGGACAGTCCAATAAAAATTATTCCATGGACATTCTAACATAAAGACAAATAGTCAACGGTTTCCAAAGGAAATAAAAACCTTTCTATCAACATTCTAACATTAAAAATAAAACATTCAATTACTCCCTATAATAAGTCTATCATTTCTATATACCAGAACGTCAATGGTTTCAATAAAATCCCTCCCATTAACATTCTAACCCCAATACAAACAATTAAATCAATAAATAACATACTAACCCATCTCAGCTACCAGCTGCAGTAACGCCCTCTGCATACACAACCGCCCACGCCTCTCGTGCTCCTCCCTGGACATCGTCACGTAAGATCTGACAGTTTGTTGACAGGCCAGTCGTAAAAATGGCCGCCCAATGAACTTGGAACTGTCATACTTGTCAAACAATTGCTTACAGATGGCGCTACACGGGAAACATTTGAAATAATTGACATCGTCCGTCATGCGGTGGTAGCAGCAAGGCATTATGACCATCGCGTGTCCATTCTGGAGTTTTTCAAATAGTTTTAGTACTTCGACCGTTAAATCGGCACACGCGTGTAAACCAGTCAGGCAGATTTTCTTATCGGGACCAAAATGGGTTTTCACCAGGTTTTCTATTGATTGGGCACTCGATTCCGTGACGTAAAACTCCCGGAAAATTACGTTGGCTTTGGATTTGGGATGGAGTTTGGATTGGTGCATTTGGGCGGTTTCCACTAATTTCTTGGACGCTTCCAGGGCCAGGATGGGGTAGTTATATTTGTCGTGTAACAGGTGCGGTAAATGACCCTGAAAAGTGATGAAATGTGAGCCAAAAATGGGTCAAATAAACCCCGCTAGTACCCCAAATAAGCTCTTAATATTACATTATTGCTTCGTCAATTATAAATTCAAGATGCAAATGTATTTACTAATTCCAAAAATCTAGTTTGCTCTTAAATCTATAATGCTAGTCCAAAAAATGTCACTACACTTCTAATTAGGATTAGGATAGGTTTTCTACCAAAAAAAGGGTCAAAAGTCGATTATTTGGTATTCTACCGCATCTCACCTTTCTAATATGCTTGGAATCATTTTGAAATGTTACTTTTTATTTGTAATTGAACTGATTACAGACGTGAACCATCAATTCATTCCGATCCTTAATGATTCCTGGGTCTCAGATAGGTTTTCATGCCAAAAAGGGGGTCAAAAGTCCATTATTTGGCATTCTACCGCATCTCACCTTTCTAATATGTTTGGAATCATTTTGAAATGTTACTTTTCGTATGTAATTGAACCGATTACAGACGTAGACTATCAATTCATTGCGATCCTTAATGATTCCAGGCTTTCAGATATATTTTCATACCAAAAAGGGGGTCAAAAGTCATTTTTTTTGGCATTCTACCGCATCTCACCTTTCTAATATGCTTGGAATCATTTTGAAATGTTACTTTTCGTATGTAATTGAACTGATTACAGACGTGAACCATCAATTCATTGCGATCGTCAATGATTCCTGGCTCTCAGAAATGTTTTCATGCCAAAAAGGGGGTCAAAAGTCCATTATTTGGCATTCTACCGCATCTCACCTTTCTAATATGCTTAGAATCATTTTGAAATGTTACTTTTTGTATGTAATTAAACCGATCACAGACGTGAACCATTAATTCATTGCGATCGTCAATGATTCCGGGCTCTCAGATACGTTTTCATGCCAAAAAGGGGGTCAAAAGTCCATTATTTGGCATTCTACCGTATCTGACCTTTCTAATATGCTTGGAATCATTTTGAAATGTTACTTTTCGTATGTAACTGAACCAATCAAAGACGTGAACCATTAATTTATTGCGATCGTCAATGACTCCTGGCTTTCAGATATGTTTTTATACCAAAAAGGGGGTCAAAAGTCCATTATTTGGCATTCTACCGCATCTCACCTTCTTAATACTCTTGGAATCATATTGAAATGTTACTTTTTATTTGTAATTAAACCAATTAAAGACGTGGACCATCAATTCATTGCGATCCTTAATGATTCCTGGGTCTCAGATAGGTTTTCATGCCAAAATGGGGGTCAAAAGACCATTATTTGGCATTCTACCGCATCTCACCTTTCTAATATGCTTGGAATCATTTAGAAATGTTACTTTTCGTATGTAATTGAACCGATCACAGACGTGAACCATCAATTCATTGCGATCGTCAATGATTCCTGGCTCTCAGATATGTTTTCATACCAAAAAGGGGGTCAAAAGTCGATTATTTCATATTCTACCACATCTCACCTTTCTAATATGCTTGGAATCATTTTGAAATGTTACTTTTTATTTGTAATTGAACTGATTACAGACGTGAACCATCAATTCATTGCGATCGTCCATGATTCCTGGCTCTCAGATAGGTTTTCATACCAAAAAAGGGTCAAAACTCGATTATTTGGCATTCTACCGCATCTCACCTTTCTAATATGCTTGGAATCATATTGAAATATTACTTTTCGTATGTAATTAAACCGATCACAGACGTGAACTATCAATTCATTGCGATCGTTAATGATTCCTGGCTCTCAGATATGTTTTCATACCAAAAAGGGGGTCAAAAGTCGATTATTTGGCATTCTACCGCATCTGACCTTTCTAATATGCTTGGAATCATTTTGAAATGTTACTTTTCGTATGTAATTGAACCGATTACAGACGTGAACCATTAATTCATTGCGATCGTCAATGATTTCAGGCTCTCAGATATGTTTTCATACCAAAAAGAGGGTCAAAAGTCGATTATTTGGCATTCTACCGCATCTCACCTTTCTAATATGCTTGGAATCATTTTAAATATTATTTTTCGTGTGTAATTGAACCAATCAAAGACGTGGACCATCAATTCATTGCGATCGTCAATGATTCCAGGCTCTCAGAAATGTTTTCATGCCAAAAAGGGGGTCAAAAGTCCATTATTTGGCATTCTACCGCATCTCACCTTTCTAATATGCTTGGAATCATTTTGAAATGTTACTTTATGTATGTAATTGATCCGATTGCAGACGTGGAGTATCAATTCATTACGATCCTTAATGATTCCGGGTTCTCAGATATGTTTTCATACCAAAAAGAGGGTCAAAAGTCCATTATTTGGCATTCTACCGCATCTCACCTTTCTAATATGCTTGGAATCATTTTGAAATGTTACTTTTAGTATGTAATTGAACCGACTACAGACGTGAACCATCAATTCATTGCGATCCTTAATGATTCCTGGGTCTCAGATAGGTTTTCATGCCAAAAAGGGGGTCAAAAGTCCATTATTTGGCATTCTACCGCACCTCACCTTTCTAATATGCTTGGAATCATTTTAAAATGTTACTTTTCGTATGTAATTGACCCAATCAAAGACGTAGACCATCAATTCATTGCGATCCTTAATGATTCCGGGCTCTCAGATATGTTTTCATACCAAAAAGGGGGGTCAAAAGTCCATTATTTGGCATTCTACCGCATCTCACTGTTCTAATATGCTTGGAATCATTTTGAAATGTTACTTTTCGTATGTAATTGAACCAAACAAAGACGTGGACCATCAATTCATTGCGATCGTCAATGATTCCGGGCTCTCAGATACGTTTTCATGCCAAAAAGGGGGTCAAAAGTCCATTATTTGGCATTCTACCGCATCTCACCTTTTTAATATGCTTGGAATCATTTTGAAATGGTACTTTTCGTATGTAATTAAACCGATCAAAGACGTGGATCATCAATTCATTGCGATCGTCAATGACTCCTGGCTCTCACATATGTTTTCATGCCAAAAAGAGGGTCAAAAGTCGATTATTTGGCATTCTACCGCATCTCACCTTTTTAATATGCTTGGAATCATTTTGAAATGGTACTTTTCGTATGTAATTAAACCGATCAAAGACGTGGACCATCAATTCATTGCGATCGTCAATGACTCCTGGCTTTCAGATATGTTTTTATACCAAAAAGGGGGTCAAAAGTCCATTATTTGGCATTCTACCGCATCTCACCTTTCTAATATGCTTGGAATAATTTTGAAATGTTACTTTTCGTATGTAATTGAACCGATTACAGACGTGAATCCTCAATTCATTACGATCATCAATGATTCCAGGCTCTCAGATATGTTTTCATGCCAAAAAGGGGGTCAAAAGTCCATTATTTGGCATTCTACCGCATCTCACCTTTCTAATATGCTTGGAATCATTTTAAAATGTTACTTTTCGTATGTAATTGACCCAGTCAAAGACGTAGACCATCAATTCATTGCGATCGTCAATGATTCCGGGCTCTCAAATACGTTTTCATGCCAAAAAGGGGGTCAAAAGTCCATTATTTGGCATTCTACCGCATCTCACCTTTCTAATATGCATGGAATCATTTTGGAATGTTACTTTTCGTATGTAAATGAACCAATCAAAGACGTGTACTATCAATTCATTGCGATCGGCAATGATTTTAGGCTCTAAGATAGGTTTTCATGACAAATACCAAGCGTATGAGATATGAGTGAATTTTTTAAATTAACATAATACCTATATATAAACAAACTATTCCTATGAACTTACTATTCCAGATCCCACATCTACAATCAAATCGCACCCGGTAGACTCACAGATCTCATGAATGACTGGCGCTAAAAGCGCTATCTCGTGAGCCTTTTTCCTACTCAACCCGCTTATTCTGGGGCAATCCGAGGGTGAGCCGCCCCCTTTATCGCTCTCTAGACTCAACGACCTAATTGTTTCAAAAAACTCTTTTAGATCTTCTGGCGTGTCACCCTAAAAAACCCGACTCAGAAATGCCAACGTAAGTAAGTTCAAGGGACTTACCCGAGTCTCTCCCAAAATGATCCGATGCAAGTCATCGGTGCTTAGTTGGTTAAAGTATTCGGTCCAATGCGGGGGGAAGTTGGTAAGCACGTTTTCAGTTAAAATATCGGTGTTTTTATGGCGAAATATCCACTGGTAGGATTTTAAGAGTTCCAGGGCCGCACTTAGGTACTCCTCGTACGAACTGAAGCCCCCCAATGACATTGGGAAGAGTTGAAATTACACCTAGTGGAAAGCTTCTCAGTAAATAAAAAAATGTCAATCAGTTCTACTTCTTATGTATAAAATGGAATCTTGTATGTATACTTGATGAGATTATCGTGATCACAAAGTGAGTTGCAATTAATTCAGTATACTCGTTTTTGAGATTTGTTAAAATATTGTCTATGCAATTTTTCCTGGTATGGTTTGTTGGTGTATAGTCAAAAGACCGCCATAAATTGTAGAAATAATTACAAATTTTATTATTAGAGAAATTACTCACAATAATTTTAACAGTATTTAATTTAATTTTTTAATCAAAGCAAAGATCACTTACACTTACTTTTGCTACTCACTATTTTTTTTGGTGCTGTTATGTCAATGCAATAGATCAGGTTTTCATAAAAAAGTTAGAATGCTTCATCTGTATTCTTATTTTGTAAATCATCCCAATTTAAGAGTGGAATTAAGTTACATAAAAGAGCAAAATTCACCTTTGAGTAGTTATAATATATAGGATGATTAAATATCATCAGAAATTAAGGCGCTACACAACAGCAAAGTGTCAAGGAGCCATGATAATCATCTTCTTTTACCAAAGGATTACTAGATCTACAAAAATCTGTAATTCCAACATTACCTATCACTAAATCAAGTTTTCACCCATACAATTTACCACAGCATTATTCTCTTTAAAAGTACAAATATTCAGGAATTGATTTAACATAAAATGGTATATAAAAGCTCCTATTAATAAAGCATCAAAATTTAATAGAATCTATTGTGTTACTAGTATAAGGTGGTACCTACATATACACAAAACAAATACATTGTAGTTTTTTTACATTTAAAGGCCATGCACTTAATATTACAGTTGGAATTAAAATTGACAGTTTCATTGACAATATCAAAGTCTATATATTTCAACTTTCGTTTATATATATTAATTTTGTTTATATTTTAATTTTTGTTAAAATATATAGACTTTGATGATATCAAAGGATTCAGATAAAGCATTAGTGTAGAACTCATAGAAGATCTATAGCCATTTTGAGAGTATATTTTTTAATTTACCTATAATATAAGAGCGGTTTATATCGGACAGCCTCGATTAAATGTAGACACATTACCCTTTTCAAAAGAAACTTATAATAATTAAATATATACTTAACTTAAAATTAAAAATTTCATTTATTTTTAATAACTAGCTACTGGAATATCTCACAGATATGGAAATTGAATATTCTCTGCATATCTGCCAGGAATATTGCTTGTGGGATATTCCAGGCATATTGGGTGCTGTCTGGGCACGTCAAGTTCTTGGAAGATAAAAATTAATTTTTAATTTTTTTAGGTTTTTAAAAATCCGTATTTATTTATAGGGAATTGAAATAATTTTTCCTGGAAGATACACAAAATGGCAGAAATTACATAAAAAATCAAGACTTTTTTTTTTTTAGTTTTATGTCTTGTTTGTAAAAAATTTATAAAACCGTTAATATAAACAGAAAAAGAATGCCAATTGTTGCCAAAAATTGAATTGGTTTTTTTAAATGTTAATCCCTATAGCCTATTGCACCTTCACGAATTTTTTAATTTAAGATATTACGTATATATAGCCTCTGGACCAAAAAACAAACTGTAATTAAACCTAACTTACACCAATTTATAAAGGTAAAGCACAAAGACACCCACACCGTGTTCATCTTAAAAAATCTAAATTCCACCCGGATAAAACATCCAAAACCGCTTTCCAAATACACAAACACACTCGAATATCTAACACAAAGTTATTATGTACTAAAATTTAATAAAATCACATCGCATATACATTCCAGGTGAGTAAACTCAATAGAATCTAAGAAACCGTAATCCTCTAATATGTATGGGGCAATTTGAAATAATAATTCTGATAGATTGGCGAAGGCACATATTTCAACACAACAAATACGCATCTCCGCGCGATTTGAAATAATTCACAGTCATATTTCAGATATTTCAAATTGGCTCGGACCCCCGTTTAAGGAATCGCCGAGAATTATTTTACTGTAAAACCGAAAACTGTCGACAACGTTGCCAATCGAACCGCATTCGTCAGTAATCCAATTATTTTCCACGGTGTTATCGGTGCGTTTTAACAATTTCGTATTAAAGAAGTTGAAGATGCGGCAACATGCTATGGTTTCGTGTGCATCGAAGTTTATTATAATATGAACTTATGTATACACTCACCGCCACGAAGAACGGAGCAATTAACATTTTATAAATAATTAATGATAATAAAAAACATAATTTAATGTTTTATGGCAATACTCAACTTCTAATGACAGTCAACCATTTATTTGAAAAAAAAAATTGGAATGTTGGAGGATTTATTTATTAAAACTGTTACCCACTCGGGTCAGTAACAGTCATGACGATTGTAGTGCTTTTTTTAATGATTTCCTGAAAACTTTTTGAGGGGTTTAAATGAAGTTTCCACTCTAAGAAAGAATGTTTCTTGTGGAATAATTTCATATACGAACAATTTCTATGGCTTCAATACTTTTTAAGCTAGAGCCACTTTTACCCAACAATTCCAAATGGTGCTTGCCAAATTTCAGGTTTTCTTAAAAAAACTGGAAAATTTTCAATGATTCTTGGACATTTCTCCATATAATTTCCAAGCTAATTAAGATATTTAAAAAAAATTTTAACCGCGTTATAGGAGACACTGTTTAGGTGAATTTTATGTAAAAAATTTGTTTCTAGGTTAATAATTAGTTTAATTAGAACCGTTTTTATATAGATTATCCCATAATCAACGTCACAGGCTATAACTTTTAAAATATAAAATTTGAGAAAATGTATTTTTAATAGCTATTGGACCACTACGCAAAATTACTCGCCTCCTAAAAACCACCCCAATTTTTTTTCAAATGGCACCACCTTCTAATGTTTGGAAAGCTTGTAAAATTATTAATTCAATTTCATAAAAAAATTATGTGTTGTTGCACTCTTTAAATATCATAGGCAGTTTATTACATAAACTAACTGAACTAACATCCATGCCTAAAGTGCAATTTTCCAACTCATATTTGTGGTTTCTTTGGCGTACGAACCCCGGGACCAAAAATCCCATTACAACACGATATTGGAAAATGGCCGATTCTTGATTCTGCAATTAGAGATTTTTTCCGGATCTATCAAAATCAAATGAAAAACAGTTTTATTACCATTTAGAAATACAAACAATTATACCCATATGTCGTACGACCCGTGTAAAGATAAAATATTAAAAATAACAGCACATGTGCATTGTGGCCTCAAATAACTTGAAAGATAATACGTAAAGTGTAGGAATTAGAGCCAGGCCAAGCTAGAATCGAAGCAAGCAATAGAATAGGAGAGGAAAGAGTAAAACTGACATATTCGAAATATTAATAATTTAACTTTAAATAAGCTCAAAATAGGAATCAGCTAAGCAGGTCTATCACAGGTGATATCTCCAAATATCTGTAACTGCAGCAAGTTGTGCATTTAAAACATGATTCTTTATATTTAATAAAAAACTTCTAGGCGAACATTTTTTTATGTGATTAGGCAGGTCATTCCACATGCAAATACTTGTTGCTGAAGTTCTATGCATAGGGATTGTTAGTACCTAAGGGTTTCTATGGTATTATATGAAACTTCCCTAGTGAAAAATAAATGTCTTAGAATTGCGGGTTGTCCAGTTTTCATAATCTTATTTATTTACTTATATAATAATAATAATAATAAATCATTTTATTGTTCCATAACATTTACATAGTTTATAATATTTACATACATATAATACTGGAACAAAGAGGCTTTTTATTCAGCATCCCTCCCAAGGAAGGGGCTGTTAAAGCCCATGCATTGCTATACACTTTTCATTATAGCACTCAAATAACCTTCACAATAATTCCTCAATTTTTGCCAGTAACCCAATTATATATAAAGCAGGCAAAAAGACTTACATTAAACCAAACTAACAATGTGGACGAATAATAATATTATTATCTACATCTACCCTAGATCTGCTAAACTCAATGATAAAAATCTAAATTTGCTAAAGGAGTTGCTGCCTGATTTTATGTTTTAAATACACAACAGAAAAATTAAATGTATTAATTTTGAATTTATTAAGGGTGGATGTTATATGAAAATCCCTTTTTGAAAGACTCTTTATTGTGTCTTGGGATTGTAAAAATATGTTTTCTTTGTATATTAAGATTATGGATATCCGTACGGTATACTACTTTCTTATTAAGATAAATAGGACATTTATATTTAACAATGTTATAAAAAAAGCAAGCCGAGTGCAATATTCTTCTATTGTACATAGAAAGCCAATTAAGTTCCCTGAGCTTATGTGATATACGCTGCCTTCGTCTAATGCCGCATATAAATCGTATACAAGAGTTTTGTACTTTCTGCACTTTTTTAGCCTAAGTTGTGTCCAAATAGGGCCCATAAACGCTATCAGCAAAATTAAAATGTGACAACACAAGTGCTTCACACAATTCTATTTTTGTTTTTCTTTCTAAAGAATGTCGGTGGGGAAAAAGGGATTTCAGGGCTGAGTAAGATTTTTTAATACATGAAGTTATATGTTCATCAAATTTAAGTTTATTATCAATTATTAAACCTAGGTTCCTTGAAGAGTTTTTAAAAGAGATATTACACTGCCCAATAGTGAGTCTTAATTTATTATAAATTATTTCTCGAAGTCTTTCAGTGCAGAAAAGTAAAGCCACTGACTTTTGTGGATTTAATTTTAATAAATGATCTTCCGATAGTGCGTTAAGAGTTTTAAGATCTATGTTTAGTCTAAAATTTGCCTCTACAGCATCCTCCGGCTTAAACGAGTATATTAATTGTGTGTCATCGGCGTAAAAATGATATTTACAAAACTTTAAGGATGCTATAAAATTAGACGTATAAATGGTAAAAAGAAGAGGGCCCAAGACACTTTCCTAAGGAACACCAGCAAAAATAGACATAAGTTTGGAAAATGTACTATCAAGCGTTACTCTTTGCGTCCTTTTACTTAAAAACGACTTAACCAAAGCTTGGGCATTAACACCAAAACCACAATAAGATAATATGGCTAGTAAAATATCATAATTTAGCATATCAAAAGCACGAGAATAATCCAGGAGCACCAATACGCTTGCCTTACTCTCGTCTTGTGCACCAGTAAGTTGATCCGTAACATACGCAAGTGCTGTCGTACAGCTGTGACCACGGCGAAATCCTGATTGTTTTTCTGGCAAAAGGTTGTTGGACCACACGAAGCCTGAAATTTGGGACGCCATAACCTTTTCCAGAATTTTAGACATAGATGAAAATAAAAATGGATCTAAGTTGACTATAGGTCTCAGGATTACTCACTTTAGGAAGCGGAACCACTATAGCAGATTTCCAATCACTTGGAAAAACTGAATCTCGTAAACAACAATTTATTAAGTGGGTCAGGTAAGGTATAACAAAGGGTCAGCATAATATTAAAAAGGTGCTATTAATATTGTCACTTCCAGATGCAGTTGACTTCATGTTAAGTATAATATTAGAAATAGTTTCCTCAGTAACCTGAGCAAAATTAAATTCCTTATTTGTTTTTTTGTTTTTTTTATAAAAATCCAAGAGTTCAGGTTTTGGAGAAATAGTAGAGTTAGCTGCATTGACAAATTGCGTGTTGATTTCATTAAGATTTCTTAGCTGATCTGGTATTGTATTTATTTTTTTATTTATGATGCCAACTTTTTTTAATTCCGCCCATTTTTCTTTTGCATTACAGTTTAAAAGCTTAATATTTAGATATGTTTTTTTTTCAGCTCGAAATGCTGATGTAAATGTATTCCGAAGCTGTTTATAGTATTCCCAATGTTCTGGCAAACGTGAATGACGAAAGCGATTAAGTGCATCAGTCCTTAACTTTTTTAATAATTTCAAATTATCCGTGAACCACGGGCAGTATGGTTTTTTATTGTTTGTTTTTCTAGTTTTAAGGGGAGCATGTGCATTAAGTAGGGTTGTTAATTTTGACGTAATAAAATTAACTTTTTTATCAACTGTATCTAAGTTATAAATTTCATTCCAAGCGATCATTTCTAAATCCATTTGAAATTCAGCCAAATTAATTTTTTTTTAAATTTCTATAAACCACTGTCGAGCTCGGTGGAGCCTCATTTTGAAAAGGAATGTTACATCTTGTGAGAAGATGATCCGAAATATTAAGATCTTCTACCTCAGTATTAATTTTAAAATCACTATCAAAACAGATTAAATCTATAATACTTTGGGTTTTTTTAGTCAATCTAATTGGCTCAGAAACATATTGACTTAGATTAAAAGTGTGTAAAATATTATTTAATGTACTGGTGTTTGCAGAACTGTCATCCAAGAAATCAATATTAAAATCACCCAAGCACAATATTTTATCGGTAGTCGTAAAAAACTGTAAAAGAGTATCCTCAAAGCAAGAAAAGAACTCATTACAATTGGTATTGGGTGGCCTGTCCTATCAAAAGACTCGAGCCATCAACAAGAACCTTAATCCAGATATGCTCCAGAAAATTTAATGTTTGATTTATACATAATTTATATTTTAGGAAACTTTTCATATAAACAGCCACTCCTCCCCCTCGCGAAGGTCTGTCTTGTCTGATTAGCAGATAACCATCAATATTTATGGAATCATTAGCAATATTATTAGACAACCAGGTCTCAGTAATGGCAAAAATATCATAACTGTAATTAGATATGTGGTTTTTTATATCATCGAATGAGTTCAGCAACGATCTAACATTGTCCAACCTTTAACATATTATAAAAATTTTATTATTACTACTTAAGTCTATAACCAAATAACAAGCAAAAAGAAAAACTAGAATATGAAAAAATCTGTGAAACAACGCATTATACTATAGCCGCTCTGTAGTTAATCTACCTACAATAGAATTATCTTAAAAAAAACATTTAGTAGAACAAAATATACATATGTTTAAATATTCATTAACAAAATAATATTGGAGATAACTAGCTTATTACTCTCTTTACTGGGATTTTGTAAACTTACTTATTAAGTATCAACAATAAAAAAAGTTTTAGCAGTTCCAGTTTAATTACCCTAAAAATTATACTTAAATTAGCCCCATCACACACCCACAAAAGCTACGGTAAATTTTAACTTTAAAATGTATTGTCACCATTTGGAAAAATAATTAATAGAATAATATACCTCATGAATTCTAGCTGCTTCCTGAGCGTTGGAGCCTTGCTAAATCTGCCTCAGACATAATTCTAGTCACAGAGTTATCTACGCACACACTATACATATAAACTTTTCCTCTAATGCTCATATTTAAAATTGAACTTGAATAAGGAGTGATGTAATTGGTACGTTAAAGAATCACCATACACCATATCTCCGTAATCGAGCAATGTTAAATCAAGCACTTCACATAGTCAATATTTTATTTTTGGTGCTAGCATGTTTGTGTACTAATGTAGATTTTTTAATCAGACATAATAGTGGCCCTAATCTTGTTGTTAACATGTGCTGTAAAAGTTAAGTCAATTACCACTACTAAACTTTTTTTCTCAACAACAATGGGTATAGCTTCACCCCTTCCAAGGTATCCAAAACATCAGTTAATTGATTTTTATTGTTTGTTACAAACAGCAAACAAGACTTCAAAGCATTTAGTTTTTTAATATGATTTTCCGTGAAAGAACTCAATTTTTTAAAGCACTGTTAACTTAGAACATTGAACGTCTAGAATTAGCATTGCCGTGGAACTATGTGCCGTTTGTTTGCTTGTAACATCTCTGATGCAATGATGCCAAATGCTTATGTAGAAATCGCAAAAAAACACTTTATAATAATAATAATAATATAATAATTAAATTTATGCTTTAGTACAGATGTTTTTCCTGATATTCTAAAAATGGGCATTGTTATACCCTTATCTAAAAATGAGCATTGTTATGATGTGAATAATTTAAGACCAGTTTCCCTTATTTCGAATGTATCCAAGATAATTGAAATAATTTTGAGACAAAGAGTAAATAACTTTTAAAAAAAAATAAGATCTTATCCCCAAACCAATGTAGGTTTCGGGAAAAGACGTCAACCGACGCCGACGATGCCATTATTAAATTAACGGAACAGCTGTATAACGCATTGGATGCAAATAAACCAATCTTAGGTATATTTGTAGATCTATCAAAAGCATTTAACGCGGTTAACCACTCAATACTAAAAAAATTAAGAAGTTGCGGCATTCGGGTCGTAGCCAATAAAATTATCAACAGTTATTTGACGCAAAAAAAAATTATTAGTTTTAATTCTTACATCAGAAATCTTCCCCAAATAGGTGCTTTACTAATCGTTGTCGATTCCTGTAACACCGTTCATAAAATATTTGGGTATTATTGTAGACCACCATCTTAAATGGGATTTACAATTAAAGCAGTTGACCAATAAAATTAGAGGTTTAGTTTCAACTTTTAAATATTTAAAACAATTCGTTGGTTTAATCTCATTTAAAAATCGATACTAAAAATCACATTTGAAAGAAATCGACTATTTCAAACCAATTTACTTTATAAGGAAACAAAAATAATGGACCTGTAATAATGGTTGTTAAAAAAAACCGGCAATAAGAATAATTAAATATGGACAAATAAATTATGAGTGATGACTTGACAATAAAAACCCGATATTGACCTTTAAATCCTAATTGGACTATTTATATCTTCCAAGCAGTTGATATTAAAAAAAAATTAAGCTTCTTTTGAGGAATTTGTCCTTAAGTGAATAAGAAAGAAGCTCCATCTGCCAGGAATAAAATAAAAAAAAAATTAACTACCTAGAAAAGGATAAAGAGAGATCTAAAATGCCTGGACGTGATAGAAAATTACGATAATCTTCCAGGCAGTTGACATTAAATAAAATCAAGCTTCTTTTGAAGAATATGTCCTTATGAGAATAAAAAACAAGCTCCATCTGCCAGGAATAAAATTAAAAAAAAGATTTAACTACCTAGAAAAGGATAAAGAGAGATCTAAAATGCCTGAGAGTGATAGAAAATTACAATGATCTTCGAGGCAGTTGACACTTAAAAAAATAAAGCTTCTTTTGAGGAATTTGTCCTTGAGTGAATAAGAAACAAGCTCCACCTGCCAGGAATAAAATAAAAAATGATTTAACTACCTAGAAAAAAGATAAAGAGAGATCTAAAATGCCTGAAAGTGATAGAAAATTACGATAATCTTCCAGGCACTTGACATTTAAAAAAATCAAGCTTTTTTTGAGGAATTTGTCCTTAGAAGAAACAAGGTCCATCTGCCAGGAATAAAACAAAAAAAAGATTTAACTACCTAGAAAAAGATAACGAGAGATCTAAAATACCTAGAAGTGATAAAAAAATTACGACAATCTTCCAGGCAGTTGACATTTTAACAAATCAAGCTTCTTTTGAGGAATTTGTCCTTAAGTGAATAAAAAAAAAAACCTTGAACTACCCGGAATAAAATAAAAAACTGATTTACTTACCTAGAAAAAGATAGAGACCTAAACTACCTGGAAGAGATAGAAAATTACGATAATATTCCAGGCAGTTAATATTTAACAAAATCAAGCTTCTTTAGAAGAATTTGCTTAAAGTGAATAACAAACAAGCTCCATCTGCCAGGAATAAAATAAAAAAATTGATTTAATGACCTAGAAAAGGATTAATCAATATAAAATTTTAAAAAATGTAATAGTATTTTTTGAAAACCCAGAGTACTGTAATTTAGCTAAAAGTAATCTATGATCTTTGATGTCAAAGGCTTTACTACAGTCCAGCAAGAATAAACACGTTATTTCTTTAATATCATTTTTGGCTCTGATGTCATTAATCATGCTCAAAAAACTTGAATGTGTCCTCATATAAAAAACACCTTAAAAAAAATAATAAAATCACAAATTTATTCAGTACAAACAAAACAACAAAAAGTCCAACTAAGCACTATCGACCACGGTCCAAATCTCGCTGTTCCTCGCGCTCATATCCGTCTCGTTCTTCGGTCCCAAAATCACTTTGCCCGACTTCAAAATGTTCTGATCCCCGAAATACTTCTCGGCGACTATTTCCATCCCTTTCTGATCGACGGCCATAATATCGGCCCGGTGTCGTTGCAACACGTCCGCGGTCAGTCTTTTTAAGAAATCGTCGCAACCCTTGGCGCCGGGCGGTATGGGCGCATCCACCGCCTGAAAAACCCCCAATTTAGCCTCGGTCAACTCCTGACTTTTCAGCTGGTGCACGTGCTCCTTGATCCAGTTAAAAGAGTCATCGAACACGTCCAAGGTCTCGAGACTCTTGGGATCTCGGTAGCTGAAAAAGGAGAAAACGCCGTCGGGCATAAGGCGAGCCCCGGCCCCGTAGGCCCCCCGTTTCTCACGCAATTCGGGATGTAGATATTTAGCCGAGAGCCATTTCGCCAAGACTTTTAGGGCGGCATGATCGGGTTGGGTGTACGGGGTCGTCAGTACCGCTTTACTGCAAAAATTCACGGGGACGTTTAGGATGTGGTGCTGACAGTTCACGGAGTCCGTGGGGGCCCAGATCTTTCCCACGATGTAGGCGTTATCGCGGATTTCTTGGCCGATTGTCTTGTTGCTACCCGGGAGTCCCATGAGGAAGTTCTCGTATGAACGGAGAATCGTCGATTGGGTGTCTGGGGATATATTTAGGGCCACCCTGAAAGTTATTTATTTATTTATTTACTTATTTATATCATTGATTAAAAAAAAACAAGAAAATCTTGACAAAAACAGCTACTACTATCGATTTTTTTTTCGATTTTTACCTAACTATACCACGGTCTTTCCTATTAGGTAGTAGATACAGGGTGTTCCTTAAAGACGTGCTAATATTTAAGGGGGTGATTCCTGGACCCGTTTTAAGAAAAAAAGTCCATATGAACATAATGTCCTGAACGTCTTAACTTTTGAGATACAGGGTGTTAAAGTTTAACTTAAACAATATTAAAGACATTAAATTCAGTACATGTATTCTATGTATCAAGACGCATTTTTTGATGTGCAAAAAAAATATTTTCTCTGCCAGTGACGTCCCTACAGGTCTTCTATAGAATATTTTTAGTGAAAAAATACTATGCCACAGCTTTTTCTTAAAATAAAAATTATTTTTAAAATCGTCAATAACTTTTTAGCAAATTTAATCTTTTGGTTTTTTTTGTCCGACACATGGTTTTCGCTTAAAAAAAAATTAGTTTCCTAAAAAGCCAGCTCGTTGTCCATATGCACAAAAATCTTCTTTCTTGAATTAATTGTAATTATGTTTAAATCTAGTTTAACAACATTGAGATAAGAACACCTTAATCTTATTTTCAAATGTATGCTTGTCTTAAAATTTGAAGTTAATCTTATTTTAAATCAAAATAAATTTGTAATGGTTCATGAACAAGCTATATTTAATATTAGGGAAAATATTGCAGTTAAGTGAAAAGTTCCTGTTATTATAATCACATATAATGTTCTCACAAATATATTTTCAGTGCCTTCACATAAATATTTATTCTTCTTAAATCAAGAATGAACTTTTTTCAAGCAGATATAATTAACCTTTCTTTAAATGAACAACAGATTAATTAAATTAATTATCTGCAAGATGCCAAATTATTTCACCCGATATTTGCTATACTTGGGTCCATTTAAAAGTAAACACTTACTGCGAACTTCGACCAATAGCAGAAGCGAGTAAATTTCTTTTAGGCTCGATTCGGTAAGTTTTCATTTTCCCTTTTAAATTGTTTGTTTAATTATTTGCCTTAAACGTAGTTTGTGATTTCCACGAGTGTTATTTGATCCCTTCAATGCAATTAACCCTTCAGAGGGATGTAATAAAGATTAATCCAGTTTTGGTTTCTCCGTTTACGTTATTCTGGTTCTTTGTTCAAAGTGATCCATAACACCGGTGCCGGATACACGTTGCATGGCTGCCATCGCTATCAATCGAAATGGAGCATATTTTAATTGATTTATATTTAATCCATTATTTAATACTAAGCGCGTAGGTACTATTTTTTTGATAAAATCAGTTTGTTGGATAAATACCGTGTGTTCTGAAATTTTAAATATTTTTTGTTTTGAAATTTATAAATTTTTTCTTAATTGGAAAAAACTGTTTATTTCATTTTTAAATTTTCTTTGCTGCATGTAAATGCCTTATGGAGGAGTGTTACTTTAAAATGTTTTAATGCAAATTCATTCTCAAAACCCTAAAATAGAATAACATTTTTTTTGTTATGAATTATTCTCAGTTCAGGTATATTATATGGTATACCTACTGTATCTTTACTTATATTATGTTATTATATTAATGTACGGGGGAGACCATTAGCCAACATTATCATTTATATTAATGACTGGTTGACAAAAAAACTTAAATAAATGGCATAATATTTGAGTTTTTTTTTTACCTAACCTAATTCATTAATCAATCCATTGAAGAACTATTGAAAATTAGATAGTGAGCGAAAGTACCTTTTGTTTTTTTAATTTGTATCGCATTTTTCAACTTCGATGATACAGCAAATTTTATATTCTTATTAAAATATACAAGCGTAAGTATTTAGCGGTTTGTTTGAAGATGCGTATTTCAAATTCAAAATTATAGTTCCATTTTCTTAAGACTAGCACATTATTAATAACGTATAAGCTATACTTATATCAAGTTTAGTTACTTCCAACTAACAATACAATTAAAAACTTGTATCAAAAGATTACTATTCTTAAATAAAGCTTTTATCCTATTGTAATAAAATTTGCAAACGTGTTCTGCCGAGTATTGCTATACTAGGACAAAGATTATTAATATTTAAATAAAATGTATTTTTTGCATTAACACCAATACGAATATATGAATCTAAGCTTATGTTCGATTAAGATTATTTACTTTTTAAAGGCGTTAAAAAACATGAGTATTTCTTAAATTATTTATAAATCTGATCCCTTAATTTGCTTGCAATCGACGAACAAACATTTTCACACCGCATCAGATTTTTAGGGAAATAATTTTTTTTTTAATTTTTTTAAGCGAAAACCATGCGCCATGGACAAAAAAAACCAAAGGATCAAATTTGCTAAAAAGTTATTGAGGATTTTAAAAATAATTTTTATTTTAAGAAAAAGCACTGGCGTAGTATTTTTTTACATTCAATAGAAGACCTGTAGGGACGCCACTGGCAGAGAAAAAAAAATGTTTGTACATCAAAAAATGCGTCTTGATGCATAGAATACATGTACCAAAAGTCATAAAAAATGTCTACAATATTGTTTAAGTTATTATTGAAAAACTGATGATTTTTGTTGAAACTTTAACACCCTGTATTTCAAAAGTTAAGACGTTAAGGACATATGTTCATAGGAACTTTTTTTCTTAAAATGGGTCCAGGAATCACTCCCTTAAATATTAGCACCTCTTTAAGGAACACCCTGTATATAAAAGTAAACAAGCATTTAATACAGATATTAAAATAATTGATTTAAGCAGATAGAGAGTAAGATATAAGTTTTTAGAAAACATTAAGTAAACCAATGAATAAATACCGTTGTTCCGGTAGGAACTTCTCGACACAAGGCCATAAAAAAAAAAAAGAACAAAGTCATTCCTTCCCATCTCTTACATTACGAAAATATCGAGTTATATTAGGATATAATTAGAAATGTTTTTTTTTTTTTTTTAAACCCAAACAAAAATGAGGTCAATTAAGTTGGCCCTCCTAGTTGGATTTTTCTCTTCAAAATGTTAACGCAGAGAACTTATATCTAGCGCACTACTTTTAAAAGTTAGCGCATTATCCCTTGTATTAATAATTGCAAGTGGTAAATTCTGAAGGTAGCGGTAGGTTAATTAAAGCACGATTATTTAAAGCTTCTATACAAAAAAAATGTTAGTGTCCACAAAAGGATACCCTGGCCACTCAGGTCACCGGATCTTAATCTACTAGATTTTTACGTTTGGGGAAACATTAAGGATAAAGTTTACGCTAATCCCGTATTTAACAGAGAGGAATTAATCTTAAGAATTCAGGAAGCATGTAATGACATGCAAAATCAAAATTTTGTGCTACTGGCTGCAATAAACTCCTTAATAACTTGGTATAGAAAATGTATTGAGGTCCGTGGGCTGCATTTTGAACAACTTCTTTAATTATTAATTGTTTTTATTTTGTTATTGTTTTTAAACGAATTAAATGTGTTATCTTCTTATGTGTTTTTATAAATCAGCATTTTTACTCGCAAACGGTGTGTCGTACGACAAAAAGTAAAGAGATGTTTTTTATTTTAATTTAAGCAAGGATTTCATAAAAAAAAAGAAATTAAAAAAAAAACAGTGGCACATCATTTTTTTAATTAAAATTGAATGAAGATCAGCCCGCACACACGCCACTGGTAAACAAAATTATTAATTTTTGCACAAAAAGATGCATCTTGATTAACTGTCTAAACGTGTCAAATTTCATTAAAATATCTAAAGTGGTTTAAGAAAAATAAAAAAAAATTGATTTTTTTAATTAGAATTTTGACACCCTGTAATTTTTTAACGAAACATTTTTCGAATATTATTTATAATAGCAAACTTATTATTTTTTCGTTCTCCGTCGGCCATTTAATTTTCCGCCGTCGAAACCGGACCACCCTGTATATGTACATTTTAAACTTACTTATTTAAATTAGGTATACGGTTGGTTCTTCGAAGGTACTATTTCAAAAACGTTAAATTTTTTTAAAATAAAAATTAGGTTTATTGGTAACAAAATAATCCTCAATTATTCTTAAAAAGACTTAGATATATGACCAGGGGAAGAGAAAATATACATAAAGTCAAAGTCTCACAAATCAAGCGTCTATTTAAAGGGTTAGGGCATCATCAGACCTAAATAAAATTAAATATTAAGAAACAAAATGATAATTAACAGAAAAGACATACCTAATCTAAATACAAAAACTACACACTTACTCTCACTAACATAAATAAAAATATAAAATATATTATGTCTACAACATCGTGTACCGTCATTGACTAAAATATGAACTTTAAAATGCCAAATATCACCGAAAATTTTGTATAAAATGTACTGAATTTCGCTAATATTTGGCGTTTTAAAGTTCATGTTTTAGTCAATAACGGTACACGATGTTGTAGACATAATATTATATTTTATATTTTTATTTATGTTAGTGAGAGTAAGTGTGTAGTTTTTGTATTTAGATTAGATATGCCTTTTCTGTTAATTAATGTTTTGTTCGTTAATATTTAATTTTGATAATTTTGTTTAGGTTCAATGATGCCCTAACCCTTTAAATAGACGCTTGATTTGTGAGACTTTGAGTATACTTTCTCTTCCTTTGGTTATTGGTAACAATTAGTAAATATTCAACGATAGTTTTTAAAATTTTTCAGGACAATAATATTTACGTTACATTTTGATGTATCAAACCACCTTTTAAAAAAATAAGAAATGATAGGGTTGCTAACTACCTTCTTAAAAACCACCTTGTAAATACGATACGATTTTTTAGATATTTTTTTTTTACAATTATTCGAAAAAGAGTTGAAACATCCACGAAATCAGTCATTTTATAATAATTCTTTGCTTATTTTTAAACTGCGTCCAGGATATATGTAGGTCCTAGAAGAGCCAAAATCTCGACTTATTCAGACATATCCCTGCTAATAAATTACAAATAATGTAGTTTAATTAGTCAATTCTGATTTCAAGAAACGATCTCTCTTTTTTAAATTTTGCTTAAAAAGATCATGCAAAATTGACTTGAAGTTTCATAAACTTGACTTATTAGAAGTCAAAAAAAGTAACTAGAAATTAGTTCTGTACGAATACAATTTTTACGGAGCGCATTTTAAAAAGAGGAAATCGTGAGATCGTTATCTTTTACAATTATTAAAATAGCAGTAATTGTAATGGTCGGAGAACCATTACAATTACTCATTATCCCTGGTTACCTTTTAACCTTTCTGTGTATATACAGGGTGTCCGATAATTACGCGTCAGGATTTCGGCGCAATAAGGCAGCAAACTTTTATACAATTTTTTCGAAAACTCAAAATTAAGGAAGATAAAAAAATATTTTTAAATTTTTTTTTAATAAAATTATACTAATTTTCGCCAAATTTTGCATGCAAGTTACTAATGTCTCTATATATTCACCCTATTAATTTGACGGTAGTCGCCAATGACAATAGGCTTAAACTGTCCTTCACCTTAGGAAAATTCATTAATTAATTTTTCAGCACGTTAATATCTTTGGTGTCATTCTAAAATTGTGTTTTTCTATTGCAGTGTATGTAATTAGGTATGAAAACACTCATTTTATAATAATTCTTCGCTTATTTTTAACCTGCGTCCAGCATATGAAATTTTTAAACGATCAGTTTCTTATACTATTGCATCTGTAGTAAATAAATATATTACTGACAAACGGCTTCCGAAAATGCATGAAATCCAAGCTCCAGAATACTATTTAAAACAGAGCATTTAAAAATTTTGGATTTGTTATAGGTTTTTATTTTTGTGTATTCTCTTTTCCATTTTATTCATGTAAAAATGTTTTAAATCTGTTTCCTCGATTTTTGTGCATTATTTATTTATTTTTCTTTGGGTACTTACTATTATATACTTTTTTTGGATAAATTATTCTACTTTATAGGCTACAACAGCCCTCAACTGCATTGAGAAGCTGAAATTATGCCTTTTAATCCGCAGTTTGTCTGTCATTTCTTGTTACAATGATGTTTTTTTCTACAGCTTTGTAAACATAAGTATATGCGGATTAATAAACGTTAATATTATTATTATTATATAGGTCCTAGGAGAGCCAAAATCTCGACTTTTTGGTCGGTATATATCCCTGTCTCAGTTCTTTAATATCCTCGGAATCAATTTAAAATTGTGTGTTCAGTTATTGAAAAAAGTGCGTCCATGATATAGGTCTAAAATTTTTAGTAAATAATGAATTTATCCGCGATTAAGGCGAGATCTCAACTAATAAGAGAGCTACGACCTTGGAGATGGTCTTTTTACACTAGGAAGAGCGAAACTAAGACAAAACCGTGCAAATTTGCCTATAGAAGCCGAGATATCGACCTTCAAAGTGTGGGTATCATCGATTTTTTTTTTAAATTTTGAAATAACTAAACCAGCGTCTTATTTCCATCACCAACATAACGAAAACACTGGACTATAACGGGATAATAGAACTAAAAAAATCAGACTACAAATATAGGCACAAATATCACTGTACTAACCTCATTTTTTTCTTATCGAACAACAGCCTGGCAATATCCAAGATTTCCCTTAGCATCGCCTTATAATTCGAGGTCTGGATCAGTCTTTTCATGTAGGAAATGTGCTGTAGTCCGGACAGGAGTTCCACTTGATAAGCGGATCCGGATACCAGGCTGGAGGCCGCTTGCATGGCGTAACTGTGTCCGGAATCGGTGATACCGTGGGTGAGATTCGCCATGTACAGTTGAGCCAGCATTCTACATCTAAAATTTAATAGATCATCGGTTGGTTATGCTAGAATATTATAATAGAATTCTTGGATTATTATAGTCTAAATGATTTAAGGGTGTTTTTGGGTGATATAAAACAAAACAGGATATTGAAATCAATTGCCTGGAATATGACAGAAAATATTACTATAACTGCCTGAAAAAATGTAATCACTCTTTTCAAAATGCCAAATCTACTACTTATAATATTCTTATGAAACAAAAAACAGAATATTCAGGAACTGGGTCACTTGGGTCACCTTGGGAGCATTTAAACTCAAGTTTGAACAAGAATCTACTGGGGTACTGACCCAGATTCTCTGAATATTCTCGTTTTTGTTTCTTGAGAATGTTGTAAGTAGCTTTTTTTTGGATTTGGTCCTTTGAAGAGGTTTTCCATTTTTCGTTTTTTTTTCAAGCAACTTAAGTAATATTTTCAGTCAGATTACAGGCAGTTATCAACATACTTAAGAATTTCAGGCAGTTGAAATAAAAATTGTCCCAGTTTCTTTTAGTGCATTTAAACAGGGAATTCTGAAAAAAAATTCGCATGAATGTCACGTGTAAAGTTAGTAATAGTTTCAAGTATCTGGAATTAAACCACGATTTTAATGAGTTTAAAGCAAGCAGCAATTTCGAAAAAATTAAAAATATCCAGAATTCGAAAAAAAAGAAGTGTCCCAACAATCCAGAAAAAAAATGAAAGAACTCTAAATTCCAACTTCAAATGCCTGGAATATTACTATATATGTCCCGAACACTTCGCAAATTACTATACTAGATGCTAAGAATATACAAAAGAACCTCGTATCTCTGGAATAAAATTAGAAATTATTGTTTTATTCCTAAAAACTGAAACATTTAAGAAATTGACTGAAATATAACATTTCTTCCAGGCAGTTGAGTGCATTTGAACTGTGAATTAATTCAACTGCCTGGAATAAATTAAAAATTTATCTCAACTGTCTGGAAAACAATTGAAAAAATCACTTCAACTGCCTGGAATATGAAATAAAACATTTCTTCCAGGCACACATACAGCAATAGCTTTGAATACCAGAAAAACAATTACATAGATTCAACTGCCTGGAAGACATTAAAAATTTATTCCAAAAAGGAAAATGAGCCCAATACTCTGAAATAAGCTGGAATATTAAAAGCCTGGAATAACAGAAATATATACCACGTTTAGACGCAACCGTTAACGCGCATTAGCAAAATGCAAATTAAGATAAAACGTATGTGTAGACACTCGTAAACGGTTTTAGCGTTCCTAATGCAATGAAAAACAGCTCGTTAACGTCAACGTTGAAACCTCTTCTTAAAATCGTTGTGTAAACAAATTCCAAAACGTTTTCGCTCTAATTCGCATGAATGTCACGTGTAAACTTAGTAATCGTTTCAAGAATCTGGAATTAAACCACGATTTTCGGTAGTTAAAGGAGCAATTTTGAAAAAATTAATAATATCCAGAATTTAAAAAAAAAGAAGTGTCCCAACAATACAGAAAAAAAATGAAAGAACCCTAAATTCCAACTTCAAATGCCTGGAATATTACTATATATGTCCCGAACACTTCGCACATTACTATAATAGATGCCAAAAATATACAAAAGAACCTCGTATGACTGGAATAAAATTAGAAATTATTCGTTTATTCCAAAAAACTGAAACATGTAAGAAATTGCCTGAAATATAACATTTCTTCCAGGCAGTTGAGTGCATTTGAACTCTGAATTAATTCAACTGCCTGGAAGAAATTAAAAATGTATCTCAACTGTCTGGAAAACAATCGAAAAGAATCGCTTCAACTGCCTGGAATATGAAATAAAACATTTCTTCCAGGCACACATACAGCAATAGTTTTGAATACCAGAAAAACAATTACATAGATTCAAATTCCTGGAATAAATTGGAAATACATTCGAAAAAGGAAAATGACCCCGAAATATCTATAAAAATCGCCTTGAAGCCTGGAATATTTGAAATATATACCACGTTTACAGGCAACCGTTAACGCGCATTAGCAAAATGCAAATTAAGATAAAACGTATGTGTAGACACTCGTAAACCGGTTTCGCGTTCCTAATTCGCATTAATTTAAAACGTTTTAAATATGTGGATAATTTTTCTGCAATGCGCATTAAGATTCCATGTATAAATATTCGCATAAATATTCAGTGTTGCCAAGTAATAAAAATTTGCAAACCAAGATAAGAAGAAAAAATTTTCACTTTTTTACACTCAATCTCCTCAAGATATTTATTTGTTAATAAATTATTTAGGTTGGCAATGAAAAACAGCTGGTTAACGTCAACATTGAAACCTTTTGTTAAAATCGTTGTGTGAACAAATTCTAAAACGTTTTCGCTCTAATTCGCATGAATGTTACGTGTAAACTTAGTAATAGTTTCAAGGATCTATAATTAAACCACGATTTTAGGTAGTTTAGAGGAACAATTTTGAAAAAATGAAAAATATCCAGAATAAAAAAAAGAAGTGTCCTAACAATACAGAAAAAAAATGAAAGAACCCTAAATTCCAGCTTCAAATGCCTGGAATATTACTATATATGTCCCGAACACTTCGCAAATTACTATAATAGATGCCAAAAATATACAAAAGAACCTCGTATAACTGGAATAAAATTAGAAATTATTCGTTTATTCCAAAAAACTGAAATATGTAAGAAATTGCCTGAAATATAACAATTCTTCCAGGCAGTTGAGTGCATTTCAACTGTGATTTAATTCAACTGCCTGGAATATGAAATAGAACATTTCTTCCAGGCACACATACAGCAATAGCTTTGAATACTAGAAAAACAATTACATAGATTCAAATTCCTGGAATAAATTGGAAATACATTCCGAAAAGAAAAAGTGACCCCGAAATATCTTTAAAAATCGCCTTAAAGCCTGGAATATTTGAAATATATACCATGTTTACACGCAACCGTTAACGCGCATTGGCGAAATGCAAATTAAGATAAAACGTAAACCATTTTAGCGTTCCTGATTCACATTAATTTAAAACGTTTTTAATATGTGGATGATTTTTCTGCAATGCGCATTAAGATTCCGTGTATACGGGACAAGTTCTAAATTCACATTAATTTTCAGTGCTGCCAACTAATTAAAATTAAAAAACCAAAATAGGAAGAAAAATTGTACACTTTTTTACCCTCACATTTTTACTCAATCTCCTCAACTTATTTAATTATCAATAAATTATTAAGGTTGGCAATGAAAAATAACCTCTTCTTAAAATCGTTGTGTAAACAAATTCCAAAATGTTTTTTCTCTAATTCGCATGAATGTCATGTGTAAACTTAGTAATAGTTTCAAGTATCTGGAATTAAACCACGATTTTCGGTAGTTTAAAGGAGCAATTTTGAAAAAATTAAAAATATCCAGAATTAAAAAAAGAAGTGTCCCAACAATACAGAAAAAAAATGAAAGAACTCTAAATTCCAACTTCAAATGCCTGGAATATTACTATATATGTCCCGAACACTTCGCACATTACTATAATAGATGCCAAAAATATACAAAAGAACCTCGTATGACTGGAATAAAATTAGAAATTATTGGTTTATTCCAAAAAACTGAAACATGTAAAAAATTGCCTAAATTATAACATTTCTTCCAGGCAGTTGAGTGCATTTGACCTGTGAATTAATTCAACTGCGTGGAATAAATTAAAAATTTATCTCAACTGTCTGGAAAACAATTGAAAAGAATCACTTCAACTGCCTGGAATATGAAATAAAACATTTCTTCCAGGCACACATACAGCAATAGCTTTGAATACCAGAAAATCAAATGCATAGATGCAACTGCCTGGAAGACATTAAAAATTTATTCCAAAAAGGAAAATGAGCCCAATACTCTGAAATAAGCTGGAATATTAAACGCCTGGAATAACAGAAATATATACCACGTTTACACGCAACCGTTAACGCGCATTAGCAAAATGCAAATTAAGATAAAACGTATGTGTAGACACTCGTAAATGGTTTTAGCGTTCCTAATGCAATGAAAAACCGCTGGTTAACGTCAAAGTTAAAACCTCTTCTTAAAATCGTTGTATAAACAAATTCCAAAACGTTTTCTCTCTAATTCGCATGAATGTCACGTGTAAACTTAGTAATAGTTTCAAGTATCTGGAATTAAACCACGATTTTCTGTAGTTTAAAGGAGCAATTTTGAAAAAATTAAAAATATCCAGAATTAAAAAAAAGAAGTGTCCCAACAATACAGAAAAAAAATGAAAGAACCCTAAATTCCAAATTTAAATGCCTGGAATATTACTATATATGTCCCGAACACTTCGCAAATTACTATAATAGATGCCAAAAATATACAAAAGAACCTCGTATGACTGGAATAAAATTAGAAATTATTCGTTTATTCCAAAAAACTGAAATATGTAAGAAATTGCCTGAAATATAACAATTCTTCCAGGCAGTTGAGTGCATTTCAACTGTGATTTAATTCAACTGTCTGGAAGAAATTAAAAATGTATCTCAACTGTCTGGAAAACAATCGAAAAGAATCGCTTCAACTGCCTGGAATATGAAATAAAACATTTCTTCCAGGCACACATACAGCAATAGCTTTGAATACCAGAAAATCAATTGCATAGATGCAACTGCCTGGAAGACATTAAAAATTTATTCCAAAAAGGAAAATGAGCCCAATACTCTGAAATAAGCTGGAATATTAAAAGCCTGGAATAACAGAAATATATACCACGTTTAGACGCAACCGTTAACGCGCATTAGCAAAATGCAAATTAAGATAAAACGTATGTGTAGACACTCGTAAACGGTTTTAGCGTTCCTAATGCAATGAAAAACAGCTCGTTAACGTCAACGTTGAAATCTCTTCTTAAAATCGTTGTATTCCAAAACGTTTTTGCTCTAATTCGCCTAAATGTCACGTGTAAACTTAGTAATAGTTTCAAGTATCTGGGATTAAACCACGATTTTAGGTAGTTTAAAGGGGCAATTTTGAAAAAATTAAAAATATCCAGAATTCAAAAAAAAGAAGTGTCCCAACAATATAGAAAAAAAATGAAAGAACCCTAAATTCCAACTTTAAATTCCTGGAATATGCCTTGTATATGTCCAGAACACATTGCAAATTACTGTCATAGATGCCAATAATATACAAAATAACATCGTATGTCTGGAATAAAATTAGAAATTATTTTTTTATTCCAAAAAACTGAAATATGTAAGAAATTGCCTGAAATATAACATTTCTTCCAAGCAGTTGAGTGCATTTGAAAAGTGAATCAACTCCGATATGAATTATTTCACCGAAACTATACGATAAAAAATATAAATGAGCCTTAAATATTTAAAATCTCTAATGAAATAAAATTAATATTTTTTTTAAATTTTTTGAATTATTAATTTATTAATAATTAGCAATGTCTTCCGAATTTACTTCTGACAGTTGAGTAATAGTATGTTCAAACATTGTAAATTATGTTCTCAAATTGTCAGAAGTGAACCTGTTGACAAAAATATTAAAATACGAGATATTATGAAGGTGGGAGTGGAGCGCCGACACTCATATTATTAATAATATCTCCGTTATTCTTCCACCTGGACTTCTGACGACTTGCAGGTAATTTCAATTTGAATTATGAAATTAGTGTCAGAAGTGTACCTAATGACAAAATTATTGCGAAAATTTTTGCATCATTACCGACATCTGACGACCCTTTATCTTCCGCGTAGACTTCTGACAATTTTTTTCCTATTTTCTAATATCGTCTCCTATACTAGTGCAAACTGTTAGCAGCAGTTTGTTTGTGTAGTGCAGTTTGTACCTAATCAAAAAATTTTCATAAAAAAAATTACATGTTCAACCCCCTACCCTCACTTATTCCGTCCAGGGCGAGTTCTGACGGTCTGCCCCTTGCTATGTCAGTAACAACCGAGTCTGTATATAACAAAATTTCACGTTTACCGGGTGACCCGTCGACCTACGTAACCATCTCTCCGTCTAATACATTCCGAAAAGAAAAATGACCCCGAAATATCTTTAAAAATCCCCTAAAAGCCTGGAATATTTGAAATATATACCACGTTTACACGCAACGGTTAACGCAAAATGCAAATTAAGATAAAACATATGTGTAGACACTCGTAAACCGTTTAAGCGTTCCTAATTCGCATTAATTTAAAACGTTTAAAATATGTGGATGATTTTTCTGCAATGCGCATTAAGATTCCGTGTATACGGGACAAGTCTCAAATTCGCATTAATTTTCAGTGCTGCCAACTAACAAAAATTTGAAAACCAAGTTAGGAAGAAAAAATTTTCACTTTTTTACACTCAATCTCCTCAAGATATTTATTTATTAATAATTTATTTAGGTTGGCAATGAAAAAACAACGTCAACGTCAACGTTGGAACCTCTTCTTAAAATCGTTGTGTAAACAAACTCTTAAACGTTTTCGCTCTGATTCGCATGAATGACACGTGTAAACTTGGTAATAGTTCCAAGGATCTATAATTAAACCACGATTTTAGGTAGTTCAAAGGAGCAATTTTGAAAAAATTAAAAATATCCAGAATTGAAGAAAAAAGAAGTGTCCCAACAATATAGAAAAAAAATGAAAGAACCCTAAATTCCAACTTTTAATGCCTGGAATATTACCTTGTATATATCCAGAACACATTGCAAATTACTAGAATAGATGCCAATAATATACAAAATAACTTCGTATCTCTGGAATAAAATTAGAAATTATTGTTTTATTCCAAAAAACTGAAACATTTAAGAAATTGTCTGAAATATAACATTTCTTCCAGGCAGTTGAGTATTCAACTGCCTGGAAGAAATTAAAAATTATATCAACTGTCTGGAAAACAATTGAAAAGAATCACTTCAACTGCCTGGAATATGAAATAGAACATTTCTTCCAGGCAAACATACAGTCATAGCTTTGAATACCGTAAAACAATTACATAGTTGCCAACTAATAAATAAAATTTGAAAACCAAGATAGCAAGAAAAAATTTCCACTTTTTTACACCCACATTTTTACTCAATCTCCTCAAGTTATTTAGGTTGGCAATGAAAAACAACGTCAACGTTGAAACCTTCTCTTAAAATCGTGGTGTAAAATCTATTTCCTCTAATTCGCATGAATGTCACGTGTAAACTTAGTAATAGTTTCAAGTAGATTCTTAGTAGTATAAAGACGCAATTTTGATTTTTTTTTTAATTATCCAGAATTAAAACAAAAGAAGTGTCCCAATAATCCAGAAAAAAATTTTTTGGAATCAATTGGATCAATGAACTTGAACAATGATTATTGAAATTGAAACCTTATTGATAAATTAATTAATTATTCCAGGCATTTGAAGCATAACTTTAAATAAAGTTCCTGGAATGGTAAGGAATTAACAGCTCAACAATCTGTAATTTAAAAAAAAAATTAGGTGAACCGTTAACTATCATATAATTAATTAAATATTTCAGCCAGTTAGGCATGCCTGGCATTTTTAAAAAAATATATAATTTAGCTGCCTGGAATTCAGTAATTTCAACTTAACTATAAATTAATTAATTAATTATGTGAGGCATAATTTTAACTAAAGTGTCTAAAATGGTAAGAAATATACAACTCGAATTGTAAAATAAATTTAACTTAAGCGTTTGCTATTAATTAAATATTTAACGCAGTTATTACACATGATTTTAATTAAAATTAAAAAATAATATACAGCTCAAGTGCCTAGAATTTCAAAACAATTTTAACTCAAATGTTAACTTTAAATGAATGATTTAATTATTCCAGGCCTTTGAGTCATAATTTTAATTAAAGTGTCTGGAATAGTATGAAATCTATAGTTCGACTGCCTAGACTTACGTCACTTAAATTAATTAATGTTAAGTGATTTTGGACTAATTAATTAAATTAAATAATTAATTAGTCCAGGCATTTGAGGCATAATTTTAATTAAAGTGTCTGAAATAGCAAGAACTCTACAGCTTGACTGCCTGGAATTGTAAAATAATTTTTAAATTAAACGATAAATATTAATTACTTTATTGAATGTTCCAGCCAAGGAAACCTCCAAATGCCTGGAATAAAATTGAAAATTAATGTTTTATTCGAAAAAACTAAAACATATAAAAAATTGTCTAGAACATGAAATACAACATTTCTTCTAGGCAGTTGAAGTAATTTCTTCTGGTTGTTTTCCAAACAGTTAAATAATTTTTTTAAAATTTCATAGTTATTTCTTTGTGTATGGCTATTTAATAATTTATAAATTAATTAAGACAACCTAAAACTACCAGCTGCTCAATATTTGCTTTTGTCATCTACATGTCTTTTGCTATTATCATAAAAAGTATTCCACAATTTGATCAATTTTCTACCTAAATCTATAATTCTGAAATATTTGATATTACATAGAAAGCAAACGAATTCTATTACATCTTTCCTATGAATTGGTTATCATTTTTTCACCTTAAATTATTTGCTAACAGCAACTACTAATTTGTCGCATATTGTTTTGTCCCGAAATTGGCATCATTAAATTTTTTTAAATTTTATCTTGATAAGTTGTTGCTCGGTTGTTTGGAATTGAACATCAGAATTTGCTTGTACACTGTGTTAATTTCACTGAGAATTGCAGTATTGTATTTTTTGGATGCAAGAAAATCTATTACAACCACAATCAATTGAATTTATTTTCAGTTAGAAAAAAATCAACTGCCTGGAAGAAACTGGACAGTTCATAGTTCAACTGCCTGAAAACTCGACTTGAAACTAACCCAAAATTCCCTCATAGTAATCAGAATCAAATAAATACCTGGAAAAAACTCACCTGTCAACATCATCCAACCTGGTTATATTCAACAGCTGCGCCCATGCCTCCCACATCCCATCCACGTTTTTCTCCAAACAATGACTGGACAAAACAATACCCGGCTCATAAGTATGCAGATGATACAAACTATCCGCGATATGCACGTTAAAATTCAACCCAGAGGTCTTCCTGTTCACCAAATTATCGAACTCCTTATAATTCATCTTGTCCGTGCCCATTTTATTGATAATATAACAAAACAGGGGCAAAAGCATTTGCTGCTCCTGCGACAAATCGCTCGTATTAATCACCGATTTAAAGTAAACCAAACCGTTTGAGTTTACGTTGTGAATTTGGGTGGATACGTTATTAATGCTCACGTTGACCTTATTGACTTTTTCTATGGTGGAACTGATGTCGTCCATAACCAGAGTGGGGAGCAAATTGGTGTCCTGCGGGGCCTCCTGTAAGCTCTTTAACAGTTTCCCTTTTTCAAATATATCTTTTCTCTCCTTATCTCCTAAGGATTTCACTTTTTTCCTTATAAGTTCCGCCTCTTCCTTCTCGAGTTTCCCTTCGTACTCCATATCAGGCGACATGGTGAGCACCAACCTATGAGGATTCTGCTTAAAATACTTCCTCACCGTCTCTTGCAAGTATTTAGGATCATTTTTCATTTCCGTTCTCAGTTTCTCGATCAAACCGTTGACCTCTAGGGCAGCGAACACCTCCGAGGAATGATTCCACAAGGCGGTCAAACCGAACAACAAATTCAACCCGAAGTTTTTGGTTTCATGTTTCAGCGACAACTCGTAGCTGTGCAGCACCGATTCCACGTGCTCCTGATTGAAACCCTTTTTGATCACGTCATTAATGGTTCTATTAAAAGTGTCCTCGACCCTTTCAAAGTCCTCGACTTTCAACCCTTTTAGGCTTAGGGTGAAAACTGTGTCGCGACAACTGGCATCCAATCCGGTCGAAGGGGTGAAACCGCTTGAAAAGTTTGGCTCGATAAGGGTCTTATAAAAGGCAGAGTTCGGACCTTTCACTAATAATTCAGTTATAAACTGCATCAAAAATGTCTCGTAAACGTCCGTACAATCCGATAATAATAGGGCGATGGCAATAGTGTTCTGCTTCTCGAAACTTTCCCCCATAGGATCGAACCTGGAGGTTATGTGTTCCCTTTTAGGTTCCAGCCAGCGTTTTTGCTTAGGGACCACCGTGTTCGTCGGTTGGGAGTATGCGTATTTAGTAAAATACTCCTCGTTAATATATTCCAACGAGGGCATCAAAGGGAAGTTCCCGTAAGAGAAACACCGGCAATTGCTCGGGTGATAGTGTTCCTTATGGAACAGTTTGAGTCTCTCCCAGGTTAGGTTGGGGATGACCATGGGGTCCCCCCCGGAGATTACTCCGTAAGTATGGTCGGGCATAATGGAGTTTTGCAATTTTTGACAAAATATGTTCTCGTTCTCCGAAAACACCCCTTTCATTTCGTTGTACACCACCCCTTTAATAAGCAGGTCGGATTTAGGGTTGTTTATGTCCGCATGTTCCAGTCGCCAGCCCTCTTGCATAAAATCCGGCTCGCTCAACACCGGATTAAACACGGCGTCTAAATAAATGCGTTGCAAGTTCCGAAAATCCGAATAATTTTGCGTGCTAAACGGGTAAATCGTATAATCCGACCCTGTCATCGCGTTCATAAAGGTGGCTAGAGACCTGTTTAACATTTTAAAGAAGGGATCTCTCACGGGGAAGGTTTTGGAGCCGCACAGGACCGTATGCTCTAAAATGTGCGGGGATCCGGTGCTGTCCTTGGGAGTCGTTCTGAAATTCACCGAAAACAAATTGTTGTTGTCGTCCCTATATAGATGCAAATATTCCGCTTTAGTTTTTTCATGTTCCAGGTAAATGGCTCTAATGCGGAATTCCGGGATATCTTTCACTTTTTTTACTATGAAACCGTGGATTTTTTCATTGGGTCTTATGGTAAGGATGTCCGTTTGGTTCTGGATTTCGGGGGTTTTAGTTTGGGCTGCTTGGGAGGCACGACGGTTGAGTGTGGTTAGGGTTTTGATGACCCTTGGGGTCGCGTTTTTACGCCACATCGTTAAACACCTAAAAAAGATTACAGCATTGTTTTTTAACATATACAGCGTGTCCATTTGATGCTGCCTTCCTTCATTGAGGCTGTATTTTTGAAGCAAAAAAATTCTTTTTGTGTATGAGGGGATGAGAAAATATCTTAAAATTATTGTGACTTATACAGGGTGTTCACAAAAGGCGTGGTAGTAGAAATGTATGTTTTTTTTTTGATGGAAGACTTTATATGTTATTTGATTTTTAGATTCTTCGTAAAATTCTAAAAAAAATGATGTCATGAATGTCATACTTTAATCAAGTAGTTTTTGAATTAAAGGCAGTTGAAATTTGGTTTATTTCAACTTTAAGAGGCTTCAGAGCCATAACTAGATACTTGTTGTTGATTTTTACATTCCTGTTAACTTTTTAAGATGTTTTTCCTTAAAATGTTTCCTTAAAAAAATTTATGGTTAACCTAACTAAAAATGTATGTCATATGATAGATCTTGGCAATAGATAGATTAAAATACTCAGATTCAAACTTAATCAACTTGGTTCTGGTACAAAAATTGATTTACAAATTCTTACTAGTTATTAAAAGACACATAGTTTGACATGCACCTATGATGTGTAAACACCTATTTGTGCATAAAGTAAATTATAACACAATTTTTTAATATGTAAACTAACCAAAACCTATAAATAATTAATAACTAAAATCAGCATAACTTAACCTACACTATCAATAGCAGTTACAGAAACAAAAAGAAAAAGTTCAAACTACCCTATAATAATTTTAAAAAAAATCAAGTAAAACATGTAATACATCATTTTGCTTAAATTTTAACAAATTTTAACAAAAAAAACAAAATCCTTATACCACACCTTATGTGAACACCCTGTATAAGTAAAAATAATATTAAAGTATAGCTTTTTCCAACCCCTGCATACAAATAAACAATTGAATTTTTTGGCTTCAAAAATATAGCCACAATGGAGGAAGGGAGTACTAAATGGACACTCTGAATAACATTTCAAGTACATATTAATAATTGACGTGACATCATACATCAATATTTAATTTAAGTCAGAATAAATGTACCAGTAAAGCAGAAATCTTTAGAATAACATACCTAAGGCAACCAATTGATAAACAAAATAGGACTGGAACAATCTGTTCTGAATGTTCAGGCCTTTATATAAAAATGATAAGGAAAAGAACAGTATACATGGACTGGGAACGTTTACCAGTCTATGATAGCATATATCGGCCAGGGATATCACTACAGAAATAATATAGTTGTACAAAACAGCAAATTTTATGCAAAAAGTCACCTAACAATGAATTGTGATAGTCAAGCAAAAAAATTCTGCATTGATACCGATAAAAAATACAAATTGCCACTCAATAAGGTGCATGCGGGTTTAGATCCAGATTGTTCAATGCTCAAATTTTACTCCAAACAACTCAGAAATAAAACTAAGTTTACAATAGTGCCAAAATGATTCTTGGAATATGATACTGGAACAACTGTGCGAAGAAAACAATCTTCAAAATGCAGCCAGTCAACACAACTTTCTAAATTTTGCAGATATAGTATTACAGTATTGAGTGAGACTTTTCAAATTTGCTTGGAGAGGACCCTATAACAAAGCTTTATACAAGTTAAATATAATTCAAAAATACATCCTTAAAATTATATATAAAAAAATTGATTTTACCCAAAAGAACTTCTTTTTAATGTAAATACTATGACGTACATATAAATGTTTACCATTTATAATTAAATACATGAACATCCAAATACTTTGACTACTAGGGCACACAGTCACAACACAAGAAGCTAACAATTTAAAAAAAATGGAAACAGTTTGAAAAATGTTTTTTTTTTTTAAATTTTATCAGTCTTGCTATTGGTACTTATTTCCAAGTAGATCCGTATAATACAATCAGAGTTTACTATTGAAAATGGCACATACAGATGTTCAAAGATCTTTGGCAAATCTATTCACTGTAGAAGTAATTCTGTTAATAAAGAGGTTGTTCTGTGTTGTACAATTGCCTTCTGTGTGATAAGGAGTTAAAACTATTCATAAGAGCATAACGGGCAAATGAACTTGCTTGGAACATTTTTAAGCCTCTTAATATGGATCAGTGAAGGATGTAAGCAAATTATACTGGAGAATTCAAGAAGAGATCTCACTAGGTAAATATATAATGTCTTTGCAAGATCTTATAAGACAGAGTAAGACTTGGGTCCAAAAAGACACATAAATTCTTGATTGAATCGAGCTACTTCAAACAGATACCATCAATATTATTTTTTAAATACCTC
Organism: Anthonomus grandis grandis; assembly: GCF_022605725.1. Classification (NCBI taxonomy): domain Eukaryota; kingdom Metazoa; phylum Arthropoda; class Insecta; order Coleoptera; family Curculionidae; genus Anthonomus; species Anthonomus grandis. The sequence goes on along the minus strand of NC_065550.1, from coordinate 34,269,979 downwards.
AACGTATCATTTTCAACTTACACCAGGAAAACACTGTTTGTATCTCTCCGAAGCACCACCTGATCCTAAGAGGAGGAAATCTGACGAAAACTGTTTGAATGACAAGTAATCTGATAAAAGTGCATTTTTTTGAGCCTCATAGAACTGTTAACATTATAACAACTGACAAAATGAAAAACCCATTTTGTGTGAGAAAATATTTATTTAAGATAATGCATTATATATGCAAAATAACAATTCAAACAAGTTAATATTAGTGAGCCATACTTACCAATCAATCATGTTTTAAGGCCATCTTATGATTTTAGGGTTGGCAGACCTAAAAATGAACATGTATTAATTAGCACTACATAATAATATAAGAAGTACATATAATATATTGTTGTAAGATATATTATACTTAACTCTTAAGTGATTTAACCACTAAGACACATAATAGATTCACAATATCACTTGCGGCATAAATACCACTGATAGCCCTTCAATCGTATTAACTCTTCCTTTAAAATAAAAGTTCAACCCTCAAGCCCCAAAGTAACTAATGTTACTGTTGCATTATTACTTTGATGTGTATAATCATTTTTAGTAACAAATATAAATAAATAGTATTAAGTATTAAATGGTCACTTTTCCTCTATATTTTTTGAGTACCATAAATAGCATCTTCCAAAGTGGACGCAAATAATATAACTTCCTTAAACACTTAAGCAATTAGTACTTTTTATATTATAAATACTTTAGGTGTTAATTAGGGATAAATTAAATTTTACTGACCTTTCTGTATAATGCAACCAAAGGCAAGAGATTACAAGGTAAGGTATCACAACACTTTATGAATTTCGCTGGAAATCTCTCAAGGTAAATAAGGCTTCGCCCCCCTGTTCGTTTCTTCTTTTTGTATTTATTCTTTCTCGCCTCAACCGGTTAATGTATAAAATAATGTTGCAATTTTGCACAATTTTGACTTTTCGATACTCGAGTCAAAAATTGAGATTGAGGTTATGTCACCGCCTCAGAATGGGCCTGTATCACGTGACCTATAAGCGGAATAAAACATGCTTGGTTTTGATCTCAAAAATACTAAAAATTATTCACAGAAGTCAAAATTAATAAAATAGTGTGCTGTTGTGTAAAACCGTTGATTGAATATTTGGGAAGATACGCAATCCTGTGTTAAAAAGTGTACCCGGTCGACTATCGGATTGCCGTTCAGTTTCGTGCACCGTGTGGTGCTGCCGCGAAGCGTCAAATCTAGGAACGATTTATTTTAGCTGCGTGGACTTGGCTTTTGGCATCTTTGAGTCAGGTTTTCAACGACGCTGGAATCTCCGGTTACGCGGCCGAGTTGGATATTTTTTTAAGATACGGGATGATGCTGCCAACTATGTTTTTATTATTTTTTTTGAACATACAACACGGTGTCATTTATGTGGTGGTCAAGTGATAAGTGATATACTTAAGGGTGGAGGCATATTGAAATTTCTTAAAAGTTAAATTTAAAAAACAAATAATTACTTAAAAATTAATACAAAAATATATATAAAAAGCTATTTTTACAAAATTACCAACAAAGTTTAATACAAGTTATAATTCCAACAAACATTATGTTTCCTCCATTTTGTGTTCAAGAGGGTCAAGTTTTTAAATAAAAAGCCCGTTGCACTTAATTAACTAAAAACTAATATCCAAAAAATATGTGGAACAAATTTTAAGATATAAGTAGATTTCACGTAAATTTTATAAAGAATAATTGAAATAATTCATAAGACTTAATACCGATGGTAATATAACTTCTTGATCAATAATTTTTTGTAAAAAGTAACCCATTTTGTCATGTGATTCAATATCTAAAAAATTGTGCAGCGTAGTGAGATCTGTAAAGTAAGGGGTTGTGAGTGAGGATGTTAATAGAAATAGAAAATAGGCCACATTTTAAGTTTTAAGCGACACAGGAAAATTCTCAATTACCAGTTGTTACAACTAAAAACTATAACCTAGTAACAAAAAAAAAACATTTTGTTTAAATACCCCGCATCACGGTTATACAGGACGTCAATAGAGGTGGTATAATTAGAGGAAAGTTGAGCAATATAGTGTCCTTTTATAATAAAATCTAAATACTTCATTCTTAAAGAGCCATCATCAACTTTGTTTTTCTTTGTCGGCACTATATTGACCATTTGCAGTTTAACGACGCGGGAATCTTTGGGCACCCGGCCGTGTTGTTATTTTTTTAAGACAAGGGCGATGATGATAACAGCGCTTTTATTTATTTTGTTATTGCCGATATTTAAATGCGCTGTGATCTCGCATAAATGACTAGATAAATGTGGTGGTCAACTAATGTATTGGAAGGTGCTATCTCTTACAACTTAAATTTTATTAACAAATAATAAATGACTTACCAAAATCCTTTTTTGAGACAAAAATAAATAAATAAAAACAAAACAAAAATTCAATAAGCTTTTAATAAGATAAATAAGAATAAGACTTATAATAAAGAGAAAGTGCCAAATGTCGCTCATTGGTCGTCCAAACTTTTTTCCTCGTTGGAGATAACTGCATGTTAATTAGTGTTTTTACAGCTGTACTTTTTCCTTTAAGTAAATTTGCCAAAAAGTTTTTAGACGCTAGATTTGCTTTCTTTTTAAGGCGTAAATACTTATTTTTTTGAGCTTTAAACTTTTTTTTTTTTAATGTTAGTTAACGTTTAAAGTTAACTGAACACTTAAAACTCTTGATTTTTTTTTAATATTAGATTTTGTGGAAGATGGAGTATCTGGATAATCTACAGTGAACTTTAGAACTGTCTGTGTGCTTTGAGGACTGGGACTGTGACGTACAAGTTTAACTTTTTCATGTTGGTCACCGACAATCTCATCTTCGTGAAGCCTCTTACGAGAATAAGTTTTTAATTGTTTATCTGAAATATAAAACAATTTATCCATCTTCTAAAACATAAAGGGGTCATTCAAAAAAGTTAGCTATACAGTGCTTTCATTTCAAAACGAACCATCCTTAATATTCTCAAAAAAAAAACTTCCTAAAAAAAACACGTGAATTTAGATATACAGGAGGACGTTTAATTTTATATTTTAACTAGGAATAAATTTCTTAAATGGAAAAAAAGTTTATTAAGTTGTATCATTATATTACAACCAGCCAGTTAAAGCAAAATTTGTTCTATATCACTAAAAATAACAGGTGTAGAATTATTTTTGAACAATTGCTAAAGAATATTCAAATTCTTTAAAAAAAACTAAAGTTTAAAAGAAAATTTTAATTTCCTTTATTTAGAAACATATGGTTGATCATTCTCACATATGCTTACTTGTTGACATATGCTTGATCTATTCGAAGACCAGAATAGATCAAGTGTTACCAATTTTACCAATTTTTAAAGAATATATATCTCCTTAAAATTCAATTTCTTATTTAGATTTTATTGCAAGCAAAAGCAAATTTGTAAAAATTTACCAAACACTTACCATTTTTTGAACTATGCTGCAAAATATCAACTTGAATATGCGTGCCAGGCAATACATTTGTATCAATTGTAGTATCTACAAATAAAAACTTTCTAAAAACTTGTATTATACTATCTGGTAAATTTAGAGACATTTAAGTACAAGTGCTCAAAATTGACCAGTGCATTCAGTTTTTTGTTTATTAAATATTAGGATTATTATAAATATATATAATAATATTACGATTTTCGAAACACCGTCAAAGGCTAAAGTATCTAACAGAAAATTGAAAAGTAATCACCCAAAAGTAGTTTTCACTGTATTTTATTACTTAGATCTGTTATAAGTTACTTATTTTATTGAGTATTACGTCACTTATAGCAAAAATCAATTTAGAAAATACCATTAAAAATACATTACTTGTAATAATCAATATTTAACAACTGAAAAAGATTTTATTAAAGATATCTTAATACAAAAAAATTATTTTAGTTTGTTAGTTTAATTAGAGTTTGATAATGCACGTATAAAATTGAATCAACCAATTTTTACGACAAATCTTATTTTACTATTTATTGCAGGTTTTTCTTATAAGATAAAAAGCATTGCTAAAAAATTTAACATAAGAATTACTTTTATATCACAAAACACATTACGATATTTATTAAGAAAAACTTAACCTTTCAATTAAAATGAACTTAATAAAAATCTAATATATAAAATTCTTTGTACTTGTGGTAAATTTTACATAGGTGAAACCTGTAGACTATTACCAATAAGAATTAATGAACATAAATCTTACATAAATAAATATATACCTATAGATATAAATATAGACCCTATAAATAAAATGTAATATCCTATAAAAAGCTTCTTTATCCCGCCCAAAAATGTTTGTGTTACGTCTTTAACATCTTCTAGTTAGCAAATTAAGTGGCCTGTTAAATTTAAAATATTTATTTGCTGTAGAACTTTTTTTGAAAAGCGAAGCTTTCTTAAAATAAATAGGCATTTCCAAATTTTGCTAAAAAACAAACAAACTTTTTATCCTAAAATGATGAGATCTATCGTCCATTTACATTTGTGCATTAAAAGAATTATCCTGCTATAAGTAAGTAATATATAATAATAATTATAGTTATAATAATATTATAATACTTATTGTCGTAATAGGTAAGGTTTGTCACAAACTTGTAAAAGGGTTTGAAAATATGCAAAAGGGCAAATAGGAATATTTTCAGTAATGCGAGCACGAGAGTGAGCATTAAAAGTATACCCACTCATGTACTTTTAATACAACAGTTAAAAAAATCTGCCTATAAAAAATAAAGTGTCAAGTTTAAGTAATATTATAATATTCTTTACTTACCATTTTGCCAATTTATTGATGAAACTTTTGCATCTAAACTCTCAAGGCTTTGAGCGTTACATGAGGTATCAGGCAAAGAAATTGTGTTTTTAGAGGCCGATTCTATAATTTAGAGTAAATTTATAACACTAATTTGGAAGGAAACAGTAAAATATCAAAAATAATACCTTTCCATGGAATTGGTACAGCTGATTTTAAAAGTCTCTTTCGCTTATTACTTACTGCAATATATATTTGGTCAAAATGTTTCTCGCAAACCACTTTGTTTTTTAATAAATTTTCATCCATAACATATGTTTCCGCATTGCCTATATTTTCTATCCACTGGCTAAGCAACACTGGTTTTAAAATTGGAAATTTGAAAAAAACTGAGAACATTGTTTTTACATTTTCTTACATTATTGCACCCACGATACGCACACTGATTAATTTTGCCTAAAGGAGCCATTGTCTCACTAAACACATTTACATATATCTATCTATTTGTGATTATGATATCCAAGAAAATTTTTTAACAACTACCAAATTGCAATACGGAAAACACGAACCTGTGCAAAAACTCTCCCACACGACTCAGGGATATCGGCCGATTACTAATGAGAAGCGACGGACGAAATTATTTTCGCGCATACTGGAGAGAATCGCCATCTATTTTTCACGCATATTTGCGGTCACGCTTTAGCCCATAAGGTTGCGTATCTTCCCAAATATTCAATCAACGGTAAAACTTATCTGGACATTTTTAAAAATCCCGCCTTTAGTTTGCCTCTAATATGTCACCTGTCAAATAATATGACAAGTAATGTCTTCCCATAGCGGAATAAAACACTGAGGTTTATATTTGATATAAAATGTTGACCTCAAAAACACTAACAATTATTATAAACAAAAAAAAATTAATTAAATATTAAAAAATTTTATTGCTGTTCTATGAAATCTATCCGGTCATTTTTAAAAATCCCGCTTAATCTATAATATGTCACCCGTCAAACTGATATATGACAAGTAACATTTGCCGCCATTTTTAGCCGTAAATTCACTTGTCTGTGGTTGTCCCTTGGATTTTTGTTTGTTTTTTTAAATTTTTAGTAAATATCCGTGTTTACTAGCAAAAAAGGTGCGTTTTTCGATTCGTCATATTGAAAAACCAATACACATCTTTTAAAACAGTCAAGGCATATCATTTCAGAACAAAATTTCATTTCAGGCACTATGGGGCCCAGATTAAAATACATCGAAGTGGAAAATTTTAAATCTTACAAGGGACGCCGTATTATCGGACCATTGAAAGCGTTTAATGCTGTTATTGGACCTAACGGATCAGGTAATAACAGTTTTTTAGTCAAGGAATATTTATTTAGTGCAGAGCATCATGACCTCTGCAGTGCAGTAACTACCAGGGGCTCGAGTCTCACACTTAATTTTTTCATAAATAAATCTGTATAATATATAAATATACCAGGTGTTGCACTGTTGGGAAAGATTTAGGAAGTCCCATGTAATTTTTAATTACATGAATTATATGATGAAGTAGGAAACATTAAACTTGCTCCATTTTTTTCACTTATTATTAAAATTCAAAAGAAGCTTTATTATCATGAAACACTATTACCAGGTCAGATCATCACTAAAATAGTCCTGAAGAGTATATTAACACTTACCAACTAATATTTGTTTAAAGCTCTTTTAAATCTATTGAGGCAATGTGAGGTTCTTATTTCAAGAGGAAGGTGATTAAATATTTTCTTACCCGTTTAAATAAAAGAATTTTTAACCTGCTCAGTGTGTGTGGAATAGGTAACCGAAGGCTGTGAGTCAGCCATGTCCCATAAGAATGACATTTAATAATTAAATCATAGTAGCTGTTTGCAAAATATATAAAGAACAGTGTTAAAATTTTTCTACCTATCAAAAGGGGGATGACAAGAGTCATGAATACTCTCTTTACAAAGAGCTTGAATTACTCTTTTCTGTAATAAAAAAATGGGGATTTGACTAGCTTGTGATAAAACTCATGATATATCAAAAATAGATCAAATGAACTTATATACAGTAGTGGCAGAAAGTAGAGCAACTTCTTTATTTTAAACACATCTATTTTAATTAGTAAGAAAATACAATCATATTGGAAATATAATACCAATAAAATCTAAGCATTATAAATCTATCAACAACTTAACCTAATATTCTTTGTTTATTTTTTTTATGTACAAAAATTAATTCTGGGGCGGAAAAAAGTAGAGCAACTTTTTAAAAATTGATGTTTTTCTTTTAGTAAAAACTGAAATACAATTACAATTTTAGTATTTTGTAAAATATCCATCATTTTTCATAACTTCCTCACAACGGTAGCGCATAGATTGCAGTAACCTAGAAATTATTACTGGGTCCATATTAATCCAAGCTTCATGTAATGCATTGAACAATTCGTCCTTATTTTTGTAAATTTTCCTCCTTATTTTCCTATCCAAAATTTCCCATAGGTTCTCGATGGGGTTTAAATCTGGTGATTGACTTGGCCAGTCCATTACTTGAATATATTGCTGTCTAAACCAAGCCTTTACATATTTAGAAGAATGCTTTGGATCATTGTCCTGCTGAAAAATGTGCCTAAGGGGCATTTTCTTGTCTGCATATGGAACCATTTCATTTTCCAGAATATCTTTGTACACAAATCTATCCATTATCCCATCAATTTTATGAAGTGGCCCCATTCTGAAACCGGAAAAGCAGCCCCACACCATAACTGATCCACCACCATGTTTTACTGTTGGACAAGTGTATCTGGGATTTAACCTTTGGTTTGCGGGACGTCGAACATATGCTTTTCCATCACTTTGAAACAAATTAAACTTTGATTCGTCACTGAATATTATCTTTTTCCAGTCATTAATTGTCCAGTGCAAATGAGATTAAATTAACCTTACCTACCTTAAAAGGAACAAACAATACCAGTATATTAAGTATATATTTCAAGTATATAAGTATATCACAATCAATAACTGTTATAGCAATATAATCTGAGATCATTCGAAAACTCCAAGTCTAAGATATTTATTTTGACCAGTCCAGTTGAGTTTTGAGTACTGGTTTTTAAGTTTACTTACCCTAGTGAAAAAGAACTTATTTTCATAGTCCTATGGAAAGAAATGTATTTACGGGTTTGTAAGGTTGGTATATGTAACCCAATCCTGCCAAGAAGTTAAGGACAAGAACTCTAGGCACGTAAAATATCATAAAAGACTATCATGTCATAATACCTTCCAAAGTAGTAATATTCAGATAAGACTCAGATTCATGGTAAAATATAGGAATTGGAAAACTGTTTATAATACAAAATAAAACATTCAAGTAAACCCTTTATTTATTTATCAACGGAATCCATTTACATTGTAATAATAGACTTATATAATAAATTACATCTAAATTATGTGAAAAGTATCACATTGCATATCACTCAATATAAAAACAAAGTCTCAGTAAGCAATAGGTACATCGTTTAACACAAATTACCATTACTAACAAGACCATGATTGAAGAAAGAACAATTTACAAAATTTGTTTTAGTTTTTACTGTTTTAGTAGTAATGTGTGGACAAGTGGTTTTACAAATGGTTCAGACTGTCTAATATTTAGTATATAACTTAAAAGAAATTGTGTACTTTGGAGACCTTAATGCTTTTAAAATTATAATATATACTATAGATACATAAACTATTCCTAGGTGAATGAATATAATAGGTATATGGGCTTTCACAATTCTGCGTGTAGGAACTCATCAAAGCAATAATCAGTTTTTTTACAGAGGAGGCAAAAAACTTTTCATTTAAAAATTTAAGTTTGTTTGGAAATTTACTGAAAAAGCTTGGGGCATAATATGTAGTTAAGATGTGGGATTTATTGAGTCCCAGGATTAAATCTCTATATGACTTACTTGCCATGTGTTATGGTTATGAACTTCTGACCTTTGCTTATATTTATCTAGATTATTTTTTGCATATATTTAACAATGTAGGTAGATAATCTGAATCCATTAAAAGAATTCTGTGGTTCAACCTTCTGAAGGCCTACAATCAAGTTGATGATTGCTATTTAGAGCCTCATATGCAATTTGTAAAAATGATATTAAATTAATGTCTGTTGAACTACACTGAAAAAAACCAAGTTGATATAGTAAATTATTATGGTGAAACAAGGTTCTATAAATGCAGGTTTAAGTTGGACAAAATGGAGATTGGGTGTATTTCTAGCACTGATACTCTGATACATAGAGTATTTCCAAGTATCCACATTAATAGTATATATATTAAATTTATTTAACCATTTTTTCCTTAAAAACTACTCCCCAGTAAGATATTCCTCATTACCCTCCTTGCACTCTCACAAATTATATATTTATCAGGCAAATCAAACTTTATGGATGCCATAAGTTTCGTAATGGGAGAGAAAACCAACAGTCTGAGAGTAAAAAGGTTAAGTGATCTTATTCATGGAGCGGCTATCAATAAACCAGTATCGAGAAGGTAAAATTGTTATTTCATTGGATTACAATAAATTTATGCTAAATTGCCATTTTTAGTGCTTCAGTGACAGCTGTTTTCTCTATGGGAGAAGGTACCAATGAAGAAATATCGTTTCAAAGGTCCGTCCACGGATCCACTTCGGAATGTAAGGTCAATGGCAATGTAAGTGTTTAATTAATTATTAGTTAACTGATTGTGCCTTATGGAGCGATATTAGAAAAGTTGTATAATATTGTTTAAGCAGGCACGCACATTATAGGGCTGTTTTGTTAATACACTACACAATTTATGGCAGCTACATTCCCATAGGTGTTTTTATGTTTTATTTGAAAACCTTAAGGTTATGTGAGAAATGTATAGATACAAAAACTATAGATTTTTTTATCACCTATAATTCTCTTTAAAAGCATTTTTTTCTCAGGCAATTATTTTCTGCAAAAAAAACTGTTTTTCATTAAGATTACCCTTACCCCCCCCACCCACCCCACACAATTTAGCAGTATGAAATTGTTTTCAAAAATTATTGTTTTTCACAGTATAATAAACATGAATAACAGCTGGTTTTGTCGTTAATATCTAATCTAAAAACACAGTTTGTTTATTTAAATTTGATATAGTTTTATATATAAATATTTAGTATAAAAACAGCGTTATTAGATTGGATAATATGGACGAGAAACAGTGATTTTTCAGAAGAGTTTTATCAAATATTTGAAGTATAGTAATTGAGTTTAAAAACTAGATATGTAAATGCCGTGTCAATTTCTTTTCTACAGTTTAATGAATATACCTTCACCATCGTTGACTAAATCTATATTCAACGATAATAATATATGATGTGTTGCTAGTCCCCCTAGCAAGTATCCGGAAACAAGAAAGCACAATTATAATTTTGCAGTGTATATTTTTATTATTAACTACAATAAGCTTTACTGGTGAGAAATTCCTTTGTTGTTATATGAAGCCTTTTTTCAGTCTTAAGTTTCCTTATTTCTAGTGGAAGATTATTAAATAACCTTTTACCTCCATTTCATTTACATAAAGCTCTAAACTTAACTAAATGTCCAGGTACACCATAAACTTGGTCACTGTCTAGGGCCTATAAAACCAAAAGAATCAAACGTTCTTTACTTTTTTCAGTAAATTCAGTCAATTGCACTAGTTTTTTAACGTTTCGAATACCCTTTGGTTACAAATATTCCACCCTTTTTCTTTTTTCTACTATTATTTGACAAAACTCTTGCCTGTTTACAATCAGCAATATTTGTTAGATACTGTTGGCATGTGATTTTATCCATAGCATCCTACTATCAGCACAATCTTTTTGGCCAATTATTTTTGTATCAGAATGTTATGAAAAGAAAATATATTAAAAGTAGAAAAATAAAAAGTTCCGGATACTTCCTAGACAGATCATACATTAATTATCAATACACCGTGTAATACAAATATCATTTAGATTGTCACTGCAAGTGAGTACGCTGCAGAGCTAGAAAAGTTAAAAATCAACGTCAAAGGCAAGAACTTCCTGGTTTTCCAAGGGGCAGTCGAATCGATTGCCATGAAAAACCCTAAAGAAATGACCGCCCTGTTTGAGGAAATCAGCGGGTATGTTTTCCTAATTGTGATTTACAGTCTTGGAATCGCTGGAAATTTCAGGTCAGGAGGCTTAAAAGAAGAATACGAGAAACTGAAGCAACAAATGCACAAGGCCCAGGAAGAAATCAACTTTGCCCTGCAAAAAAAGAAGGGCTACAATGCGGAGCGTAAGGAGGCAAAAATGGAGAAGGAGGAGGCAGACAAATATGCCAGGTTCAAGGATGATTTGGTAAGTTCCCTTTGGAGTTTATTTTTTGGTGAGGTGGGGTGGGAATTTATATAAAGAAACATTTACCATTTCAGTTAAATTTAATTAAAATAATTTTTTATTTACATCAATATATAGACCTTCGGCATCCAATGTTAACAGTTTTATTGACTTTTTAGAAGACGTCATGGCATTCACCGTACCATTTTTTGATACAGTCATATTTGTTGGTGATTTAAATATAGATTTTGTAAAAGACTTTGCTCAATAAAATAAAGTGGAATAACGAAATAATCATAAAGTTATGTACACTTTTAATATGTCTCCCGAGATTGCCTGTTGCGCCTCTAGAAAAACTTAATAATTTATTATAATAACTTACACTTGCTACCTATATGTTTAAAATATGCACATTTAAACCGGCTTCAACTATAAAAAAAATATTCACAAAGGTTTAACCAAGTATTACTTCTAAAACACTCTTCTCTAGATTTTTTAATTTATAAAAAAAAAAAACAATTAAAATAACGCGCCTTGGCGCGCTCTATGAAGTTTAAAGCATGATACTGCATAGTGAAACACATACCCAACCTATAATAATATCAATCATCGTATAAAAAGGTAAATTTTACGTAAGTTCTTTATGGTACCGGCTAGTGAATGTTTAACCTAATAATTTACTGAACAAACTATAGTAGGTATAATATTTATAATAGATGTAACCTTTGTGGATATTTCTTAAACTGTTTGATTAATTTGCTTCTAAAGCTTCTGTTTAGCATAAATGAAGCATTGCTACTATATAGTACTAAAATTTATCACCAGCACAAAATTCAACGCACAAAGTTTAAAACCAATTAATAAATTTACTAGACAGCAATCCCCACTATAAATTAAAAAAAAATCATTATCATTGTCTAGTTTAATTAAAGTTATGTTACAAATGTCAGGAATAAATTTCCTGGAACAAAAAAATTATCGTAAAACTGGATGAAATAAAAGGAATAATTGTCATAAGTGCCTGAAATAAAAAAACATAAATTTGTTACCCTCTGACTTAACTATTAGTAAATCTATGAATTTGTTACCCCACTTATAGGATTTTCCGGGCATTAAAATAAATATTCAAATTTATTCCAGGCTCTCGGAGAAATTTTTTTGATTTTTTTTCAGATATTTGGACTATTGTTATAACACAAATTTTTTCCAGATATTTGGCTTTTTTATATAGGTAGGTTAGTATAGAGCCAAAAACTGCCCCATTTTTCTCAATAAATAAAATCCCTCGTCACTGTTTAATCAAATTTAAGCGTTAAATTCAATTTGATTATAATTACCCTGCACTACTTGCTCGAAAAGAAGATCGTTTTCTATTTTTTTCAAGATGGCGGATCGGCCGCCATTTCAATCATATATCAATTTTTTTTAAATCCACCATTTTAGATCAGGAATATCGAATATTATTTTCCATGCCTAAAAAATTTGAATAGAAATTTTCATTTTATTCCGGGAATTTGACGTCATTTATTATATTTTCCAGGCATTAGAATTAATCTTCAGTTTTATTCCAGGCTTTCAGAGTCATTTTTTAATGCGTTCCACGCATCTGACGTCACTTTTTCTTTAAGATTTAAAATTAATTTTGATTTTATTCCAGGAATTTTACTTCATTTAAAAATGTTTTTTCAGGCAAGTAAACCGTTAATAATTTTTATTTATTCCAGGCATTACAAGAACTTTATGATAATTTTATTATTTCATTTTGATTATTTGGTCTTATTTTATTCCAGGAATTTTACTAATTTTGAAAAAACTGCTTGAAATGTTTAATCTTAGCCAACATATTTCTACTCCAACTCGCATTGATATGACTTCAAATAATTCAAGTTTAATTGACGTTATTATAACAAACCAAAAAATAGATTGCTGTTGCAGCAACGTGTAACCAATTTCCGATCATGCTCTGATTTATTCAATTTTCAACCTAGAAATAAAAACAGAAGATTTTAAAAACATAGAATCGCGTTGTTTACTATCATAATCTTAAACAGGATGCAAATCAATTAAATTGAGATAATATATTTTACACACCCAATATAACCAGCAAATTAGACATTTTTAATAAGAAAATTTTATATCTGGTTAACAAACATGCGCCTTTTTAGTGAAGAAAAATTAAGATAAAACCATTCATGCCTTGGATAACCACAACCATTAAACTGTTAATAAATCTCAGAGGCAAAGCACATTGAACATATTTAAAATCTAAAACTCGAGCTCACTGGAATTATTACAAAGATTTGCGAGAAAAAAAAAGTTGCATATTGTAATTGATTATCTACTACAAGGGGTAAAGAATTTTGGTCAACTGTAAATAGGCTAAATTTATCTTCTAAAAACGTAGTGTATGATGTGCCTTCGGATGTAGCAAACGCTTGATTATTTAATAATTATTATGCAAATTGTAACGGTGTTCCTGATACGACTTCTGATGACAGAATGAATTTTTCCCGCATAAATACAGAGTTAAATTTTTAATTAATAGATACAGAGACAGTTGATAAAATGATAATCACAATAATCACTGGGAGATCTGAAATAATGTTTACTTTATTGTAAAAAAATATTCTCTAACATTTTAAATACGTGTGTTTTGGAAATAGTCAGTGGCGTGTCCGGCCGTTAAGAAACGGGGAAGCTGTTTTATTTTTTTGCTCGATTTTTCGACATAATCGAAATAAACAGAGGACGTAATTTACCTATGTGCGTTTCAAGTACATACATTTTTTTTGATAGTAGAATAAAAATACGAAAATTAATATTGTTGTTTCGCATTTTCGCACCTTATACAGGTAGGAACAAACGAGAATTACTTTAAATGTTTTCAAAATTTATTGAGGAATTTATGTCTGAATATATAAATATTCTCCTAACCTTACTTAAAATGCTACTCCAACCTTCGGCTTTGTTTTGCCAATTCAAAAAGAAATACTTGACCCAACTGCCTGTAAGAAATCAATAATTTCTTACAGGCATTTCAGATCCCTAAAAAAGGAAAAAGAAGAAGAAGAAGAAGAAACGTTTGATTTAACTGCCTGTAAAAAATTAATGATTTCTTCCAAGCATTTGGGGTCCTTAGAAAAAAAGAAGAAAAACAGGAAGAAAAGTTTGACTCAAGTGCCTGTAAGAAATCAGTAATTTCTTACAGGCATTTGAGATGCCTAAAAAGGAAAAAGAAGAAGAAGAAGAAATGTTAGACTCAACTGTCTGTAAAAAATCAATATTTTCTTCCAAGCATTTGGGGTCCTTAGAAAGAAAGAAGAAGATGGTAAATAAAGAAGAAGAAGAAGGAAAACAAGAAGAATAATATTTTACTCAACTGCTTGTAAGAAATCAATAATTTCGTCCAGGCATTTGAGGTTCTTACAAAGGAAGAAGATAATGATAAGGAAGAAGAAGGAAAACAAGAAGAAAGATTTTACTCAACTGCTTGTAAGAAATCAATTTTTTCTGACAGGCATTTTAGATCCCTAAAAAGAAGAAGAAGAAGAAACGTTTGACTCAACTGTCTGTAAAAAATCAATAATTTCTTCCAGGCATTTGAGGTCCTTAGAAAGAAAGCAGAAGATGATAAAGAAGAACAGAAAGAAAAGTTTGACTCAACTGCCTGTAAAAAATCAGTAATTTCTTACAGGCATTTCAGATCCCTAAAAAAGGAAAAAGAAGAAAAAAGGTTTGACTCAACTGTCTGTAAAAAATCAATTATTTCTTCCAGGCATTTGAGGTCCTTAGAAAGAAAGAAGAAGATGATAAAGAAAAACAGGAAGAAAAGTTTGACTCAACTGTCTGTAAAAAATCAATAATTTCTTCCAGGCATTTGAGGTCCTTAGAAAGAAAGAAGATGGTAAAGAAGAACAGGAAGAAAAGTTTGACTCAAGTGTCTCTAAGAAATCAGTAATTTCTTACAGGCATTTCAGATCCCTAAAAAACGAAAAAGAAGAAACGTTTGATTCAACTGTCTGTAAAAAATAAATTATTTCTTCCAGGCATTTGGGGTCCTTAGAAAGAAAGAAGAAGATGATAAAGAAGAAGGAAAACAAGAAGAAAGATTTGACTCAAGACTTGTAAGAAATCAATAATTTCGTCCAGGCATTTTAGATCCCTAAAAAGGAAATAGAAGAAGAAGAAGAAACGTTTGACTCAATTGTCTGTAAAAAAATCAATGATTTCTTCGCGGCATTTGAGGTCCTTAGAAAGAAAGAAAAATATGATAGAGAAGAAGTTTCTTATTCTTATTTCTTAAAGCACCGGTCATGCTTCGTTTTGTTCCCTGACTGTTATAGAGTGGACAACAATAATAATAATTATCGGTTATTAATTATATGCTTTGGTATTCCGCCCTCAACCGACGTAGTTGTTAATTTGTTTAGGTTTAGTTTTAAAGGTCTGCACCACACAGTTATGCTTTATGAAGCATTTCTTGTGGATCGGCTTTAAAAATCGCGGTCTAAGTCCTTATATTATGATTTTTTATTACTAATGCTGTTTTAAAACATTTTAATTCGATTTGGTGATTTTAGAATGAAAAATTGGTGGAGCATCAGCTGTTCAGGCTTTACCACAACGAACGGGCCGTTAAAATCCGTGAGCAAGAACTGAAGAGCAAACAAAAAGAACTGGAAAAGGTCGAGAAGAAGAAGGATAAAGTGGAGGAGGTGCTTAAGGAGAAAAAAAAGGAACACGGGAAATTGAACAGAGAATTGGCGAAAATTGAACAAGATATAAGGGAAGCGGAAGCAGAATTATCCAAGAAAAAACCGATGTTCATAAAAGCCAAAGAGAAAGTGACTCATTTCCAGAAAAAGGTGGATGGGGCCCATAAAACCCTCGATCAAGCGAAAAAGGCGCACGAAGCCCATATGAACGACATCAGAAAACTGGAAGAAGAACTCGCCGAGGTGGAAAAGGCTAAGAGTGAGTGGGAAGAACAGATTGCCGGAGAGTCACAGAGTCAGGTAAGCAATATCTTGATGCAACATAATATTTTCTTAAGAGTTTTTATTTGCTCTGAAATTCGACGGTTTTAGGCAGATATTCTCAAAGTATCTGATAGTTGGACCCAATTTTTTTAAAATTTAATTCAAAATCCATGCCTATGGTTTCAACATAGAATTTAATGTATATGGATCGTACTCCTATTAGTTTAATTTGCCCCTGTCTACGCCCTAAATTGTTCTTTCTTCTAATGAAATGTAGGTACTAAACCTGGTTGAATTTTCAAAAATTTATTTCATATACATATATATTATTATATTATTATTGAATCATATATTATTATTCTTAATCAATCAATTCATACATCAATATCAATTATATGGATGTAGGAATATAGTCAGTCATAAGCACCTAGGTGACTTAAAACCTGAATGTTCCTGTTAACAGTATTTTTTATATTATACATATCTTCACTACACATTCAGTATATTAAACTAAACTTAACCTATATGAATTTAAACCTATAGTCCTATCCACTCTTAACCTTCGTCTTCCCACGTTACAAAAGTTACGTAGTCCCAAGAGGGGTACATTTGTACCCCATCATGAAAATGATACTACTGATACATTTACATGTTTTTAATTATACAAATACATAAAATAAACTTGTAACTAATCAAATTATAAAAAAACATAGTTAATTTTCTTTGCACTTAACACACTTCACTTCTTTTACGTGGTGTTCCGCGCATATACTGCCTTGCTCAAGCGTCCTGAGTTATTATATCTTCGTACAATATATTCTTTTACCAAAGATTCTCCTAACTGAAGCAAAAAATATCGTCGGTCGTCCTTAAATTTTTGGATACTTGATGTCCCATAAAATAAAAGAGTTTAGTGCCGCAATATCTAATAATTGGCCAAAAATTGCCATTGGCCATCGATTGCAAATTCTGCGAGCAGAGTATTGCTTTACCATTTTATCTGTGGTGTCGACAGCACGTCGACCTTTGTATCATTATAATGAAGTATAATATGAGGTATATTCTTATATTTTTCATCTGCAACAGTATCATCATGATGTTCCGTAGACAATAAAATAACTGCTTTGCCTTTGCTAGGTGTATAAGACACAATAGTACTATGTTATTTTGTGAATGCAAACATACTAGAAAATTCAGGCCTAAATAATTTGGGTTGCAACTCGTTTGGAATGTATGACTTATTTTTTCTGAGGGTTCCAGTTTTTTTTTCAGCAAGCTTATCTGCCAGTGGTAGACTTGTAAAAAAATTATCAGTGGTTACTCCATATCCAGTGCCAAGGGGTTCAACAAGATCCAGAACCACTCTCTCACCCTGATTTTTTTCTGGTTTGTTATTTATTTTACCAAGATAAACCTGTAAATTTGCACTGAACGAATTTTTACTATTCGCCATTGCCCAAACTTTAAGGCCATATTTATCGGGCTTACTTTTCATGTAAACTCAAAAAGGACATCTCCCTCTGAAGGAAAAAAGTTGCTCATCTATAGTAACATGATTGTGACCCAGGTGAATAGGCCATGATACAATTCTGAACAAACAAATCAAAAACTTCTCTAATTGGCGTCAATTTATCGCTTATCTTACGCTGAGGTCTAGTAGAATAGTCGTCAAAGCGAATAAATGCTGTAAGCAACTGAAATCGATTACGTGACATACTTGCCGGAATAATAGTACACTTAAATAGAATATTACCGACATATAAGAGAACTATGGTGCATACCGATTAAACGTATAGAACGACAGTTATTAACCCATTAAGATTTTTTTAACGCGTAAATACCATTAAGAAAAATCAATTTCTAGGGCCGAGATGTACATTTAGAAGACGCCCAAGTGCGGGAATATCATCGGTTAAAAGAAGAGGCGGCTAAACGTTCCGCACGGTACATGCAAGAACTGGACTCGGTAAACAGAGAACAAAAATCGGACCAGGACAGGTTGGACCATTTGTGTCGTTTACGGAGCGACGCGGAAAACAAATATTCGCAAAAGTGTCGCGAAAAGGAAGAGATGGAGAAACGAATCGAGAAAATCGCCGAACATATCCGGTAAAATTTCGGATTTGATTTGAAAATTAATTGAAAAAATGCCAAAAATCTTATTATTATTATTATTAATTGTTTTTAGCACTAGCGAACAGGCGCTGCAAGACCAAAACAAGCTGCTTAAATCCCTACAGTCCGACGTGGGGTCCTCGAAGAATAAAGTGCACGAGGTGCAGAAACAGTTGGAGGACGTGCAGGAGCAGTTGGGAGACGCCCGGACCGATAAACACGAGGATACCAGAAGGAAGAAGAAGCAGGAGATCGTGGATAGGTTTAAGGCCAATTATCCCGGAGTGGTGAGTCAATTTAATGTGCTTCTGATTCCACGTTAATGTGGAAAATTTCCTTATAATTCTAAGGCTATTTTAAAATTTCTTGTGAGCAGTTTGAATTTCTTCAAATGGAAAATTTTCTTCAAAATGGTCATTCAACTCATTCAAAAACGAACGGATACAGACTAATTCTGGTGCTGTATCTTAATTTAGTTTTAGTCAATTTTTACAAAAAAAGGTGATATTTAGCAACTGTTGCTGACAGCACCTTTTTTATGTAAAAGGCATAGGAGCATCATAATCTGATACCAGAATGGGAAGAAATTGAAGTCTTAGAGAATATAAAATATCTTCCTCGTTAACACGCCCCTGGTTAAAATTCTTTTTGTTAAGTAGGTTCAAAAGAATATACGTACTAACAATAATGTATGTCCCAAAAGTGGTTGGTGCACACCCTGTATAAAAATTCAATTGTTAGTTGACCAGATTAGTTATTAATTTTCTTTAAATTGTACTTTTCTAATGATGTTATCACTGCCCCGGTCGTGCTTCGTTTTATTCCCTGATTGTTAGAAACTGGACAATAATAATGACTTGTTATTTATTTTATGCCTTAGTATTCGGTCTGCACCACATAGTTATGCTTCATGATGTACATCTTCTGGATCGGTTTTAAAAATCGCGGTGTAAGTCCTCAATCGTTTATATTATTATTTTTCGTTGCTAAAAGTGTTTCTTGAATATAAACAAGTCTTTTTGATTTGATTTGGGCATATTTAAGTAATCATTGGACACCTGTTTCAGCGTTTTCTTGCGGGGACATGCAGAATTAAAGCAAAATAGGAAAACGATTTCCTGGAGAAAATTTATCAAAAAGTCTCATTATTCCAGGCATTTCCCAATTTTTTACTATTATTTTCGCCACAAATTATTTAAATTTTGCGATTTATAGTTCGACCGTATGATCAACATGTGCCATCCGATCCATAAAAGGTACAACGTAGCCATCACCAAAGTACTGGGAAAGTATATGGAGGCCATTGTCGTTGATACCGAACACACCGGTCGTCAGTGCATCAAATACTTAAAAGAACAAATGCTGGATCCCGAAACGTTCTTACCGTTGACTTACCTCCAAACCAAACCGGTTAAAGAACGTCTAAGGGACATTAAGCATCCTAAGGTAAGACAGGCAGATTATCAAGTGTGCAATTTGTAACATTTAATTGCCGATACTAGGGGGTGAAACTCGTTTACGACGTCCTCCAATTCGAACCGCCGGACATCGCAAATGCCGTGATGTTCGCCACAAATAACGCTTTAGTGTGCGAAACCCCCGAGGATGCGAACTTGGTGGCATACGAAATAGGCGGAAGAAACGACGTAAGCCATTCATATCGCGTTTTTTCCAGAAATCATAATATCTATTCAAACCCCCTGTTTTTTTAGGCGGTCGCTTTGGACGGTACGTATTACCAAAAATCGGGCATAATATCCGGCGGTAGTATGGATTTGGCTCGTAAAGCGAAACGTTGGGACGAGAAACACGTGGCCCAATTAAAAGCCCAAAAAGAGAAACTGGCCGAGGAGTTGAGAGAGGCCCAAAAGAAGTCGAGAAAAGAATCCGAGATGAACACGGTCGCGTCGCAGATTCGCGGTCTGGAAAC
This sequence comes from Anthonomus grandis grandis, assembly GCF_022605725.1. Classification (NCBI taxonomy): domain Eukaryota; kingdom Metazoa; phylum Arthropoda; class Insecta; order Coleoptera; family Curculionidae; genus Anthonomus; species Anthonomus grandis. The sequence continues at coordinate 34,249,789 of NC_065550.1, read as the reverse complement.
CCGTTTGAAATATGCCAGGGGCGATATGGAGACTACGGTGAGTTTTGGTTAATTTTTTTTTAAAGGTTTCGTGGTATTTTCCTGAAAAAGGAAAACTCTTAAAATGACCCTCTCCCAACTTGTTTTAAGGATATATTAGATTTACTTAACTCCAGGAAGAAATATATATTTGCTTTAGTTAGTAAGTATACAAAATGCTGAAGTTTTAATTCTTAGTTCTAGAATATAATATATAGTGTGAATATAATATATAGTGTTATAATATATATCGTATCGACCGGCAGCATTGTCGTTTCGCTCCGTAATTGCTCACAGTTTTAGTGTGTTAAGATTAATAGCAGAAATAAGAAATTTTCACTAGTAGTGCTTTGTAAGACTGCCAATCCAACGCCATATGTTGTTACTTGATTAGTGAACAGTAAATGTGTTAAAAGAGTGATTTAAGTGCAAACAATAGACCAAATATGTCTATATGTGTTTTTTGTGAGGAATCTATACCATCACGAAAAAAACTGCCATGTAGTGAATGTAAAAACGCTTCGCATATCAACTGCGTTCACAAGTCCGTCGATGTTGCCAATTTGATTTCTGAAGTAAGAGGTTTATCCTGGAAGTGTGATGAATGTGTTTCAAAATGTATTTCCCTTGACCAATCAGGTTTAAAACTTCTCGTAAATGAGCATGTACAATCATCACTGGCTTCTATTACTGCTGCTTTTGAATCCCTAAAATCTGATTTAGTTACTGTAATCTCTGAGAAGATCTTAAGTGTCAAGTCGGCGACTACTGCACCGGTGAGCTATTCAAGTATAGCAAAAAATAACACTCAACCTGCTGTCTTGGTAGTGCCAAAGAACCAAGCCCAGACCACTGAAAAGACCAAGGAAGATATAACCCATCGAATTAACCCATCGGAATTGAATTTACAGTTAACCAAAGTAAAAGCGGTTAAAAATGGTTCCATTGTCGTAGGCTGTAAAAGTCAGGAAGAAAACAAAAAGTTTAGAGAGATGGCTCAAGAAAAGTTAGCTGATTCCTATGAAATTAAGGAGCTTCACGGAATTAGTCCTAGGGTTCGTATAGTAGGTTTTAGGGAAAATTATAATAATGACGAATTTCTTAATTTAATTAAACAAATAAATAAAGATGTATTTTTTTCTGAATCCATATGTAATGTTTTTAAAATATGTACGACAAAAAAAAGTGACAAGGTATTTCAGGCTGTTGTTCAATTAGATAGAGCGACATATGATAGGATCATAAAGGTGGGCACTGTTTTTGTGGGATATGATGCGTGCTCTGTATTTGATGGTGTTGAAGTAAATCGCTGCTTTAACTGTAATGAATTTAACCATTCTTCAAAAAATTGCATTAAAACTCAAATTTGTCCCAGATGTAGTGAAAATCACTCAGTAAAAGAATGCAAATCTTCCACATTAAAATGTTCTAATTGTATTAATCATAATTCTCATAATCGTGGCAACACTGTCAAATCGGATCATGCTGCTTGGGATATATCGGTATGTTCGGTTTTCAAGAATGCGTGTGCAAAACTACGGGCAAATATTCTCGGCCAATAGCAATTAATCGATAATTTCATAGGTCAAGGTGCTGCTTCTGTACCTGCCCATCTAACGATTTTGAACTATGCTCCTGCATTGACCCCGCCCGTATTGATGGCGCCTACTGCGAGCAACCAAAATTATTATACTGCACCGAGTACCGGACTTAGTAAGCGCTTTTTGATCTATTATCAGAACGTACGTGGCTTGAGAACAAAGACTGCAGATTTATTAAATAGCACCTCTGCGTGTTGGTATGATCTAATGGCGCTTACTGAGACATGGCTCGATTCGTCAATATCTGATGGTGAGGTGGTTGCGGCTGTGTACAATGTCTTTCGAGCCGATAGAGATTTTCTAAATACGGGAAAATCACGAGGTGGGGCTGTCTGATAGCCGTTAATAAAAAGTTTAATGCTTTTAAAATAGATGTAAATCAAAGTGTTGATCTTGAGCCCGGTATAGATATTGTTGGTGTTAAGATTGTATTAGATTTCTCGTCAATTTTAGTTTTTGCTGTATATCTTCCTCCTCCAGTATCTCCTGAAACTTTGGAAAATCTGTTTGAGTGTCTAACATCCCTTGACTGCATTTTTGGTAATAATATTTGCATATTGGGTGATTTTAATCTACCTAATTACGTTAACTGTAACAATTCTCAAGATAAGCATATTTTAATACTGCAAAACTTTATAACTTTTCTTAATTGCAATCAAAGCAACTTTATACAAAATTCAAATAACAGAATTCTTGATTTGGTCATAAACAATAATGAAAATTGCATAGTGGATAAATCTTTGGATCCGTTGTTAACCGAAGATACTCACCATCCTGCTCTTGATATTTCGTTAAAATATTGCCACTCTATGAATTTTAAGCGTAAGACACTTTTTAACCTACAAAATGCATTTAACTTTAAAAAAGCTAATTTTTCTAATTTATATGATGCCTTTTCAAAGACTGATTGGTCATTTATGGAAGCTACGGTTTCTGTGGAGCATCAGTTTAAGGTCTTTTATGATTTAATATTAAAGGAATTGGACAGTTTTGTACCAAAATATCCTAATATACCTAGGAGAAATTTTCCACCTTGGTTCACAAATAGTATTATAAGGGATATAAAGCTTAAGAGTTTTCATTACAACAAATTTAAAAAATATGGAAGAACCGATGATATAAACACGTTTAAATTGTTACGCAATAAATCTAAAAGAGATATATCTAAATCTTACTATCAATACGTTTCAAATGTGGAAAGCAGTATCATAAATAATCCTAACAAATTTTGGAGTTTTATAAAGAATAAAAAAAATACAAGAGATATTCCTAAAGATATGTTTTACAAGGACACTCCTATAAAGGGCACCCTTGAAATAGTTAATTCCTTCGCTGACTACTTTAAACGATCTTTTTTAAATAATAATTTACACCCTAATTCTCATCATACCCCAAATAACTCTCTTAATATAAATATTTCTTGTTTTTCAGAACGCGAAGTACTCAATGCTTTAAACAAATTAAAACCTAAATTTACAACAGGACCGGATCTTATTCCTGCATTTATTATTAAGGACTGTAGGCATATACTTGTAAAGCCTTTACTTGTTTTGTTTAACAACTGTCTTTTATCGGGGTCTATTCCCGCATTATGGAAAGTTTCCAAGGTTTGTCCTGTATTTAAAAAAGGTAATAAGTCCGATATATGTAATTATAGACCTATATCTATAATTTGCAATTTTTGTAAAGTTTTTGAATTTTTAATTCACGATAGAGTTTTTCCGTTAACCAAAAATATTATTATTCCCCAACAGCACGGATTTTTTAAAGGAAGGTCTACGAGCACAAACCTTTTGCTTATAACTCAGAATATTGCTGAGGCAGTTGATAATGGGGAACAGATGGATGTTATATACCTGGATTTTAGCAAGGCTTTCGATCAATTGAATCATAGTTTAATTGTTGATAAGCTTAGTAATTTTGGATTTTCAGCTGTCTCTCTTCAATTGTTTCGCTCATATCTATGTGGTAGAAGTCAGTACGTGGAGTTATACGGCGAAAGGTCAAGCTCCTATGATGTAGTTTCTGGTGTCCCGCAGGGATCTGTGCTTGGACCGCTACTGTTTAACTATTTTATTAACGATATTGGTGATAAATTGGATTGCGATTTTTTACTTTATGCAGACGATATCAAGTTATATAATAAAATAAGAAATCTCGCAGATTGTCATAGATTGCAGTATAATCTTAACTTGGTAAATGCTTGGTGTGTAGAAAATGGTCTAAAGTTGAATGTTTCTAAATGTAATGTTATGACATATACCAACAAATTAAAACCGTTATTATTTAACTACGCTTTAAATACGACTACATTAATACGCACAAATTCTTTTAAAGACTTGGGAGTGTACTTTGTTACCAAACTGTCTTTCTCATACCATATTGACACAGTAGTCTCAGAAGCGTCAAAATCATATGGATTTATTTATAGAAGCACTAAGGATTTCAGAAATCCAGATGCCATAAAAACATTATATTTTGCATATGTACGATCGCGATTGGAATATGCTTCGGTGATATGGTCGCCGGCTTATAATGTACACATTAATAATCTAGAGCAAGTGCAAAGGCGCTTTTTAAAATACTTATGTTTTAAGTGTGATAATGTATACCCACCTCAGGGTTTTCCACATGATGATCTGCTCCAACGTTTTAGTATTTGTTCCCTAGAAACTCGACGAACCTTTTCTGCTCTTATGACATTGCATAAATTACTTAATTATCTAATGGATAGTCCGCCATTAGTGTCAAAATTATATTTTTTTGTGCCTCGTCTCAATAATTGACATCATACCACGTTTCATCTCCCTACTCCTAGAACAAATCTACTTAAATTTTCACCAATTTATACCATGTGTAGTATTTACAATAATGATGCTCATTTTGACATTTTCAATATTACAAAGGAAGCCTTATGTCGCTCACTTGAACACTAAGCCACAAGTAACCTGAGTTTGTATTAAGCTATTTTTTGTAAATAATATAGCCATTTCCGTTAATAAAAATTGAGGTTTATAGTCAGCACATTAGGTTTTGATCGTTTTTGTTACTTATTTTCTATACCTCTTATTACTTTTTATGTAATTTTTTAGTTAGTTTTAGTTAGCTTAGAAGATTTTTGTAACAAGTTATATATACATTTTTCTTAGTTAGCATAAGTTATATTTATGTATTTGAAGGTCTTTCCTGCCTTGTAGATGGGTATTTATTTACCTGTAAAGCTTGTATTGTAAAATAAATAAATAAATATATGTTATTAGAATGAAAATTGATAAAGTTTTGTGTATGTTATGGTAAGTTTTTGTTGAATTTTCCTTTTTTCGGGTTACATCATTTTAATTAGAGTTTAGGTCGGATGATGCTCTAGTCGAGCGAAACATGGAACTTTTGTAATTTATTTAAATGTATTTGTGATGCTGTTGATTTTGGGTTTTTACCTTTAATAAAAAAAATTGCCTATTCTAATACTCAAGAAAATCATTTTTTGTGCAGGAGAGACAAATCAGTTCGGTCAATAAAGAAATCGCCACCCTCGAAGAGGAAATGAAGAAATACAGTCCGGAAATCGAGAGTATCGAGCGCGGTATGCAGAAACGCGAGCAACAAATCGAAGAGATCAAACTGAGGATGAACACCGTCGAGGACGACGTGTTCGCGGACTTTTGTAACGAAATCGGTAAGAACTCTTACAGACGATTAATACGTTTTACTTTATTATTCTGATCCGTGTCCATTATTCTTAAACTTTTCTTAAAAAAATCACAATATATCTAGGGGTTCGTAACATAAGACAATACGAAGACCGCGAGCTCAGAGCCCAAGAAGAACGCAAACAGAAACGTCTAGAGTTCCAAAAACAAATCAACCGCATCACGAGCAACTTAGAGTTCGAACGTAGTCGCGACACCCAAAGTAACGTGAGCAGATGGGAGAGGACCGTAAATGACGAGGAAGAAAAACTGGAAACCGCGAAGAAACAGGAAGCGAAACAACGGGACGAGATCGACAAAGAGTTGAAACACATCGAGGAGCTGCGCTCGGTAAAATTGTCGAAGAAAAAGGAGGTCGACGAAATGGAGGAGGAATTGGGTAAGTTTTAAATTAAGAGCATCGGTACAATGTACGTCTGAAATTGAAAACTTGTGCGCTTAACTGCCCTCCAATGTTGAAACGCGTCACTAGTGTAAGTAGAGTTATGAGAAACAAAATAGCAGTAAAAATTACACAAAAGCGTAAGGTACTGCAGGTACGTGAAGTGCCTCAAAAAACATGACTGTAAATACTTGAAAACACAAATTTATACACTAACTGTATAATAAAACTTGTTTCAAATAGGAGAAAAAATATTGAGATTCCTGGAATAAAACCATATTGTAAATGACACAAATGCCTGGAAGGCAAAATTACTATAAATATAAAAAGTCTGGAATAAACTGAGGAATTATTTAAAATACCTGAAAACTATTTTAAGCGCCTGGCAGAATTAAAACATTAGTCTAGATCTAGAAGATCCAAAATGGTTATTTTGCTTCTTCGGTTATTCGGTATAGAAGATGATGATAGATCTGAAGATTAAAAATAAATGATTTGATTTAACTAGAAACTGTAGACTACTACTTCAGGTGCTTGAAAGACATGATACCATATGAACACTTGGAAATTATGAATTTTTAAACTAGCTGTATAATAAAAACCTAGTTTAAACGTGGAGAAAAGTATTGAAATTCCTGGAAAGATATAAAACATTATTTAAAATGCCTGGAATTTAAGGTATTGTATTTCTTTTAATATAGTTTCATTTTGAAGTTTTCAAGACTTTTTTTTGAATATTTATCCGATATATCAACCATTTGACTTAGAAATTTAATTTTGTAGATTTTAGAGCTTAATCTTGTGAAAAAAAAATGTAGAATATAATTAAAATACAAAAATATTATCGCTGTTTATGGACTGCTGGCAAAAGTTGCTGAGACACTTTGTAGGCACGATGTAGTAAATCTTTAGTAAGAATTTGTTGAAAAGTTCCTGTTCCTGAAATATCCAATTTTTGCGCCTGGTGGTGACTGGCCTTTCTGTCACACTTTTCCGAACTTTGTTGAACGTTGTTTTGTTCCAAACGACCTCCTCGAATGAGTTCGTATCGTCTGTTTCACATCACTAACGCACGCAGTACTTTCCAATTGTTTGATTATGACTCAACGAGCGTCTCTAAAATTCTCAGGGTTTTTTAACAAAAGGACTTTTGTGGTATTTTTGATGTTTCTTCTTTTATGCAGAGTGTTCATGAAATTGAAACAGGAAGTCTATTAAAAAGCATAGGTTCTTAATATGTTACAAATATTTGACATAAGAAATTGCTCATATAAGGAGAAAAAGGAAAAGAAAGGTAGTCTCTGTAGGTTTTATTATTTTTATAATATAGGTTGAAGCACTGTGTATATGTAAATGTCGAATATTTAAAATCTTATAAACAGAAAGCATTTAGATGCCTAAAATTTCTTCTTTGAAGTATTTTTATTACGATAATAAGTGTTTCAATACTGTTAATATAGACACCTCTCCATACAATATCCTAGTATGGACTCCACAAGGCATGTATACAGCGTGTCCGAAAAGTCAACGATAATACTCTAAAGGGGCTGATGGAGCAACTCACAAGCACCCAGAAAAACATAAAATGACCTTGGTAAAAAATCGATGGTCTTCGAGATATTGGCACTTTAGTGGAAGTCACCAAAATCCTACTCTTGGATCAGATTTTCGATTGTCACGCCTTAAAAATAGATATTTTTTAAAATCTCTTTTTAGCTATGCAACACTGAATAGCCATTTTACTGATCAAAGACAAACATTAAACTGAACGGCCAAAAAATTTAATAAGAAATCTCTATTCTAAAATAAAGTATTACTTTGAATTTGACCGCTCATACTGGACCGAAAAATTGTACGGCAACCCGGCTAATACCTTAAAAATGTTTGCTCATTTAATCTACTTTTTAAAATTACGTAAATATTTTTTTAACAGTTTACTATTATTGTGTTATAGTAAAAAATAACCCTAATTCACCTTATGATATCATTGTAAAAAAAATTAAACAAATTTTTAAGTTATGTTTAAAATGTTTTTATTTAACTTAAAAATTAAAAAAAAATCAAGAGCGAAGGTAATTCTTATCACCATAGGAATAAACAACAAACATTTTTGGAATTTAGTTTGTTTAAAGTATTCGGTGAACTAACGACTTTTTTGCTTGTATCCTAACGTTTCTGTTACCTTTTGCTTTGGATTTGTTTTTGAGTTCATTTTACTGTGGACTGTGTTCTTTGAGCTGTTTGTTTTATTGGTTAATCATTTATTATGCCCTTCCGTATACCGCCCAAGAATATGCAAACATGCATCTCATTTATGGTGAATGATATCCTGACTATCGTGTATTTATTAATGTTCACCGCTCATATTCCGAAGGCAGAATGCCTCATGCTCCTGTTCGGGAGGGAAGACCTCGTATCGATTATGTTGATCAAGTTTTAGAAGAAATTGAAAATGATGCCCTTATCATGTTCAACGAGTGCAAAGCCTACTGCCTCGAGACTACGAACCATGCCTACAATTTTGCCGCAGAATGTTGCAAAAAAATCAAAGGGATCCGAATTTTTTAAATAATATACTCTGGTCAGATGAGAGTACATTCAAAAAGGATGGCTTTATGAACATGCACAATTTGCACACTTTTACGTTGGAAAAAACCCCACTCTAATCGAGAAGAAAAGTCACAGTACCGATTTAAAGTAAACTTGTGGACCGGTATCTTGAACGGACGGGCTTATTTAGATTTTTGTCGAAACAATCTACCAATTCTTTTAGAAGATGTTCCTTTGGCCAGTCGCCGAATAATGTGGTTCCAAAATGATGGTTGCCTGGCACATTATGCCCATGAAGTTCGTCGGTATTTAAACCAAACATACCCCAACAGATGGATCGACCGAATTGGTCCAATTTTATGGCCTCCCAGGTCTCCAGACCTAAACCTCCTCGATTTTTTTTACTGGGGTTGCCTAAAAGAAAAGGTTTATGCAAGACCAATAAATAATATTGCTGAATTACGGCAGCGAATAAATGATGCAGCCCAAGATCTGAACGCTGCCAGGAATGCAAGATGGATCAATAGGTCATTTATTAAAAGATGCCACGCCTGCATTCGCGTTGGTGGTAGACAGTTCGAACATATTATTTGATTTTTAATTTTTTTTTTAAGTTAAATAAAAATATTTTTTGAACATAACATAATTATAAAATTGTTTTATTTTGTTCATAAGGTAGATTAGGTTTATCTTTCACTCGATCACAATAACAGTAAAGCTTTTTTTAAAACATATTGGGTAATTTTAAAATTAAATTAAATGTGCAAACTCTTTAAGGTATTAGCCGGGTTGCCGTACAATTTTTCGGTTCAGTATGAGCGGTCAAATTCAAAGTTTAAAAAATAAAAATAAGTAATACTTTATTTTAAAATAGATTTCTTATTAAATTTTTTGGCCGTTTAGTTTAATGTTTGTCTTTAATCAGTAAAATGGCTATTCAGTGTTGCATAGCTAAAAAGAGATTCTAAAAAATATCTATTTTTAAGGCGTGACAATCGAAAATCTGATCCAAGAGTAGGATTTTGGTGACTTCCACTAAAGTGCCAATATCTCGAAAACCATCGTTTTTTTACTAAGGTCATTTTATGTTTTTCTGGGTGCTTATGAGTTGCTCCATCAGCCCCTTCAGTATTATCGTTGACTTTCCGGACACACTATATAAAGTAATAATAATAATAATAATATTCGAAAATGTGCAATAATTGCTGGTAATTTTACAATCTTAAACATTAATTCTTGGTTAAAGGTGAAAAAATTCAGTCCATGCAAAAAGATGCATGTGGTGTTTTTCCATTTAACCTTTGGATAACTAGCACACAAAAGCAACCAATAAATCTTAACAATTTAACGAAAAACAAAAATAAAATACCAACGTACGTAATGACATATAAATTCAAATCAAAATACATACAATATAAAATGAGACATCTAAAAATGAAATAGAATTATAGCCTTAAATAATGATAGTCTACTTTAAGGATATTTAACAAGCACGTGAAACAATAAAACATTTACAAAACCATATCCACAATTAGTTCTAAAATCTGTTATTCAACAACAATCGATCAGTTCTAAGTAATTTTTATTCTAAAATGTCTTTATCTTAGTTCATAAAAAAAATTCTTTTATTAAGATGCTTATCTCATTTTAAATATTGGTTCAATATAATTCCAATTTATTGATTTTCTGCAATAAAACAAGCTTAATGTTTACGTTGTGAACTAATGTTTGCTTTGTACTTGGTATATTATATGATTCTAGCAAGTAAGTCATAAGAAAGAGTTTTTGTCATATATTAAATTAAAATATAGGATACAATATGGTGGATTTCATATGAATCATGCATATATGTGCACTATGGATTCAATCTGTGCGTGAATACTTAATGTATAATCTACTAACCCAAGAAAAATAAAAAATAGCTTAATAAATTAAAAATAGCTTTAGAAAAGCTTTTAAAAAAAATAGCTTTTTAAATTATGTTGGAAAAACAGTAGCAAGTAAACCAAAAAAGAAATTATTTGGTAAACCAATTTATATTAATTACAGTTGACCAAGTATTAATTTTTCCTTTTATTTTATTGTAACCTCTTTGGTATCAAATTATATATTTAATGTGATACTTTTAGACAGTATTGGATTTTTAGTGAGAGCCAATTTATTCGAGCTTGCTCTGGCATTTACATTATGTATAATAAAATTTAGAAAAAAAGTGTATTTTGACTTACATCTTATTACTGGTTAAATATATGTTTGGTGAATTAGTAGAAGCGAACAAAGGTTTTCTTAAAATGATATTTAAAACATACTTTTGAGTAATAATCAAAGGCTCCATGATTGTTTTATGTGTTTCTCTCTGGAAGAAGTTCTACATGAGATAAATATATTAATTTTAATAATTTATAATTCATGGACTGTCTTAGCTGGTAGAATTTATGAATGAGTTTTCTAACTTTAAATGACAAATATTGTATGTGTGAGTTCCAATTAAGGATTATAACTCCAAGATATCTGATTTCGTTAACTTTTAAGTTTCATTTACAATTAGCATGCCCTAATCATTGATCTTCATGTAGAGTCAGGTTTTTCTGAGAACTAGACTTGAACCTTAAGCAGACGAATGGATTTGCTCCTATTTATTGTCATATAATTAAAATGAAACCAGGTCTTAATGATTATTATGGCATTTTCTGCTTTCTGTCGTATCTATACTTTTCCAATTACTTCCTTTAATAAAGTGTCATCTGCTAAGCAAATTACTTCTCCTTGTTCTACAGTCAATAAATTTACATATATGTATCTTCACTCAATGTATCATTAAGTTTTAGTCTTTGGATTCTGCTATTGAGAGAGAATTCAAACATCCTATTAGCAGTGCTCCTAATTCCTATTTTGTCAAGTAGAATATGATGGGTTACATTGTCAAGTGCTTTAATTAAACCAACAGATTCTGTAAGTGAAATCACTGCGTCCTCGGTTCTGTAATTATCTTGAAATCCATATTACTCATTTGAGATTAGTTTGTTTTTCTGAAGGAACTCGTTTATCTAGCTTTTATGCACTTCTCAACTAATTTAGAAAGATTGCTGGTTAGTGCTATCGTCCGAAAACTTTTGGTCTCCTAAAGAACTTAGAATTTAAAACTGATTCGCCATTTCTTTTACATACATTTGGTTGAGATATTTTATTGTCCAGTAAGCAAACTAAATTTTGGTTTAACCATAAAAGAATCATGTGTAAGACCTATCATCTACCCAACTCTTAGCTGAGAAAATTAAGACTGTATTATTTACATACAATACAATGTCACAGTTGTGAGTAAATTTCCCAATATTATTTAAGTATATCAAAAAGAGTATGGGTCCCAAAACAGGGCCTTAAGGAACTCAAGTGTTAGCCACGCCTGCACTACTTAGTTTATTTTTTATTTTATCATATTGCTTACTTATGGTCATTTTTTGAATTAATAACTTCTTCATAATTTAATGTAAGACATTAGTTTATTTTTAAAAACTTCAGACACTTCTTCTATATTTTGATTGTCATTAGAGATTCATTTTCCAATAATTGATTAAGTTTATTAGAGTTAATTTTGGACACTATTGCTCATGCCATAATTTATTTTTATTTTCAACTATTTTATCTATCGGTAATGCTATTGTGTAATTTATTGTGGTGGTTTATATGATTCTTTGTAATATAATGTACATTATCAGTTTTGATGAAGATCTAAATATGATAAAAATACATCCGGACAATTGTTTAGGTAAGGCACGGAGGGAAGTGGGCACCATCAACAAAGACGTGCAGGCGATCCAAAAGTCGATCGTTTCGATCGAATCGAAAATCGAGGGTTTGAAAAGTGATCGGCACGCGATTTTGTTGCATTGCAAAATGGAGGATATCGAATTGCCGATGGTGGTGGGCAACATGGAGGATATCGATGCCGGCGAGGGATCCCAACAAACGTCCGATACCAGTGCCTCGTCCGCTCAACAATATGAAAGAGAAGCCAGGTAAACTGAGTATCACATTTGTTTTAGGAACTTTTGGGTATTTTCTCTTATAATTCCAAAGTTATTTATGATATTTTGCTAATTCTTTCACGGTATTATAGAGGACACTTTCTAGTAGAATTCCTTATAAAAAACGCGACTCTGGGTTAGAAATTGACTTAACCAGAGCGAATTTGATTTCAAGGTATTTTTTCACTTAATCGTTTTGTTTTTTCAAGGATTACTCGGACACTTTTTGCGGTACTTAAATGGGGTTTTTACTCAAAGAAAGCGCCTTTTATAAACAATAATTTCAAATATGAACCATTTTTATAGGTCCAATACCTGGTCTAGAACCAGTTTTGCTCGCCATGATCTACCAAATTTGGAACATTATAATTTCTTAATTATTTCTGGACATTTTTGCATATAACTTCCGAAATATTTAAGATATTTTTGTAATTCTTTTACAGTATAATAGAGGGCGCTTTCTAGATTAATTCTCTCTTAAATTAGTTTTAGGATATATGTTGTTAATGATTTCTTGGAAACCTTGTTGTAAGTGTCCCTTAAATACGGTTTTCACTCAAAGAAAGTGCGTTTTCTAAGTAATAATGTCATAAATAAACCATTTTTATGGATTTAATACTTCCATCAAAAAGTACATTAAAATCTTAGAAACTGACATAAATAAATCTTTATAATAAATCAAAACTTCTATGTCTGACATAAATAAATCAAGACTTGAACTACCTGGAATTTACTTAAAATGGACTCAAATGCCTAGAATAAAATGAATGCAAATACGCAGGAAATGCCTTAAAAAAAAATTCCAGGAGGAATGCTGCAGATGCCTGGAATTATATCAAAAATTACATTAATATCCTGAAAACTGGCAACTTTCATACCTGAAATAGATAAATCAAGGACTTCAACTAGAAGGATAATTTCAAATAGCTGAAGAGGCTCAAATGACTCAAAAAAAACTTGGTGACTTAACAGCCTGATCCAAAAATCTTCCAATAGCCAGGAATAAGAACAAAAATTTAGCTCAACTGCCTGGAATAGGAGAGTAAATAATAAGAGTGCATGGAATATTAAAATCAATCTGCTGCTTGAAATTCAAAATAATTTTTTGCAAAAAGTCTATATAATATGGCTACACTCTATTATAGCTCCAATTGATAGCTGTTTCGCTCCACCATTTAATGTCCCATAGGTCCAAAATGAAGTATTTTTACTCAAGGCAGTTGAAGTGAATTTGTTTATTCACTTGAAATTATTCCAGGCAATTGAGTCTTTCATTTTTACTGAATCAAATGAATCCTTAACTGAAGCGCGTAAAAGAAGAAAAATACTTTTTTAAATGGAGTTTTTACTCAAAAGAAAGCATGTTTCCTAAATTTCATATGTGAACCATTTTTGTGGGTCAAATACTTTCTAGGGCTAGAAGCAGTTTTGCCTACCAAAATCCACCAAATTTGGGAAATTTTAATTTTTTAATTGTTCCTGGAAGTTTTTGCATATAACTTCCAAAATATTTAAGATATTTTGTAAGTCTAGACTATGATATAGGGCCCTTTGTAGTAGATAGAATTCTATGCAAAACACGTCGATTTTTGCCAAAATTGGCATAACGGGAAACGAAGTCTTTGTATCCGGGTTACTTTTTATGAAACTTTTGACTTTTATAATAATTACTTGGAAACTTTAAAGGAGCTTTTACTCAAGAAAAGCGCGTTTTTTAAGGAATAAGTTCATATATGCGAGTCCAATGATTTTTGTAAGTACAATGCTTTCTGGGCTAAAACCAGTTTTGCCTGCCAGGATCCATCAAATTTAGGAAATTTTGTAATTCTTTTAGAGTGTTTTAGGGGGCACTTTTTAGATGAATCCTTTGTGCAAAATTCTATTTTAAGTGACAAGTTGGCTAGAGCAACTAGAGCAAATTTGGTTTCAGGGTATTTTTTGTATAAAATTTTTTCGTTTTTTCAGTATTACTCAGAAACTTCTTGAGCCACTTAAATGGGGTTTTCATTCAAAAAAAGTGTGTTTTTTAAGGAATGATTTCATACGTAAACCATTTTTGTGGGTCCAATACTTGCTGTGCTAGAACCATTTTTACCCGCCAAAATCACCGAATTTGGGAATTCTAAATTTTTTAAATTATGCCTGGGCATTTTTTGCATATAATTTCCAAAATATTAAAGATTTTTTGTCATTCTTTTACAGCATTATAGAGGACACCTAATTTTTTTTTATAAAGGATCTCTTGGATACTTTTTTAAATGAGGTTTTGGAGTTTTTTGCTATATATCTATAAATTCTAAATTATTTAAGTTAAAATTATTAAATAGCATAGAAAATAGCTAAACTAATTTAACACAACAATAAACTAATCTAATATGTTTCTTTATTTCTTGATCCTTATATCTATAACTATTTAACTTGATTTTATCTTCGTGGACTTCATAAGGGCCTTTGAATCCATATACGCTGTCACATATGAACGACTCTCACTCCTATTGATCTTTTTTTAATCCTAATATAGTTTAAGTTCATCTAACTTCTTTTTCATTTTATTGGCCCCAATAATATTTCCAAAGGATCTTCTTCACAATGATCTGTTACAGCTGAAGCTTTCCATATTTCTACTCCTTACTTCCGATTTTTTTTTAATTCTGGACCTTTCTGGAATTCATGAAATCACTTTTTTCTTTCAGGCATTTGAGCTTAGTAGGTTCTCAACTGCCTGGAATATTTGAAATAACGATTTTCTTCCAGTCAGTTGAAGAATAATTCCAAAAATTAGAATTTTATAAAGCAGTTACGTTGATCGAAACTTCAAAATCACCAGAGCCGATTGACACCTAAAAATCTTTATTTCCCGCTTATTTTTCTAAATTTGGTACCTAAAGTGCCTGGAATCCATAAAATCGCGTTTCTCTTTCAGGCAGTTAAATAACAATTTTTTTTTAAGCAATAGAAGAATAATTCCAAAAATTTAATCAAATGGTTAATGCAGACCGTTTGTCTAACGTTTTTAAGAGAAACTCCTGATTTTCTTGAATTTTAACGACAAGGATCTTTAATTATACAGGTTTTGCAAATAACGGGGTCATAATTGTTGTTGGAAAGGTAGAATGACTTTTTTGTATAGAATTCGAATCTAGAATCCTAATTCGTCCATTTACTGAAATAATTAGCGTTTTGAGGTTATAGGGATAAGGTGAGCCTATTAACGTTGGATTTTAAGGGTAGGGTGAGCCTGTTTGTGGTTTGATATGGAATGGTTTCTAGGAGTAAAGTGGTAAGTTGATTCAGCCCGCTTGTCTTTTGGAATTTTAACTGCCTGGAAGAAAATCATTATTTAATTTATTCCAGGCAGTTGGCTAAAAATTCGAAAAATTGATTTTTTTTCTATTAATTAGTTGATCTGATTGAAACTTAAAATCACCACAATAAACCCGTTGAGATTTTCGTAATTTCTCGATTATTTGTCCAAAATATAGAGCTGAACTGCTTGCAGTCGATAAAATTACGATTTTCTTTCAAACAGTTGAACTAAAATTCAAATTTTTATTATTCAAAATTGACACTAATACAATTTATGGAATTCGTCAATGTTCAAAGAAGTTTAATTCGACACTATTGCTAAAGTTTCTTTACACATTAATAAACATGATTAGGCTTATACAAAGATCAAGTTAGTTGGTTCTAAACTGTCTGAAATAAATAAAATAATGATTTTCTTCCAGGCAGTTCATCTCCATATATATTTTTGTAATTTCTTTTCAATAATAACGATAAGACTTATGAATACTGTATAAAAATATGGATTCTAGGTAAATAATTCACTTAACTGGAACAATTTGTTAAAAGCCAGTAAGCTGTAACAGGAGTAAAATAAAAAGTTTCACTAATAGAATCACGATTTTTATTAGTTACTTGTTTCGCCTACAAATGCCTCATCAGATCAGCAAAAAACATCTTGTCAGAAGATAACAAGAACCATGATATATATTTTTTACTGGTGTAATGCCATTACATGCATAAAAAATAAGAGCTTTATTCACTTCAAGCTTGTTCTATACGAGTAACCCGTTATTTTACACTAATGTTTTAATACTTCTAAGGATCCAAATCGACTATGACGCCCTCTCCGACGACCTAAAGGACCTCGAGGAAAAGGACGAGATCAAAAAGCGAGAGAATAAACTGCTGAAAGCGATCAATTCGCTACAAGACACCCTGCAAAAAATCCAGGCGCCCAATATGAAAGCGCTGGAAAAACTGGAACAGGCCCAAGGGAAACTGCAATCGACCAACGAGGAGTTCGAAAACTTACGGAAGCAGAACCGGAAAGCGAAACAGGCATTTGAAAAGATCAAATTGCAACGGTACGAGAAGTTTTCCGCTTGTTTCGATCACGTATCGAATGAGATCGACGGGATTTATAAGGCGTTGGCGCAGAATCAGGGAGCGCAAGCGTTTTTAGGTATGGAATAGAGTATTTATTTATAAACGAACAATTACAAGAAAATATTTTTTTTTTGCCAATTTAATTATTATTTAATTTATTACATTACATTACATTCATTTAATAGTACTACCAACTAATTCTTAATATGTAACATTAGTATTAAACCTAATTAAACTTATTCTACACAAAAATTTATAAATTATTAGGATAGGTTTTAACCCAGTGGTAGAGGAAGGAGTATAGCCTCAACCCGAAAAGGTACATCTGGGGCTTGTATGCCATGAATCTCTCTAAAATAGGAGGAAAATTATACATATTGTAAAATATCTGATAAAAAAAAAGGAAAAAAGATAATGATAGAACAATAATAATAAGTACCTAAAATGATGATTGATCTCTTGCTTATTTCCAGATTTAAAAACAGGTGTTATTACAGGAAAATTATTGATTTTTTTGAAAGTTATTGACATTTGTCCAAGCAGGGGCATTTGCATCAAGTTATCTAAAATTTTTAATATATTTAATCATAATTTATTATTTAACATTATTGTCATAACTTACATTCATTATAAAAAGGGGCTGCCTGGGAAACATTTAAAAAAAGACTATTCCATAACAATATTAATTAATCTATATTAGAAGAATTGCTTAATACTAAAAAGTTTCGACTCTGGTTATACCAGAACAGAATAAGTTAATTCTAAAATAATCTTAAATTATTATACTACACCTCCCATAAAAATTTAAAAAAAATCCTTACCTATTCTACTTATAATACATTTTTGTTGTATTTTTATGAACTTCTACTAATTTGTTATCTATCTTAAAACGAACTTCGTTGTTTTATTCTCAATTATTGCACATAAAAATTCAATATTTTTTGTTTCCCCAATTATTTCTAAGTAAAATTAAATCTCCTACTTTGTTGTTTGTTTTCTTATTTTTTACTTAATTTTTTGTTAAAATGTAATTTTCTTAACCGAGTAGTAAGTAACCAAGAATAGATCTCTTGGTTACCATTTTCCGTTCAGTTCTATCTTCTTCAATTATACCGTCTTGCGGTAGAAAATGGTAACCTATACTGTTTTTTATATACAGGGGTAGGCATTTGGCTTTAAATAAATTTATTGCCTATGAATGTTAGTTGTTGTTAAAGGATTATTATCCAACAAGAAAACGTCTATTATTTTGCACAAATTGTTTGTAAAGCAATATTCTCCTTGTCGTTTAAATCGTTCCTAATTTTCCAATTCTTTTAACAAATTTAATAAAGAAATTGAATCCTATAACACCGTGGGAATTCGCCTAAAACTCATTAATCAGCAAAAACTTATGACACACTTACACTAAAAACTTATAACACACTTAAAATTAAATTACATTTTAATTTTATCTGAATAATCTATATTTTGGTGCTTTTTTACGTGTTTTTTTGGATCATACTTCTTTTAGTTGCACCAGGATCAAATAAAAATTTTAAGTTATTCCCTTCATATGTAATTGTTATAAAATTCAAACTATTTAAATTAATTTGCCGTGGATCAGTTAATAATTCTCGAAAAAACAGTGGATTAGAATTTGATGGGTTTTATCTGCTTATACTGGGAGTTTCATTTCTAGCAGAGTCATCATTTAACACACGAAATACCCCTCTTGGACATCATTATGACTCACACGGTTAACTCTCCAAGTATGATGGACCTCTTGATCTAGAAACATTTTTATTAAAATTTCAATTTGCACAATATTGGTCTATTTTCATTAGAATAATTATTTTTAGTAAAATTATTATTATTATTATTACTACTACTACCGCCGTTTCTATTAAAATTTCGAGTAGTGCCTCTTGTGTACCTTGATCATTAGCTCTAAAATTTGTTCTATTTGATCCTCTATGAGAAAAATTATTATTAGCCCCTATTCGAAACATTTCTCTAGGTACACCTAGCAATATTTCCTCATCTTTGGCACCTCTTATAGCGTCATTTAAGCTTAAATATTTTCTCGCTTTAATTATTGTTCTTAAATTTTGAGATCCGTTCGCAAAGGTATTAATAGCAATTTTGTTAACAAGTCTTAAGACGTTGAAATTTTGCTCATTGCCATCAGTTTGTGATAACGTGAGACCGACTGATAATTCCTCAAGTGATCGTCCGAATTCATCAATTAATATAGAATGTTGTTTTTATAATTAAAACTATTTTCCGTATTTAACTTAACAGATAAGGCCAAAGAGGATTTTTTTTTGGAAATAAAATATATTTTTTTTAATTTATTTATTAAAAGATGTATGTGTTTGTTTTAACCTAATTTTAGCATTTCCTCACAGTTTAGGTTTTAAAACATATTTTGTAAATAATTTTTCACTCTCTAGTAACGAGTTCTATAGTGTCTATTATTTGTTTAGTTATTGTTTCAGAACCATTTATGAACGACTTAAATGTCTAAATTCTAATTTAAGTTTATCTAGTGTAACTAACTTACATTCTTAATATTACTTCTTCTTGCTGCGCTATCTTTTTTCAAATTTCTATATATTATTCTTATTTCCTCTAGTAAATGACTAATTTTATCTGCTTTCTTTTTTCATACCAATATTTTTCTCATAATTTCTATTCCATGTACCAATTATTAACTATTTCGTAATCAGTATTCCCCATGTAACTATTTTTATAGCCATATAGTCCATAAATGAAAAACCCTAAAAAAATTACACCACCTCTTGGCTTTTTGATATCTCTCTCCTAATTTTTGTCTCTGATAGCATAATTTTGATAAGTTTCAAAAAAACAAAAACAATGTTTTATAGAATGTTTTTATTTTATTTTTTGTTTAGCAATTATTAGTTGTAATAAAAGAGAATATTAAAAGGTAAATTTAATGGTTAAAAAAACCCAAATTTTTCTGTCCGTACTGAGTCTTTATAGTCCAAAAAATGCCTCCTTTAATCAATTAAGATCCCTCATTTATATTAAGGCATACACCACAAATGACTCATTGCTCCACTTAATATATTCAAAAGTTAATTTCTTTCAGCTGCCTTTCTTCATTTTCATTATTATTTTATCTTCGTTCCATCTGTCTTATTAAAATTCGGGTTTTTCAATATGTCCTTCATATCTGTCCATATCAGGACATCTTGCTTGCAAACTGGCTTGCATCATTTGTTTGTCCATCACTGTCATCCACCCGGACAATTATTATCCATTCCTTAATTTGAGTTTTTCCCATTTTTAGATTTACCTTTGAGTAGACTTATTAATTAACCGATTTAATTGAACTTTTTAGCAAATTAAATAGACATCTCGTCTTTTAAAGGCCATCATTAGTTCTAATAAATTCTATGGAAATCTGCTGAAATAATAATTTTTTATTGAATTGACATATTTTACCTTTCTGATGAACATGAAAATACAGGTGGAAATTTTTATTCTATTCTCACAGACTTGGAGACGATTAAAAAATCTCTTAAAACAAATAAAGATCAAAGCTGTCGGGAGGATGGAATTTCTGGTAGAGATTTTCAATCAAATAAGACTGCAATACATAATAGGTCCATTAGCAAAATTATAAAAATAAAAGAATTTTAAAAATAAAATTGTTTAATTAAATATACCCTGTATATTTCAGAACTATGGGATCAAACTTTTAGGAATTATTTAATGCAAGAATAGAAAACATTTGAGTATAGAGACCCATGTCCGGAAAAGTGTCATTACGACCCTAAGACGCCTTAAAATTTAGAAAGACGATGAAATGCCTAAATAGGATTAAATGCATTTAATTTTTGCCTTTTGTACAGGGTCTTTCCCCATATATTCCCTCCCTCTACTGGAGTTAGGTGAAAAGTAAAAAATAAAATTATACAAACTTTTGGGGTTTGACTTTACATTTTTGCATCGATGTCCATTTTTTTTCTTTTAGAAATGTCAAATTTTTATAGATAGTTTTTTCCTATGGAACACCATTTATATGACCTCATAGTCATAGAGTAACAAGAGCGAAATTCTCTGATTTCCAATATATTATAACTGCTCTTACTGCTAAATTGTATAAATTATAAATGATCTATGATTTTGTTAAATAATAACATTGATCGGTGATAATTTTTCCTGCTCGTAAACTTTATTTTGCAAGTAACCCCAAAGAAATGAATCAAAAGGTGTCAGGTCTGGACTGTTCACTGGCCAATCAATTGGCCCATGTGCCTCCGACCCAGTCCGTTTGATCCAAAGTTTATATTCCTCATTTAAAAATCGCAAAATAGGTAACACATTATTCGGTTTGATGATATTCCGCTCTCGCGGCATTTGCGCTTTTTTTTTGTTTTGCGGAAAAGTCCAAAAGTTTTGCATTATTTTTTTTTACTTTTCCTCTAACCCCTGTAGAGATGGGGTCAATATATGAAGAAAGACCTCCAA
Organism: Anthonomus grandis grandis; assembly: GCF_022605725.1. Taxonomy (NCBI): domain Eukaryota; kingdom Metazoa; phylum Arthropoda; class Insecta; order Coleoptera; family Curculionidae; genus Anthonomus; species Anthonomus grandis. Next base: position 34,228,629 of record NC_065550.1, on the reverse strand, counting down.
CCTGAATACACCGACTTAAACGTCACACATGATTTCGGCGGACTAAAAATTTGATACTAGTTTTGAAATCGATTCAAATGCTGCTATATAACGATATAACTATCTGTACGTTTTACGAACAAACATCCTTACTCTTGAATGTTTTAAGGTGCTGAAAACCCGGAAGAACCCTATCTGGACGGCATCAACTATAACTGCGTCGCTCCGGGCAAACGGTTCCAGCCGATGATGAATTTATCCGGTGGAGAAAAGACGATTGCCGCCCTCGCACTCTTGTTCGCGATCCACAGCTACCAACCGGCCCCGTTTTTCGTGTTGGACGAGGTGGACGCCGCCCTGGACAACACCAACATCGGCAAAGTGGCCAAATTTATCATCGAAAAAACGGAATCTTTGCAAATAATCGTGATTTCGTTAAAAGAGGAGTTTTACTCTCACGCTGACGCTTTGATTGGGATTTGTCCGCAGGTGAGTCCCTATCGTTTCCTTTTTAAATGTTATTTCTTTAAATGAATGATATTTTCTTGTAGCCCGGAGAGTGTTTAAACAGTCAAGTATTATCCATGGACCTGAGTGCTTACGAAATAAATTAATTATTATATTTATTTAGTATAAATGTTCTGGTTAAATCAAGTTTTAATATGTAACTAAGAGGGTAGCTTAAGTTGTAAAAGTTGTATTTTATTCACTTCTAGTTTGTTTAGTGACGTTAGTTTATTCTGGTAATATACTAAGTTTTTTTTTATTTGTAGATTTGTGGTTTTCTTTATTTGCTGATTTACGCCATAGGTTTTTACGTTAGAAAGTCAATGGGTTTTGAGTAAATTTACAATTTGGCTTTTTTAGTGGTTGGCAAACGTTTGGATAACTTTTTTGCTGTTATAGATAGAGATCTAAATCGAAGACTGATATATGCACCCCATGATTTCCTATTTTTTATGTAAAAATGATTTTTTATGAGAAATCGATGGTTTCTGAGAAAAATCGAGATTTCACTTTTTTGATAATTTCAGGTCTAGAGGAATTTCCAAAAACTTTGATAACTTTTTTGTTATTGCAGATAGAAACATGAATCAAAAACTGGTATATGCACTTTATGATTTCCTAATTTTTATATGAGAATAAAATTTTATGAAAAATCAAGGGTTTCTGAGAAAAATCGAGATTTCACTTTTTTGCCAATTTCAGGTCTAGCGGAATTTCCAAAAACTTTGATAACTTTTTTGTTATTGCAGATAGAAACATGAATCAAAAACTGATATACGCACCCAATGATTCCCTATTTTTTATATAAGCATGAAATTTTGTGAGAAATCAAGGGTTTCTGAGAAAAATCGAGATTTCACTTTTTTGCCAATTTCAGGTCTAGAGGAATTTCCAAAAACTTTGATAACTTTTTTGTTATTGCAGATAGAAACATGAATCAAAAACTGGTATATGCACCCGATTATTCCCTATTCTTTATATAAGAATAAATATTTATGAGAAATCAACGGTTTCTGAGAAAAACCGAAATTTCACTTTTTGATAATTTCAGGTCTAGAGGAATTTTCAAAAACTTTGATAACTTTTTTGTTATTGCAGATAGAAACATGAATCAACAACTGTTATATGCACCCGATTATTCCCTATTCTTTATATAAGAATAAATATTTATGAGAAATCAACGGTTTCTGAGAAAAACCGAAATTTCGCTTTTTTACCAGTTTCGTGTTTTGAGGGAATTGCAAACACTTGGATAACTTTTTTATTATTATAGATAGAAACATGAATTAAAAATTGGTATATGCACCCAATGATTCCCTATTTTTCATGTAAGAATGAAATATTATGAAAAATCAAGGGTTTCTGAGAAAAATCGAAATTTCGCTTTTTTACCAGTTTCGTGTTTTGAGGGAATTGCAAACACTTTAATAACTTTTTTGCTATTGTAGATAGAAACATGAATCAAAAACTGATATATGCACCCAATGATTTCCTATTTTTTATATAAGCATGAAATTTTGTGAGAAATCAAGGGTTTCTGAGAAAAATCGAGATTTCACTTTTTTGCCAATTTCAGGTCTAGAGGAATTTCCAAAAACTTTGATAACTTTTTTGTTATTGCAGATAGAAACATGAATCAAAAACTGGTATATGCACCCGATTATTCCCTATTCCTTATATAAGAATAAATATTTATGAGAAATCAACGGTTTCTGAGAAAAACCGAAATTTCGCTTTTTTACCAGTTTCGTGTTTTGAGGGAATTGCAAACACTTGGATAACTTTTTTATTATTATAGATAGAAACATGAATTAAAAACTGGTATATGCACCCAATGATTCCCTATTTTTCATATAAGAATGAAATATTATGAAAAATCAAGGGTTTCTGAGAAAAATCAAAATTTCGCTTTTTTGCCAATTTCAGGTCTAGAGGAATTTCCAAAAACTTTGATAACTTTTTTGTTATTGCAGATAGATACATGAATCAAAAACTGGTATATGCACTCAATGAATCCCTATTTTTCATATAAGAATAAAATTTTATGAAAAATCAAAGGTTTCTGAGAAAAATCAAAATTTCGCTTTTTTGCCAATTTCAGGTCTAGCGGAATTTCCAAAAACTTTGATAACTTTTTTGTTATTGCTGATAGAAACATGAATTAAAAACTGGTATATACAGCCAATGATTCCCTATTTTTTATATAAGAATGAAATTTTATGAGAAATAATCGGTTTCTGAGAAAAATCGAAATTTCACTTTTTTGCCAGTTTCGTGTTTTGAGGGAATTGCAAACACTTGGATAACTTTTTTATTATTATAGATAGAAACATGAATCAAAATCTGGTATATGCACTCAATGAATCCCTATTTTTCATATAGGAATAAAATTTTATGAAAAATCAAAGGTTTCTGAGAAAAATCAAAATTTCGCTTTTTTGCCAATTTCAGGTCTAGCGGAATTTCCAAAAACTTTGATAACTTTTTTGTTATTGCTGATAGAAACATGAATTAAAAACTGGTATATACAGCCAATGATTCCCTATTTTTTATATAAGAATGAAATTTTATGAGAAATAATCGGTTTCTGAGAAAAATCGAAATTTCACTTTTTTGCCAGTTTCGTGTAATTGAGTGAATTTAAAAAAAATTAATAAGTTTTTTGCTATTGTAGATAGAAACATGAATCAAAAACTGGTATATGCACCCAATGATTCCCTATTTTTTATATAAGAATGAAATTTTATGACAAATCAACAGTTTTCAAGAAAAACATCAATAACTTAAAAAAAAAACTAAAAACATCCCTTTATTTATCAAACCTTGAAATCCAACGATAAAAAAAACACCATAGCGTGACCTTTTACCTTAAAAAAAAACCTCCAATAAATCACTTAAAATTTTCATATTACAGCTACACAATGTATCCAGTATTCCGACTATCCATCCATATAACGATACATCAAAAAGTGGGGCGCCATCAATAATTAAACAATCAATTCCAGGACGCCCTTGACTTAAAAAGTTTAAAAAAGCAAACTATGAGTTATATACGTCATAACGTTTCGGTTTAATTATTTAAAAACAAACATAGGCGCGACACATGGGGTAAACTCCATTTAGTTGAGCAATCGGACAATATAAATGGGTTCTATATAGTAGGGTAAAACCGATCCTCCTTAATTTTTTTAATATTATTTCGAAACCGCATTAGCCATTAAAAAAGGAGCATATTGCAAACAATAAATCTGTATCTTCTAAGGAAAACTCCTGTGCTACGCCCATGGTTCGCAATATCGTCCCTTTTTAAAGGATGATGCGGTTTCGATATAACATCAAATAATTATCATAAGGAGGAGGGTCGGTTTAACCCCGATATGGCGCGCGTTTGATTGTCACCATGACGACCCTACTATATAGTTGCATGCAGAATAGGAAAATAAACAGAACTATTTATTTTTTGCCCATCATGTAGAAATAATGACAAAACATTCTTTGATTTCCATGAGAGACTGACGCGGTTATCGATACAGACTGTACCTGGTGACGACGATAACCGGCTCGTTCTATTCGGGTTTTTTTGTGTTTAAGGTAAGAATTTTACGTTTTTTTTTGTTGTAATAATTGCTAAAGTCCTTAGTGCGGTAAGTTACATTTATTAATACAAAATTCATCATTTTGTGCACTCCTATCCTCACAAGCTACTTACTCTTTTTCTCTCTCTCTTAATACCTGGTACAATTTTTTAATGAGAGTAAAATAGGTTTTTAGTCAAATTACTCAGTGTTTAAACTATCAAATGTAGACTTTGACTGGTCTTTACGTTATTGTGGTATTTTAATTTATGTCCCAAAATCCTCGTTTTCCTCAAAATCCTGTACATGTACAGGACAAAAGATGTTATAAATAAAAGAAACTATTTCCTAAGTGATAATAAAGAAGTAAAGAAAAAAAGAAGCAGAAAAAGCAAAATTTATGAAAAGATACAAAAAGCGAAGTTTGACTATTAAAATGTTATATTGACTCCACTGTTCCACACTGTTCAATATTGCTATGTATGGCTTGTAAAGGTAGGCAACCATCATACTTAAAGCAGAGGTTTGGTAGCTTGTAAATCATGAACAAAATTTTAATTTTTTCTTTATATTTTATAAGCTATCAATTATTGGACAAAAAGATAACAATGAAGTACAGACGTTTTTGAAAAATTAAGAAAAAAATTATTACTTTAAAATTGGTATTAGCATTTATTTAGTAGTTAGTCAAATTATTAAAGGACTATGTGTATAAATTTTCAAATTTGAATTTTGACTAGTTTTTAAGTTATGGGCATTTTATGAAACTTTCATGACATCCCAAGAATCTCTTTTTTTCTGCACCTACATACAACATATTTTGATGATTGATTTTCAACTATACCTTCTACTGAATTCCTTAATACCTTACGTTACATTAAAAAGCAAAACGAATTTCTCTGATCCTACCCTAAAAACCGTCAAATATTTCCAGGTTAAACATCTGGACCTGTCCATTCCAAGTTTAATCATGACGACATTTACTCTCGAATAACATAATCCTTTTACAACAAGTATACAAAATGTCTCAAACCAAAAACAAAATGTCCGAAATCGACGACCACATCAGCAAACGATTCGACATCCAGAAAAGACTGGGCAAAGGTGCTTACGGGATCGTATGGAAAGCGATCGATAGGAAAACCAAAGAAACCGTAGCGATTAAGAAGATTTTCGACGCATTTAGGAACCAAACGGACGCCCAGAGGACCTTTAGGGAAATCATGTTCTTGCAATCCTTTAAATCGCATCCAAATATTGTTAAATTGCATAGTGTTCATAGGTAATAAGGTCTTCCCTCCTTATGTAAGGAATATTAAGGTTTTGTTTTACCAGGGCTGCCAATAACAGGGATATTTATTTGGGTTTCGAATATATGGAAACTGACCTGCATAACGTCATCAAACGTGGAAACATCTTAAAAGAAATACATAAAAAGTATATAATGTATCAGCTACTTAAGGCCGTAAAGTACATACACTCAGGAAATGTTATCCATAGGGACCTGAAGCCTAGTAATGTTCTTTTGGACAGTTTATGTAGGTGAGTATGGGATTTTGCACATTAGACTTTTTTATGTTAGTTTCATGACTTATGAGGTTTATGAAAATTAGGATAACTTTGGCGCTATTCTAGATAGAGAGGTCATTCAAAGATCGGTGTGTGCGCCCAACGATTTTCTATACTTTACCTAAGAATAAAATTTCTTGGAAAATGAATAGTTTTTGAGAAAAATCAAAATTTGTCTTTTTTGTCACTTACTAAGATAATTTTTTTGCTATTAGAGATAGACAGGTGGATCAAAAATGTGTTTGTGTATCCAATGATTCTCTATATTGTATATAAGAATGAAATTTTACGAGAAATCAATAGTTTTTGAGAAAAATGGATTCATGTGACTTTCAAAAACTAGGATAACTTTTTTACTATTGATATGATTTTCATTCAAGTGGCTGGAAAAGAAATCGTGTTACTTTCAGGCAACAAGGTTATAACTTGGATTCACCCTAATTGCTGGGAATTAAAAAAAAACTAATAAATTCCCAGAGAAAGAGTTATTAGACTGTCTTAACTGACTGGAATTAATAATAAAATTAAATAATGAACCCAGAATTTCAGGTAGTTGAGTCGAGGAATTACTTACTGCAAATGACTGGAATTTCAAAAAAAATCTTCGAGACAGAGATGCTCAACTGTCAGGAATTACAAAAAAAATGAATGACCAATTACAGTCAGTTGAAATTACATGTTATACTTAATTCAAATGCCTGGAATTACCAAAAATATTTTGCATTCCAGGAGAGTAAGCAATTTGAAAACTGCCTGGAATTACAAATAAAATACAATTTTGTTGTACTTCCAGGCAGTTAAAAAATGCACCGGGAAGAAGAAAATTAAGGTACTTCTTCCAGGCAGTTGAGTAGAAAATTTTTAAAAAAGTCACTTAGAAGCGAGGCGTAAATTAATGAATTGTTCAATTACAGTGAGTTGAGTCTACATGTTATATTTACCTTAAATGCCTGGAATTACCAAAAATATTTTGCATTTTTGGGAACTATAGAGTCGTCTTTTTTTATTTAACTCTAGGCAATTGAGACAGAGCTAATCAATTGCTTGGAATTACAAACAAAATAAGATCACAGATAAAAAATTCCAGGCAGTTGATACCACATCCAAAAATTATTTCAACTGCCTGGGCTTCTAAAAAAATCCAGAAATTCCAGCACTTTGACAACTGTCTAGAATTACAAATAAAATACAATCCTGCATTAAGAATTCCAGGCAGTTACATACAAGTCCGCAAATTACCATAAATGCGCGGAATTCTCAAATATATCCTGTAATTATAGGACTATAAGGTCGTTTATCTCTTTTTTTTTAATTCATTTGAGAAGGCATTTTTTTTTCTTTTGGAATTCTTATTTTTTAGAGTCATTTGAGAAGGATTAGTACTACTGGCGCAATGGCCTGGAATTACACATAAAATAAATGGATGCATCAAGAATTTCAGGCAGCTGAATCCGTATACCGGAATTACCTTAACTATCTCAAATCTGGAAAAAATCATGGAATTATATTTTTATGACTTTTCAAACTGCAACTGCCTGAGCAAAAATTACACGATTTTTTTACTAGCTGCCTGGAAAAATTGCCTCAATTTTGTTGTACTTCCAGGCAGCTAAAAAACGTACCTGGAAGAAGAAAGTTAAGGTAGTTCTTCCAGGCAGTTGAGCAGAAAATAAAAACAATCACTTAGAAGCGAGGCCTAAGTTAATGAATTGTTCAGTTTCACTAAACTGCCTGAAAAAAATGTCTTCGTTTCGTTGCCTTTTTCCAAGCAGTCTGATGAATTTATTTTCCATTAAGTTTTCTGCCTCGAAAAATTGTGTTACTTTGGTTTCACTTCTAGGCAGTTGAAGAAGTTTCAAAGTAAAACTCGTTTCAATTTAACTAAAAAAAAAATTTGATATTTCTACCAGTCATTTATTTTGCATTTATTGTAATTTTTTCAACTGTAAGGGACTGCAAGAAGGCAAAAATTTGGATATTTCTTCCAGGCAGTTGATTTCAAGTTATTTATAATTCCAGGCAGCTGGGCCACTCAAACGACTGTATCTGAATTGAACGGAATTCTATGATTTTTTCAAGATTTGAGATAGTTAAGGTAATTTCGGGACACGGATTCAACTGCCTGGAATTCTTAATTTAGGATTGTATTTTACTTGTATTTCCAGGTAGTTAAGATAATTTTTAGATGTCGTTTCAACTGCCTGAATTTTTTGATCAATGATTTGATTCTATTTGTAATTCCAGGCAATTGAAAAGCTCCTTCTCAATTACCTATAGAATAAAAAAAACACAATTTACGACTTTATAGTTTCCAAAAATCCAGAATATTTTTGGTAATCCCAGGTAATTGAAATTTGAATTTGGAATTTGGTAATTCATATTTTTTTGAAATTTCTGACAGGTGAGCCTCTCTGTCTCGATTGCCCACAACTTGAAGAATTTTTTTCAAATTTGCAGTAATTTTACTAATTAGTGACCTAAACTGTCTGGAATGCATAAAATCACGTTTTTCTTCCAGGCAATTAATTCCAGTTGGTTCTTAACTGCCTGGAATAAATAAAATAACGATTTTCTTCCAGGAAAATGAAAAAAAATTGAAATTGCTATTAAACAGTTGAACCTATTACAACTGTGGACCTGAATTGTCTGGAGTACACAAAATCAGGATTTTTTTCCAGGCAGTTGAATCCAGTCAATGCTCAACTGCCTGGAATAAATAAAATAATAATTTTCTTTCAGGCAGTTGAAGAAAAATTCCAAAAATTGAATTGTCTATTAAGCGGTTTAATTTTCTATAAGTTTTTTAGAAACTCAAAAATCTATTTAGTTAGATTTTAGTATTGAACTCCTTGAAAAAAAATAACTGAAAATGAGTATCATGTCGACAGGTCTAAATTGATTTTTTAGTTAATTCTTGAGTTTTTGACTCTGGCTCACTAGTTAAAAAATCACAATTTTTTTCAAGAAATTTGCTGGAAATCAGTACCAGGTGAATAGATTATTCTTAATTATTAAGAAGGTTTTGTGGAATCCATGAAATTGCCTTTTTCTTCCAGGCAATTGAATCCAGTTAATTCTCAACTGCCTGGAATAAATAAAATAATGATTTTCTTCCAGGCAGTTGAAGAAAAATTCCAAAAATTGAATTTTCTATTAAACAGTCAAACTGATTAGAAATCTATTGAGTTTTTCATAATTTGTCGCCTATTTTCCTAAAATTATGGACCTAAAGCGCCTGAAAGCCATAAAACCACGTTTTTCTTCCAGGCAATTGAATCCAGTTAATTCTCAACTGCCTGGAATAAATAAAATAATGATTTTCTTCCGGGCAGTTGAAGAAAAATTCCTAAAATTGAATTTTCTATTAAACAGTCTAACTGATTAAAAATTTATTAAGTTTTTCATCATTTCTTACTTATTTTCCTAAAATTATGGACCTAAAGTGCCTGAAAGCCATAAAACCACGTTTTTCTTCCAGGCAATTGAATTCAATTAATTCTCAACTGCCTAGAATAAATAAAATAATGATTTCCTTCCAGGCAGTTGAAGAAAAATTCCAAAAATTGAATTTTCTATTAAACAGTCAAACTGATTAGAAATCGATTGAGTTTTTCATCATTTCTTGCTTATTTTCCTAAAATTATGGACCTAAAGTGCCTGAAAGCCATAAAACCACGTTTTTCTTCCAGGCAATTGTATCCAGTTAATTCTCAACTGCCTGGAGTAAATAAAATAATGATTTATTTCCAGACAGTTAAACAAAAATTCCAAAAGTTGAATTTTCTATTAAACAGTCTAACTGATTAAAAATCTATTGAGTTTTTCATAATTTCTCGCTTATTTTCCTAATATTATAGACCTAAAGCGCCTGAAAGCCATAAAACAACGTTTTTCTTCCAGGCAATTGAAGCCAGTTAATTTTCAACTGCCTGGAATAAATAAAATAATGATTTATTTCCAGGCAGTTAAACAAAAATTCCAAAAATTGAATTTTCTATTAAACAGTCTAACTGATTAAAAATCTATTGAGTTTTTCATAATTTCTCGCTTATTTTCCTAATATTATGGACCTAAAGCGCCTAAAAGCCATAAAACAACGTTTTTCTTCCAGGCAATTGAATTCAATTAATTCTCAACTGCCTGGAATAAATAAAATAATGATTTTCTTCCAGGCAGTTGAAGAAAAATTCCAAAAATTGAATTTTCTATTAAACAGTCAAACTGATTAAAAATCTATTGAGTTTTTCATCATTTCTTGCTTATTTTCCTAAAATTATGGACCTAAAGTGCCTGAAAGCCATAAAACCACGTTTGTCTTCCAGGAAATTCAACCCAGTTAATTCTCAACTTCCTGGAATAAATAAAATAATGATTTTCTTCCAGGCAGTTGAAGAAAAATTCCAAAAATTGAATTTTCTATTAAACAGTCTAACTGATTAGAAATCGATTGAGTTTTTCATCATTTCTCGCTTATTTTCCTAAAATTAGGGACCTAAAGTGCCTGAAAGCCATAAAACCACGTTTTTCTTCCAGGCAATTGAATCCAGTTAATTCTCAACTGCCTCGAATAAATAAAATAATGATTTTCTTCCAGGCAGTTGAAGAAAACTTCCAAAAATTGATTTTTCTATTAAACAGTCTAACTGATTAGAAATCTATTGAGTTTATCATCATTTCTTGCTTATTTTCCTAAAATTCTGGACCTAAAGCGCCTGAAAGCCATAAAACCACGTTTTTCTTCCAGGCAATTGAAGCCAATTAATTCTCAACTGCCTGGAATGAATAAAATAATGATTTTCTTCTAGGCAGTTGAAGAAAAATTCCAAAAATTGAATTTTCTATTAAACAGTCTAACTGATTAAAAATCGATTGAGTTTTTTATCATATGTCGCTTATTTTCCTAAAACTATTGACCTAAAGTGCCTGAAAGCCATAAAACATCGTTTTTCTTCCAGGCAATTGAATCCAGTTAATTCTCAACTGCCTGGAATAAATAAAATAATGATTTTCTTCCAGGCAGTTGAAGAAAAATTCCAAAAATTGAATTTTCTATTAAACAGTCAAACTGATTAGAAATCTATTGAGTTTTTCATCATTTGTCGCCTATTTTCCTAAAATTATGGACCTAAAGCGCCTGAAAGCCATAAAACCACGTTTTTCTTCCAGGCAATTGAATCTAGTTAATTCTCAACTGCCTGGAATAAATAAAATAATGATTTTCGTCCAGGCAGTTTAACAAAAATTCCAAAAACTGAATTTTTTATTAAATAGTCTAATTGATTAAAAATCTATTGAGTTTTTCATCATTTCTTGCTTATTTTCCTAAAATTATGAACCTAAACTGCCTGAAAACCATAAAACCACGTTTTTCTTCCAGGCAATTGAATCCAGTTAATTCTCAACTGCCTGGAATAAATAAAATAATGATTTTCTTCCAGGCAGTTAAACAAAAATTCCAAAAATTGAATTTTCTATTAAATAGTCAAACTCATTAGAAATGGATAGAATTTTTCATCATTTGTCGCTTATTTTCCTAAAATTATGGACCTAAAGCGCCTGAAAGCCATAAAACCACGTTTTTCTTCCAGGCTGTTGAAGAAAAATTTCAAAAATTGAATTTTTTATTAAACAGTCAAACTAATTAGAAATCTATTGAGTTTTTCATCATTTCTCGCTTATTTTCTTAAAATTATGGACCTAAAGCGCCTGAAAGCCATAAAACCACGCTTGTCTTCCAGGCAATTGCATCCAGTTAATTCTCAACTGCCTGGAATAAATAAAATAATTATTTTCTTCCAGGCAGTTGAAGAAAACTTCCAAAAATTGATTTTTCTATTAAACAGTCTAACTGATTAGAAATCTATTGAGTTTATCATCATTTCTTGCTTATTTTCCTAAAATTATGGACCTAAAGCGCCTGAAAGCCATAAAACCTCATTTTCCTTCCAGGCAATTGAATCCAGTTAATTCTCAACTACCTGGAATAAATAAAATCAGTTCTTTTTAAGAAAATAAAAATTTTTCTTTTTTGTCACTAAGATTTTTCTATATCTCATATGTTCATAACTCAAGAATCAGTTATTGAAAGTGTTTGAAATTTTATATGGAAATTCCTCAATTAAATTCATTAGATACATATTTTGGCGTTTTCCGAAAAATGTAGAAAATTTTGGAAAAAAAATTCTTTTGGTAAATACGTTTTTTTTCACACATCCATCAGTATCCATAGATATCAACCAATCCAACAATGGAATACCAACACTATCCATAGATCAGAAAACAAAATACATATATTAGACACCTATTTTGTCCAAAACAGTATTTTGGATTTTTTTTAATTCAGACATTGTCTATAACTCTAAAATTAAACATTGCAGGTATTTAAAATTTCGCATGGAGATTCGTATTTCGTAATTCAACATCTTCCAAAAAAATGTAGAAAATTTAGAAGAAAAAAAAAGAAATTAGAAAAAATCAGACATTGTCTATGTCTTAAAAATCCAACACTATCTATATGTATCTATAGACCTACGCATTTGAAATTTTGTATGGACATTCCCCAATCAAATTCAATGAACACCTATGAATTAAAAAAAAATTTCAGATACTCTATAACTCAAAAATCAAAAATTGTAGGCATTTGAAATTTTCTATGGAGATTCTTTGATTAAATTTATTAGACACCTGATTCAGCGTTTTCCAAAAAAATAGAAAATTTTGAGAAAATGTTTTTTTTCACTTTATAGTCTTAAAAAAAACCTCCAAAAATTCAATTTTTTTCTATTAATATCTCCTCACATAATGGTACAAGGTTTCGTCTTTTGCTGACCATCATCAACTTCTGTTGGGCGCCACAGTGTCACATACTAGTTTAATCCCTGTTACAACTATGAAGGTAAAAATTTCCTATCCATTCCTTTCTTTTGCATGGAATTTACCCGAAAAAAATTAATTATAAGAGAAGAATAAATTCATGAAAATTTTCACTTTCATACCTCAATAATTATTCTACAGTATCTGTATTGATTTTTTCCCAAATTAGTAATTAATTATTTTTTTAAGATGTAAATTAGCAGACTTTGGCTTAGCCAGATCGCTTACCCAGGGATCAACGGAAGGCTTATTGAGCGAAAGCGATCCCACTTTGACTGATTACGTCGCTACGAGATGGTACCGAGCTCCTGAAATTTTAATTGCCAATAGAAGGTCTTTAAATATAATCTACTGTATTATATTTTTCCTAATTTCCAATCAAAATTTAGATACACCAAAGGGATCGATATGTGGAGCCTGGGTTGCATCTTAGCGGAAATGCTTATAGGAAAACCAATATTTCCCGGCACCTCGACGGTGAATCAAGTCGAGAAAATTATGGCTACAATCCCAACCCCATCCTCAGAAGGTAAGAGGAGTTTCAGTTATGATTCAACCCTCTTGTAAATCAATTTTTTCATCATCAGACATCAACCAGGTGTGCATCTCAGGAGTGGGATCATCAATGATAAAAAACGCCTCGTCAGTTTCAAAATACCCGCTGCAAAACATGCTTGGGTCATCAGTACCTGCTGACGCAGTCAATTTAGTCACGCAACTCCTCCTCTTCAACCCTTACAAAAGACTTAAAGCGGACGAGGCTCTTAACCACGAATACGTGGCAAAATTCCACGATCTAGAGCAAGAAATCATTATGCCTTCAAACGTCATTATCCCTTTGAATGACGACGTGAGACTATCAGTGGACGACTATAGGAACAAACTGTACGAACTGATGTCATCCAGTAATAGTAACCAAAAGAGTCATCCTTCGGCAGCCAAACCCAGACTGATTATGCCAGATGTTTATCCAAAAGTGACCAAAAACGCCGAGAGATACATAAGGTCCCACGTGGTGTCCAAAGAGAGACCCCAAGTGATGTCGCAATCCGAATCCAAGATTAGCCAAAAACCGTCGTCGAGTTGGATCCATAAAGCGAACGTGAAGTCGGATTCGAAAGTTCCATTGATGAAACCCGCCGTTTTGGAACGGACGAACATTTTAAAGGCGTCAGGTGATTGTAAGTTGATGAAGTCGCACTCGGAGGTGCCGAAAAGAAGAATCACCCCACCCAAGCCGAATTTGTATCAATCGTTTAATAGTTTTAATAAATCTCACGGGATTATTACGCAGAGCGCCCTGATGGAACTGAGAGCCACAGGTTTTCGATGAAAACCTACACCTCCCTGTTTTATAACGACCGTCTTTTTTATATATGAGTTTTTATACATTTACACTTTACGTATGTCATTTAAATGAAATAAAAACTTTTTTGAGAATAATTATTGGGGATGTTTTATTGCTATGTTTGATGTAGTGGTTTGTGACTTTTTTACCGCTTTCGTGTTTTAAGGGATTTTCTAAAAGTGGCATAACTTCTTTGCTATTGAAGATAAAAAGGTGAATCAAAGGCTGGTTTGTGCAACCAATGATTTTCTATCCTTTATGTAAGAATGAAATTTTACGATAAATTAAGGGTTTTTGAGATAATTGAAAATTTCACTTTTTTGCCACTTTTTTCACTAAACTGGTTTCCAAAAACTGGAATAACTTTTTTGCTATTATATATAAAAACATAAAGCAAACACTGAAATATGTGAAAAAACATATTCTATCCTTTATATAAGAATGATCATTTCTGAGAAATCAACGGTTTTTAAGAAATATTGATATTTGATTTTTTTTCCATTTACTGGAATAACTTTTTTATTGTTGTAAATAGAAACATGAATCAAAAACTGGCTTATGGATATAACTTTTCAATGTTTTTTATACAATTACATTTTTCATTTAAATAAATATTTTTTTTTTAGAAATGTTTCTTTTAATTCTATGTTCGATTTCCATTGGTTTGTTAAAAGTTACTTTTTTACCACTTCCATGTTTTAAGGCATTTCCTAAAAGTGGCATAACTTCTTTGCTATTGGAGATAAAAAGGTGAATCAAAGGCTGGTTTGTGCACCCAGTGATTTGCTATCCTTTATGTAAGAATGAAATTTTATGAGAAATTAACGGTTTTTGAGATAATTGAAAATGTCACTTTTTTGCCAGGTTCAGGTCTCAACTGGCTTCCAAAACTTGGGATAACTTTTTTGCTATTATAACTAGAAAGATGAATCAAACACTGAAATATGCGAAAAAACATTTTCTATTCTTTATAAAAGAATGATCGTTTCTGAGAAATCAACGGTTTTTAAAAAATTATTATATATGATTTTTTTGCCATTTATTCAGTAAACTTTTTTACTATTGTAGATAGAAACGTTAATCAGAAACGTTAATCAAAAACTTGCTAATGTATCTAAATTTTCAGTGCATTTTATACCATGACATTTTTCGTTTAAATAAATGAATTTTCTTTTGGAAATGTTTTTTTGTTTTAATTCTATGTTTGATTTCTATTGGTTTGTTAAAAGTGACTTTTTACCACT
Source organism: Anthonomus grandis grandis (assembly GCF_022605725.1). Classification (NCBI taxonomy): domain Eukaryota; kingdom Metazoa; phylum Arthropoda; class Insecta; order Coleoptera; family Curculionidae; genus Anthonomus; species Anthonomus grandis. The sequence continues at coordinate 34,213,534 of NC_065550.1, read as the reverse complement.
TTCATGTTTTAAGGCATTTCCTAAAAGTGGCATAACTTCTTTGCTATTGGAGATAAAAAGGTGAATCAAAGACTGGTTTGTGCAACCAATGATTTGCTATCCTTTATGTAAGAATGAAATTTTATGAGAACTTAATGGTTTTTGAGATAATTGAAAATTTCAGTTTTTTGCCAGTTTCATGTCTCAACTGGCTTCCAAAACTTGGGATAACTTTTTTGGTATTATAGATAGAAACATGAATTAAACGCTGAAATATGTAGAAATTTTTTTATTATTCTTTATATAAGAATGGTCATTTCTGAGAAATCAACGGTTTTTCAGAAAAATTAAAATTTAACTTTTTTGCCCTTTATTCAGATAACTTTTTTACTGTTGTGGCTAGAAACCTGAATCAAAAACTGGCTTATGGATATAACTTTTCAATGTTTTTTATACAAATACACTTTTCATTTAAATAAAATATTTTTTATTTAGAAATGTTTTTTTAATTCTTTGCTCGATTTCCATTGCTTTGTTAAAAGTGACTTTTTTACCACTTTCATGTTTTAAGGCATTTCCTAAAAGTGGCATAACTTCTTTGCTATTGTAGATAAAAAGGTGAATCAAAGGCTGGTTTGTGCACCCAATGATTTGCTATCCTTTATGTAAGAATGAAATTTTATGAGAAATTAACGGTTTTTGAGATAATTGAAAATTTCACATTTTTGCCAGTTTCATGTCTCAACTGGCTTCCAAAACTTGGGATAACTTTTTTGCTAATATAGATAGAAACATGAATTAAACGCTGAAATATGTGGAAACATATTTTTTATTATTTATATAAGAATGGTAATTTCAGAGAAATCAACTGTTTTTCGGAAAAATTAAAATTTAACTTTTTTGCCATTTATTCAGATAACTTTTTTACTATTGTAGATAGAAACCTAAATCAAAAACTAGCTTATGTATCTAACTTTTCAATGTTTTTAATACAATTACATTTTTCATTTAAATAAATATATTTTTTTTTAAATGTTTCTTTTAATTCTATGTTCGATTTCCATTGGTTTGTTAAAAGTTACTTTTTTACCACTTTCATGTTTTAAGGCATTTCCTAAAAGTGGCATAACTTCTTTGCTATTGGAGATAAAAAGGTGAATCAAAGACTGGTTTGTGCACCCGATGATTCGCTATCCTTTATGTAAGAATGAAATTTTATGAGAAATTAAGCGTTTTTGAGATAATTGAAAATTTCACTTTTTTGCCAGGTTGACGTCTCAACTGGTTTCCAAAAACTGGGATAACTTTCTTGCTATTATAACTAGAAAGATGAATCAAACACTGAAATATGCGAAAAAACATTTTCTATTCTTTATATAAGAATGATCGTTTCTGAGAAATCAGCGGTTTTTAAGAAATATTGATATTTGATTTTTTTTGCCATTTACTGGAATAACTTTTTTATTGTTGTAGATAGAAAGGTGAATCAAAAACTAGCTTATGTATCTAACTTTTCAGTGATTTTTATATAATTACACTTTTCATTTAAATAAATGATTTTTCTTTTAGAAATGTTTGATTGTTTCAATTCTATGTTCGATTTCCATTGGTTTGTTAAAAGTGACTTTTTTACCACTTTCATGTTTTAAGGCATTTCCTAAAAGTGGCATAACTTCTTTGCTATTGGAGATAAAAAGGTGAATCAAAAGCTGGTTTGTGCACCCAGTGGTTTGCTATCCTTTATGTAAGAATGAAATTTTATGAGAAATTAACGGTTTTTGAGATAATTGAAAATTTCACTTTTTTGCCAGTTTCAGATCTTACCTGATTTTTTTTTTGCTATTAAAGGTAAAAAGAGAAATCAAACGCTAAAACATGTAAAAAAATATATATTTTTATTATTTATATGAGAATAATCATTTCTGAAAAATTCCCGGTTTTTGAGAAAAATTTAAATTTCTCTCTTTTGCCACTTTCATGGTCATGGTCCCCATTTTGCACGCATTCTTTCCTCCATGTTCTCCGAAAAACCATTTTGGACTTCATGGTTTAAAGTAACAGCGAATCCCACTTTGGATTCCCATATTAATTTCCTAATTAATTAATGAACATCGTCAACTGCTTGGAATAAAGAGAAAATTCGTCCAGACGATCGAAGTAATTTTTTCTTGTTTGTAACTCATCAACTTTCTAAGTTAGAGTCCATTTTGTGAGCCATGGTACCTCTCGAGCACACTTTTGAGTACCATTGGAACTGAGCCCTAGTATTAAATGAATTAGAGCAGTCCTAACTAAAAAAAAGAAAAAAACACAAATTTCCATACTTTTAGACCGCATAATTTTAAAACTATTCCAGGTACCTCAATGGAACTTTCATCGAAAGTTGAAGAGTTTTTTAGAGAATGATTTTATATATGAACCATTTTTGTAGCTCAATAACTCTCTGAGTTAGAGCCAATTTTGTAAGTCATCTGTCTGGAATACAGAAAGAATTCGTCCAGGCAGTCTGAGCTGTGTTTTCTTTCAAGTCTTTGAGGCAATCCGCTGATTGACGTCAGCAAGTGCCTGGAATTAAGAGAAAATTTGTACAGACAGTCCATGTTATTTTATCTTCAGTTCCTGAGGGAATCAGATCTTTGACGTCCTGACCTGGAGTAAAGAGTCATTTCGAAAAACTATGATAGCTTTTTTGCTATTATAGATAGAAAGGTGAATCAAACGCTGAAATGTGTGAAAAATTATTTTCTATTCTTTACATAAGACTAATATTTTCTGAAAAAGTAATGCTTTTTAAGAAAAAAAAAATTGTCAGGATATTTATCAATACAATCCCTTCATACACATTTAAGTTTCCTTCAATCAATACCCCTTTTGTACAACCTGCTCTAAATCAAAACCCAACGACCCTTGACTCCCAAGCCTACAAGGGCCCATTTCACGGTACCTAAACCCATTGACAATAAACAAAAACAAAAAACCCTTTTCTCAAACTGCCCGATGGTAACATGTGTAAAACGCCCGATTAAAAACTAATCCAATATAAAACGATAATCCCATTCATTATGTGGAACGAGCTCTCCCCCTTTTTGTTATGACATTCTAACATCTTCCGTATATATTGTATAATATGGTAATAGTCATATATAGAGATACTGTGAGGCAAGTATAGGGTGTATCTGACCAATTTGACAAGGGCTTATCTCCCTTTATTATATTGATACCGGGGCAATAAAACGGCAATATGCCAGATTGGGCCCTTTTGGATTCACATCATAACTGATGCGAGAATGTTTTGAGAATATTGTTGTATTATAGGGTGGAATTTTGCTGGATTAGGGTAGTTTTTTCCTCAGATTTTTAGATTAAGGCTGTATTTCCTCTATGGGATTTTAAGTGATTTTTTTAAAACGAGTTATTGGGGCAAAGAATGGGGATTTCTAAAACGATTTTTGTATCTCTGTCCTTCAATTAATAATTAAAGGAAATTACCTTATACCTCATAGAAAAACCGGAATGAAACCTTCATATAGAAAATCCCCGCGGTAATTTACGGCTCAATAAGAAAATCCGAAAATAAAACAAACGTCCAATGAAGTGATGTCGGCGCAATTTATAGGGGGCACCCGAATAAAGGGCCATAAGTCTATCAACGTTGGCCCATTAACCGTCGGCACGCAATAAAGTACCGACACCTGAATTAAATCAACGACTAAACTTTATTAAAAACATCGGGCCGCAATTGGCCCGTAAATTAGCGGGAGGAGGATTTTTATCGCTTCGGGTCCGTATATACGCGCAAAATGGATGGGTAATTACCATATTATACATGGCGAGGCCAATTTTAATCAAAGGCAAAACACCCTGTGTTGGTCCAATAGCAATTTAAATTTACCGCCAAATTTTTTGAATTAAGACGTCAGTGAAGTACTGCAGACGTCAAAAATCGGCTACTTTTAACGGCGAATTATGGTATACATATAACGTTTAAGCATCTATAAACCGTGTAAATGGAAAGCCCAGGGACTCTTCTGGACGTAGAAATAATTTTCTGGAACATTCCGAGCATTTTAAGTCACTTTTTTTTATAATTATATGCCCCTGTCTGTCTGGTATTATGAAATGACATACATGCAGACCAGTTAATTATAACCTAAATGAGAGCTCTCTGATCATAATGACTGATACAGTTGTTCGACTGTAATTGGAATAGGGTACTTACTTTCAAGTATACCTTATACTATATTGTTCATTACCTTAGCACATCCGTGAAACAAGGAGAAACCAATATACGATTGTTATTATAAGAGCGTAGCTCTTATTATGGGGCTCTCCCGCACTGGAGTTTTCGCACAAAATTCGGACCGGTCGGACAAAAGTGTTTATAACTTTGATTGTATTTGGATTAGAGAAACGATGTTTACCTTTTTATAATTTAGAAATATGAGGCTTTAATTTGATTATTTTCAAATTTTCATTTGTTTTTTTGTTTAGGACTAGGACGCCTTTAAAGTCAAAAAAAAATTTTTCTTCGATTTTGGTCAAGGGAATTCGATACAGGTCGCAACGGTTTCTTGAATATTATGAAATTTAACAGATCGATTAGAGTTAATAAGGACCTTATTTGTATAGTTTTTGGTTATTCTTAGCACACGGGAAGTATTTTTTTTAACGCTCAAGGTTTTAGACATGTGTGATATTCCAGCCCCTCTGACGGTTTAACGGTGTTTTTTCGGAAATACTTCGGAACGCTAATGACTCACAGAAGATAGGTGCGCCTCATCGAGAACTACAATTTTTATTAAGGACTTAAAAAAAAAATGTTTTTTTTTGGGGAAAAATCAAAAAAACCTTAAACAATTAACTTTTTTGAGTTTTTTCTTTGTATAATTTTTATAATGCAAAATTAAAAAAAAATTCATTTGGATTAATTAAACCTGCATTTTTTCTGAATAAAACGGTGTTTTAAGTTTAAGGCTATCATTTATACAGGGTGAGCAGTGTTCATTTGAAAATACCCTTTTTTACGCTTGTTTTCTTTAAATATTAATAACTTTTTAGTGGTGGTACTTAGAGGTTTCATTCAATAAGAGCATTTAAAGAACCTTTTAAAACCAATTTTTCGACACACTCTACAATCATCTACGTAGAGCAGTTTTTGCTCTACATTATTTTTTGACTTTGACGCCTAATACCGCAATGGCTATGCCACCTACAAAGACCATTTTTGCCCTCAAACACGCGGAATTTATCTGGCTATAATCCACTAAATACCGTTTTGTTTCAAATATCACCATTTTCCAAGAAAATGCAATTTTCCATGAAAGGTCTCAAAAAATCGGTCAGCTGAATATTGGTACCCCCCGGGCCGAGCTCACAGGGTATAATAAGTAATATGGTCTAGCACCCAACAAGTGCGCGTCTCCATGGCAACGAAAACGGCAATTTTCGCCCGTTTCCACCTAAAATAAGACCCTTTTTATAATCGAAATTTAACTACTAAAACCGATTAGAATCGGTCCAGAATTTATGTTAAACTGTTCCCAAGGCTTTATACTATTTTTCCATGTACAAATCATACGGTAAAAACCTTTTTTTATACCCGAAATCATCGTCTGAAAATGGTCGATTTTGACGTCTACGCGCGATTTTAATGTCGACTTACGGCGGTTTTGACAATATGGCGTCAACGTGGATGAATCGGCTCGGACTTACTTCCTAATTTCATTGATAAAATGCTTAAAATAGCTCAGAACTTCCTGAAATTGATACGGAACTATTCAAGAGACTCTGGAGAATCCGAATATGTGCATATCTTTTATCAAATCGGGTTCTTTTAGCCGTGATAATTCGGCAACTTTTGACGTTTTAGCATTTTTCCTGTAATATTATAATATTCATGCGACACAGTGGTCTATACAAGGCATTTTGCTAGGCAAAAATTACAACACAGTGGGTCCTAATGATAAAGAAAAATCTAATCGGGATTTAATGGGTATTATTATTTTATGTGGTAATTATGTTTTTTTTTTACTTTTTTTGGTATTTGCTCGATTTGAATGAAATTTGGAATTTAGAGTTTATTTAGGAAACAATTATGGATTTTTAGCAAATTTTTGAAGTATTGGCTTTTAAAGTCTCGTGACAATTAAAACTTTATTCCTATGTTTTTTATTTATCCAGCTAACTTATCTAAAAAGTGTCAAAATTAAAAAATAATTTTCATTAAATGATTTTTGAGGTTATGAAACAAATCAGCTGATTTAAAGCTCACAACCATCCAAAAAGCAAGCAAAATCTAAATTAGGACTGTTTTTCTTATGTATTTTACTGAAATATACAAAAAATAACATTTAAAAATCGAAAATATTTTTATTTGAGGTTAGGAATTTTTAACGGAAAAAATAGTGACATCTGTCAAAAGTCAGCAATAATTACGCTCTAGGAACCTTCGTGGTCAAAGGGTTGCCTACCTTTCACTATATAACAAATAGGTAATACAAAAGGTCAGCTAGATAAGTTAGCATTAAGTGTTGTGTGTAATTAATGGTAAGATTTAATTTAATTTTATAAATTTAGTAGTGAATGAAAAAATCAGTAGTACTTATCCGTTTGCTTTATTTAGATGTGCCGTATTTGTAATTTATACACATAAGAACTGTTAATAGTGATTTCCTACAGACAGTTAACACAATTAAAAAAAGACAAAGAGGAACAAGTGACGGACAAAATAATTATTAATTTCGTCCAGGCAGTTAAGGTAATTAAAGAGACGATCAAGAAGAACTGTTGTGTACGTGTAATAACTCAACTGGTCCCTGTAAAAAATTCCTTAATTTATTCCAGACACTTAAAGAAGAAGAACAAGAGAAGGAAGAAGAAGAAGACATGGAGGATAAATTTAATAAACTGTCTGTAAAAGAAACATCAATAATCCAGGAAGTTGAGGTTAAAAAGAAGAAAGACAAGAAGAATGTATGGATTGATCTAAGTTAACTGGCTGTACAAAATTCGATACTTTCTTCCAGGCACTTAAAAAGAGAAAGAAGAAGAAGTACGATATTGGTAATTAATGATATGCCTGTAAAAGAAAAATCAATAACTTCTTCCAGGCAGTTGAGGTCCTCAAGGAAAAAGGCAAGAAACACTGTAATCTGTAGTAACTTATTTCAAATATAATTACTAACAACTATGATGTTTAAAATTAACTATTACTGTTATGCAATGTACGTACATAGATCATAAATATTGTTATAAATTAATATGCATGTTTCACTCTTTTATTTTATTACTACCCACCGAATATTACTTTATATACATTTTTTTTAAATAAAATTTATATAAGGTAAGTTAATAACTTGAAGGAGTTCTGAAAACCGGTTAGCGGATTTTGACCGAATTAAGACCCTAAAATGGCGGAAAGGCATGTCGGACTATTGGCAACCCTGTGTCAAGTACCATTGACACTATTGACAGTGGGAATCATAACACACCAAAATCGGCCATTTTTAACGTTGTTTTATGGTATAAAAAGGACGTTTAAGCATCTATAAAGCATGTAAATGGAAAGCCCAGGGATTCTTCTGGACGTAGAAATATTTTTTTTGGATTTTTCAGGCATTTTAAGTAGCTTTCCTTTTAGATTTTTTTGCCCCTGCCTGCCTGCCTGCCATTATGAATAGTGACATCTGTCAAAAGTAAGGAATAATTACGTCCTAGGAACCTTCGCGTTCAGTGGGTTGCCTATGTTTCAACATAAAACTTCCATGCGATAAAAACACATTTCCAAAGAAAAAAAATAAAAACAATTGTATTATTAAAACTGAATAAGGGGTGAAAACGAAATAATGTAAAAGGCGACCGGATTCCCGTTTCCCCGATCCCGATAAATATTTCCGTTCGGTCGCGTATAAGAATCAAGGGTTGCCGGGAGGAAAGGGCGGAGGAATACTACGTCGGTGTCATACGGGGGGGCCCTGCCTGATTTCCCAAAGGCCATATAAACTTCGATTTAACAACATATTTAGATCCAGTGTCACAGGCCGAGCGAGCGGCACAAACTAAAAATTTCAGGTGTTGCGAATTTACATCCCGACCCTCTTGAACAGTAAGAATTATGGCGGAAAATTCGTTGGCTCACCGGGAGTTTATAGAAATATTTTAAGAGTTTTCCGTACGGATACGTGTTTTGTGCTACTCGCCAGTTTTTATTTAGGCATTTGTAGATACCTACGTGTCCTGTATAGTGGAAATAAAAGTACTCTTGATAGCATGATTTTTTAACTGTCACTTCTGTCAACAAAAATGATAGTTCAAGCTGTCATTGTGACATTTTCCTTATATGCATAAATTGTGAAGAAGAGGAAGAAGAAGAGCAGTGTCACTGTTGACGATTCTCTTTTAAGCAAACTTACCGGCAGTATTTTTTTAAATTATTTGTATAATGGAAATGCTTCATGGGATAAAAAAAACCTTGACATTTTCATACCTAGTAAAAATTACAGATAATATTCTGCCTTTTGTCACTAATTTGAGGCCATCCGGTTTTTCAAAAGCTTGCCTAGATAAGAAGAAAAGAAGAAGTAGAGTGATCGCTCAAGGTGCTCCGATAAAATTACGTCATAGCATAGGTCCGATATATTATTTACCGTTTATTATAATTAGCATTTTACCACATAAATCGGGTAAAATATAACAGTGAATACCCGAAAATAATAAAAACATTATGATCTCTCAGATTACGAAGGTTTTTTCAAAAATATGATTTTGAGGTAACAACCCCACCCTAATAAAGTGCCGGAATACCTCATAAAAGTCATTAAACGCAATAAAGAAATAAACATTTAGTGCAGAATGGTCCGGTTTCAACGAACCAATAAAACTTTTATTGTTTTATTGTGGACCATCGTGAAATTTGCATGCATTCACTTTTGGGGCCGAAATTAACGACATATTTACCGACAGTAGTCGCGTAAATCGTTTTTAAGCGAATAAAAAGATTAAGCGATTTATAGGGAAGAAATCGGTTGAAAGAAACCACTTGAAGGCTCCAACTTTTAGTTGAGATATTACACTTATTTATCAGCCCACTGTTTTTCATAACCTCAAAATCAAGATAATGGAAGTTATTATTTATTTTCAATTTTTAAACGTAACTTTTTAGATAAAATACATACAAACAGTGCTAATTTAGGTGTGCCTTGCTTCTTGGATTGTTATATGCTTTAAAAAAGGTATTGAATAAATATACATACATATTTACCAGCTGTTTTTTTTTCATAACCTCAAAATCAAAATAACGAAAATTATTGTTTATGCATTATTTTAAAAAAATTTTTTTGATAAGTTAGTAAAATTCATACAAATTGAATTCATTCAGGTTTTCTTTGATTCTTGAGTGGTTATGTGCCTTAAATAAGATATTGAACAAATATATAGGTATTATTTATGAGCAGATTTTTTTTGCCATAACCTCAAAACCAAAACCAAGGAAATTCTGACTATTTTACATTTTTGTACGTTATTTCTTGGATAATTATATAAAATACATACAAGCAGTCCTAATTTAAAGTCTATAGCTTCTTGAAACGATTAGTCCGGGGAATCTGTATTTTTTAACAAAAAAATTGCAACCCGCAAACGAACGACTGGATGTGGTAAAGGGGTTCATAAGAAACATAAAAAAAAAATAAATTCATACCTGGGGTAGTTGCGGGGTGGTTTTGCGGGGGTGAAAACTGAAAAAAACAGCTGGAGCATTTTTCTATCGCTATTTCCGGCGAAAGTTGACGCTCAAATAAAAAGTGCTTAATGGCAAAGTTGTAGATAATATAAAAATCTATAATTTTTGTAGAGGGCACTTTTGAACATAACCTCAAAATGTTCAAGATAAATACAAAAATTGCGAAAATTTTTTTTTTCGTTTTTTATTTTTCATTTATCCAAAAATTATGCAATTTTCATAAAACTTGGTATAAATATACCCTTTAGTATCCTAAATAATCTCTATTTTTTTCAGTACAATACAATAACAATTTTTCAAGAAATTCAAGTTTTTCGAAAAAATTACTTTTTTTTTAAACGAAATTTGTCCTTCAGAGAATTGTCCTAGGAAGTTCATATGGGGCTTATTTTTTTTGTTTTTATTTCTACTTTTTAATAAAATAAAGAAAGGTTATACTTCCCATTTGAAAATAAGCCAAAAAATGCAAAAAACTGAAATTTTTTTTTTGCAACAATGAACTTTTTATTAATTGTTAATAATTTACTAAAAATTTTTAAAATGTCCAAAAAGTAATAACACCACTAGATTCTACGAAAAAAAATACATAAGAAAATATATATTTCATCATGTAAAGTTCAATAGATTGTTTTATGCAGGAGACAATTCAAGCTTACCCCCCCAGTATGTATCCCGTGCCTCGACGCGTATTCTGTATATTACACTAAATCAGCCAGAGAAATCGATGTCGCCTTATAATTTTCGAAGGGTAGAATCGATTTTTCGAACTTACCAATTCCAAAAATTAAAATTTTACAAAATTGCTGAAAATTTATTGCAGTATTTGATTTTATGAATACATTATACATTTTATGATATAATATTTTATTATACAAGAAAATATAATACAATATTTTATGATACAAGAAAACCTAATACAATATTTTATGATACAAGAAATTTTTTTACATTATGTACAGTTTATATAATACAACGTATTGTTTTATTGATTTATTAGTCTTTTTTTTTATTTAAATGCTGTGAAACTTGTTCATGGTCGGACTCTCCAGTACAATCTGGTTCTTCAGCATTTTCCGCATCTTCATAATCGCTGATATCAGAGTCTTCACATTCTTCTTCATTTTCGGCGTCTAATGAGATTCTTGGAATTTCAAACTCATTTAAAATCTCTTCTGAATCACTGCAATCTTTCTCTATTTCATCGATATTGGAGCAGTTTCCTGTATCTTGGCAATTAGTGCACAATGATGTGCACGATAGCCCATGCTTCCTACACCCACATCGATTTGTACTGCAATTACCTTTGCAGGTGCAAAAGATTTTTTTGAGTAACTCTTATATATATAACGGGTATCATCGTGTCGCTTGTGTATCGAGGCATAAGAATTGTACTATTATTCACGAGTGACTCTTTCCATCCCCACATGGTTGCACTTAAGTTGTTACCAAGCCACATTTGATGCTGATGATATACTCTGAAACAATGCTGTGTAGCTGCTCCAATTGTTGGTGGTAATTTTTCTAATTTAAATGTAGATTTAGCAGTTAAGATTTCATAACGCTGAAATCTCAAATCGTTCAAAGTAGCTTTTCCTTTATTTTTTTATTAGTGTAATTGTAAATATGTGCAATCATATTACAACCATTGTGAGCTATTACAGTTGGATGAGAATCAGGCTCATAAAATGGCTTTGCTAATTCAGCCAAGTTCGGAGAGTTCATGAGCGCTTACACTGTTTTTTTTTTGCCTTTCCCTGCGAACCCAGATGTTGAATCGCAGCCAGTAAAACAATGGATAAAAGCAATAACAGATTAGTAGTGCTGGAATTTGAAACTTTTTGATGAATAAATTGCATCATTTACTTTTCCTGCACCTACTTTCAAAAAGTAGATCGGTGCATTGTTTAAATAGAATTGATGCAATAAAACTAAAAGATCAACATCTTGGCCTACAATGACGATCTGCTTGTTATATTCAGTTACTCCAGTTGCTGATTTTTTAAACATATTACTTTCAGCAATTTCAATTGAACTATTAACAATTAAGGAATTTAACTGAATAACTTAAAAGCTTTTTCTAAGTGTTTGATCAATTCTACCTTGTTATTTTCATTTGACAAAAAATTCTCTTGCGAAAGAGTAACTTGTGTGTGCAGTTCAAGGTGAAATGTAGGGCAGTTCGAAGAACTTTTCCGCCTTAATCGTTCGCTTGCTTTTGTTGAACTTGCAGTCGAGTTATCAGTCTCACTTTCTGGATAACCGTCGAATATAATGCACGAATTCGTCGCATAATGATTTTGCACAAAAGATAAGTATTTTTGAATAATAATCTGTACAGTATCATTTTTTTGCCATACAACTTTTCGTAATAAAAAGCCGCCATCGATTACATGTACAACGTTTTCGGTAACCGGTGTAGGTTCTGTGATGGTAAAAAGGTCAAATAGTTGCGATTTAACATTTTTCCGCATACCGTTTTCAGAAAAAAGTGACAACGGATATGGCGCAAGTTCACACTTTAAGTAATTTTTCATGTCACTTTTTTTGCTGATGTTCAAGCATATTCTTTGAAATAAAATCAAAGGATCGATTATGATGTTCTCGTCGTTTACTTTGATCGATGCCTGAACTCATTTTAGTGATAAAACCCTGTTCTTTTTTGAAAATTTAACATTCTCAAAATTGTTACCTACTACGGATTCGACAGACTGCATGCCAACTTCGTACGCTCGATGGCAGTTGATCGATTTGTTACCCACAATTCCGGAAAAGATGGACATCAGGTTTTGTGTGTCTGGAAACGGATTAAACTTTCTGAAAAATACCAATAAATTTTCAAGATCAGCTGCATCTCTAGTGATTCTAGACTCAGTCGCATCGACGTGCTCCTCGGTTATGCAGTAAGAGACATTGCAAAATTATTTAACAAAAATAATTAACAATTATTAAAAAGTTCATTGTTGCAAAAAAAAAATTTTCAGTTTTTTGCATTTTTTGGCTTATTTTCAAGTGGGAAGTATAACCTTTCTTTATTTTATTAAAAAGTAGAAATAAAAACAAAAAAAAATGAGCCCCATATGAACTTCCTAGGACAATTCTCTGAAGGACAAATTTCGTTTAAAAAAAAAGTAATTTTTTTGAAAAACTTGAATTTCTTGAAAAATTGTTATTGTATAGTACTGAAAAAAATAGAGATTATTTAAGATACTAAAGGGTATATTTATACCAAGTTTTATGAAAATTGCATAATTTTTGGATAAATGAAAAAAAAAAAACGAAAAAAAAATTTTTCGCAATTTTTGCATTTATTTTGAACATCATGTTCAAAAGTGCCCTCTACAAAAATTATAGATTTTTATATTGTCTACAACTTTGCCATTAAGCACTTTTCATTTGGGCGTCAACTTTCGCCGGAAATGGCGATAGAAAAATGCTCCAGCTGTTTTTTTCAGTTTTCACCCCCGCAAAACCACCCCGCAACTACCCCAGGTATGAATTTATTTTTTTTGTGTTTCTTGTGAACCCCTTTACCATATCCAGTCATTCGTTTGCGGGTTTCAATTTTTTTTTTCATGAAATATGGTACAGATTCCCCGGACTAGATATGTACTTCAAATAAAGTATTGAACAAACAATATTTACATACATAATTTACCAAATAAACATTAGAACAGCAACAGTGTTAAGTTGAGGGTAATGAAGTTATTATTACTCTCTTCATGGAGGGCCACATACAAGGTATTAGACAAATATACATAATTTACTACTGGGGTCTGATGATATCTTTAGATACAAGACGAAACATACCTAACCTCAAAATTACACAACATTTTCCTATTATGCTCTGCCTTGCCTTACACATAGTTATAGACATAAGTCTATCTTTCTTTAACACATTCCAATTGTCCCCCCCATACCTCTACAAATTTGAAACACCTCATACTACATTTACCACCCCGCATAAATCTCTAGAAAATTCAGAATATATAATAAATAAATAGTTTTATGAGTGTACCGCTTTAACTGGCTAATATCAATAAGTATTGTCGCTTAGCGTCTAATAGCCCCGACCGTAAAAATCGAGAAAGGGCCCCACCATTGTGGTCAACAAAACAATCCAAACCCAAAAATTTCTTAAAACGATGTAAATCGTCAACAGCAGTCGGTAAACTATACGTAAACTGAACACCCAGGGGCCATAAAGTACGCGTTAGTTATGCCCCCGTCAAGTATTCGCCTCAATGTGACCAAAATGTGGTCGTCAATAATTGATCCCCGGTGGTTCGCTGTTGCGCTAATGTCATTATAACGAATTGATTTCAAGGGTAGAGTAAACGGTTGAATTGTTACCGTTTCTGGTTAAATTGGTTTACTAAGAATAGTCTTTATGGCACTTTGCTAATTAGTACAAGTTTCGGTTCTAAGTGCTTAAATAAAATGCAGTTTTTAAGCTTGTAAAATCCTCATAATTTGTTTTTATATAAATATTCTGTTTTTCTCTAACGCACAATTTAAATTATATTTTATCCGGCCTATTTTAAAATAATTTATATTTGTCTAAACAAGATGATACTATTAAATTTAAATCATTAAGCATAAGTCTCAAACGCACTATTTTTTAATTAACATTTGCCAAGTTTATACGAGCACCTTAAAGTGGTTTAGCGGAAATCGGTTTAACATAATTCGCAACACCGATAAACCGCTTTGGCGATCGTAAATCGTCGCTTTAAACTATCGTGTAAACACATCATCACTCAACCGATTTAAATCCCAGTGCTACCAACATAAATGTGCAAATGATTTAAAAAAATAATAAATCTTGAATAATTAATCTTCTTGTTAAATCATTTTGGTATCACTAGTTAAACTAGTCACTGGTTTTCAATTTTTAGGTTGGCAATGGTGAACATCTGTTTAATCTTGAGATGGAATTAATTAATTATTGTCATAAGTGTATCTCTCTTTAACGCATCCTATTCACGCGATGTTAAAAAATATATTTATTCCTCTAAACACTTAAACAGAATGATTTAATTTAATTTGAAACTCAACGTTTCGGCATTGATTGGCCATCATCAACTTGTGCTTTTAAATACTCTCCTGTAATTTTAAATGAATTTTTTAGGACTTTTAGGGTCTCTAAATGAAACCGTTAACAACATAAAAATATTCCTGACATCTATCTATCAGTTTCTAACACATTATTTTCATTCATTTGAACCTTTCCAAGGCAGATTTATTAAATAAAAAATCGACGTTTCGTCTAAATTCAATGACCATCATCAATGAGAGACGAACTTTAGATTTAAAATAACAAAATAGGAGTCCGTAAAAAATGTTTACACATAAAAATAGGGTATAAAAAATATCAATAAAAAGGGTACGTTTTTATTAAAATTTGTCCTGCCATCAATTTTATTACAAGAGTGAATTAACGTTTATTAACTCATTATTTTTGGATAGGATGGATTAATAAAAATTATTTATTAAGAGAAGTTTTACACCTATTTTATGAATATAAATGTTCTTATAAAAAACCAAACTTATTATTTTATTAAATTGTAATTTTTGGTACAACAAATATATTTAGTTCTGTTAATTACTCGATTTTATTGTGCCAATAGAGGGGATTATAATATGAATAACTCTTTTTTGTTATATAGTCAAATAGATTTTGTCATATTAATAAAAAATATTAATTAAGACAATGAAGTTTTTATGCATATTCCTTTACAGTTCCTAATTATACCAATTAATGATGTTCATCTATAAAATGAAGTAAATTTGTTATTATGATTAACGTGTAAGTTACTTTGATAATAAATAATACCTATGTTAAATTATGTTAGTGACCTGTTTAACTTATATTGTGAGTACATTCTAAATGTATTTTTGTATGGTCTTTTAACTGATTTATTCACATATTATGAGATGAAAATAAAATAAGTAGGTACCCTCATATACAAATTTTAAAGCACGCATTTACTACACCTAATAAAGATCACATTGACGGGTAAGTATTATTAAACTTTTCTAACAGGTGATTTTTTTCATTTTCTTTAATATTGAGTTCTGAACTTATAAATATATTTTTTTAAGCTCCGTTATAATATAAATTCGCTAGATCACAAACTTCTGTATCACCGAAGTTCAAGCTATTTACCGGAATACTTCTAGATCTTGGAAGAAACGCAGTTTATTAACACTGTAATTGCTTTATTTAGAATTTTGCCATACAAACAGATATCGTCGGCAAACTGTAAGGTTCTAACTTCCTGAGTTGGTAAAGACTTTATTTAGATCAAAAGTGTATATGATATACAAAATTAAGCTCAGAATACTGCCTTGTTTGAAAGTCCATATCGATCCAGAATATCAAAATATTGTAAAACTAAACACTTAAAATAAAGATAATTACTAACCAAGCGATACCCTGCTGGTTTCCTATATAGAGGTTCGTAGACGTCTAGTAGTAAGACCATATTTTTCAACGTTATTCCAGGCATTTAAACTGTTGACTCCCATAAAAAAAAAACCGATATTTCGTTCTGGTATATAGCGGTGAGGGGGGCCGGGGCTCTTAACGTTTAAATTAAGTACCTCTTAGAGGCACTTAAAAAATCTTTTTAAAGAAACAATTTAAAAGTGTTGTGTGCCACTGTTGAATCAATTAACCGAGATAATTTAGGCGTCTCTCTTCGATGTGTTAAATTGGGGTTTTTTATCCGACCGATTATAAATGGATTTCAGCCAGTAGTCAAAACAAGGGGGGCTATAGAGTACCACAATTAAAGAGGCAAATTGGGCGTTTCTTTCATCTTGACGCGTTATTTTGACGGATTCGAGGGCCTTCTCGATTAATAAATAAAACACCCAATAACATTTTAAAATGTTTTATTTTTAAATAAGTGAAACGTTTAATATAATAATAATAGTCCTGCTGCAGTGCAACTACTGCAATTTTCAAAACGATACGCCTTTCTTTCGAAAATTAAAATAGGGTTTTTTTCACGTTTTACTCAAAAACCTTAAGCTTATGTGGGAAAAGTATAGGTACAAAAGCTATAGATTTTTCTATCACCTATAAATAATTTCCTTAAAAATCATTTTTTTTCTCAGGAAATTATTTTCTGCAAAAAAAAAACCGTTTTTCATTAAGCCTACCCTTACCCCCCCCACCCACCCCACACAACTTACCAGTGAGAAATTGTTTTGAAAAATAATTGTTTTCGAAAATAATACGCATGAATAACAGCCGGTTTCATCGTTAATATCTAATCTAAAAACACAGTTTGTTTATTTAAATTTGATATAATTATATATACGTATATTAATAAATATTTAATAAAAATCAATGCTATTAGATTGGATATTATAGACGAAAAGAGGTGATTTTTCAAAAAAATTTCTTACTGGGAAAGCGTTTGGGGTGGGTGGGGGGGTAAGGGTTGTGTTGATGAAAAACAATGTTTTGCAGAAAATATATTTTCAACATTTCTTTAATAATAGTTTATTTCAATTTCATATTATTTTATATATAATTATTTAGTACCTAATAACTTAAAAGTTTAACTTTTTAGAAAAAATCAATTTTAAGTCATCGTAAAATAAAAAAAAAACTCCCATCAACTTAACCTCTATTTACCCCGGTTTCAAGAACCTCCTAAACTTAGTGGAATACAGTAGCAATTATTTGGCCAAAAACGACTTTATTGCCTTTACAGTAAATTAGAAAACGCTATAGTTTTATTATATGCAATAATTCTCGTCTAGGGTAGTCAACAAAAAGTTTATACCGGGACATGACTATGCCCATTTCGACCCTCACTAACTCAATTATCTCCGTGGCACAATAAACCGATGAAAACGGACAAAATAACCCAAAATTGTCGTTGATTTTATTGAGGGGTCCTTTGCCCCCAAAAAGGCAACAATCGTCGGCAAGTTTAAAAAGGTTCCGACGAAACTGAATCATTTCGTTTCAGTCGACAAAACATCGGTCAATAAAAGTCAAATATTGTCGCTGCGATTTGTTACAGAAGCTGCTGATTTATATATTTAGAAGGACCACATACCGTTTTGGGTAAACAGTTCCTATTCATTTGCCATCAACAGTACCATCAGAAGTTATGATTGAACCTCAACATTATGGTACAATTATTTAGGTTCTTTTTTTAAATTTAAAGGGAATTTCGGATTAGGATAGATTTGGAGCAACAGTTAGTTAAATGTGTTCCATTCATAATGCAGTGATATTATGGGCATGTAATTGAAAAATATGATTTTAATGCAAAAGGTGTAATGACCAAAGTGATAGTTCTCATTTTTCACCTATAACTTGAAAACCATTAATTTAATGAAAAAAATGATAATAATCAAAGTAATAGTTTTTAAAATTTCTGATTAAAAACTACTCTTGGTTTTTTTTTTCTAAATCTGATAATTTTTGAGAAAATCACGTTTGAAGTTCAGAGGTCTAAAAAAACAAACTTTGCCCAGTTAAATCACATTTTGGCCTGTAAGTTAAAAACTATAACTTTAATAGAAAAAAATTTAATAGTCAAAGTGATAGTTTGGAAAGTTTCTGATTAAAAGGTACTCTTTGATTTCTTTTGTAAATTTGATAATTTTTGAGAAAATCACGTTTGAAGTTCAGAGGTCTAAAAAAACAAACTTTGCCCAGTTAAATCACATTTTGGCCTGTAAGTTAAAAACTATAACTTTAATAGAAAAAAATTTAATAGTCAAAGTGATAGTTTGGAAAGTTTCTGATTAAAAGGTACTCTTTGATTTCTTTTCTAAATTCGATAATTTTTGAGAAAATCACGCTTGAAGTTCAGAAGCCTAAAAAACAAGTTTTGCGCATTTTGGCCTATAACTTGAAAACGATTACTTTAATGGAAAAATGTGTAATAATTAAAGTGATAGTGTGGAAAGTTTCCAGTTAGAAAGTATTTTTAGATTTTTTTTAAACTTGATAGTTTTTGAGAAAATCAGGTTGGAAGTTCAGAGGTCTAAGAAAAACAAACTTTGCCTAGTGAAATCACATTTTGGCCTGTAAGTTAAAAACTATTACCTTAATAGAAAAAAGTGTCAGAGTCAAAATAATAGATTGGAAAATTTCTGATTAAAAGGTACTCTTTGATTTCTTTTGTAAATTTGATAATTTTTGAGAAAATCACGTTTGAAGTTCAGAGGTCTAAAAAAACAAACTTTGCCCAGTGAAATCACATTTTGGCCTGTAAGTTAAAAACTATAACTTTAATAGAAAAAAATTTAATAGTCAAAGTGATAGTTTGGAAAGTTTCTGATTAAAAGGTACTCTTTGATTTCTTTTGTAAATTTGATAATTTTTGAGAAAATCACGTTTGAAGTTCAGAAGCCTAAAAAAACAAGTTTTGCCTAGTAAAGGCGCATTTTGGCCTATAACTTGAAAACGATTACTTTAATGGAAAAATATGTAATAATTAAAGTGATAGTGTGGAAAATTTCCAGTTAGAAAGTATTTTTAGATTTTTTTTTAGACTTGATAGTTTTTGAGAAAATCACGTTTGAAATTCAGAGGTCTAAGAAAAACAAACTTTGCCCAGTGAAATCACATTTTGGCCTATAAGTTAAAAACTATTACCTTAATAGAAAAAAGTGTCAGAGTCAAAATAATAGATTGGAAAATTTCTGATTAAAAAGTACTTTTTGAATTCTTTTGTAAATTTGATAATTTTTCAGAAAATCACGTTTGAAGTTCAGAAGCCTCAAAAAAACAAGTTTTGCCTAGTAAAGGCGCATTTTGGCCTATAACTTGAAAACGATTACTTTAATGGAAAAATATGTAATAATTAAAGTGATAGTGTGGAAAATTTCCAGTTAGAAAGTATTTTTAGATTTTTTTTAAACTTGATAGTTTTTGAGAAAATCAGGTTGGAAGTTCAGAGGTCTAAGAAAAACAAACTTTGCCCACTGAAATCAAATTTTGGCCTGTAAGTTAAAAACTATTACCTTAATAGAAAAAAGTGTAATAACCAAAGTGATAGTTTGAAAAATTTCTGATTAAAAAGTACTCTTTGAATTTTCTTGTAAATTTGATACTTTTTCAGAAAATCGTGTTTGAAGTTCAGGGGCCTAAGAAAAACAAATTTTGCCTAGTAAATTGGCCGTTTTTGGCCTATAACTTTAAAACAACTACTTTAATAGAAAAATGTGTCATAATCAATATAATAGTTCGGGAAATTTCCAACCAAAAAGTTCTCATAATTTTTTTTCTAGAAGTGATCCATTTTAAGAAAATCAGCTTTGAAGTTCACAGTACTAGGAACCCAATTTGAACGAAATCTGTGGCTCCTAGACAAAAATGCTTTCTATAAAACATATTTAGAAAAATATAATTTAAAAACGTACGTACGCTAAAACCCTTCTTTCCTGAATTTTTAAGCATCCAACAATTTTCTTCCTTTTTCCCCTTATATATAAAAAAAAAACAAAAACAGGAACATTTATATGTATATGATCCAAACCGAAGCATCCACGAAACATTTATGTAATAAAGAGAAGTACGTGTAGAATTTTGAACGGCGGCACATATATATAGAACCGGGGTGAAGGGGCGGACGAGAACGGGGGCGGCGAAGGGAAGAGAGCGGGGGAGGGGCAGCGTCGAATCTGGAAAATGTGCTGAGATAGCGCCGCTATTTTTGAATTGCGAAGCGCTGAGCCGAAATGGGGAGACAGCTCCCAGCAACGTTTATATGCATGTAATCTAGTCCGGGAAATAAATAGCTGTAATAAATTGTAAGCCGCCCCCTCACCTCCACCGCCCCCCCATCTAATAAGGGATGCTGGAGGGTACGATCGGTCGGAATAATTTGCTCACTGTTATTAAGAAAAATATATATTTAGAGAGAGGTCTCGGAAGTTTTTTAGCTTTCACATATAAAAGAAGTATATCTTTTATACCGGAAGTAGATGTCAACTTCATTAATTTAAACGAAACACTCTATATATTATTATTCGTATGTTTTGCGGAAAAAAATGATGCTATTAAAGATCAGTGGTAAAAAGATTGATTCAAATGATAATTTTATCAATCGGGCAAGTAATCGGTCCCAAGCTACGTGAAAAGTGATAATATCGTTTATCTGTAATATTAAAAAAATGGAGGGGAGCCAAATTAATGATTGCCTCTTCAATGAATCATTTACTAAACTGAGAGAGTTGATTCCCTTGTCTGTCAAATAATCCGAAGAATTGTGGACCAGGCTTTTTTTTTACTGAGATGACCTATGATCAAGTCCGTCAAGTGATTGATGGCTTGTAGATTAGTAAAAGTACTAATGCTTTTGATCTAAACATTAAAAAACTATAAAAAACTTGTTTATAGTACCACTAACAGAGCTAAACAATTTGGCAAGTTCATTGGCAAATTTTCCTATAATTGCCTTAAAATTACTACTAAAGTAACGCCTATATGTAGTCATGTGCTAATTTCACTTAGTGTGTTTATTTATTATATTATTACAGAATAAGTTTTATTATTGAAATTTTAATTCTAATACTTTTTTTCTCTGTATTTTGACATATATAAGAGTTTGGCACAAACAAATATATAAATAAATATAAAAGATAAGAAATGGCGCCAAATTTATACTTATTTAAATGTTATTAAATCGCGGTAAATTGGGTAATCAGAATCAAACGAGCTATATAGGTCTCGTTAAAAAGAACGTTTATTACTATACCATGGACTAACACTATTTAAATAGAAAACTCCCATAAGAGCCCATAGAACACTGAAACGTCGGTGAATGTTGCGCCCTCTGAATTTCGAGGGGTAGTACTAACAGCAAACAAAAATAAATTTGTGACGTCATAATGGCGAGAAAAAAATTGATTATGGCGCCAAATTTGAATTCCGCTCTATTATAGCGTGCACTTAAAATTAGTGGGAGATGTGTGATTCTTTCGGTAACTTTATAATAGGCAGATTGAAAAAGTGTCATATTGGGACTTTTTTTAACTTCATATTAAACAGTCCTCCGTTTATCACTTTTTCTATCTGTGTACTATAATTTCTGAAAGACCCATACATTTCCTACTAGAGACAGGTTTGATAATAAAAATATTCACCAAATGTATTACCATATTCTAATATTTAAGAGATTATAGCAGACAATTCATAAGTTATACAATAAAAAATTATATAGGCATAAAATAAAAAATGTTGAACATAAATTAAAATATGTGAAAAATTCGACCTTATAACTTTGTTTTATGAAGAACAAAGTCTGTAAAGTATAATTTATACAGAGTGTTACAAAGGTTATTGTAAATTCATAAGGACAAAAAAAAATTCATAAATTTACCAAGGAATTACTCCCTACTCAATTCATGAGCAGTATTCCTTAATTAATAGATATTATAAATTTAATAACTATCAAGAAATTAGTAACATATTTACTTATTACCTAGTAAACAAGTTAAAAGTAAAAGTTCCCATATTTCTATTTGCCTTTGAAAATTTTAGTCTCTAAGATTGGCATAGGATCCAAAATTGCACATGCATTGAAACTGCTGAAATTGCTCTTCTCTCTAGTTTGACGCCACATTTTGAAGATGTTTTGACATTGAGGCCGTCAAAAACATAATATAGGAACAAGATGAATTCTGTTTCATATTGAGCTTCACTGGGCAGTTTATTTTGGAATTCAATATCTAGCAGTAGAGAAAGTATATTTTGAAATAATAATTTTTAAGATATAATATTTTTTTACCATAGATCAATTTTGTTAAGATTTGTCGGAATATTTAATTAATGAAAGCTAGTTTTTCGGCAAAAGTAAAAAGAAACCTTTGCATTTTATACGCAATAATTTCGACGTCATTTTAGGAACGGTACTTTGACGTCAGTGAAAGACGTCTTTATGTCGTCCTGATTGGTTATTTCAGGTTAACCGTTCATATCCTTTATGCACAATGGCGTCTATACTTTGTGGTCTTTAAAATGACTTTTTTTTACCACATTTCAGGTAAATATTGAGTTTCTTTTATTACATAATCCATTAATAAAAAAAAGTCAAAAGTTTAAAGTAAAAAAGAAGCGACAAAGTCGAGAATTGAACCCGGGTTCACCAGCACGATATTCGTCTTACAGCAAACATACACTAACGCGGCTTAATGTATTAATTCCCAAAGAGTGTTAACTTTCAGTAATCGATCACGTGACTAAAATAAGATATGCAATTGGTGGTAAATCGGCATTACGGGTAACCCGGTTTTGTAATTGTTTGGTGTTGTATTTCCTTTTGTGTTCGGTGTTTGTTTCACATTTTGGGTGTTGAACAAATGCTTATCATCTTAGCAAATGGCCAAATTGGATCAAATTAGGTATATTTTAATGGTTTAAATATCGACAGGAATTTTTTTTAAAGCCGTTTTACTTGCTTCTGCCATGTGTTGACTCCTTATGGCTTTTTGCAACAGCAGTCTTCATAAGCTCCATTTGTTAAAGGGAATCATTCTTTTCACGTTTTGTTATTTGATTTAATTTTTGCCATTTTTTATATAAGTGTATGTAAAAAACTACATTGTTTACTCAGGAGGTAATGTCCACCCGAAGTAGGTATATAAAAATTAAAAGTTGTCAGTATTCTTGTACCAAATGTTACCTCAAGAAAATTAACCAAAGAATGTTTGTTTTATTTTGGTATACTTACAAATAAATAAATAAATATATATATTTGGAATTTAATTAAGAATGTTTTTTTTTATACTCAACAAGTTCTCAAAGGTCATTTTAAACGCCGTCCTATACCTGGTGTCTTAGGAAAGTGGTTCGCCCCTACAACTTTTTTAATTTTTAAGTAAAAAAAAATAAATTTTGAAGTGAATGTAGCATCCAAATTGGGATTGGTTGACGTATTCAGTTGTTTTCTGTCACTTCCGGTTTAACCGGAAATGACCCTAACTTTCTTATGTTAAATAGGATCCCCCAATTTTTTTGACATATTTTGATAGAAAATTACATTCTAAAAAAATTATACCCCATAAGTCAACTTTTGACACCTAACCTTTAAATTATTTAATTTTTTATATTTCAATCTAGAGTGCTATGAAAAAATTTAACATTGTTAATTTTACATCAAGTAGCCCTAGAAAAAATATAATTGACTGTTTAAAAAGTTGAGGGGTCCCATTTAAAATAAGAAAGTTAGCATCATTTACATTCATTTTTTTAACTTAAAAATTTAAAAAGTTATAAACGCGAACCACTTTCCTTAGACACCCGGTATAAATATTTGACGTCTTTCAGGCGTCTTTTTCAATTCCGTTTAAGACATCTTTTAGCCTTTATTTAGTATGTGTCATCGACGTCATTTAGCCTTTATTTAGGACGTATTAGCGACGGCTCTTTAGACGTCATTTTGGATGTGACAAATGTACGTCACTTCAAGGTCGTAAGAACGTCGAAATGACTGGTCATATAGACCTAAAAGTACGAAAAACGACGTCTTCAAGACGTCATTTTGCTACCTGGGTAGGCGCTGTCTTTTATCAAACTCTCTGTATAATTTGACTCGAATCGTTGATAGCGAGCAAGTTATACCGAGCGGGCGTCCATCCCGTCCGTTCCCCAGCCCGAACCTAATTTCCGAATCAATTTAATCCGACCAATGGGGCATGTGCCGGATCTGAGCGTCGTCCAATCCGGTCGCGAGCACGAACGATAAAAATACTCCGGCTCCATTATCAGCCATGATAGTGAGGCAGCCCCGCTTAGACTGATTCGTTTCATAAATTCCGCTGAAACGTTTCCGCGAGAATTTCGCCGTCAGTTATTAATAAGTACGCTCATCGCGTCAGAGAACCGCCAGGAAATAATTGACTTTATATAGTTCGCCTTGCCGGATAATTATTTAGGAAGTAGATTAAACTTTAAAGTTCCCGCCGGTCTGCGGCGTACTTACTTAATTGCATTTCGTTATTAAACGTAGAGGGCGCTAACTAGCTTTTTTTGATTGTACTGATATAACAGGGTCTTGAAAGCTTGGACTAAAAAGCTTCTACTCCTCGAAATTCAGATGGCGCTAAGAATGCAAAACTAATTAAACTATACAGCTTTTACCGAGGGTGCACGGACTGTCAAGCATCAAATTATGTCATATAAAATGCGGCCATTTTTCATTGTTCTTTAGCTTGCACAGGCTTTCTTTTTACTTCTGTCGGACAGCCTACTTTCATTATTTGAATTCTGTTGTCATATTTCGCACAAAATTTTTCAAGTTACTTAGTTCAATGTGTTGTGTGTCAAAACTGAAATAAAAACAGTAAAAACTTTGAATCGAACATTGACATTGGCGACATTACATTGACAACACAAACTTAATAAATATACCTGGACGGTTAATGCATAAATATGGCCCTCATACCCAAAAATGACCACTGCGCCTGGTGGCCGCCATTTTTATAGTGGTTGTGTACTTTTGATGTTGGTCATTTTCAGTGCTGCTAACAAAAAATATATTAAATAACGGTAATGAAGTTGACGACGCTGACGTTTGACGTGTGACCTGTCACGAACTAAAGCCATATTTTAGCGAGTAAGCGCCTTACTCGGTTGCCTTACCATATCTTAAGCGTTACGTCATCATATGGTTGCGCTCGAATGACAGCTGTCAGAGTCTAAATATTAGCTATACATTTCATCGGTATTGAATTCGTTTTCAAGACTGACCTAAACCATGAAAACACCCATTTGTCTAAGTTTTCAAATGTTTTGAGTGTAAATCCGATCTCATGCATTTTTAGGATCAGATCTAGATCGTAACAAAATACAAATTAATTTCCCCTGAAAACGATTCATAAGTGATTTGCCCTAGAGGAAATACAATAAACAAAAAAGTTACTGGCGTAAACATAACCTCACTCATTTTTTTTCCACAGAAATAAACAGGAAACTAATCAAAAATCAATTTAAAAAAATATCGGTGCAACTTCACCTCTACGTTCTTCGCTGTATTTTTTGCAAATGAAGACCACAGGGAAAAAACGTGCAAAGTCACTATTAATTGAATTTGAGAAAATAAAATTTTAAATTTGAAAACGCTATAAATTTTTTAATAATTTTTTTAAAATTTTGATTTTAGAAACAATTATTATACCGTATACTAGCTTTTTAAATTATGTAATGAAATTAAATAATATCAATTATTTTTTTAAATTTAATTACAAAACCAACCAAAGTACAAAAAAAACAGGAAAAAAACGTGCAAAGTCACTTTGTTTTAAATGTTACCGTATTTACTATATTGGTGTTTAGCGCTTATTTTTTGTTGTTTTAACGGGCTTTTCTCTTCTGTTCATTTTAGGGATTTTCTTTGCGGGTAGTACAGGAAGATTGTCGTAAAAGGAAAACGTGCTCTCGTCACAAAATTTTTTCAGTTGCTGTAGATCTTTGTATTTTTCTCTTAAAATAGGAATTTTACCTAAAAAATATTTTATTAACAAAAACACTATTATTTAAAGGAATTACAAAACAAACTTACCATTATAAGCTCGTGGTGGATAGTGAAACTCCTTTTCAGATAAAGGTAGGCCTCGTATGAGTTTGGAGACAGGTTTAGTTACGATGGAAGTAGTCCAAGATCCATTATAGGTTTTACGATGAAGAATCATTCTTGGATGATTCACAGTGACTTCCAACTCTCTTATTGGTCGACTCAAAAACGGACACTTCTTTACATACAAAGGAGACAAAAATGCACTCCAGTCTCTTATAAGGCTGTCGTTAACTTCTTCTATTTTATAAGGTGTTGGTTTAACTCTAGCTTCCTTGAAAACCCGAACCCAGTCTGAAGGTAGTTCGGTCTTGGATTTGCAGTTAATTATAACCATATTTTTGTCACACTCCATAAATGAGTGGCCCCTAATCGGAAATACAACTTTGATAGTTTGAAACCTCTTTTTTTGGTGGACCAGGTAGTGCAAATAGCGAAACACTGTAAAGTTCTTATTTTGTCCTCCACAAGAGTCGCAAAAAATTATTAAAATCTTAACGCTACTAGGAAGATGATGAGTAACATAATCTTCTAAAAAAGAACATACCTCATTAGAACCCTTCTTAGCTACTTCTTCTAAATAGGTATAAAATACTGAATCAGCATCCGAAAGTCTATGGATGTTAAAAGAATAAAAAGATAATTGACGCTTATAATAGACGTCATTAGTCATTATGTTCGGGACTGGTAAGTTTTTTTGGTAGTCCATGGCCACCGCTTCTATCTCTATTGATTTCCTACTTTGAAGTCGAGCTTGTCTCTTCCTAGCATAAAAGGCTTCTGTTTTTTTCTTATGAAGTTCTTTCTCTAATGTAAGCTTTCTTATTTTGCAATTTAGGAACTCTTTTATTTCCAAAGTGATGTTTTGGGTAAGCCTTAAATTTAGCGACTTTAATCTAGCATTAAATTCATCGCACTTGGAACAGGTGTCAGAGCGGGGATATCCAAAACTGATATTAAAATCAGTCGAAAAAATAGTTCTGTAAGTTTCGTAAAACACAGATTTATCTAGATGTTTTAATTTTTACATTGAGTGCATTTTGCGAATGTTCAAATCTTCAGGTAAGTAAATTTTCTTTGACTTTTTATTGCTATAATGACTAGACCTACCCTTAAACGAACGAATATGAGAAATAACACAGTTTTTTATATCTTCTTTAAGTGCACGATGTTTATAGGATTGTTTCCCCCTGTTGTCCTTAGGAACTCCTTTGACTAGAAGTGAAGGGTGAATAGTCTGAACTCTTCTTCGTGTAATTCCATGAAGTGAACAAAGTGCTTTAAGGCATACTGGAATGTCGACTGTTCCTTCATTACGTAGCACTCTTACCTTATAAAAGTAACTAGCCTGCCGGAAGTGACTTTCTTCTTCTGGGCGACGATTTCTTCGTTGGAACACAGGACTTAGAAGAATAAGGCCACACAGATAGGCACTTTGTTCGTCCCAAGAACCTAACTCATTAAAATGTTTAATAATTTTAGCCCGTTCATTAGGTAAAACTTTTTCAAAGCACTGAAATCGCTTACAATGACAGTCTGGCCCTACTTCATGACTCTGTAAGCGTATTTTTTTTGAAACATCAGACATACGACCAGTTATTTTACGTTTTTTAGATAGTCCACATATTTTTTTATCTAATTCGTCACCACTAGTGTCACTCGCCATGTTCACTCAGTTAAAATAATCGGCAGACTGACCTACGAGCTTAAAAAAACAATATAATTTTCTCAACCCAACACGTTTTTTCCTGACTTAACACGTTTTTATTTAGTATCGCGATGACATTGCACGTTCTTTCCCTGCATAGTTATTTAAAAACTGCAAATATCCAGTGAGTTATGTTTTCTGTCACGTTAATAACGTTTTAAAAAACTTTTATTTTGACAAGCCGCGATACAGTGTACTCTTAGCAAGAACGAAGATTACCTTAACTTAATATTACAAGTGATTATATAGACTAAATAATGCAAATAAAGCATGAAATACAATATAACTGAGTAAGCATATACATAAGCAAATAATATATATAGGGTGGCATAATTGTGTACATAACTCCTCCCGCCTAAGTCGAAAACAACAGGGATGGTGTGTTGTTTTTCGAGGTACCAGGGGTAGCATCTTTTTCTTCAGCTTCTTCTTTGTCTTGAAGTTCTAGTTCCTCTTCGGTAGACCTTTTCTTTTGGATAAGTGTGTAGATAGCGAAGACTATACAGCATATGGCTAGTATGGTTCCAAGAGTTATACTAAAGCTCCAGGCTGCAGGGTGAATTCTTTCTTCTTCCTCTGGAAGGGGTTTCAAGATATTGGAGCGTTCTGCTAACGATCTGATGTGGTTGAAGTCGATTGAATCTAGTTGGATTGTTTCTTCTGGCAGCTGCATTTCCAAGTCATTGAATGTTACATCCGGTAGATGAAAAGGGTTGGATCTCAGGATATCCTCTTGATTCCAGAATTGTGATCCTAGTAAGCTTATACCGCATTTATATGGTATTTCTATTAAACTAGGTGTATCAATAAAGAATATTTGCTTGTTTTGGCACGTTTGTTGTGCTTTTATTTTGGTGCTAGCAGGAATAGCTAGAACATATTGCTGATTTATGGGATGGATAATAGGGGTAGTGACGTTAACTTTAAGCAGCTTGCAGTTTAGATTTTCTGCTTTTCTTATGAGGGACGTAGTACAGTCATCCACTTGGGGTCCTAGGGCATTTTGACAGACGTATAGGTCTTCAATCAATGGGCAGGCCTCTTCTTGATATTGGTGTAGATCAGTGCCAATTATAAGGTAAGGAAGTTTGGGAATTATAATGGTTTGGTTTGTTGGAATAGCAAACAGGTGGAAAAGTTCGAAAGTTTCTTTTATAAATATAGGAAAATGAATAGCAAAAATTATTTTATCATTTGAAAAACTTACTTGAAGTCCTGTTAATTGATAATAATAATTTAAGTCGCTAAATGATATTAGTCTTTCCTCACCATAAAGGGTAGTTAGATTCAAAATTATTTGTTCTAATTGGATAGCTGAAACTACGGTACTATGTAAGGTATTGAGTTTAGCAAACATTATCGCATCCTCTAAATTGTCTAGGAAAGTAATAAAACTCTGACAATTTATAATTAATTGACTTATAGTATTTTGAAGTTTTAAATATATAGAAAGATCATTAATTGTTTTATTCATTTGTTTTTTAAAAAGGTCAACATGATTTTTTAAAGAGTTCTGGTTTTTACTTAAAGTATGTATGGTGTTATTGTAACTGTTAATTAAATCCTTTGTTAATGACATTTGCATATTTATTTCTTTTTTATATGTATTTTGACTATAGCGTAATTCTTCAATTGCTTTGTCATATCTTTCTCCATCATCGGAGTCTAATGTACCAAAAAGCCATTTTGACGTTTTACCTAATATATTTACTAAGCCTCGTTTTTCACGGCTATGTGGTTTAATATTATTAAGTTTAGTTCTAATTTCATTAATAAAGTAGCTAGCATGTTTAAGCATATCTAATGTGTTAATATGATGTAAAAGCAAAGCGTTAATAATATTTGTTTCATTACAAGCAGCAATTAAAATTCTAAAATTATCTTCTAGTTTAGTAAGCTCTATAACTAATGGTTTAATTTCTACATAATGGAGGAAAGTATGTTTACTTTCAATAATTCTCGCATTTCCTAAATGAAATGGGAATAAAGGGGATTTGATTGGGGTTATGATAGGATTAGTCGCTATCACTGTTGTCGATAATACTTGTAGGAGAACTGCGAAGCTCTTCTGAAGTGTCAGGAGGTTCATTATTTCTAGGGAAAAGAAAGTGTTTTTTAGGTTTTTGTATCATAGATTTATGTACAACTTTCTTGTTTTTAGTAATGATTTTATTACCGATATCTTCTTGAACGTATTCTATTTTCTTACGCGCTTTATCTTTAGTTCTCGAAGCGGATTTATCTGTTACATAGATTTTTGATCCTGATGGGATATCTATAGGGGCTTCTCTATTTTTATTCTGTTTTTCATTTAAACGTAATTTAGTATTAAGAGATTGATTATAGATTTCGTCATAGATAATTTTTAATCGGTCTTTACGATCATTAACATATTTATTTAATATGATCTCATCTGTAAGGTCAAAAGGGTCTAAAGCATTTGGACGTCCATTTAAGACATCAAAGGGTTTTTGTTTAGTAACACTATGTACAGAGAGGTTGTAACCTGTAATCGCGTAAATCATTAGTTGTTTCATTGTCGCATTTGGGAATTTAAGTTTTAAAACTCTAATGTGATCAATTAAGGTTGAATGGACTCTTTCAATAGGACTATTGCTATTTGAATTTCCGGTAGTAGTGAAATGAATTTTTATTTTGTGAAGTTTACAAAAATCAATTAATAGGGAAGTTTTAAATTCTGTGCCATTATCACAGGTAATCTGATGAGGTAGTCCATGATGACTTATAAAAATTGCTAAATTATCTAGAACTGTAATTGCGTTGCAACTAGGTTCTAAGAGGTAAGCTTGGGCGTAACGTGAAAAAACATCTATTATAGTTAGGAATTTTACGTTAGAAATTTGGAAAGTGTCCATGTGGATGGATTCTAGAGGTTCTCGAGGTGTGGGTGTTAATGAAAATTCTATTTTTGGAGGATGGCGGTCATACTTGGCTTGTTGACATATGTCACAATTGTTTATATACTGGGTGAGGTCTAATTTCATATTGGGCCAGTAATATAATTTTTTCAGTGACATCATACATTCATTAATACCTCGGTGGCAAGTTTTCTCGTGATGGTTCTTTATTAAATTCATTTGCATTTCTACATTTACTATATCGTTTAAGAATGTATTGGAGATTACTAATTTGTAAGAGTTATGTTTAAATGTTTTGGATAAGATTACTCCTATTTTATTTCCTAAATTGTCAATTTCAGATTGTTGAATATACATGCAGTGTACAACTTTAGGATCGATATATTCTCGGAAAAAGTATAAGATTTCGTTTACATAGTTGCTAGTCAAAGTTAAGTGATATCTAATTTTGTTCTCAAAATGTTTTGTTTTAAAGGCACAATATTGTTTATTTGTATTGTGGGTAATTAGAACTTGATGATTGTAAGTATTTAAACAATTTTCTGTTATAGGTATATTTAATATTGGGTCATCTATTGCTGAGTGAATTGTATCTCCATTTTGTGGACGTTGGTCACGAGGGGGTAATATTTGTATATCAGAAAGAATTTTGATTTTATTTGATTTTGGTTCTAGATCTAAAGCAGGGTTAAATAGATCTGGTAATTGATCTAAATCATCTAAAGTAGCGTTTTCATTTGCAATGTATTGATCAATTTCTTCAGTAATGTCTCCAGGGCTTCCAAGTATAGAATCATTTTCTATCATGTTAATCTCCATTCTGGATAGAGCATCAGCATTTGTATTCTGGGTTCCTTTTTTGTATTGGACTTCATCCTTGTGTACGAAAGGGTATCGGTATGATTTTGAGTGTATTGGGATTTCATCATGTGTTTTAATTTCGTGTTTGATTTTATTTGTAAATGATAGTTTTTCAGTTTCTTTATGAAAAATGTCTGAGAATTCTCTGATTAATTTAAAAACTTTTGACTTTTCCTCTTTATTAAGATGATCATGTCTTATAAATTGGGTAATATCGAGATTCTTATTAGATGTAGTGTAATTATTATGGGATATTTCTGGGTGTGAATTAATTAAATTGTCTAGGTGAAAAAATTCAAAATTATCTTTATGATAATCTGGTAAAATCTTACAGTCAATTGGACTCGTTAATTCAACAGTAATATTTTCATCTGTGTTATTCTGAATATCAACACGTGCAAAACCATTTTCTGCTGTGCAGAGCGTTTCTGGTATATATAAAGAGTCATTTATTGTTCCTTCAGGTATAATTATGTCAATAGTATCATATGTTGTCACGGGTACCTTTGTGCTTAGAATTTCGTGGGCGTTGACCGTGATTTTAAATGTTGAGTCAGGCTCGCGATATCTGAATGACAAGGTTGTAATACCGTCTGACTTTATCAGCCTTTTATGATATAGGTCAATGTTAAACATAAATTTAGTTAATTCTCGAAGGCCTAAAATACCGTCATAATAGTTATGAAAATCATAGAGTATAAAATCGATCGAATCGTTTGTTTGCAATTCTGCAAAAGCTGGAATATTGGCTTTATAGAGAACTTCTTTTTCTCCAACTCCGGTTTTTAATATCGATGAAAATTGATAGATTTTGTCAGGAAAATATTTTTCAGCTATGGAGGGTCGTAATATTGATGGATAACAGCCAGTATCTATTAACAGTTTAATTGGTGGGTTTTGAATTTCGATATAAGGGAGGCTATTAGTGACTTGTATATTTACTTCATATGTTATGTTAGGGTTTTCGAAGGGTTGGTAATAGGAAAATTTTCATTTTCTATTTGTTGGTCTGGAATAGGGAATGCATTCTCATCGTAAGAATATTCTGGTTCATATTCAAAATCGTTGTAATCTGTTGATGTACAGGGGTCATTTCTATTTGTTTGGTAAGAATTTAACTCATAAGGATTTTCAGTATTATTTCCATAATAATCGTCATTATCTTCACTGGGGTGGTAATTGGTTGTGACATTTTCTTCTAGATTTTTATTTTCCATTTGGAAAAGTTCTTGCGAAATGAAATTTCTTGGGCCAGATGGCTTAAAATGATTATTGGGGTGAATGTTAGAATTTGTTGGCATTGTGTAAGATGTTCTGGTTGACATTGGCTCAGGTTTATCAAGGGGTGTTCGACCTGTGGGTTTGAAAACATTCTTTGGGGTACCGAAAACTTGTCGATTGGTTGGAAGAGGTCTCTGAGGCATTGGCCTAGGTTGTATTGGAACTGGACCTCGTGGGAAATTTGAATTTTGATTGAAATT
Organism: Anthonomus grandis grandis; assembly: GCF_022605725.1. NCBI lineage: Eukaryota > Metazoa > Arthropoda > Insecta > Coleoptera > Curculionidae > Anthonomus > Anthonomus grandis. The sequence continues at coordinate 34,180,337 of NC_065550.1, read as the reverse complement.
CTGATAACTAGGTGGAATAAAATTTTGTCTATAGTTATGTTGTTGATAAAAGTTATTATTTGGGGTTCTAAAATTATTTTGATTTGGATATTGTATATTATTATTATGATTTTTGTGTTGCGAGTTATTCTGTGAATATGCTGGTGGTTTGTGTATTAATGTTGGTTGTTTGTTATGGTTTATTGGTATAAATGGTTTGTATAAATTTTGTGTATAATGGAAGTTTTCTTCCTCTGATATCATTGTCATTGCGGTTTCTATGCAATCTGGGTTTTTTAATCGGATAATACTTTGTAAGGGGTTGTTTAATCCTCTTATAAATGTTCTTAAACATATAGTATCGTATTGTCTAAGATGAATAAGTTTTGTTTCAGCTGTCATAATATTATCATCAAAACTATTAATTTTTTGAGCTAAAGCACTACGCAATACTTGTAGTCTTTTTGCAAAATCTAATGGTTGTTCATTCTTATTTGGGATAGCTACAAACAAATCTTGCTCAAGGCATTCTATACTACGCTTATCGCCAAAACAATCTAATAAAGCAGTTCTAATATGTGCCCAGGATAATAATTCCATACGGCAACCTACTAATATTAGTGCACGGTCAATTAATTTCATTCTAATAGTTCTAATAAGGTAATTTTTTAAAATAGGATCTTCTTGGTTATCATATGTTTCGAATAGAAAATCTGCGGCAGAAATGAAATTGTTAAGGGTATTAGAATCACCATTGTAAGGGTGAATTGTATCAACATACATTTTTAAAAGAGTGTAATTTATAGAATTTGATCTTGTAGTAGTCATTGTGTTAGATAACTCGGATTGTTCAGTGATTGTTTCTAAATGCGAATTTTGTTGTTGTAATTTGAGAGTTCTGAAAAATTCTTCAGCTAATGCGTCAACGTTTGGTTCACTCATAGAGTAAAAATAAAAATAATGTTATTAATAAATAACATAAACTTAATTCTAAAATTAATTTTACTACTAAATTATTTGAATCTTTCTTCCTTTACGATAAAGAGAGAGTATATTCCAATAGGATTTGCTCAAAAGAAAGTTCAATGGTAATTTCAATAATATTCAATTGATAAAGATAAATTCAAAATAAGTTTTTCAAATAGATGTTTCAATAAAAATTTTAAAAATAATAATAATCTTAAAACTAACTTTCCACTCGCTCAATCCAAAGTAAGGGAAAGGGGTTTGAAAGGAAATTGGCACTTACCTTTTTCCAATCAGATGAATCTCCGCGTTGCTAAGGTGCTGTGTACGTGCTGCCAAATGGTGTTTCCACTGATCTCTCGTCTCAGAGCGATTCTGATAAGGTTTGATCTCAGCTTCCACGTTCGTATCAGGACTGAAGAGTTAAAACTCACGTTTTTACGATTGATCGTCTCGATGACGTGCAAATCTCAATCGAAAACTGCCCTGATCCTACCCGACTGCGCCAGTTATGTTTTCTGTCACGTTAATAACGTTTTAAAAAACTTTTATTTTGACAAGCCGCGATACAGTGTACTCTTAGCAAGAACGAAGATTACCTTAACTTAATATTACAAGTGATTATATAGACTAAATAATGCAAATAAAGCATGAAATACAATATAACTGAGTAAGCATATACATAAGCAAATAATATATATAGGGTGGCATAATTGTGTACATAACTAGTGACACAGTGCGTTTCTTGCCGGTATTAATTGCTTATATGAAAATATTCTTTGAAAGGAAACACATAAACGTATTATCTTAATTTTTATAAAATACTGACTTTGCACGTTTTTCCCCTGTACTCTTCAAATCTATTCGCTCTTTTGATAATTTAGTCTTTTCTGCATTTTTATTTGGTTTGGATGTCTTAACTGTCTCATATACATTAATGTTAAATCGATTAAAACTATTATGTACTAAAAAATATAATGCAATTAGTCAATCTGCCTGAAAAAGTGTTAAATTGGGATGTTTTTGACCCCATATCAAATAAATTCCTCGATTTGTCGCTTTTTCTATTTTCGCACTATAATTTCTGAAAGAACCTCGCATTTTCCACTAATTTTAAGCGCACGTTATAGTAGAGCGAAATAGAAATTTAACGCCATAATCAAATTTTAAATCACCCGCTTTTATAACGTCAGAAACCCATTATCACTTCCGGTTAGTACTACTCCTTGAAATTCAGAGGGCGCAACAGTCAATCCACATTAGGTGTTCTATTGGCTCTTACGGGAGTTTCCTATCTAAGTAGGATTAATCTATGCTGATATAATCGAAAATAATAGCCGATGTCACATTAAATTACCCTTGTCAGTTTGCTCCTGAAGGTATCACACACAGAACACAAATATAGAGAAATGTGTGTTGCCTAATGAACAGACAGAAATTCTGTTGACAGCTTTATTGACGTTGTTGACATTCGCCATCTTGGGTGGCGTGTGGCGGGAAATTTAAGCTTGATCTATTGCCTGGTATTTAAATTTCAAGTAATTTGCAGTTGCATTACAAAGTTGATGCGTTAACTGACGAGTGATGAGATATATTTAAATAGAATTTTATTTTATTAAAAAAAAAACAATATACTTTCATTTTAGAAATACCCACATTTAATTAAAATCATTAATTTTAAATGTTGAATAAAAATAAAAATATTGCATCTCAGACATCCCTCATCACTTTAATCAAGAATTAACACATCAACTAAAATATTATTTAATTTAAATTTGGTTCTCAAGACATTGCTTATTTAAGATATTTAGCTATAGATACTTACCAAGAATTATAAATTGGCTTGATAGATATGGGACTAAATTTTAAATAAAAAAAAAACAAAGCTAAATTGTCTTTTAAATGTTTTATTTTAAATAAATTTAACAAAGGATTTTAAAATGCATAAAAAAGTTACAATATATTCTAAATGAAATACTGCAAACTGTAAGTATGGTATTAATAACACCTTTTATGTAAAAAATAGAATTGTTGCAGGTATAAAGCATATTTTAACTGAAAATCCTAATTTCTGGAGTTTCAGAAAAAAAATTACCTGCTTTTTTTTGTTTCCATAAGTATAAAACATGATAAGAAATATGTAACAAACATACCTAAATAAAAAATTAAACATATATATTTTTTAACCATCTATACAATTGCAATAAAATAATATATATCCACAAATTATGGAAAACAAAATATAAGCTCTTATAAAGACAGAAACTGAACCTATCTCTTGAAATAAATCTGGCTTTTCATTGTAAATAAGTTAATTAATAATGACTAGATATAACACAAATACATATGTACGAGTTAATATGCATGTTTTTTTCTATTTTATTTTTTTAGTATAAGCAAATAAAAACAAAATATGACTTTTGATTAGTCACAATCGGGTAAAGATGTCACAAGTCAGTGGGGTTGTCTCCAGTAAATATGCAACATGAAACATAACAAAACAGATTAAGACAGTGTATTGTGTATACAATATTATATATTCTATCGGGTTAAAATTAAATATCCTAAAAGTATTTCATCCTAATGATCCAAAATACATAAGTTTTCATTATTAGTAAGTATTGATTATCACATTAGTTATGATTACAAATTAAGGTTCTAAATAGGATTTGATATTAGTCCATAATTTTACTTTAAGCTAATAATATGAATTTAATTATGGGTCAGTAAAAATAAAATAGGACTTTAAAAAGCATAGCATTTACTATCAAAATGTCTCAGGTAATTTAGGTATTTTAAAAAATAAGATATTACATACTAAAATCTTAGCTAAAAAGAATACAGTACATTCAAAATTGTTGTGTAAGGCTAATTAATAAAATGAGAAAATTTGATAGAGGTGTGAGTAGTGAGTTACTCTTGATGAGATGGCTAAATATGAGTGAAAGGAGGTTACTACATAGTCTTGTTCTCTTTAATACAATTGTCTTTAAAAAATGTCCTAATTACCTTTATCAGAAAATTAAGTTTAGATATGACGCTCATGTTTTGGATTTAAGAAATAAGCATTTTATTACACCTCCTCTTCATAAAACTGTTTTATTTGAGAGGAGCTTTAGTTACTGTATTCATCTGCAATATAATAAAATTCCTCCTGAGTTAAAATATATTTCACCTTCTATATTTAAGTGTTAGCCTGGAGTGTTGTTAAATGTCTATTCTTTAACTTGTTGTAAATTTCATAAGTCTGTATGGTTATCAAACGTTGTAATGTTAATCGGTTGTGCATATAGGCAGTTAGAACTTAATATTTTGTAACTATGCAATTATTTAAGATACATTTTGAAATTCTTTGTAAAATCTAACCTCAAGCTGATTTGTATGGTTAAGCTAAGAAGTAAGCTTCAACTTCGCCATTTAGAATTTACCAATTGTAAATTTTAATAAAGACATTATTATTATTATTATTATTAAAAAGTTAAAAAATAAAATTATTCTGATTGTGTAGGTGTAGGATCATGAGTATTAAATGAGGATATTCAGGATTTTTGTTTTTTTAACGGCATTTTAGATTGTCAAATATTTTTCTGTTTTTTAGAATGACCAACACTTAAAGATTGTTGTTGTGGTTTTGAAGTTGGCTTTTGATTTTATACTTTAAATATTTATAAACCAACCAAAACTTTTTCTCTAAATTGACTAAATGACCATGGCTATCCATCCATAAATGTGTATAACTTAAGGTGGATTAAGTCGATTAGGGAAATCAGTTCTTGAGAAGTATATGTCAAGCTGTTTTCGTTAAATTGAACAAATAGGTATTGTGTTTATACTCCATGTGAATATCATTTCTACTTAAGAACCAGAAAAGTGTTTGGAGCAAACATTTTTAGTCGGACTTACATGACAGACAAGATTTTTGTAAGGATGGATTCAGTGGCAATTAAAAAAATTTATGATTTCTGTGACTGTCTGGGCAATTCCTCATATATAAACTAGTGAATAAAGAATATTTGTATGAATATCTTAATCTAAATGAAGACAAGGAAAAGGAAATACTTCATATTTTCCCAGTGAAGGTTCAAGAATTAAAACTGAATTGTAAAAAAAAGTTAAATTGAGAACAATGACATAGATATGTCCAAAATAGGATTAAATCTATAATTATATCCTGGAAAATGATAATACACCCAAGATACACCTAAACATTATTAGAAAACACTTATGTCATAATTGAAATCTACTTGTCTCCTGCTCTATGTAGTTGCACGATGATTCGATGTTGGCACGTTTCTAAAATAATGTATCAACCCAGAACTCAAAAAAACTACAAAAAGCTATAAAATTACTTAAAAACTTTAAATTGGAAGAAAATCATGAGGCTTGGCTTGTTTTCCACCCAAAGAAAACTTAAAAAAGACAATCGTCAAATACGACAGTTAAAATGTCACTATTGTCATATTTGATGTACGTCAAAAATTAGACAATCAATCAATCGGCCATCTTGGGTGGCAGACTATTCCGCCCCGCCACATTCAACCTTCATACCGGTGGTATCACATATGGACAAGCCTCCACCTATTTTGAAGTATAGAAGCAAAATCTATATATTTAACCAAGTCGGATCACTCTTTTGTTCACTTCGAAACGCCGGCATTTTTTACGTGTGTCGTAAATCACGTTTGCATGTTTCCACAGTTCTTAACACATTTAATCCACTAGACCCAAATAAACTAATTATACTTTTCAAATCATCTTTTGAAGGCCCGAGAGATTCCATTCAAGAAAATCATTCTTTCCTTATAATACTTCCATATGCTTGGAATAAAATAAAAAGCCTAAAAAAATTATTATTTAAATTAATTTATCCCGGGGATTGCAATGCCCAGCTTCCACCCCTTCTTGAAACTAAATTATGAATAAAACGAGGTAATCAGCACGAGGGTAAAGGCTGATGGCGGGGGTATGAAGAGGGAGGAAGCGTGAGCAAACAAAAACCCTTTTGCACGAATTAAAACGAATAAAATTCCGTCGCAAATTTAAGATAATTGACGTAATATAAAGGTTGAACCCCATTATTTTGTTCGGTGCGCGGATTTTGCGAGGGGGGGTGGTAGGGTGCGACTACGACGACGACGATGAGAATAAAACGGGGACGATAATAGCACGCCTGGGAATCGACCCTAATAAAAGTGTAAATCCCCGGCTATATATATATACGCTTTCGCGTTATAATGCCGGCGAGTTCATTGAAAATAAACAATTTTTCATCGGCCCTAATTGGTAAAAATTATTCTAAAGCTTGTTGACAAGTTAATTTTCTCCGGACCAGATGAGCCGGAGGGCGAGGAGGTTCGGTTTCTGATTGGATTATTATTGAAGCATTAACACCCTATAGATTTCCATGTAATTAGAATTAATTAATAGCTTTACGGTTTTATAGGAAGGAAACAGTTCTAAATCGATTTTTTTTAACGATAGCTCGAGTTCCTTGAACGATATAATGCTTTTGGCAAAACTGCACTATTATGGTTTTTCAGCAAATGCGATACATTTTTTTAGCTCTTATCTTAAAGATCGGTTACATTGTGTCCAAACGGTGCATGATGGTGAATTTAAATTTTCAAGATTTTTGTCATTTAAAAAAGGGGTGCCTCAGGGTTCCATATTAGGCCCCTTACTTTTCTCTTTGTATGTTGTGGACATGAATCAGTGCATCAAAAATTCTGAGCTGCACCAATTTGCTGACGACTACCAAATTTATAATTCTTATAAAATATCAGACGTTCAGGTGGCACAGAATAAAATTAACGCCGACTTAAATCAGATTGCTTTGTTTGCTGAAAACCATAACCTCAAATTAAATGCTTCAAAATCGTGCAATGTTTTTTTTCGCAAAATAAAAGTCATCTTCTAGAATGCATGGAAAATTTTAAAATTAATATTAATGGAATAGTCATACCAACCGTTGCGGAAAGACGTAATCTAGTGGTTACATTCGATACAAATCTCAGCTTTGCCTCCCACATTAAAAACAAAATTAAAATTGCTTACGGTCGTTTAAAAAACTTATATCAACACAAAAATCAGTTAAATACTATCAAACTCCAAATATTTGCTTTGCAATTCGCTTGTACTGTCTTTGGTGGATTATGCAGACATTACTCCTCATCTAAATTCACATTTTATATTAAATATGAGAAATAGAAGGAAGTGTCATTTGTATAACTTTATTTACAAAAATCAGGTCAGCCGCCATATTTTTTCACCATGATTATATACACAATGTAAGAAATCCAAACTTATGGCTATGGTTGCTCTGTCATATTTGGTCGAGTAACTCGGTTTGTATTGATCTTATCATTTTTTTTTGTAGAAATCAAAATTGTAGTCCAGGCTTGGGTCTATAAAAGTGCTTTATAACATTTTTTGGTAGATGTATTAGTTTGTGAGAAAAATTTGAAAAACTGACTCGGCGTTCACTGGCTATGGTTCCTCCGTCATATTTAGTCGAGTAACTCAGTTTGTATTGGTCCTATGATTTTTTTTTGTAGAAATCAAAATTGTAGTCCAGGCTTAGATCTACAAAAGTGCGTAATAATATTTTTTATAGTTATATTAATTTTTGAGATAAGTGACAAAAACTGACTTGGCCCTCACTGGTTGTGGTTGCCTTAGCATGTTTGGTCAAATACCTTTCGTTTCTATTGGTCTCATGATTTTTTTTGTAGAAATCAAAATTGTAGTCCAGTCTTAGGTCTACAAAAGTGCTTCATAACAATTTTTTGTAGATGTATTATTTTTTGAGAAAACTTTGAAAAACTGACTCGGCGTTCACTGGCTATGGTTCCTCCGCCATATTTGGTCGAGTAACTCAGTTTGTATTGGTCCTATGATTTTTTTGTAGAAATCAAAATTGTAGTCCAGTCTTTGGTCTACAAAAGTGCTTAATAATATTTTTTTGTAGTTGTATTAATTTTTGAGATAAGTGAGAAAAACTGACTTGGCCCTCACTGGTTGTGGTTGCCTTAGCATGTTTGGTCAAATAACTTCCTTTCTATTGGTCCCATGATTTTTTTTGCAGAAATCAAAATTGTAGTCCAGGCTTTGGTCTATAAAAGTGCTTTATAATTTTTTTTTGTAGATATATTAGTTTTTGAGGAAAATTTGAAAAACTGACTCGGCGTTCACTGGTTCTAGTTGCTTCGTCATATTTAGCCGAGTAACTCAGTTTCTATTTGTCCTACAAAATTTTTTGTAAATACCAAAGTTGTAGTCCAGGCTTTGGCCTACAAAAGTGTTTCATAGTATTTTCTTGTAGATTTATTGGTTTTTGAGAACATTTTGAAAAACTAACCCGACGCTCACTGGTTGAAGCTGCGTCGTCATATTTTTTCAAATAACTCGGTTTCTGTTGGTCCTATGAAATTTTTGGTAGAAACCAAAATTGAATCACAGGTTCCAATATACAAAAGTTATATTTAACAAATTTTTGTAGAATTCCATTTCATCGAACATCAGGTTTTAAAAAATCATTTCAGTATGTAGGCATTCATAATTGTGGAACAAGTTACCGGATTACATTAAAAATAGTTCACCAAATACATACTTAAGTTACAATTGACCATTTGGTCCTAACAATTATTATTCCAGGAGTTCAGATTAAGCACCAAATGCAAATTATTTCTTTTTTTAAAATTCCATAATTCCAGTAAGTTCTAATAGATATTATCAACTAATGGTCGTTTTTCTTTAGTAAACTTTACCATAAAGCTTGAGATTCAGGCTCTGAGAATCTGTTGATTAGAATGATAATTTTTCTTTAATTATTAAATTTGAAAATTTCATAATTGTGTGAAAAGTGTAAATTTATTTGGTTCATCACTTATACTTTTCTGGTAGATTAAATGCTTTAGAATTTATAATAAAACTCCCTCTTTTAGTCTTTAAATACTTGCCCTATATACAATTCTTATACACGTTAAACCGATACTATACCCTTAACAAAATTAACCTTGGTACAACAAGGCATTTCAAAGAAGAGACTTTCAACGCTCTCAAGTTAATTGGGTTACCAGTACTATAACAAAACATTTTCTATATAGTAAACTAAGCCATTATGACGCCATTATCGCCTGATTTATGACGGCTTCTGTCAAAATATTTTACAACATTGTTTTCGGGATCGAACAATGGACGTAAGCGTGTCCGAAGACGTTTTTCGGAAACCCCTCCTACGGGGGGTACGTTTTATACCCGATTAAAGCGTGGTACTAGTAAATGTATGTGTGTCAACTAAAGTGAATATTTGGGTGAAGGACGTCCAGTAATTCTTTGAAGGTCTAAGAAAGTTCCCAATCCCATAAAATCCAACCGATTCGAACCAATAAAACGGTCGATTTAATCCGTTTATCGTACGTATAGTGGCGTAAATCGTTCGCATCTGTCATCGGATGGATATAATTACCGTCGATTGTCCATTGTGTCCGTTTTGCGGTCGCACGGACCACCGGTCGAACAATGAGCAACATTGCGACCACGGATCGTTTAATTACCCAGACGTGATCTATTTTCTCTTTAGTTTGGGACAATTATTATTAGGGAGGAAAACGTTTATTCGATTTGCGATTTTGTACTCAGCTGTCCCGTGCTCGTTTAACTCGATTAATTGTTATACTCACCACATTCGGATGGACGTTTAGTTCTGACGTTATTTATGAGGTTTCAGTTGTTATTTTAAATGTTTTTTTCCTACCTACAAATAAGGATGCGCGATGTTCAGATGCTCGAAAATAGAATCAGTAAACAAAAGTTCTATTTTGCACAGATTATATTCTGTTTTTAGTTTCAGAAGTTGCATTCACATCATATTTGATCTATGGGGAGCGCACAAGAAAATGGTCAAAGAAAATAAGAAGAGCATCAAGACACATTGAGTCGATCAGAATTAAGTCTCTACCTTAAAAGTCCAGTCATGTGAATTAAAGAAAACCCTTTAATTTGGTGGAAAAAAAATCCTGTAGTAAAGTCCAGTTCAGAGATCTATTAGAATCTTTGATGTGCCGCGAATAGTCCGATTCCGGTGTTTTAATTTTATGTGGAAAGAGTCATAAAGTGATATTTAATCATTCCATTAAATAAATAAATGTTTAATTTATACATTTGATTTGTAAAATTTGACTACAGACGCCCACGTACTATTTTGTTAGACGTCTGACCTCAAGCGTGAAGTTGCACAGGTCCGGCATTAAAATCTGTTTGTATTTAAAATTTCATTATTCCGGATTTCTGGGTTTAGTTTTATAAAGTTAGAAATTCAGGATAGTTGATAGCAAGATAATATTTAATTTAAAGATAATATTTAAGTACGTAAAATCAGTTAAACCAAAAATTTTAATTTAATAAGTTTAGTTTTTAGCGCCATCAATGGATTAAGGCATGAAAGATTTACTTTTTGACACAAAACGGTAAAATCTTTTGTTTTGTTTTAAAATTTTATATTGTATTTTCTTGTCTTGGGTGTTGAGATTATTTTATTCAGTAGTTATTACTAACGGTGATTTTGGCTGCCATATTCAATGTCCTTTATTATTGTTTTTTTATCTGTCTATGGTTTGAGTCTTAAAAACTCTTTACTCTTTAAAAACACGACGAAAGTAATACAAAAACAGTCCAAAAATTTATCTGGGTACGGTCCCGTAATCCTTAAAATCAGTGGGATAGAGGGAGATACACAATCACTTGCACAGCCTAAAGTAGGAATCGCCAGAACGCAGATGTTTTATCTTTGTTTAATAGACTGGCTAAAAAGAGGTAAGAAGTCTGTGAGTGCTGGATTTTAGTCCGCGGTCAATTTTTTGATATTATTTTCTTTCTAAAAATTAACATTTTAGAAAGAAAAAAAAATAGTGTAAAACTTAAACGGGGTTTTACGTATATTTAAAATGATTTCGTAGATAAATTATATAAAATTTAAGCATTTAAACATGTATATTATGCGATAATAAATACGACATAGGCGCACGGACTATTTGGTGCGGCATGTGCGACACATCAAAGATTTTAATAGATCTCTGAACTGGACTTAATACCTTTCCCTATAGCTGAAGTAGCCGAAAAGTTTTTAGGAACAGTGTCGACATCTGTGTCAAACTCATTTGATTGTTCTTTTATTCACTTACTTTTTAAAATCCAAGATGGCGACCGTTCGCAACAACAAATAAGTAAACAATTTAAACAAAAGGGAGCGAATTTTTACATTGAGTGGTACTTTTTTTAAAAGAAATAATAAACCCATCTCTGTCTGGCGCATTTGATCTACCGGAATTATTATAGAAATATTAAAAATTTGAAAGCATTTTTCTACTACAAAAAGGCGATATGAGTATCTGCGTCCCACAAATAATTTTTCCTTATTTTAGTCTATCTTTGTTTACTCAGTGACTTAAAAAAAACCAAAATCTTAAATATTTCTTATTTAATTAAAAAAAATGCCGTTTGGTGGCTTTTTTTTATAGATCAATGAGTGCCACAGAGATAGACTTATAGCAACAACGATGTGTTAGACAGAGACGGGTATATCATTATTTTATTTGTGTCTAGTTATTAGAGCGAAGTCTAATGGAGAGGCTCTCCCGCAGGAGAGTTTTCGCACAAAATTCGGACCCGTCGGGCAAAAGTGCTTATAACTTTGTTGGTATTTGGGGTAGAGAAATGAAGTTTACCTTTTTATAATCTAGAAATATGAGGCTACAACCCGATTATTTCCAAATTTACATTAATTTTTTTGTGTAGAACAAAGATACCTTTAAAGTAAAAAAAAAATTTTGTCTAATTTTTCCATTCTTGATTCGATACAGGTCGCAACGGTTCTTTAAATATTATACGGGAAGTATTTTTTTAACGTCCAAAATTTCAGACATGTGTGATATTCTACCCCCTCTGACAGTTTAACGGTATCTTTCCGGAAATAATGACTTACAGAAGATATGTGCGTCTCATCGAAAACTACAATTTCTATTAGGGACTTTTTTTTTTAAATGTGTTTTATTTGGAGAAAAATCAAAAAAGTCTTAAATTTTTTTTTTTTTTAGTTTTTTCTGTGTGAAATTTTTATGGTGCAAAATTGAAAACAAATTCATTTGGATTAATTAAAGCTGCATTCTTTCCGAATAACACGGCGTATTAAGCCTAACGCTATCATTTATACAGGGTGAGCAGTGGTCAGTCGAAAAAACCCTTTTTGCACACTTTTTTTTCCACCTTTAATAACTTTTTAGTGGCGCCACCTAGAGCCAAATGGCTTATGGGCCGTTTGAAGCGTGTGATAAGGAGAATATTTTGCAATATCAACCGTACTTTTAAGTAAAACCGTTTTTGAGTTATGAATTTTTTAAAATTTGTTGACTTTGGAAATTAATTGTGCGCAGCCTGTATGTGATAGATAAACCAAAATCAATCGAGCAGACGCGCCATTCATTTTACTATAACATACTGAAATTTAATTCTTTCGCTATTTTTTAAAGTACCCTAAAAGTTTTTTTTTTCAAAAAAATTCCAATCACGAAAAATCACCCAATTTTCAAAGCCACCCACCCATGGCCGCGTCTCCATGGCAACGAAAACGGCGAAAAAAGTCTCTTTTTATAATCGAAATTTAACTACTAAAACCGATTGGAATCGGGCCAGAATTGATGTTAATCTGTTCCTAAAGCTTTCTACTATTTTTCCATGTACAAATCATAACGTAAAAACCTTTTTTCATACCCTAAAACATCGCCTGAAAATGGTCGATTTTGACGTCTACGCGCGATTTTAATGCCGCCTTTTACGGCGGTTTTGACAACATTGCGTCAACGTGGATGAATCGGCTCGGACTTGCCTCCTAATTTCATTGATTAAATGCTTAAAATAGCTCAGAACTTCCTGAAATTGGTACGGAATTATTCAAGAGACTTTGGACAACCTGAATATGTGCATATCTTTTTCCAAATCGGGTTCCTTTAGCCGTGATAATTCAGCAAAGTTTTGACGTTTTAGAATTTACTGTCTGTTATTATAATATTCATGCGACACAGTGGTCTATACAAGGCATTTTGCTAGACAAAAACTACAACACAGTGGGTCCTAATGATAAAAAAAATCTAATCGGGATTTAATATGTAATCATTATATTATGTGGGATAATTTAATTTTTAATAATTTTTGAATTATTCAGTTTTTAGGTCACGTGACTATCAAAACTTTTTTCCTATTGTCCCGATTTGATCATTTCTACTGGTCCCAACTGATCAAAGTTTCATTTAAAAAAGTCTAATTTTTCAATGTCATACGTAATAACGTTTGTTAAATTAGAAAAATATCCAGGGCCGTATTTTAGTTTACTACTTACTTTAGTTTAGTACACTATATCTTCAAAAAAAACCTTAAATAAATATTTTTTTTAATAATAAATTTTATTTAGGAGGTTTTTTACGGAACAATTAGTGCGACAGGGATAAACTTATAGCCACAACCATGTGTCAGACAGACGGGTAGATCATTATTTTATTTGGGTACATTTTCATTAAAAAAAAATCTATTTTTTGAGTGTTGTATGTAAGAGGGTTTAAAAATTACTAAAAATCAATAATCCCGGTTCGTATAAAAAAAAATTGATGATAATTTTTAGAGGAAACGTTGTATTTTAAATGAGACGTCATCATAAAAAACATGAGAAAATATATATATATAATTTAGAGTGAAGATATGTATATCTAATCTCTGTCTAACATATTATTTTTTAAGTTTATCCTTTTCTAACTCATTATCGAAAAAGCGCGGAGCGAAGAGGAGCAGATCAAATAATAATACATTTTGATTAAAATGTCATTTGCTGGCGATTTTATTACAGAACAATGAGTGTGACAACGTTGTGTCAGACAGATACGGTCATAACAATATTTTAATTGAGTCTATTTTTATTTTAAAAAATCTTTATTTTAAGCACGTTTTTTTGCAGAAATATCTGGAAGAATAATTTCTTTCTTTTAATTTGACAATTGATAAATCGCGCATTTGAGGCACTCTATATACATTTCAATAAAAACATCAACACATATGTATGTCCCCACGATAATATTAACATTCTTGCTTTTAAAAACGTCGTGAAGGAATTCCATCTGTAAATATACATACGTATGTAGGTATGTACAATTTAACCAGAGTTAAATGCGAATTTTAAGAGTATCAATGCATAGAGGTAATAATTAAAATGTTACCGCCGGAAGAGTTTTTTCATTCGCAAGTTTGTACCAAATGTCTGCGGTACTTGTCGGTGTTTCCCATCAAAAATTACCACGACAAGTCGGTGAAGTGCGGCAGATGTTCGAAACAAGATGACGGCGGCGTCGAGTCACACTTGACCGAAATGATTTTGCAAAACATCAAGTTTCCATGCAACAATCACTTGGCTGGATGTAAGGAGGAGTTACGACCTTACGGTAATTATTCGTTAAATGTTTTAATTAATCTGTAATCCGCTAACTGATTTCATATAAATCTCATTGAAACGCACCCTATACATACCTATATTTGCTCATCGAAATCCAGTAAATCAATTTTGGGACACCCCGAACGTACTGACTTGATAGACAACCAATAATTTTTAATTTATTCTACGTCGTTGACGAATTATTAGATTTCTTAAGAATAAGAGCATTGATTTTCTGGAAAATAGACAACGAATAAAAAATCATTTCTGCAAGACCATAATCAGACTCAACATTTGGAACAACGAACAACAGCTTTATACCAACTTGCAGTCATATTTTTTTTTGATACAAATGTTTCTAAACCAGATAATCCCGCCTGTAAAAATCTGCTTTAGTTTGAGCCAGCTCGTTCAATCGTCTAATCGAATTTCTCTAAATAGTAAGTCTCTAATAACTAACCATTAATTACAAATTCACCACGAGAAAAGAGAAACTTTGTTTAAATAAAATTCTATTAATCGGTATCTTATTTACAATATAAGAGACATCAATGACATAATTTTTTTTTAAATTCAAATGATTTATGATGCAACCGAGAAAAAAAAAACAATACTTAAATGTAAAAAACCAGATGTGGCATTTTTGAAAGTGACTCTTTATCATTAGTCGTTTGACTTTTAACCAAAGATGGACATGTAAGGTTATTTTGTGGCTTTTGATTTTCATTTGTTTAATGGGTGCTCTATTTTCTCAAGCGATGGGATTAAAAAAATCGTATTATTCTTTATAGTTAAGAAACATATTTCGTCCAATGGATTCCCAAGAGACTTTTTCAAAGCATCTTTTGGAAGATCAATGACATTCCATTGGACAAAGTGATTTTGAAGTACAATAGGATGCGCAAAATTATTATTCATATAGGATGTCCATTATTATAAAATAACTTTATCTTAAACGTTAACTATACATTAATTAATTGATTCATTATTCCAGGCATTTGAGTCCTAATTTTAATTCAAGTGCCTGAAATAATAAGAAATCTACAGCTCGACTTCTTGGAATTTTAAAATAATTGAAATTGAAACGTTATTGATAAATTAATTAATTAGTCCAGGCATTTAAAGTATAAGTTTAAATAAAGTTCCTGGAATGGTAAGGAATTAACAGCTCAACAATCTGTAATTTAAAAAAAAATTAGGTGAACCGTTAGCTATCATATAATTAATTAAATATTTCAGCCAGTTAGGCATGCCTGGCATTTTTAAAAAAATATATAATTTAATTGCCTGGAATTAAGTAATTTCAACTTAAATATAAATTAATTAATTAATTATGTGAGGCATAATTTTAACTAAAGTGTCTAAAATGGTAAGAAATATACAACTCGAATTGTAAAATAAATTTAACTTAAGCGTTTGCTATTAATTAAATATTTAACGCAGTTGTTACACATGATTTTAATTAAAATTAAAAAATTATATACAGCTCAAGTGCCTAGAACTTTTTTAACTCAAATGTTAACTTTAAACGAAAACATTCCAGGCCTTTGAGTCATAATTTTAATTAAAGTGTCTGAAATAGTATAAAATCTATAGTTCGACTGCCTAGACTTACGTCACTTAAATTAACTAATGTTAAGTGATTTTGGACTAATTAATTAAATTAAATAATTAATTAGTCCAGGCATTTGAGGCATAATTTTAATTAAAGTGTCTGAAATAGCAAGAAATCTACAGCTTGACTGCCTGGAATTGTAAAATAATTTTTAAATTAAACGATAAATATTAATTACTTTATTGAATGTTCCAGATGGTTGTTACATAATTTTAATTAAAAGCGCCTGATATTTTTAAGCAATATACAGTTGAACTGCATAATAATTTAAACGATAAGATAAATATATTAAAACTTCTTTAATAGATTAATTAATTATTCCAGGCATTTGAAGCATATTTTAATTACAGTGCTTGAAATGGTAAGAAATCGACAGAAAACCTAAAACGAGTCTTATTTTAGGTAGTTAAAAGTAATTTTATATGTCCATTTACGCAGTTAAGAAAAATTATTTAAATTTCATATATATCAGGCAGTGAAAGGGTGTTTTTCAACTGCCTGGAATAAAACTATTATTTTATTTATTTCAGGCAGTTAAACATGTTTTGTCTAATAACTACGTGGTATAAAAATGTTATGTTTTTCCAGGGAGTTAATATTATAGTACATATATTGTTTTTTTAACCTATTAATTAGTTGGAAATAAAAAAACTTTAGATTTATTCCATGGACATTTCGAGTTAGTTTGGACCAATACTGGACATCCATTGGGGGATGTATGCTGTCTAGGATATTAGTTTTTAAATATAGTATTAGCCTTAAGATATTTATTATTATTATTATTATTATTTCCGTAGAAATGAGAAACCATTTGGAGGAGTGCAACGAGACCGATTATACTTGTCCGATATGTAAATCCTTCACTGGAATCCCGTTGCAACTTTTACGCCATTGCGAGCGAAAACACTCGCAAAACAAATTGCTCACCCCCTCATTTATTATTACTAGCGAAAATGACGAGCGGATATTCTTCTATCGGCAACAATGGATCTTCGCCTTCGTTACCGTTTCCTACTCGTTTTCCACGTTTTACTTCCGGGCGACTTATTTGGGCCATCAGGATCGCGGTGAAGTCTGGCAAGAAGTTGATATCGGACTAATTTCCAAAGAAATCTTGCAGAGTAATATCCACTTACCACCACAACCCTGCGGAAGTTTACATCACGATCCTGAACCGGAGGGACTTTTAGTCGCTCCACTTAAGTCCTCCACGAACTTGATTGTTGTTAATTTTCGGTAAGTAGATGTACCATATTTGTCTTAAAAAGATGACTTCCGCCCGCCATTTTGTATGTAACTGTCATTTTTACGTCATGATTGAGATTAATTTAAAGTATTTAGTTTTATTTCAGGCGAGGGATAAATGTGAGTCAATTATTTTCTTTAAAATGGGGTTTTCATGAGTAAGTTATTATAATAATATATGATAATATGTATACATTTTAAAAAAACAATAATAAACGATATTGAATGTGGTAGCCAAAATCCCCGTTAATAATAACCACCAAATAAAAATAAATCTGAATACCCAAAAAAAGGAAATATATAAAATTTGAAGACAAGCCAAAACATTTTACCCTTTTGTGTCAAAAGTAAACTTTTAATGCCTTAATCCACAGAATAAATGGGCCTAAATAATTTATAAACACCCCACTGATGGCGCTAAAAACTAAATTTATTAAATTAAAATTTTTGGTTAAACTGATTTTACGTACTTAAATCCTATCTTTAAATTCAATATTAACTTGCTATCAGCTATCCTGAATTTCTAACTTTATAAAACTAAACCCAAAAATCCCGAAAAATAAAATTTTAAATACAAATAAATTTTAAGGCCGGACCTGTGCAACTTTTCACGCTTGAGTGGCTGGGACTGAGATCAGACGTCTAACAAAATAGTACGTGGGCGTCTGTAGTCAAATTTAACGAATCAAATGTAATAATTAAAAAAAAAATTAAAACATTTATTTATTTAATAGAATGGAAACTTTCCACACAAAATGTTCCGATATAAATGTGACAATACAAGCAACACCGGCACACGGACTATTCGCGGCACATCAAAGATTCTAATAGATCTCTGAACTGGACTTTACAAATGAAACACGAAAGGGTCTTTTCTTACAATCCTTTTTTTAATTGATACTAGTTTTGGGGCTCAGAACACTGAAAGGCCTTCGAAGTTTCGGAGTCTACCAGTTACACCCCATCATTAATGCTACAATAAGACGTGATAATTTAAAATTCTAAGAAGCCACACTGAAAAAAATATTTTGTGAATTTTCAATAAATCTACTGCTTTTAGTGTGACCATTATATTTGTTGTAAAATCGCAAAATATTTGTAATCAATAATTATTCACAAAATATTTGTAATTTAGATTTCCCTTTTTAATTGTGAATTTACTTAATCTTTGTGACTAAGAAATACATGTTTTTTGTGAAATTACAATTTAATTTTTCAAATTTTTAGTAATTTTTATATGTGAAATAACATTTTTTTTGTAATACCACGTTGTAAATGTAAAAAATGCTCTGGTAAAATTACATTGGAATAATTGTATTTTTTACTAGCTACAGTTTTTTGTTTAGTATTTTAGATAAATTAAATAAAAGACTAAAGTGGCAATTTAAAAAAATACAAAGGATTTATTTTTTCAAAACTCAATGGAAATTCAATAAACTCAGTAGGAACATAAAAAAACTACATGGTAAGTTTTCAAAAAAAAAAAGGAAAATAACAAGAATATTTGAAACTTAAACTCTTCAATATACAAACAAAAACATAAACTCTTAAAACTCTTGAAGTAGCCAAGAGTTTTAAGAGTTTATGTTTTTGTTGGGGCCCCATATAATATCAAATATGTTAATATAGGTACCTACTTACAAGCTAAATCTCACAAAATAACCCTTTAAGGTTGGAACAAATTCATTTAACATATGGACTTAAAAAAAGAAACGCACGGACACGTCGATTTTTATTTTTTGCTAGGCTTTTTTTTCAATTAATACATCTTATACAGGGTGTGTCATGTTACCGTGGCCAATACCAACTTTCTTATTTTAATTGGAACACCCTGTATGTGATTACATTTTGGGATATATTCCAAGAATTTTGCTGTATCACATGCGCTATACTTTCATTCTATTTTTAAGTTACCAGGTTTCAAACATCAGGCAGGCATTTAATATTTTTTGTATACTGTATAGCGGTAATGTCATTAATAATAGAACAAAACGGAATTTTCCTATTTTGACTTTTGAATATTTATTTTCTCATATTTGTAAAAAATATTTCTCAAAAATGTTGATAGCTGCTATATTTTATTTCACATTATAAGTCGAAAAATAGATATTAAAATTTAAATTTTAAATAGGAAAGTAAGGTAAGGGAAATGCCTGAGGAGTAACAACACATTAGTGGATTTCGCTATAGAATTTGATTCGGTACTTACATCGTTTGCTCTGACAATATTATGAAAGTAAATTACCACCATTTTTCATTGGTCAGCTTCAAATTTTGGTAAAAAATTACACATTTTGGTTCTTCAAATCATATACCGTGTTCCGGACCACGGTGTATTTTTTTACAGACCAAATGTCATTATGTACCAAAAATTTACCAAACCCCTTTTTCCTGGCCAATGGTAGTTGCTTACTTCCATAGTATTGACGAATTAACCGATATACCAAACTAAATTCTGGAGAAATCTCCTCTTGTAACTTAAAAATAGTTGAATGATCGTCTATGATGATGATGTAATGACATAATTGGTCTTTTATGTAAATTTTCTTTTAATTGTATTTCAATTAAAATAAGTTGGTATAGGATACGGTTATATGACAAACCCTGTATAGAAAGTGTACATTGGCAAAAAAGCGCTACTAAAAATAAAAATAAATGGGCTCGAGCGTTGTTTTTTTAAACCTTTCAATTTTAAAACGAATTTGTCCCAAACTTTACTTTCTCGTTATATTAATACATTAAGTTATTAATTAATATAAGAAATCAGTTTTAAACCAAAGTTATTTGAGATTTACATAAATAAAATAATAATTTATTATTCTATCTTGGCTAACTTCGTTAAATATGAAATAACTTTTCTTTTCAAAAGATTTTGTTTTTTCGATTTGGTTCCTGCTTCGGGGTGTATTTTTGAAATATATCTTTGAAGGAAATCCAAAATGCAGGATGCTTCTTTGGGATATTCCAAATTGAAGACAAAATAAAGAGCAATTAAGCAATGCAATGCTCCTCCAAATAAGTCACATTTTTCCGCAACAGGTTCTTGTTCTAGGTATATTTTTATAGCATTGTTAGAGCCTACAAATAAAAAAAAAATACTTTTAATCTTTTTTCAAAAAAAAAAAAAAAATGTACTTACCACCACATAATACAATGCATGGTTCCATACCAAGCTCAAGAGAAGATTCATCGGTAATGTCCTGGAATAAAATAAGTACATATAATATTTAACCTTATGACAAAAGTTTATTTATATTATTTAGTTTATTTTTTGTTATTAAAATTATAGTTATTTTGCTCCAAATGGCATTAAAAATAGCTTTTTAATGCCGTTTAAGAGGCATATAATATATAAAATGAATATTGGTAAATATAAATATATATCATTAACATTATTAGTTATATAAACTATTACAAGTTTATATAACCTTTACTTGCTGAAAATCTATACTAAATGCATACTAATAGGTAATAAGACATTTTCATAAAAGACCACGCACAAATTATATGGAAATTGGCAACCTGACCAGTCAGGCAATTTGACAAGTAATCATTGTTAACAGGTATTAATGTAAATATTTAACTTACCTGATACTTATAGGCACGAAGAAACAGTAAAGATAAACAGAAGGACTAGCACAAAATTCTTTATTACCTGTCGTAAGTCAAAAATAATAACTGAGCCTTCATTTACGTTAAAAATTTCGGAGTCACTGGGGGACGCGTAAACACGCACTCTCATTGACCGCGGTTTACACAGCCATGGTAAATTTAAGAATTAAGGTATACATTTACAAAAAACTTGTAATTTTACATTATAATAGTAAAAATAGTTACAAATATTATGTGATTTTATAATATGAATGTGATTTTGCAACTTTCATCGGTAATTTTACAAATCTAATGTAATATTGCTTATAAGTTTCACAAAGTGATTTAAATTTATACAAGTTTTTTAGGAATTTTAATAAATACTTGGTTTATAAAATATTTTAATCTTACTGAATAATTGTTGTAACACTAGTGAAATTTTTGTAAACTTAAAAAGTAAATTTACAATAATTTTTTTCAGTGCAGGTTTAAAAATTCTACTGTAAGTACTTGTCAGTACTCACATACAAAAGTTCCGGAATAAACCCAAACAAAACTTAACTGAGTAATAATAAAATGTAACAACTCACAATCGTAGGTGTGGCCTAAAGATTAATCGATTTTATTGATTTTAATTAAATTTTTATTTGAAAGTGCAAACAAGCTTCAGTTTACTTTAGCGCATTTGAGTAATAGTGTAGGGTACATCTGACAACGAAGAAATTGCAGCGTTAATAACCCTGGCAAAGTAATTGCACAAAGTTAGAAAGAAAAAAAAACGAAATTCTCGTCGATGGTCGTGCAACTACATAAAAAACGTTCTGGCTTAGAACTTATGCAAGATTTAAAGTTTGAGCAGATCAGCGGACAGTATACAAATTTTACACGAATGTCACCAACAGACTTTGAATTTTCGCTGCAAAAAATAGGACGACAAATCGCCCAAAAAGAAACTAACTTTCGGCGGAATTTTCAAGTCGTATAGCTCTCATTTAAGCAGAGATATCGAATTTTTAGGCTCTAAAACGAGGTCGAAAAATGACTTTTTCCGAATTTTTAAAGTGCTCTCATTCAGTTAGCTCTGCTCGAATCCCATTATAACCCGGTGTTTTCGTGATGTAATTGATGGAAGCAAGCCGCAAGTAGGCCCTTTTAAGATGTAAACAGAACATGCCTTGATATGTGTGACATTTAAAAAAAAAATCGGCATTTAAAAAATAATACGGGATTAACATATCTAGTTTTTAAGCTCGATTACTACAACTCAAATATTTGATGAAATTTTCTTGAAAAATCACTGTTTTTCGTCCATATTATCTAATCTAATAACGCTGTTTTTATAATAAATATTTGTGTATAGAACTATACCAAATTTAAATAAACATTGTTATTTAATTAAATATTGAACAGATATTTTCTGCAGAAACATTGTTTTTCATCAACACAACCGTTACCCCCCCCACCCACCCCGAACATTTGCCTAGTCAAATTTTTTTTTTGAAAAATCACCGTTTTTCGTCCATAATATCCAATCTAATAGCACTGTTTTTGTATTAAATATTTATTGATATACATATATATAATTATATCAAATTTAAATAAACAAACTGTGTTATTAGATTAGATATTAACGACGAAACCAGGTGTTATTCATGCGTATTATTTTGGAAAACAATGATTTTTGAAAAGAATTTTTTACTGGTAAGTTGTGTGGGGTGGGTGGGGGGGTAAGGGTAAGGTTAGTCAAAAACGTTTTTTTTTGCAGAAAATAATTGCATGAGAAAAAAATGCTTTTTAAGAAGATTATAGCTGATAGAAAAATCTATCTTATACTTCTCACTTCACACCTTAAGGTTTTTGCGTAAAACGTTAAAATACCTTATATTATTTCTCGAAAGCAAGGCGGATGCAAGCAAAGCTATGAAAATTGCAATACTTGTGCCATTTTTTATCGCAAATAAGTGGAAATTCAGTTTTTTTAAGGTGTCATTAAGTTTTGAAAAAAATCAACAACTTTTCATTATCTAGATTAAAAAATACAGTTTTTAAAATAAAACTATTGAATTATTTATCAACGGTATATGATCAAGGTATATATTTATTAAACTGTAATACAACATACGATATATACAAGTGACTTACATAGCTAGTCTTTACACTCCATCACTACACCTTTAAGATAAATAATATCATACACAAAGAAATCTAGAAAAAAAATAGGAAATGCATTAACGTGTATGAAACAATAATTATATACCAAATAAGATATACAAATAAAAAACTCGACAATAAAAATTAATTAAATTTACATAAATATTAAATTAAAATTACATTACACGCGCATATTTTTCCAGCCTGTTTCATACCCTACTATGTCGTGGTCTGATATTTATTGATGACAAGTTTCAACTTTCAAAATGGCGGATGGGTGCCCGATTTCCGTGTCAACCGTTTTTAATTTTACAGGTTAATAGAAAAACCTTTGGACTCGTTGACTTCTTTGTCAGGCCCCTTGGTCCTGTACAACCAGAACAGTACTGTCAAGTATACGTTCAGGCATACCTACCCTAACATTTTGGACTTGGAAATGGACACGGACCATTATATGCCTATGCAAGTGATTATACTGGGGCACGCCCTTCGGGTTTCCATTTATACAACGAGGCAGAAAATGTTCCAAGTTTATTTAGAATGGGGTATATAGTACTCATCGATTGTGATTGTTTTTAAATTTAAAAAAAAATCTTATTACAGGGGGATTAAGAACGAAATCATCGGAAAAATGTAAAGTTTTCGCAAGATGTTACGTGTCATCGAAATTGTGCTCGAAAATGGACGAATCGTTGGACACGCCATTAAAAGCGGGCACCTTTTTGGGCTTATTAGAGGTCGATCGGAATTACTTGACAAAGGAAAATGACCCCAACGAAGTGCACGTAAAAGTGCTCGTCAAGCTCGTTAATCAACCGAAACAATTAAAATATTAAATTAAATAAGACTATTGTGATACACGCATACTGCAGCAGGACTGTTGTTATTATATTAAACGTTTCACTAATTTAAAAATAAAACTTTTTGCAATTTTATTTGGTGTGTCTTTTTTGTCCATATTATCCAATCTAATAACGCTGTTTTTATAGGTATAGTTTTTTTCATTAAATAAATAGTTTTCAAATTATAGACCTGAAATGTGACTATTAGGGGAAATAATTTTTTCCTAGTAACTCTTGATATTCAAGACCACTTTCCTCAAAAACTATCAAATTTATGAAAAAATACAGAAGGAGTTTTTGATAGGAAATTTTCTAAATTATCATTTTGGTTATTATACATTTTTCCATTAATATAATAGTTTTCAAATTACACGCCTAAATGTGACTTCACTAGCCAAAATAAGTATTTTCTAGCACCTTGAACTTCAAAATCAATTTTCTCAAAAACTATGAAGTTTACGACAAAACTTCAAGAATACTTTTTGATAAGAAATTTTCTAAATTATTGTTTTGGTTATTTCACATTTTTCCATCAATGTAATAGTTTTCCAGTTACAGGCCTAAATGTGACTTCATTAGCCAAAATAATTATTTTCTAACACCTTGAACTTCAAAACCAATTTTCTCAAATACTATGAAGTTTACGACAAAACTTCAAGAATACTTTTTGATAAGAAATTTTCTAAATTATTGTTTTGGTTATTTCACATTTTTCCATTAATGTAATAGTTTTCTAGTTACAGGCCTAAATGTGACTTCACTAGCCAAAATAATTATTTTCTAGCACCTTGAACTTCAAAACCAATTTTTTCAAAAACTATCAAAGTAACGACAAAACTTCAAAAATACTTTGTGATAGGAAATTTTCCAAATTATTATTTTGGTAATTTCAAATTTTTCCATTAATATTATAGTTTTCCAGTTACAGGCCTAAATGTGACTTCACTAGCCAAAATAATTATTTTCTAGCACCTTGAACTTCAAAACCAATTTTCTCAAAAACTATGAAGTTTACGACAAAACTTCAGGAATACTTTTTGATAGGAATTTCTCCAGGTTATTATTTTAGTTATTATACATTTTTCCATTAATATTATAGTTTTCCAGTTACAGGCCTAAATGTGACTTCACTAGCCAAAATAAGAATTTTCTAGCACCTTGAACTTCAAAACCAATTTTCTCAAAAACTATGAAGTTTACGACAAAACTTCAAGAATACTTTTTGATAGGAAAATTTTTACTTCGTATATTACAAATTTTTCCTGTAGAGTAATAATTTCTAAATTACTGCCTAAGGCCATTTAGGTACAAAATCACTTTGTATATGAATATTAAATACAAACGACATGCCAAAATATGCAGAAAGCAAAAAAATATTTAACACACCTTAGACGAATGACCATCACCCAGTATACGTAATTCTGGCAACGTCGGATTTATTTTTAAAGAAAGTATTTTTAAACGCTGTCAACTGTCATAAAACTTTAACAGTGACAAGTGACAGTTATTTTTGTGTCGATATTTTTTAGGTCAGGTATCTCTTCAAGGGTGACAGTTCATGAACAAATGATTCTCGAACATATTAAGAAAACGTAACCGTTCGTAAATCACGTCCATTATCCCCCAATATACAACACATTGTACATTTATCGAGGAAAAATAACAGTTGACCCGCGCGTGTACAGTCTAATCCCATCTAATCTTAAATCTATTACATCGTTGACTGCAGCAGATTAATACGGTAGGGAATATACAGACAATTTGTCACGCTTTCTATTATATCGTTCTGCCCCCACGGATGATAACACGGTTATCTGTTAAGGGACATAAATCTACTGGTCCGATTGCCTGTCGACATCTGTTAAACGAATTAACTATTAAATCCGGAAGACAATTATTAATTATACTGGATCGAAGAAAGTCATTTAGGACTTAGAACACCCCTGCGACCACGATTAAATTTGCACTATTATTCATAACAAACTATATAGATGTTGCAACGTATTCCTAGTAAAATTGACATATGTCGAATATCATAGATAGAATGAGTTGAGGTTGTCATGGAGAATTAATGTTGCCAGCTTACTGCAATTTTGTTGTATATAAATAATTAAAGATGGCTGAGATATTCTCTATCAATTTGACAAATGTCAAATATTATACATAAAACAGTTTTATGACTAACTAAGAATCTTCATTTTATTCTCGAAACATGTTTCAATATTAAAGAATAAAGAATAGTTGTATCAAAAACATTCAAACAAACCCCAACACATTTATAATGTTTAAGATGCCATCTTCGCACTTAATATATCTTTAAAATTAAAGGTCATCTGTAAACACGCAAAAAGAAGAAGAATTAATTTTATTCATTAAATCTTGTAGGTACAAATTGTATAATATAGCATCAAAGGTTAAAAACCAAGACTTCTCAACTTAACCAGACGTAGCTGAAAATTTACCCTTTCAAAGGCGTTAGAAAAATTAATGGAGACCAAGCAATTTTATAAGGCTATAAAAACAATAGTTAGACTTACTAGAGTTTCTTTTAGATAAGATTATTTGAGAATGGAAGTTGGTTATTCGTTTCTTGTTCGAGTTATTGAGTTATCCACATCGTCAACATATTATTTTTAACTAAACTTGTGGAAACTACTGACATGTATTTTTTGAATTCTGCTAGAGAATAGTAGGTATTATTAGTGCTGTTAGAAAGGGAGAAAGGCAATTTATCCATGCCTCATTTTGTTCATAATATGAATTGTTCTATAGAATCATATTGTTAACTGTGTTAATTTAATTAGTTCTCGGATTTTTTCGAAATCATTACTCCAAAAATTCAATCAGACATTCCAAAGGTTCTGGTATAGGAACGCTAGGGAGCAACGAAGAAACAAGAATTTTATCTTCACTTAAAATTAAATTATTGACTTTTGAAATAAACTGTTGATTGAACAACATTTTGAAATGTTGTAAGTTGAAGATTTTATAGTGAGGACATTTGTCAGCTTTTAAATAGGGAGAATTTTTTTCTCTTAGGTATTTAACAATATTAGAACCTGATGTATTTTTCGATTTGGTAAGATTTCTTAAAATTAGAATTAAATGAAATGATTTAAATTATAATCTCCTCTAGATTGTTTTATCAGTTTGATGCTGTTTGTTATAGTATGATTGTTATTGGTTATAGTATATAGTTTTGAATTATCATGATCACATAATTCTCACAGGAGATGTGAATATTAATTTGCTTTAGCAGAGTAACCCTAAATCAAGATTTTTCACTTTACCTCAGATGTTTAATATATATATCAGCTAATTAACACATTTCTAGATGTAGTTATGTCAAATAGAAACTTTTTCCCATAAAACCACTAAAGAAATACTACCAATCTCAGATTATTTGTCTAACTATATTTGTATTTTTGACCTAATTGTTGAAGTAGGGTAAAGTAAATGCGGTAGAAACTGAAAAAATGCACTTTTTACCCACTTTTTGACCTTCAAACCCACCTGAGTCCCATGAATCATTGACGACCACTGTAAAATGAGGCTTAACGGCTCTAGTGGATTCAACTACTTAAGAAAAGAGAAATTTTAAGATGATTCAACGTGTGCCTGGACCATGCAATGCGGTAGATACCGAAAAAATGAACTTTTTACCCACTTTTTGACCTTTAAACCCACCTGAGACCCATGAATCATTGACAATCACTATGAAATGAGGCTTCACGTCTCTAGTGAATTCAACTTCTTAAGAAAAGAGGAATTTTAAGATGATTCAAGGTGTGCCTGGACCATGCAATGCGGTAGAAACCGAAATAATGCAATTTTTATCCACTTTTGACCTTTAAACCAACCTGAAACCCATGAATTATTGACGATCACTGTAAAATGAGGCTTCACGGCTCTAGTGGACTTAACTACTTAAGAAAAGAGAAGTTTTAAGATGATCTAAGGTGAGCCTGGACCATGCAATGCGGTAGAAACTGGAAAAATGCACTTTTTACTCACTTTTTGACATTTAAACTCACCTGAGACCCATGAATCATTGACGATCACTATGAAATGAGGCTTCACGTCTCTAGTGAATTCAACTTCTTAAGAAAAGAGGAATTTTAAGATGATTCAAGGTGTGCCTGGACCATGCAATGCGGTAGAAACCGAAATAATGCAATTTTTATCCACTTTTGACCTTTAAACCAACCTGAGACCCATGAATCATTGACGATCACTGTAAAATGAGGCTTCACGGCTCTAGTGGATTTAACTACTTAAGAAAAGAAAAATTTTAAGATGATCTAAGGTGTGCCTGGACCATGCAATGCGGTAGAAACTGGAAAAATTCACTTTTTACTCACTTTTTGACATTTAGACTCACCTGAGACACTTGAATCATTGACGACCACTATGAAATAAGGCTTCACGTCTCTAATGAATTCAACTTCTTAAGAAAAGAGGAATTTTAAGATGATCTAAGATGTGCCTGGACCATGCAATGCGGTAGAAACTGGAAAAATGCAATTTTTATCCACTTTTGACCTTTAAACCAACCTGAGACCCATGAATCATTGACGATGACTGTAAAATGAGGCTTCACGGCTCTAGTGGATTTAACTACTTAAGAAAAGAGAAATTTTAAGATGATCTAAGGTGTGCCTGGACCATAAAATGCGGTAGAAACCAAAATAATGCAATTTTTATCCACTTTTGACCTTTAAACCAACCTGAGACCCATGAATCATTGACGATCACTGTAAAATGAGGCTTCACGGCTCTAGTGGATTCAACTTCTTAAGAAAAGAGGAATTTTAAGATGATCTAAGGTGTGCCTGGACCATGCAATGCGGTAGAAACTGGAAAAATTCACTTTTTACTCACTTTTTGACATTTAAACTCACCTGAGACACTTGAATCATTGACGACCACTATGAAATGAGGCTTCACGTCTCTAGTGAATTTAACTTCTTAAGAAAAGAGGAATTTTAAGATGATCTAAGATGTGCCTGGACCATGCAATGCGGTAGAAACTAGAAAAATGCAATTTTTATCCACTTTTGACCTTTAAACCAACCTGAGACCCATGAATCATTGACGATCACTGTAAAATGAGGCTTCACGGCTCTAGTGGACTTAACTACTTAAGAAAAGAGAAATTTTAAGATGATTCAAGGTGTGGCTGGACCATGAAATGCGGTGGAAAAAGAAAAAATGGCCTTTTTATGCACTTTTGACCTTTAACCCAACCTGAGACCCATGAATCATTGACGATCACTGTAAAATGAGGCTTCACGGCTCTAGTGGATTTAACTACTTAAGAAAAGAAAAATTTTAAGATGATCTAAGGTGTGCCTGGACCATGCAATGCGGTAGAAACTGGAAAAATGCAATTTTTACCCACTTTTTGACTTTTAAACCCACCTGAGACCCATAAATCATTGACGATCAGTTTTAAATGAGGCTTCACGTCTCTAGTGAATTCAACTACTTAAAAAAAGAGAAATTTTGAGATGATTTAAGGTGTGCCTGGACCATGCAATGCGGTAGAAACCGAATAAATGCACTTTTTACCCACTTTTTGGCGTTAAAACCCACCTGAGATCCATGAATCCTTGACCATCACTATGAAATGAGACTCCACGTCTCTAGTGTGTTCAACTACTTAAGAAAAGACGTTTTTTTTGCAGAATATAATTGCCTGATAAAAAAACAAATCTTAGTGTTTTTTGGTTCTAAACAACTTTTTATTATCTAGGGTCAAAAATAGTTTTTAAATTAAAACTGGTATATTTATCAACCGTATATGGTTAACGTATATTAATTATAGTATATTCATGATGTGCAGTAATAGTTATTAACGAGTAAGGAAAATTATACTTTTTCACACTAGGACAGAACAGACACTGTCCCCTTTAATTATAAAATGGTTTAAAAGTTTCAGGCGCAAAAGTAAAACACAAATTTCTCCAAATACTCCTTTTATTTAAACTAAAAGACGTATATATATATATTAACAACAAATAGGTGTCGTATGTACTGTACATTAGTTATAATAAATAAAAATAAATCACTATCTATATATTATACATTTATATATACAAATCCTTTAAAAGGGAAGGTGAGTCTTTATTAAATTATACACCTGGACATACACACGAGTATTTACAACTAACAGCTATATATATAAGCAAGTTCAGTCAGCAAAACAAACCCTCCCGCCACTACTACAACATCTTTGGCATATCTAGTGAACATTTACGCAATAAAACCCATAAATAAAACAGTTAAACTTCCGACTTGTAAGGTTTAAACAGTTTAGGTTTCTCCGATTGGGACAACTGGGTCTGATTTAAACCCCCTAAAAGCAATTTGACCGCGTCAGAAGATATTTCTTAGCCTCACTTAATTCCTTAGACTCTATTGACCTCTTGCACTAGAAGCCTTCTAAAGATCAATTAATTTCTTACATATTATAAGAGTTCCTGGAAGAGGTAAATCATTTTGGACTTTTGTATACATCTTCATGGTTTTTTCAGGAAATTTTTATGTTGTTAATACACTCTTAAAAATAGGTGAATAAAAATTCAACAATTGTATAGATTTTACAAACAATTTGATTCTGGAAATGGTACAGAATCAATTTGTGTAGAATTTCTCTATGCTATTGTGTTTAAACAACTGTGGTTCTATAATCCACAAATTGTGTATCAATTTGATTTATTTTATTGTATGTATAGTACACTATTTGTGTACTTAAATTCGACAATATTTTATATTTATTTAATAAAATTGTTCAGTAAAAAAGCACAATTTGTGCATTTTAAATACACACGTTAGTGTAGTTTGTTTTAACAATATATTTTATTTTCTTTAATTTCAACTATTAAATTTTATTACAAATTGTGTATAATAATACTATATATTGTTTTATAAATTTAAATATAGTGTAGGTTACTTATTTTAGGTTTGTATATCAAATTAACATAAGAACTGGAGTTTTTTATTACAATGTTTTGTATATATATTCATAAAAATTTAAAAATAATCAATATATTTGTATAAAAAAAAAAACAAATTGTTTAAAAATTTAAAATACATTTTAGAGAATTTCGTCATAAATCTGTGTAATAATAAATTCTAGTACGCCTGGGAAAAACAGGATAAAAAAAAAGCTGTTTTTTTATTTTAACAATTTATTTAATTGTATGAAATATTTTCGAAAATTCCACCATTAATACATTAGAGCAATGTATTAAATCTTTTCTTCAATCGTTTCAAACCTAAGTTTTTTCCATAGATATTTTACACTGTCTCCTTTATAGCTCCATGTAAGTTTAGGGGATCTTGGTGGACACGATATTTCTACAGGAGCCTTCCTTCCTATCCAATAAAAAAAACCTTAATTATTTGTTTTAATATTAATAGCCTAGGTAATTTTTAGGAAATTTTTAAAATTTAATTTTAAAAAGTTTTTAGTTTGTTGATAATAGTTTAGTTACCATAGAGAGTGTGAGAGCTAGTGGCTGCCCACAGTGAGTAGGTATATGTAGGTATAGGTGTTCAAATTTCCTTACAATACTACTACAGGACTTGAAAAGGACGGTACAGGACTGTCAGACAGTGCTATGATTAAGTAGATACCATTTTGTAATACAAATTGAAATACAAATGCAATAAAGGTTACAAATTTAACCGACCTGTACATTAAAATTGGATATTCTATAAGTAAAGTTATCAGTTATCACTGAACAGCTACCTGTCTAAACATCGAAAATATCCAGTAAATTCCAAAGTATACAATAAATGCAAAAAAAAATATGGTGCTTACCTAATTACCTACCTACAAACTGCTCCTGGAGTTGGTCCAATAAACCCCACTCCTTAAGTTTATCTTCAACGAATATATTCATTTTTTTTCTTATGCAATTTTAACACTTAACAAAACGAAAAAACCTTAAAACAAATTAATGCGATTAACAATTAATTTCAATTAACAACGTTATATCGAACTCGGTTTACCCAACCCAACCCAACCCAACCCAACCTGAGACCCATGAATCATTGACGATCACTGTAAGATGAGGCTTCACGGCTCTAGTAGATTTAACTACTTAAGAAAAGAAAAATTTTAAGATGATCTAAGGTGTGCCTGGACCATGCAATGCGGTAGAAACTGGAAAAATGCAATTTTTACCCACTTTTTGACTTTTAAACCCACCTGAGACCCATTAATCATTGACGATCAGTTTTAAATGAGGCTTCACGTCTCTAGTGAATTCAACTACTTAAGAAAAGAGAAATTTTGAGATGATTCAAGGTGTGCCTGGACCATAAAATGCGGTAGAAACCAAAATAATGCAATTTTTATCCACTTTTGACTTTTAAACCAATCTGAGACCCATGAATTATTGACGATGACTGTAAAATAAGGCTTCACGGCTCTAGTGGATTTAACTACTTAAGAAAAGAGAAATTTTAAGATGATCTAAGGTGTGCCTGGACCATGCAATGCGGTAGAAATTGAAAAAATGCACTTTTTACCCATTTTTTGACCTTTAAACCAACCTGAGACCCATGAATCATTGACGATCACTGTAAAATGGGGCTTCACGGCTCTAGTAGATTCAACTACTTAAAAAAAGAGAAATTTTGAGATGATTCAAGGTGTGCCTGGACCATGTAATGCGGTAGAAATTGAAAAAATGCACTTTTTACCCACTTTTTGACGTTTAAACTCACCTGAGACCCATGAATTCTTGACGATCACTGTAAAATGAGGCTCTACGTTTCTAGTGGGTTCAACTACTTAAGAAAAGAAAGATTTCAAGATGATTACAGACGTGCTTGGATCATGAAAGCGGTAGAAACTGAAAAAATGCACTTTTTACCCACTTCTTGACTTTTAAACCCACCTGAGACCCATAAATTCTTGTCGATCACTGTAAAATGAGGCTTCACGTCTCTAGTGGGTTCATCTATTTAAGAAAAGAGAAATCTTAAAATGATTCAAGGTGTGCCTGGATCATGCAATGCGGTAGAAACCGAAAAAATGCAGTTTTTACCCACTTTTTGGCGTTTAAACCCCCCCTGAGATCCATGAATCCTTGACGATCATTGTAAAATGAGACTCCACGTCTCTAGTGGGTTCAACTAATTAAGAAAATAGAAATTTCAAGATGATTGCAGGGGTGTTTAAATCATGAAATGCGGTAGAAACTGACATAATGCACTTTTTATCCACTTTTGACCTTTAAACCCACCTGAGATCCATGAATCCTTGACGATCATTATAAAATGAGGCTTCACGTCTCTAGTGGGTTTAACTACTCAAGAAAAGAGAAATTTTAAAATGATTCAAGTTGTGCCTGGACCATGCAATGCGGTAGAAACCGAATAAATGCACTTTTTACCCACTTTTTGGCGTTAAAACCCACCTGAGATCCATGAATCCTTGACGATCACTATGAAATGAGACTCCACGTCTCTAGTGGGTTCAACTACTTGAGAAATGACGTTTTTTTTTGCAGAATATAATTGCCTGATAAAAAAACAAATCTTAGTGTTTTTTGGTTCTAAACAACTTTTTATTATCTAGGGTCAAAAATAGTTTTTAAATTAAAACTGGTATATTTATCAACCGTATATGGTTAACGTATATTAATTATAGTATATTCATGATGTGCAGTAATAGTTATTAACGAGTAAGGAAAATGATACTTTTCCACACTAGGACAGAACAGACCTTTAATTATAAAATGGTTTAAAAGTTTCAGGCGCAAAAGTAAAACACAAATTTCTCCAAATACTCCTTTTATTTAAACTAAAAGACGTATATATATATATTAACAACAAATAGGTGTCGTATGTACTGTACATTAGTTATAATAAATAAAAATAAATCACTATCTATATATTATACAATTATATATACAAATCCTTTAAAAGGGAAGGTGGGTCTTTATTAAATTATACACCTGGACATACACACGAGTATTTACAACTAACAGCTATATATATAAGCAAGTTCAGTCAGCAAAACAAACCCTCCCGCCACTACTTCAACATCTTTGGCATATCTAGTGAACATTTACGCAATAAAACCAATAAATAAAACAGTTAAACTTCCGACTTGTAGGGTTTAAACAGTTTAGGTTTCTCCGATTGGGACAACTGCGTCTGATTTAAACCCCCCGAAGGCAATTTGGCCGCGGACATCATCAAACCGTCCATCACCGGTGGACTCAAACTGATCTCCGAGCGATGCGAGTCAGTCGGCGAAATCTTTTGATGCGATGACGGCTGATACTGCGGCATATCTCCAAAGTTCAAATTGATGTTCAGACCTTGTTGCAGTTGGTTCTGATGGGGTAAAACCCCCGTTAATCCGGTGGGGGCGGCAGGGTTGAAACCGACCGAGGGGGCGGCGGGATGGAGCAGGTTCGGGTTCGGTATGGCCGAATGATGGTGCACCCCAAAAGTCGGATAAGGGTTGTACCGCGGGTAGTGAGGGGGATACATGGCGGTAGCCGGTGGATAGTGAACGGTGGAGGCGGCTGCTTGTAGCAAAGAGGCGGCGAAGATTGGGTCACTGTAAACGGCGGCGTATGGCCACGCGATCGCCATACGTTGTCTCTTGTCCTTCATTCGTCTGTTTTGGAACCAGACCTGGAATAAGACGAAAAAAAAACAATTTAATAATTAAGTTCGTTATGTTGACGCAAAGTGCGCGGCGGCTTTTATCACCTTGATCTTTCACAAAGTAGTTAACACATCATAAACCGCTGATGGCCAGCTTATAGTCCATTAGGCTACCAGAGGATAAACGCGATACTGTATAAAATGTCTTGCGGCGGCTCGGTTTGATCTTTTAAAAGCTCTATTAGCGTTTTATTTGACCAAGAAATGTGTTAATTATTGAAAGAACGAAATGTATACCGCGCGTAAATGGGGAGGAAGCACTTGCTAATTTGCCTTTTTATACACACCTACTTTATTTTATTTTTTTTTGAACTCGCCTTAATGGTACTGAAGAGAAAATAGAATATTTCATAGTAAGAAAACGGTAGAAGGAAAAGTATACTAAGGCCTTAGCGCATTTAAAGAACTCCGGTCGTAGAAATCTGTTAGTTTACATCGCAGTGTTATAGCCGAGTATTATAATCGAGATCATGTGCATTCTCGAAACTCATTAATTTTAAAATGTCTTTAAGAGTAAAATAAATTATTATCTTTCAAAGTGGTGAAATAATTACCCACTTATTAAATGTTGGAAACTGAAGCAGGGTCTAGAGAAGTCAATATTTCTCTTACAAAGTTATTTTTTAATAAATGTAAAGATAATATATAGATAGATAAAAATATAGATATGATAACTATAATTTTTTATCCCCTATAATTTTCTTAAAAAGCATTTTTCTATCAGGCAACTATTTCCTTACCCCCCCACCCACCCCACACAACTTACCAGTAAGAAATTGTATTAAAAAAATCATTGTTTTTCAAAATAATACGCATGTCGTCACTATCGTCATCAATATTTAATCTAATAACACAGTTTGTTTATGTAAATTTAATATAATTATATATATGTTTTTTTTTGTAAATATTTAATACAAAAATAGTGCTATTAGATATTATGGACAAAAAACACTGATTTTTCAAAGAAATTTCTTACTGGGAAAATGTTTGGGGTGGGTGGGGGGGTAAGGGTTATTTTGATGAAAAACAATGTTTTTGCAGAAAAAATATATGCAATATTTAATTTAATAACATTGTTTACTTAAATTTAATATAATTTTATATATAAATATTTAATATAAAAACAGCGTTATTAGGTTGGATAATATGGACAAAAAACAGTGATTTTTCAGAAGAATTTCAACAAATATTGAGGTGTATTAATTGAGCTTAAAGACTAAATATGTAAATCCCGTGTCAATTTTTTTAAATGCCGAAATTTTCTCCCTTCTTGTAAACAGAATCGTATATGATATACAGTATTGGCCATAGAAGTTGGAACTTTTGTTTTAATGTTTTAAATTTATATTTTATTTTTGTACATCCAATCAATAAACATATTTATAAGTAAACAAAAAAGCATACCAGAATTTCAACCTTATCTTGTTTCAGACAATAAGAAATACTTTAAATTTTTGTGCTGGACAAAATGCTTGGAACTTTTTATAAAAGATGTATTTTACAGGCAGTCTTTGACACACCAGTGTGCAAGTGGGTTCTTTTTATTTTGTGTTACCATGGGAAAAGGCAAGGCCTATTCCAGCGACATTCGCCAAAGAATTTTAGATTTTTACAATCAGGGTGTTAGGCAACGTAATATTGCTCAAAGACTAAACGTTCCTAAGAACACCGTGTTACGGATAATTAAGAAATATCGTATATTTGGAAATGTGGTACCAGGTAAAAGCACTGGAAGACCTAAACCCACGACTGCCCATATAAATATTTCCCAGAATGACCCATTTTTGTCATCCTCCAAAATTTTACAAAAATTAAATGAAGGTGAGCCTTCCAATATCTCTGCAAGAACGGTAAGAAGGCGATTGCGTTCTGGTGGACTTAACAGCTACAGACCTGCTAAAAAACCTTTGCTGCGGAAGAAAAATGTCAAGTTACGCCTACAATTTGCAATGGATCGTCTTAACTGGACTGTACAAGATTGGAAACAAGTGCTATTCAGTAACGAATCTAAGTTCAATCTGTTTTCCAGTGATGGAATACTTCATGTAAGACGACCGAAAGGTGAAAGACTCAAGAAAAAGTTTATCCGACCTATACGGTTAAACATGGAGGTGGTATGGGGATGCTTTTCTTGGTATGATACTGGAAAATGGATCGATTTATGTATCGGGATATTTTGCGAAATATAATAGAGACTTACACATTTGAGTCAATGCCAGTAAATTTTGTATTCCAAAAAATTGGTAAAAGAATGGTTGGACCAAGAAAAGATCACAGTTTTAAAGTGGCCGGCCCAGAGTCCAGACCCGATTGAAAATTTATGGGAACATTTAGACCGCAAAATCCGGGCATCTGGAACAGTCAAAAATGCTGATGAACTATTTCATAAGCTTGTTGAAGCCTGGACTCACATTGACAGACAAATAATTGAAAATTTGATTGAATCAATGCCCAGAAGAATGTAGGCAGTAATTAATGCTAAGGGTTACCATACCAAATATTAATTATAATATTATAAGTTATGTTTTATGTCGTTTTTGAATAAAAATCATTTTAATAGTTCCAAGTATTTTGTCCAGCTTTTTTTAAATTTTAAATTGCTACTGGTGCTAAATTTTTGTCAACATTTAAATTAATTAACACTAGTTTTTCGTGTACAACAACTTTATAAAATGCTAATTAAAAGGCACACAAAATATAATAAATTTTCAAAAGTTCCAACTATTATGGCCAATACTGTACGTATGTTCGATGGTTTAACAAATATACCTGGACCATATAAAAATTTACTAAAAAATCGTTGAATAATTATATATTTAACGATAATAATATGTGATGTGTTGCTTGGGTATAGTATAAATCTTTAAAGTGCTTTAGTTTTATTATTGATCTGTGTTCTTCAGGCCTATTTCATTTACCTAATTTTTTATACGAACGTTTTCATAGTCGAAGATTTTTTTTAAATAAGGGAGCCATTATTATTATGCCATTAATTATTGCAGCTCCCTCGTCATTAAATTTATTAGGTGACATTTTATTAATTAATTCACTTTCAGGCTATAGAAAATTAACTATAATTTGTTTATTTTTTAATGTTATTTTATAGAGCGGTTTATTCTTTATTTTTCTACTTGTAGTATTTCTCTTATGAGTATTATGACAAGGTATATTTATTACGCTGTAGAATGTACGTACATGTCCAAAATGTTACATGAAGTATTAATTTATGTTTGAGTCACCCTGTAAATATAACACAAAATACGACCAAGCACCAAGAAACGCTCAACAGGTAAAAATATTTGCGGTATTTATGTTTTTTAACTATTTATGTTCAAATTCCAGCAGAACCTGAGCGTAAAACGACCTGTAACAATGAAGGCTACAAAACTTAATTATTTAAAATTATTTGTGATCAACAAATAACTGCGATTTAAGAAAGATATAATAATAAAAAAAATGGTAATCCGGCTCGAAGGACCAAGATGTCTATTTGATTTATATTTTTGCGAAGAAAGTACAATCTAATAACGCTGTTTTAATATTAAATATTTATATATAAAGTTATATCAAATTTAAATAAACAGTGTTATCAAATTAAATATTAATAATATATTTTCTGCAGGAACATTATTTTTCTTCAAAACAACCCTTAGCCCCCCACCCTCCCCGAACCTTTTCCCAGTAAGAAATTCCTTGGAAAAATCAGTGTTTTTCGTCCGTGGTATCCAATCAAAAAGCACGGTTTTTGTATTAAATATTTATTAATATACATATGTATAATTATATCAAATTTATATAAACAAACTGTGTTATTTGATTGAATATTAATGACGAAACAAGCTGTTATTCATGTGTATTATTTTGGAATACAATGATTTTTGAAAACAATTTCTTACTGGTAAGTTGTGTGGGGTGGGTGGGGGGCTAAGGGTAGGTTAATAAAAAACCGTTTTTTTTGCAGAAAATAATTGCCTCAGAGAAAAACGCTTTTTAAGAAAATTATAGGTGATAAAAAAATC
Source organism: Anthonomus grandis grandis (assembly GCF_022605725.1). NCBI lineage: Eukaryota > Metazoa > Arthropoda > Insecta > Coleoptera > Curculionidae > Anthonomus > Anthonomus grandis. The sequence continues at coordinate 34,141,760 of NC_065550.1, read as the reverse complement.
TATAGTTTTTGTATCTATACTTTTCTCACATAACCTTCACGTTTTCGAGTAAAACGTGAAAAAACCTTATTTTATTTTTCGGAAGCATACACCATGAAAATTATCCTAAATAAGTGGAAATTTAGATTTTAAAGATAAGTCATTACATGTTGAAGAAATTTCAGTTTTTTTTGGTTCTAGATAACCTTTCATGATTCAGGTTCAAAAATACATCAAAATCTAGACAGATTCATATCACTTTTATGACTCAAAATAAAATAAAAAAAGTCCAACTTGTTTATTCTCAATAGAACTTTCTATAGAAATTCATATATTCTTATTTTTTTATACGGAAAAAAAAATAATAATTTTGAGGAATTGCATGACTTACTTTAGCCCAGCGGTCTTTAAGTCATAAATATTCAAACTTTGGCTCTTTTTTGACAAAAACACTATTTAAAATATAATTTTTTTTTCAAAATCTGTCTATTTATATTAATTTTATGACACGCAAAAAAAAATCAAAATAATGTTTATTTACAAAATGCTCAACGTTATTAATTCTATTTATTCTGGAAATTTATATATTTGGATCCTATACGTTTAAAAACAAGAATTTTGAGCGGTCCATTCACATATTATATTTGTATCAAAAGTGGCAATAAAAATAATCACAGATAATCAGATCAGGGTTTCGAGAAGTCTAGTTTTTGAGTAAACCACTTTTGGGGAAAAAGCCTGAACGTTGAATCATATCATTATTAACCTGAGCCTTTCCACAATTGCACAACCTGACTGGTATTCTAATGAGAGGATAAATACTTCACTTTTTTAAGAATGCATTTATGTATCAGCCTCAATTCACAATATAAGTTATGTTAACTAGGAGTGAAAAATTTACAGTTTATTCAAGGTAAACGCACCCAAAATATGCCTCATATTGCACTACTTTACCCATTCATATATGAGGCGTAAAGAATTAGAGTGGCCTAATCCACGAAAAATCGAAATTTAAATAAACACAGAAAATAATTGCCGAATACCCAAAGATTCGATAAAAAAATGGTCTAAGCGATATAACAGTTTTTATGTATGGATGATATTTTACATCGTAGGTTAGGCCACTAATATGTTAAGATTATCATTTATTTATGTGCGTTTAGGTTAAAACGTGTTTGTTATCGTGAAATTAAAACTAGTATTTTTGTGTCAAAAAATAAGTGTTTAAACTATGCAGAGTCAAATTAAGCTTCATTTTATTACGTAAATTACAGTAGTGAACATATAAGTATATTATTATTTTTTTAAATGCCCACTTCTGCTTAAAGTAACAATTTAGGTTAGGTTTAGACGGCAAAAGTTTGGGGTATTTTACTTGAGCCCTGTATGTTGTTAATATTCATTCACAATACTAAGTACATTTGCTTATTTTAGATACTTTATCGGATATTTCTGATATAAAAGGCAAAAAACGGATACGAATGGAGAAAATTTGGAAATCGAATATTCGGAAATTTAAAACAGCATCAGGAACTGATTGTAGTAATGTAAGGACGCAAAATATTCGTGTAAAAGTGGTTCATGATCCTATTTGTAAATGCAATAATAACTGCTCTGAAAAAATTAAAGTTGAACGTTTTTATAATTTGGCAAATTTAAAAAGACTTGCAGTCATATATCATTGGACCAGTGGATGTAAAAAAATAGGGTATACACGGAAAATGAACAGAGCAGGCGAAGTATCACGAGAGTTTATATAGAAATTACGTGAAAGTTTGCAAAGAGTTTTGTAAGCAGATTTTGTAGATTTCGGATTGCTCACTTTAACCTTCATTTTTATGCTCCGGTAACCGGTAACTGTTGCAAATGCGATCAATTAAATAATAAACTTAAAATTAGTAGAGACGAAGAAAAAAAAACCTGGGAGCACAACAAGAGCTACAGTTTCAAAAAGCGGAGAAATTAAATGAAAATTGATAGAGAAGAAGCGTCGATATAAGAAAATGAAACAATCGCTATTTAATTTGACTTGATGAAGACTTTGTCCACTCCAGTACTGTCCACAGGAAAAACATACTATAAATGTCAACTATGGACATATTACGTAGGTAAATTAGCTTATCGCCAAATTAATAATAGAACACAATTTATTTAAAATGTTTTTTTGTTTAAGGGATCCATGATTTAGCTGCTAAGACTGTGGTTATGTATGTCTGGAATGAATCGGATGCTTCTAGAGGGCCTCAAGAGATTGGTCCTTGTGTGCAAAAATGTTGTGTGTATAGTGATCAATGTGGCGGCCAAAATCGTAACATTAAGATGGACCCTAATTTGCGATTTCATGACAGCTTCAACGCAATTAATTAGAAGTTTTTAGTGTCAGGCCACTCATCATTCCTGTGATCAAAGAATTCAGCATTGTAGAAAAATAAAAGAAGTTTCATAAAGATAAACGGAAATAAAATGACAAAAAATTATTTTTTTTCCGAGAAACTGGAGGATACTATTACTAATAGAAAAATTACTCCAGATGGTTCTAAGGTGGAATGGATGCAAATGCAATGGATTAGACTTTCGAATGGTACTAGACACCAATTTTCAAACTCAAAGATTAACCTATTTAACACAGAAAGTGTGACAAAATGGAATCCTTGTGCACCAGTTGAAAATTTGGATCTGCTTTATTCTTTCGGACGCCCAATAGAAAAAAAAAAGAAAACAGATCTTATTCAACTTTTTCATACGTTTTATCTATTTTTCATGGTTTTTTACAATCATTTAAAGATCTCTGCTACAGCCATTGATGAACTGGGAGAACGGGAAAATGACGATGATTTGTTAAAGAAAACCTTAAATAAAGTTAATTATTTTATTTGTGTACTACTTATGTATTAAAAAAATACTTATGTTATAATACCCAGGTATAATAAAATTGGCCTCTTTTTATTAGTTTTTTAGATATGTAAAATATCAGGTCCAAAAATCTAGTTGCACTTAGAAAATTACATAGTTGCCTAACCTACATAAAAATCATCTTTTAGATAAAATATTAATAGATTGGCTGTACATGTTTAATAATAAACTTAAATTTTTACAAAAGCCACCATCGAAAAGGTACCGATTTTTACACTTGACTTACTCATTTCTTCTATTTTGGGGTTAGGCCACTATGATTCTTAACGCCTCATATATATATAGAGATGATATTTACCTTAATGGTACTTTCAGGCAAATTCAACTGGGTGGCAAGCTCGACCCTCCTCGGTCTGGAAACGTAGTTTTCCTTGAAAAACTCCTTTTCCAGACGGGCGAGTTGTTCCCGGGTAAACGCGGTCCTGTAACGACGAATATTCGGATCGTTCGAACTGGGACTTGTCGGGGTGGATTGGTTCAATTCCCCGTTAGTAATCGGACTTGAAGCGTCTGAAATAAAAATTCATAAATTACATATACAGGCGGAAGTGATCCACATCCTTAAAATAACATAAGAGGGCTTTCAACGAGCACTCGAACTCGTCTAGACGTATATTATTTTTCCCTTATTTTGGTGCGCTAATTGGACACTTATCCCAGAGGAAGTGGGTGGTTTGTGTTCATTTCTGGTTTACCTGAGGCAATAGATATAAAAATCATCTTTCACTTTCCGGGAATTATAAAGTCTAATAATAAATAAATAAATATTGGGTGTCATAAAATTGGGTAAATATTAGCCTAGACCATAATCATATTTTTTTTTACCTGTTGGATAATTGAACCGGCAATAAACTGCTTATTATTTGTCATATTTTATGAGCACTATTGAAGTCATTATACAAGGTAAGTTTGTGATGTTCATCGGAATACCATGAAAGTGTGATTTTTCTATTCTAATTCCCTTTGAGACATTTTCAAGATATTTTCCAAAAAAATTGTCAAAGAGAGAACTTACAGGTCAAAAAACAAGTTATAACTGGTTTGATTAAATTGGAAAAATTCCTGGATCAAATAAAAAAAAATAAATACATTTCCCTTTTAAAAAATCAATAAGAATGTTAATAGAACCTCAACTGCATCCTTAAAAGAAAGCGAACTTTGCATTGAAACATTTCAAAAAGTCCTTGGAATTATACGTAGAAATTTCATTATCTATATGTGGAGTTAACTGCAACTGCTTGAGAAAAGTAAGAAATATGAATTATACTGCCTGGAAGAAACTAGAAATTTTAGAAACGATGACAAAAAATTCATTCAACTACAAAAAACGTCTCATTTCAACTGCATCTTATCGCTTATGTGTTCTGTAAGATTCGAAAAAAGCTCGTCGACTAAAATATAATGTAAATAAGATGAATAACAAAAATTCCTGGATCCTGTAAAGTGAAAACTAACAAAGTGATAAGGGCCCCATTCAAAACAACGTTCTACGTAAAAAACAAGAATTTTACGGGGTCACATAATTGTTTGTATTAATGAATTATACGTCGAAGAAAGCAATGAAATTTTTTTTAAAGATATTTCAGAATTTCTAAGTATTTCCAAAAAAATGCCAAAGAGAGACTGATCCCTAGAACTTACAGGTGATGAAAAAAAAGTGATGAAATTCTTGAATCTTGGATTGAATAAATTGTATAATTAGACACCTGCACAAACTTCCTTAATTAATTCAAATCGATGAATAATTTTTTTTAATTTCCCAAAATTGAAACTTAATTTAAACTTTCTGTTTCAAAAAACCCATTTACTTTTTCCAGGAATTCCAGGAAAGAAGCGGAAAAACTGATCATTTACAGTGAAAAATTCGATCCGGTGGCTTTTCTGCGTAGCAATAGAGTGAATTTACCGAAATCAGACGCGACGACTTCCTCAAATCCTCAGATCCATCAAAAAATAAAAAAGATATTTTAGCTAAAGATTTATCTGATGAAATTGATAATGTTGCACCCTATATTTCCCCTGAAATGAATGCCTTAAATGTTCTTACCTACCTATTCGTAAATAACCTCATCTATGTTTTTCCCAATTTAGTAATTTCCATTAGAATTTTCTTAACATTACCTGTCACAGTAGCTAGTGGAGAAAGAAGCTTTTCTAAACTCAAAATATTAAAAAATTATTTACGATCCACAATTGGTCAAGAGAGGCTTTCTGACTTATCAATAATTAGTATATTGAAAAAGAAATTGCAGAAAATATAGATGTGTCTAACATTGTTAAAACATTTGCATTAAAAAAAGCGAGAAAAGCAAACTTTATATAATCATTGGATATGTTAGCTACCTGCCCCTTTATGTATACATATATACATATTATAAAGTGCATGTTGCGTATATAAATAATATGTATATATGTATTTAATTACAACTGAAAATTTTTTTTTTCGCACTCGGGCTTCAGATACCCTAGGAACGGCCCTGGAACGTCGAAAAACACGAAAAAAGACGCTAAAAGTGACCTGCCTGTTAGAAGATGGTTGCCCCATCAATGTGAGTCTATATTAAGCCCACAATACTAATCTGGACATGAGGTCCAGAAATCATGAACGATCGCTATGAAATTATGCCTCTCGTCTGTATTTGGATTAAATACGTTGGAAAAGTAACATTTCCAGACGATCCAGGATGTTCCTGTAAGGTGAGATGCGGTAGAAAGTGAAAAAGTGGACGTTTGACCCAAAATCGGCATTTATGTCTATCTGAGGTCCAGAAATCATGGACGATCGCTATGAAATTATGCCTCTCGTCTGTATTTGGATTAAATACGTTGAAAAAGTAACATTTCCAGACAATCCAGAATGTTCCTGTAAGGTGAGATGCGGTAGAAAGTGAAAAAGTGGACGTTTGACCCATAAATCGGCATTTATGTCCATCTGAGGTCCAGAAATCATGGACGATCACTATGAAATTATGCCTCTCGTCTGTATTTGGATTAAATACGTTGAAAAAGTAACATTTCCAGACAATCCATAATGTTCCTGTAAGGTGAGATGCGGTAGAAAGTGAAAAAGTGGACTTTTGACCCAAAATCGGCATTTATGTCTACCTGAGGTCCAGAAATCATGGACGATCGCTATGAAATTATGCCTCTCGTCTGTATTTGGATTAAATACGTTGTAAAAGTAACATTTCCAGACGATCCAGGATGTTCCTGTAAGGTGAGATGCGGTAGAAAGTGAAAAAGTGGACGTTTGACCCATAAATCGGCATTTATGTCTATCTGAGGTCCAGAAATCATGGACGATCGCTATGAAATTATGCCTCTCGTCTGTATTTGGATTAAATACGTTGAAAAAGTAACATTTCCAGACAATCCAGGATGTTTCTGTAAGGTGAGATGCGGTAGAAAGTAAAAAAGTGGACTTTTGACCCAAAATCGGCATTTATGTCTATCTGAGGTCCAGAAATCATGGACGATCGCTATGAAATTATGCCTCTCGTCTGTATTTGGATTAAATACGTTGGAAAAGTAACATTTCCAGACGATCCAAGATGTTCCTGTAAGGTGAGATGCGGTAGAAAGTGAAAAAGTGGACTTTTGACACCTAAATCGACAGAAATGACCATCTGAGGTCCAGAAATCATGGACGATCGCTATGAAATTATGCCTCTCGTCTGTATTTGGATTAAATACGTTGGAAAAGTAACATATTTTTTTTTGCTATAGGAGTAACTTATGGTTATGGCATACAAATACTGCTTACGAGTATATAGTAGTTGTTGAAGCAACAATGGGGCCTTAGTATAAAATTGATAGTTAATCAAACATTTATTTCATGAACTGTCACACTATATAATAACTATGTTTTAACTGGGGTTAAATGAGAAGGTTGAGAAGACCAACAGTTAAACTCTGCTAGTGTGTGAGGGATTTTAGAGAGGCACTGGCCTTTAAAAATTCTAAATTTCCTCAGAAATAATCAAAATTCTATAAATGAGTAATAAATGGGCAATTCCTAAAGTTCTTCAGGATTTGCCAAAAATACGTTATTCATTCAAGAATTTCCTGGATTCTGTAAAGTGAACAACATTTTCATATTTTCCAGTATTTAAGAAAAATATATAAAATTTTCACGAATGACAAAATTCCCTGTTATAAATCTTTCAAAAATTTCCAAAAAAATTGCCAAAGAGAGAGCGATAAAATTCTTGAATTTTGGATTGAATAAACTGGAAAAATAACCTTTAAAGACCCGCAGAAAACTTCCAGAAATTTGCAAAAAATCGTCAATGAATCATTAAGGAATTTGCCAAAATTGAGAAATAATTAAAAAAATTACTTGATCTTATAAAATAAAAATATCTATATAAATGTTTCATTCAGAAAACCTTTTCGTTTTCCAGGAATTCAAAAAAAAAACCAAATTCTATAGATGAGTAATAGATGGCCAATTCCTGGAATTCTTTCAAAAATACGTTAATAATTCAAAAAACCTGGATTCTGTAAAGTGACAAATATCCCATTCAAAAAAAACGAAATGTTTACGTTTTCCAGTATTTAAGAAAAATATATAAAATTTTCATGAATGACAAAACTCCCTGTTATACATTTTTTATAAAATTTATAACAGGGAGTTTTAATTATCAAAAATTTTCAAAAAAATTGCCAAAGAGAGAGCTGATAAAATTCGTGAATTTTGGATTGAAAAACTGGAAAAATTACCTTTAAAGACCTGCACAAACTTCCTGGAATTTGCAAAAAATCATCAAAAAATGTTATTAATAATTTTTTTTAAGGAATTTCGCAAAACTGAAAATTAATTTAAAAAAAACTAGCATATAAAATATATAAATTTCTCTTAACATTTTTGAGGAATTAAAAAAAAATAAAATTCTATAGATGAGCAATTCCTGGAATTCTTCAGGAATTCCTAAAGATACGTTAATAAATAAATTCACAAAAATTCCTGGATACTGTAAAGTGGAAACTAACACCCCTTTCAAAAAACCACATTTTCACGTTTTCCAGTATTTAATAAATAAATATAAAATCTGTGAGACAACATTTCCCTTTATAAATTTTTCAAATTTTATTGTTAAAAAGAGAGCGTCAACAAAATTCTGGAATTTTTGATTAAATAAATTCGAAAAATGACGTTCAAAAACCTCTAAGATTTCCAGAATTCCAGAACCAAAAATCGTCAAAAATTCAAAAAATTCCTGTATCAACTTTCAGAAATTTGTAAAAAAATCATTAAAAAAATTAATTTTGTTAATAATTTTTCTAAGGGAATTTCCCAAAATTAAGAATTAATTAATAAAAAAAAAATTATATATTTCAGGAATTAAAAAAAAATATATAGACGTGAAACTCCTGGAATTCTTCAGGGATTTCTAAAGATACGTAAATAATTCAAAAAATTCCTGGATTCTGTAAAGAGGAAACTAATATCCCTTTCAAAAAAACAACATTTTCAGGATTTCCAGTATTTAATAAATCAATATAAAATTTTCACACATGACAAAATTCCCTTTTATACATTTTTCAAATATTATTGACAAAGAAAGAGCGATTCCTAGATCGTACAAAATTCTTAAATTTTTGATTAAATCAATTAAAAAAATTACGTTCAAAAACCTTTAAAAATTCCAGGACTCCAGAACCAAAAATCGTCAACAATTCAAAAAATTCCTGTATCAACTTCCAGGAATTTGCAAGAAATCATAAAAAAAATTATTTTTTTTTTAAAGGAATTTCACAAAATTAAGAATTAATTAAAAAAAAATTATTTAATCCAGGAATTTAAAAAAAAAAATTTATAGATGAGTAATTCCTGGAATTCTTCAGAACTTTCCAAAAATTCGTTAATAATTCGAAAAATTCCTGGATTATGTAAAGTGAAAATTGGAAAAGTGATAAATATCCCTTTCAAAAAAACAACATTTTCACGATTTCCAGTATTTAAGAAATAAATATAAAATGTTCATTCTCTCTTACAAATTTTTCATGTATTATTGTCAAAAAGAGAGCAATTCCTAGATCTACAAAATTCTGAAATCTTCGATGAAATAAATTCGAAAAATGACGTTCAAAAACCTCTAAAATTTCCAGGATTCCAGAGCCAAAAATCGTCATTAATTCAAAAATTTCCTGTAACATATATGGAAAAATTGTTAAATTTTTGGAATCTATTGAAAATTACTCATATAGTCAAATGCCTGGATTAAAATTAGGTACCTAATATTTCAGATGTTTGAAAGATATTCAAAGTTATTGTGAATATCTGGATAACATAAAAAATTTGAAAATCCCTGGAAATTGCAGAAAATTTCTTCGAAATCCTGGAAAACATGAGAAAATTGTTAAACTGGAGTATATTGAAAATTACATCAAATGCTTGGAAACTAAAAATATATGAGAAAAATTGAATTTTTTGAAGAATTATTTTAATTGTTTAAAAGTTTTTTTTTTAATTTCCAGGCAGTTGGAAGACAAGAAACTCCTTTCGAAACATGGAAAATGGCTTCAATTGCCTGGAAATATATTTTCATATTTTCCAGGCAGTTGGACAACAAACACCTTCCCCCCAAAAAAAATTGAATAATAATTTAATTGCCTGGAAAAATTATCTGCTTCAAATAAGAAATATCCAAATTTTTGAGAAGAAACTATATTGAAAAAAAATATATAAAAATGGCGTCCAATGCCTGGAAATAATTTTCTAAAAAAATTTCCAAGCAATTGGAGCCTTCAAAGAAATGGAACTATGACAATTTTTTTTTTAATTTAAAATGCCCAAAAGACATAAAAAATTGCCGAAAAAAAATAAAAAACAATTATTTGTCGATGCAAAAAAAATTACCGGCAGCTTGAAAATTGCTTGAGGAGAATAAAAAATTACTGAAAAAGCTTGGAATTTTTTTTCCAAATTCCTGGAGTACCCGATTGCCTGGAATAAAATAAACACCTTTTCCAAATGCCTGGAAGATATATGAAATCACATTGTGAATGCCTCTGGAAGATACAACAGAATTGTGTGAAATTTTTTTTGGACTAATCAAATACCTGGAAGTAGAAACTAACTGGAAAATATTTGGAACGAACAGAAAAGTGCCAAAAGGCTTGAAAAGATAAAACATTATTTCATATTGCAAATGCGTTTTGTACGTGCTTCAATTAAATATAAAAAATTACGTAAAATTTCTGGAAATCAACATGATATTACCCAATTTTTTATTCAAAAATATCCTGAAAAATCAGTAAAAAATTTAAACAATAATTGTCTAAGAAACCGGCAACTTTCTTATTATTAATTGAATTGTCTGGCAGTTGACATTATCGTATTCTACGTAAAAAAACAAGAATTTTGAGGGGTCACATGACCTACTTTGGTCCAATAGTTTTTGAGATATAGGCGCTCAAACTTTGGCTCTTTTTTGACTTTCAAGTTTTATAGAGCAAAAACTATTTGAAATAGCTAAAAACGGTTTTCACTTTTTAATCTTGATTTTTCAAAATCTCTTTAAATGTCTTACTTTTATTACTAAAAAAATAAGAAATTTGAGGGGTCACATGACCTACTTTGGTCCAATAGTTTTTGAGATATAGGCCCTCAAACTTTGGCTCTTTTTTGACTTTCAAGGCTTATAGAGGAAAAGCTATTTGAAATAGCTAAAAACGGTTTTCACTTTTTTTCTTAATTTTTCGAAATATCTTGACCGTCTTACTTTAAGTTAAAAAAATAGAATAATAATAATCTACGTACTGATCAACTTTTTTATTCCAACTAGAATTTTTTGGAAATTTATATTTTTGAATTCTACGTAAAAAAAATAAGAAATTTGAGGGGTCACATGACCTACTTTGGTACAATAGTTTTTGAGATATAGACGTTCAAACTTTGGCTCTTTTGTTACTTTCAAGGCTTATAGAGGAAAAACTATTTGAAATAGCGAAAAACGGTTTTCACTTTTCTATCCTAACTTTTCAAAATCTATTCACTGACGACAATTTTAACTTAATGTAAACATTTTTTGCATTTGACAAGTAATCACCATTTTGACATATTTCGTATTAGAATAGTTCAATCTCTCTAATAAATATATTTTGAGCCCCTAAAACATAAAGTTCAAAAGCATGTCTTGCTATAATAAACAGTTTTTGCTCCACGTCCTCTAAAAGTCTAAAAACCGACTATTTTCAACCGCGTATATCTCCGAAACTATTCAACCGAAGTATGGCATGTGACCCATCAAATTTCTTAGAATTTCACGTAGAATCCAAAAACACTAACAAATACAACATTCCTTTGACAATAACAAACACAACACGGGTTCCATGACTTTGAAAAACACTTTTTAACATAAAACTGTCAACAAACAAAGTAGTACTTACCGTTTCGATAATTACTGGGTGGTGTACCGGGCGACTGGGGCGGACTGGGTTGTCCGTGATGTAAACTCCCGTTAACATAATGCGGCGGAATAATATCCAACACTACCGATCCGTTACTCTGTTCGTTCTGATGATGTCCGAACATTTTGAAATTCTCGTGGGAATGCATCATCTGATTCTGTCTCGTGTGTACACAAAACGCACTGAATGGAAATCAACTAAACTCGGAACAAAATGAGCGAAGTACCCAACGTGTATCGTACGTAAATGACTACCGAATCCGCTTATTTTCCGGTTTTAACTAGATTGACGTGTGGGCGTGGTCTAGGGTCGGGAGCGGTTGGTTGTGTCGGAAACGAGCGGTGATTGGTAGCTCCGCCCGCGTGACCCTTATATCCCGGACAGTTAAGGGTCAAAATTGAATATGGCCTCTTTATCAACCCTAAGTAGATGTCGGATTGTATTAGGGCGATATGGGGTGCCGGTGCTCTTAAGTCCTAATGAGAAATTCTTTATTCTCTTCTCCCTTTGCCCTGTCTCACTCTCTGTGTGTGTGTATATATCGTATTTTGGCTGTTCGTATTGATTAACTTTATAAAGCTGCTAAATTGCCTTGTTTAGCGACGTTAGGACGTTAAGTAAAATAAAGGTTTATGTACCGGTTTTATGGATTTAATGAAATTCTCTCGCTTTCTCTCTCTAAAATTGTTGTTTGTCAGCTAATAAAGGCTTTATTTAATCGGTTTAAGGGGCCGTTTATTATTTTTTTTATAGGATTTAAAGCAAATTCTATTGCTTTTATTAAATACGAAATTTTACAACGATTAAAACGATGTATCGCTTGCTACGGTTATATTTCGGCGATTAGAGTTTATTTGACAGCTGTCATCGTGCACAAAATGGCCGACACTGAATATTTAATCATGACGGAAAATTAATAAAATATGACGTAACAGTTTTTATATCTGACAGCTGTCACTGTTCAAAATATATCAAGGTTACCATGACAACATATTTATATGGTTTACTATATTTAACTTCATTCTGTGGTAGTAAAAACAAATGAATCTTATATAAATCACTGTTGACATTATTTCCTCTAAGCCTACGTGATAAAAAAGAAAATAATTTATTTTTAAAATCACGAGTGAGATTTTTCTGTACTTCAAAATCACTGTTGAGATTAATATTTTATTATTTCCAAGCATATACCACTTCGTCTTGGAAAAGCTTCAAAATCCCAACTGAGAAAAAAGATAAAAGTCAATACAATCACAATTGAGATTTTTTTAAATAAAATTTCTTTCTACAGAACTGTAAAAATCACTGTTGAGATAAATATGTTATTGTTTCTAGGCATGCATAAATAAAAAAAAAAAACATTTGTTTTCAAAATCAGAAGTGAGATTGTCGACTTATAATTTTCCGTTCCGTCTTGAAAAAACGTTCAAAATCATAACTGAAAAAAACTATTTAAGTTATTACAATCACAATTGTGATTTTTGAAAAGAACATTTATTTTCAAAATCACAATGGAGATTTTTCGTATTTCGAATCCCATAAGTAAAGACAAAAATGATTGATCTACGAATCTGTAAAATCACTGTTGAGATAAATATTTTAATATTTCCAAGGAATTATAGGTATGTCTTGAAAACTTTGAAAATCACAATTGAGATTTTTCAAAATACAGTCTGGTTCTACGAAACTGTAAAAATCACTGTTTAAGAAATAAGATGAAAAAGTAAAAAACATAACAGAAAAAAAAGGAGCAAAATCACAATTGAGATTTTTGTTTTAAAGATGAATATCACTGTTGAGATTAATATTCCATTACTTCCAAGCATTTAAGGAATAAGTTTTTTTACTGAATTTAGTTCTACGCATCTTTTAAAACACTGTTGAAATAAATAACAATTTTTTCTCAAATTAAGTCACTGCTAAGATTATTATAATGAAAATATAAGAATCATTAAAATCACTGTTGAGGTAAATATTTTATTATTTCTAAGGAATAATATGATTTAAACAACTTGAAAATCACAACTGAGATTTTTTTAAATAAAATCTAGTTCTACGAAACTCTAAAAATCACTGTTTAAGAAATAAGATGAAAAAGTAAAAAATATATTAGGAAAAAAAGAGTGAAATCACATTTGAGATTTTTGTTAAAAAAAAGATCAATATCACTGTTGAGATTGAGGAATAGTTTTTTTTTATTTCTTCACTGTTGAGATAAATATTTTATTATTTCCATGGAATTATATGTGGTGGAAAACATGAAAATCACAAGTGAGATTTTTTTAAATAGAAACTAGATATCCGAACTTTTAAAATTACTGTTGTGATAAGTAATAAATATTTTTGTGTCCAATTTTGTTACTGCTTAAAAATGAAAATCATCATTAAAATGAAAATAAAAGAATAAATAAAATCACTGTTGAGATTTATATTTTTATTAAGATTTTTCAATTAACAGTCACTGTTAAGATAAATATTTCCAGGCATACGTATACAAGGTTAATGGGAAGGAAAATACTGTCCCGTTTTGGAAAAACCATAAAATCACAATTGAGAAAAAAGAATCCAATGTATCTCAAAATAAGAAAATTACATATTTTTCAATGATTCTAGGTTCGTTAAACCTTTATTAAAATCACTGATGGGATAATTTTTTTTATTTCTAACACTTTAAGGATTTGCCTACTGTATATTTTGATCTATGATGATGGAAGTACAATCATATTTTTTACGTAGTAAAATCACCATTGTGATTTTTTAGGATTTTCGAATTTGTGAAATCACAGTTGAGATTTATATTTTTATTATTTCCGAGTTAATGTTTCAATGATAAAAACACAAGCACATTTTTTAAGTAAAATCACAGTCGAGATTTTTTTCTGGATCTATGTAGCTACATAAAATCACTGTTATGATTAACAACAAATTATTTTTTAATCAATTTAACTATTAAACATTTATGTTTTTTTTTTCTGCATTAAATTCTTAAAATCACTGTTGAGATAAACATTTTATTATTTTAAAGTGAAAAAAAGATTATCAAAACGGAGATTTTCCGTATTTCGAATTCTATGAAGTCAAAAACGTTTAAATTGATTCTGAGTTGATTGAAGCACTTCACAGCAAAATTTTTCTTTAATTAAAATCACTGTTGAGATAAATAATTTTATTCCTTGCAAGCATTTAAGGCAATTTTTTTTCTACAGAATATGGAGCTACGCACCTTTGAATTCACAATTGAGATTTTTCTATTAAATCTGGATCTATGAATCTGTAAAATCACTGTTGAGATGAATAATTCATTACTTCCAAGCATTTAAGGCAAAAACTTTTTTTTACAGAATCTGGGTCTACGCACCTTTAAAATCACTGTTGAGATTGAGAAAAGATTTTTTTAAATCACTGAGAAGATTAACATTTAATTAATTCCAGGCATATTAAGGTAAAAAAATTGCCGTTGCGTTTCCATACCATTGAAATCACTGCAACGAAACAAGGAACATTAAAATCACTGTTTAGATTAATCATTCAGCAAGTCAGAAACAAAACAATCGTTAAAATCACTGTTGAGATTATACTAATGACTATTTCGTTGTCTTAGTGTCATAAGAAAAAGGTTTGTTAAAATTAAAAGGATTTGAAAGATTAAAAGAAACATTAAAATCACTGTTGAGATTATTATTTTATTCATTTTGCATATGTGAAATTTGATCGTGGTAACCATGACGACGTAATTATTAAAATCGTGGTTGGCATGGTAACAACCTTTAAAATATTTGACAGCTTTCACTGTTTACAAATGGCCGCCAGTGGATACTTGATCGTCGTGACAATGAGTAAATAATAATGGAACTATGAGAGGGAAAGAGAGCGAGAGAGAAATTTCATGATTTCGTATTTGACAGCTGACGCTGTTTAAAAATGGCCGCCGGTGGAAACTTGGTCATGGTATCCTTGACAACATAATAATGAAACCATATGAGAGAGATAGAGAAAGACAGATTTTATATTTGACAGATGTCACTGGTTAAAAATGGCCGCCAGTAGAAACTTGTTCATGTTAGTCATGAGACCATAGGAGGGAGAGAGAAAGTGAGAGACATTTTATGATTTCCTTTTATTAAGGAACAATACTACTGGGCATAATTCTATGTCATAACGAACATACTCATTAACCTTAAAACTGTCAAAAAAATGTCAAAATATACAAGAAAACTATACAATATTATAATATTATTATGCTTATTAAAAACCCTAAAGTGCCAATTGGATAATTTAGGCATAACGCCGAGCTTGGACCAAGTGTTGTTATCCAACAAACAAACCCAGAACCCGGAATTCGAGCAGATCCAACCAAATCCCACCGATTTCGAACTGAAAGCGATATTAACGAAATGCGAAAAAAAACCGCCGCAATGCGATTGCGAAAACACGTTCGAATGCAACCGCACCGCCGCAACCGATAAATTAAAAGACCGAGAAACCCGATCGAAATGCGACGAGAAACGAGACGATCAAGTACTGAAAAATTGCGAGAAAAAAATCACGCTCACGTTAAAAATGAAAAATCGCGGTCCGACCAACTGTCGGACCCAATTTATCGTTTTGGACCACGTGTTCGATCCGTCCACGGATAAAAAACAGAAATTATTGAACCCGTACGTGTTAAAGATCACCCAGAAGCCGGTTTTTCAGACTTACGATTTACTGTATGAAAATGTGGTCAATTCCGGACCCACTGAGAGGGTCATCAATAAAAACAACGAAGGGTTTAAAGGGTGTAATGCCGATTCGAATAATCCGACCTGTGGGGTTGTACAATTTGATAATAAGGAGGTAAGTGCAAAAAAATCATTTATGCCTTAGAGACACCCTGTATATTATGAAGGAAATAAATAGGGGATAAAAGTTGTTTTATGCTCTATGACTCTAAAATTAAAAAGTTATTGAGATTTGAAATCAACCTCCGGATAAACATCGATAAACTGAATAAATACTTCTCGGCTAACAATGATTACCAAAAATAAAATACATTTTGTCCCATTTTTTCTTTATACAAAACCACTGTATTGGGCGTCGGTGTATCGCGTGTTGCCTATCCTCTTAATGCATTTGCATAGCTATAAACGGCCAGAGGTCCAACGCACGCATTTTAAAGGACAAAAGTCGTTTTAATTTTACATTTTTTTTTAATTTAATATATGTGTAATTCCTAAAATTTTCGCAATAGCTAAAAAACAAACCAACTAAACTGAATAAGTTGATCTAGTTTACATCGGACTTTTAGTAAATCTCGATTTCTAAGAAGAAAATTTGAAAAAAAAAAATCATAGTTTTCTCCCAAGTTTTTCATGACATTTTAAAAATGCGACCGTTAAATATTTTGTTATTTGTCATAATTTTAATAAATAAAAAAAAACATTGTTTTATAAGCGAATGAGTGACCAGGGAGCCAAATAAGGGTTATAATTTGTTGCTGGGAATTTTCCCAAAAAAAAATCACAATTTTCGAAACTCCAATCTGAGGCACCTCTTGTCTAAAATATACTCTTATCTCGGTTAATTATAGCCCGATTTAAATAAAATTTTTGATAGATTACTGGGTAGTTAATTTACTATAAAAAAGGTTAATATAGAAAAAATGGTCAATACCATCAAGACGCACCTCTTGTTGAGGAATTTCTTTGGTAGGTCCACGCTTCTTTTTTATAGCATATAATGTCTGAACCTCTGCTGAAGGTCTTCCTACTCTTCTTTTATATTCTTTATTAGCATTGCATAAAGAATCAGCGATGGCCAGCTTGAAGTCCTTGAGGAGTAGGTCAAATTCTTTATTGCTGCGTCTCCACAATAACCAAGCACTTACGCAACACAAATCCAACATGTGAAAAAATATGCGTAAATACAATTTCTTTGATCGAATTTTAATCCCATGGCATCCAGAAGGTCGACGCCTCCCATATAATTATTGTAAATAAAAACACTTCTA
Organism: Anthonomus grandis grandis; assembly: GCF_022605725.1. NCBI lineage: Eukaryota > Metazoa > Arthropoda > Insecta > Coleoptera > Curculionidae > Anthonomus > Anthonomus grandis. The sequence continues at coordinate 34,124,464 of NC_065550.1, read as the reverse complement.
GGGCATTCAATAATTTTATGAGTGTTTTCTTTTTTGAAAAATCTTTCGAGGTTCAGAACCAACATAGGTAGAAAGGGTGGTCACGACTTTATTATCTTATACCATGACACTGTTGCAATATCCACATTATCTATGCGAGATATTTTTTCTTTTATTGTGCCACGACCAGTTTTCTTCATATCTTTTTCAGATGGTAATGTACATGGTATACGATTAGCTCTCATTGTCCCTAAAGGCAATATCCCTTCTTTATGTAAGTAAATCATCAAAGGTATGCTAGTAAACCAATTGTCAAAAAATAGTTTATAGTTGTTATTCCTTGGTACACTCTCGGATAACCTTATTACAACATTATTACTCATTCCTAAATTGGGGCGCCCGTTAGGAACTTGGTTACTTTGGGATCCTGCAAAAAGGTAGAAATCGTAGCTGAACCCGGAAATTCCGCTAAGAACGAAGTTCTTATAACCCCACTTGTGAGGTTTCTTAGGTTAGTAGTTATATTGCTTTAGTTTACTTCTAGCTTTGGTAGGAATGGTTTGCTCACGTGGTACCAATAGTAGTCTTTCTCTTATTTGGGTAAGAAAAGGTCTAATTTGGAATAACTTATCGTGACCTGGTTGACCTCTTTGGATCATTTGACTATTGTCATTGAAATGAATAAAGCGTTTTATCGTCTCGAATCTATTGCAGCACATAACCTCAGAAACAGCAGGATGGCCTAATGAACCATTCCAATAATCTTTTGTAGACGGCAACTGTATTAGGGAAGTCAAAATGCAGATTCCGATGAACTGTTCAATCTCATGACTTTTTGTATGGACAGGCTTGTGTGGTTGACACTGGATATTATACAAATTACTTGGCTCTGTAATGTAACTTATGAGCTCTTTTGGGAAAAGGAATTTGAAGTATTCTAAGATCCTGACAACCTCTAAATTGAATTTCGTTATCGTTTTTCAATAGATTACCTTCGTGCCATTCAATATTCGTTTTCGAATTTCTGATAGGGGCATGTCGTCATCAGATGAATAGTCGGATTCTGAATCTGGATCATTTTGGTTGATTTGTATTTTTTAATTTACACAACTTTCAGCTTCGTCGCCAGATGAACTGGATCATCACTTTCATCGGAGTCTATATTAGCTACATGTCGTAGAGTACCATAAAATTTCTTTGTATCCATAACTGAAAATAAAAGCAACCAATGTAAACATAATTGCATATTGTTCCATATAATATGGCACAAGCACAAAATCGTAAACATAACCTCCTAAATTACCATCAAATGAAAAGTAACTGTCGTATAATTGAACAATACTATCGATGTGTACATTTTGCTGTGTAAGCGGGTTCCAAATATGATACAGTATGCAGTAAAGGAATATAACCTAATTTTAGACAATATTTTTGTAGTTTGGGTCATATATGGCACATGATGCGGTAAAGGGTTAAACGACAAAAGTCGTTTTAATTTTATATATATTTTTTAAACGTAATACATGTATAATTTCTAATATCAAAAAAATAAACCAACTGGCCTGAATAAATTAATAGAATTTACGCGGTACTTGATTCATAGAGAGAATTTTCAAAAAAAAAATCACAATGTTCTTTCAACATTTTCCAGTATGACATTTTGAATTGCGACTATAAATTATTTACACCATTTTTGTTAATTTACTAATTTAATGCTAATCCCCAAGGTCGGTGTCCAAATAACCCCCCTTATTCAAACGGATTTATATACACGGATTAAATACCCTTCAAAAGATTTATTTATGTTCAAACAACAATAAACGCTACATTATCCGTTTTTAAGGTATACCGCTTTCGTGTTAATTTAAAATGGGATTACCTTTTTGAAATATAAAGCGATTTGGTGCAATTTGTACCTGCCCGGGGATATAATCTTTTATTGGGTCATTACGTGTAATATAATATTAAATTTATTAATAATAATAATGACCATGGGTTTTTTGGGGATTTTTAGGTAGTTATTAGTTATTTGGAGACATTTAAGGTTAATCATGGATGATTTGACGCTGCCTGACAAGCGTTTTTCTATTTTTACCCTTTTAGCATGCCATAAATAGACAATGGGTGGGATGCATAAAAAGTAGTATATGCTAATGCTTCAAGTATGTACTACATTTCTAGAGTTTATACTACTTTAATAAAGCATTTACTACTCTCTGTAGCATATACTACTATATACGCGATACATAGAAGAAGGTGCTATGCTTTGGAAGTATCTACTAGTTATAGTAGTATTTCCTACAGTTTAAATGAAGTTGGTGTTTGACAAACTTCGGCCCCAGCAATCAAAGTGTTTTAGTGAAAAATGGCAGTTTTTATGGATGTGTATCGTCAAAAAGTATACAATAATGACGATTTATATCGAAAATTATTTAGGTAATTACCACAAATTTAATAGATTTTTCTATCCCATTCATCTAATCACGCTTTGGCTTTTTACATTTAACAGAGAAAATGTAGAGTGGCTTGGACATTATTTTGATGATAATGAACCGGTGGAAACAAGGAGTGGAGCCCCGTCACCGACTCGGCAAATGGAAGTTTTTTTGAGAAGTTTAGGTGTTTCAAGTAAATTAACTTTGTAATTTGAAAAATGTAAATAACTTTTCTTACAGGAGATCCTGGATTTCAGCAAGGAGTTGGTGTTGATCTAGACGTAAATCAAAGCATTGTTTCCAGAACCTTAGCCACGGTATCTAAAGCAATTTATTCAAAACGAAACAATTGGATAAAGTTCCCCAACACTAACGAATTGCTTAGAGTTGCTATTAATGAGGGAGCACGTGGTGAGCGAATGCCCAGGGTTATAGGTGTTATTGACTGTATCCATGTAAAAAACCATCTATTCACGGTGATGAATACGTGAACAAAAAAGGAGTATGCTCAATAAATGTTCAAGCTACTTGTAATGCCCGAGAAATGGTTACAAGTGTGGATGCATCTTGGCCAGGCTCCGTACACGATAGTCGAATTTGGCGAAACTCCATACTGCATGGAATTATGTATAATAAGGTGCACGAAGCAGCTTTATTAGGTGATAAGGGATATGGTGTTGCCCCGTGGTTATTGATACCATATAAAAATCCAACTACACCAATGCAAGAAAATTATAATTTAATCCATGCAAAGGAACGATGGTCAGTTAAAACGGCGTTTTCCAATGCTCCAGTATACTTTTTGCCTAAAAACTGAAAACATTCCGGAACATATTGTGAGTGCATTTGTACTTCACAATATAGCTAAATATCTACAAGATCCATACCATGATTCTGATCGAATTGAGATGGAAGTTCAGCATCCCAATGAACTAATGCCAGAGGGTAATCAAGCACAAATTCGATATCAAGGTACACAGCGCAGAAATGAAGTTGCTGAGTTTTTATTTCCTAATGATACCTAATAATTTAAGTTATTATTATTATTATGATAATTATCAATGTTCAATAATAAACTTAGTATAAAAAAGTGGATGGTAAAATAAATGGATACTACACCTCATATTATATTTAAATTATGGGTTCATACGTAGATTTTATATTCCTGTTAATAATCCAACATGTCCCGCCTAATTAAATGGTCAACTAACTGCCCACCAGCTTTGGTAAAATTTACCAATGCAATCGCGGCCCGTTCCTGAGCTTCGGCTGAAGACTGTTGAGCTCGAGAAGCAGAAATTTGGGCTTCGGCTGCTTCAATTTGTTTTCGTAGACAGGTCTTTTGTAGTTGAATAAGTGTCTCCTCCTTATCAGCTGCTTTAGAACCTTTAGGTGTCATGACTTTAACTTGTTTGGAGCCAGGTTTAGAACTGAGGAAGTCATCTTCACTGTTTTGGAAGGAAACATCAATCTCATTACACCGGCCTGACATGCATCTGGTACTCTGTGTAGAACTGGGTTTTCTCCTACATTCCATAAGTCGTAGAATTTTTTTTGCCGTTCCGTCAGTACAATTCTTTTATTTCCAGTTTTTTTCAAGTCAACTATTTTCTTAACTTTTGTTTTCATGTTATTAAACTTTTTCAAAATTTGTTTTGTGTCTAAGTTTTTTCCAATTATTTTATTAAAACCAGTTGTTAATTTTTTTAGTGCATCTTCTTTTTCGTTCTTAATTTTTGGTGTCATCTTTTTATCAAATAAAATTTGATAACTTTCAAGTAGAGTAACAAATAATACTTGTTCGTTTTTATCTTGTCCTAGCTCTTTTGTTGCATCGGAATTTGAAGAATCACTCATAGTTAAACCAGTATTATAATCACTGAACTATTAAAAAGATTGAATCCGAACCGAATTACACGAACACACTTAATACTAATAGACGCACTGATAGAAAAACGAGTTTTGACAAGTGTATTGTCAATTTTGAGAACTTTGACATCACGCGCTTACTGCGACACTAGTATAAATACTTTTCTCTTAAGTAGTAGGTACTTCTGTTGGGGCGTACAGTGTAGTATTTACTTCATAGGCGAAGTAGATACTTTTATGTAAAAGCAAATGCTACAAAGTAAATACTTTTTAGCGAAGCATTAGCATCTACTACTTTTTATGCATTCCACCCAATGTACAATATTTTTTGTCTTTTGTGATTCAACTCATTTTTCGCCGAAAAATTGTTAAATCTTTCATAATTTCTTTATTTTGGAATTTTCTACACAACTTATTCTCATCTGGATTGAGAATCCAATTAATCCAACTAAAGGAAATTTTTTAATATTCTCATTGGTTTTCGAGAATATCGAAAAAACGTGTTTGGAAGTTTTTCTCAATTTTTTGAAAGACTGTTGGAGGTGACAATTTTTTTTTCTATTGCATCTAATGCCCATTACTATTCCAAATAACTTCTGTTCTAACAATTTTTTTCTACAACCAATAGTTTTCCAGAACAAAAATAAAAACCAAAAATATGAACATTGTCACATGGGTGTACCCTTAGTTTCTTCTTGCGGAACAATTCTAGAGAAATTTGGGCGTATAACTTCTTTCTTATACATTTTTCAAAAAAGTTTTATGAGTTTTTTTCAAAGTTTTTTGGGCAATTTATCAATTTACAAAAAAGTTTCAATATGTTAAAAAAATTGCCAAAAATCTTCCGTAACTCTTTTATTCTGTAATTTACAACCAAATGTTATTCTTTATGATTTGTTCTATTTTCAATTAGAAATTCAATGCTAAATAATATTCCTGTTCTTTCTTCATTGACGTTTTGACTGACAAAATACTTTAATCAATTTTATTTCCCTTAGCCGACAACCTTGAATCTAAGATTTATTTTTTAATTGTTAAATGGCAATCATCAATATTAACAAAATAAGATATTAATACGTAATGACCTGATTAACGAAGAATTACCATCACCATCTCCGATCAGGTATAAATTGCACCAAATTTTAATATAACCAACACGGCGGTACTTTGAAAGGGTACGGTTTAATTTATTTAATATAAATAATATTTAGGGTCTCTGATCTGTATTAAGGTACAATAAATAGTTTTGAATAGGTATAATGGGAGTTGTGCCATAAATACTACTGGTACCTGAAAAATTTTGCGAAATTTTTCAAGAGAAATCAATCAATATGCGAATAGATTGTTAGTCAAAGAGTCGAGGTTGTTAGTCAAAATATGCCGTTAAAAACTATTAAAAAAACAGTTTTTATAAGTGTTTTAGTCAAGGAAGTCTCTTGAAAGATGCTTCAGTCAAAAAAAGCATTAGAAGGTTGAAAAACTAAATTTTATTGTTTAAATTAGAAAGTCAATTAAAACTTCTGTTGATAAGTTTTAAAATAAAAAAACAATCGTTTAAAGAATTCACGTAAATATATTATTAAAAAAACGATATTTTCCGCCAAAAAAGTCACTAAAAGTATTTTTCACTAATATTTCAATCAGAAAGTAAAGGTTGTTAGTAATGGTCTCGAGTTTCAGTCTGAAACTCGAGGTTTTATTTAGATTAAATAAAGGCAGTTTAAAAGCCAAAAAATCAATTAAAAAGCCAGTTGAAGCAATTTTTTTAAAGAAAAATCAAGAATATTATAATCAATCATTTTTTAATTTTGTTAAAAACCAAGCAAATCAAACAATAATTCACAGAAATAAAACAAATTTTTCCTTGTTTTTTTCCATATACGAAACCACTGTGTTGGAGGTCAGTGCATGGAGTGTTGCCTACCCACTTAGGGCATTTGTGTAGGTATAAGCGGCCAGTGGACCAGAGGACACATTTTAAAGGACAAAAGTCATTTTAATTTTAATTTAATATACAGGGTGTTTCAAAATTCACTACATATATTTTAAGGGCGTATTCCTGAGGTCAAAATAAGACTTTTTTTTTCTATAACCATGGGCCCTAAAATGCACCCCCTTCAAGCTACAGCCATCGCAAGAAGTGTAAAAAAATCGATTTTTTAAAACTGTGTCTACAGTTTTGCATCAAATAATTTAACGCAATTTGGAATACCCCCGTTATTTTAGGCGGTCTATTTACTCTTTATCTTAGAAAAGGCGTACAACTAATTTTAAGGGGTAAACTGAGGAGGTGCACACTTTTGACGGCCAAAATTTTATGTGTATGTACATTTGGTGTAAAATAAATTTACTGTCATTGTTGACTTTGTTTAATTCCAGTAGTTTACTGCCCGTTTTAGATTTAAAGTGTAGTTTTTATTCCCATGTTTTATTTCTAAACGCTAACATTGCTAAAATGGAAAATGAACGTTATTCATTCGAACATCTTGCAGGCATCCATTTTGTTTATGGTCTTGCTGATGGTAACGCGTATGAAGCTCAAAGATTGTATCAGTTAAGGTTTCCTAATCGCCGACTACCGAATGTACGAACATTTTCAGAGTCACATCGACATCCTAGGGAATATGGTAGTTTTCGGACGGTAGTTTCAGTAACAGAGGAGCAAATTTTGAATGCCATCGACGACGATCCTGGCCTAAGCACCCGACAAATAGCTCGGAATTTGGATGTTTCTCATGCAACTGTCTGGCGGGTTTTGGACGAAAATAGCTTGTATCCATACCATATTCAAAGCGTTCAACCTTTGCTACCTCAAGATTTCCCAAGACGCTTACAGTTCCCAAGGTGGTTACTTCAGAGATAATAACTTTTTATCAAGTATTCTATTCACAGACGAAGCTCATTTTTCGCGGGAAGGGCTGGTGAATTTTCACAATGTGCATGTTTGGGCAGCAAAGAATTCTCACGAAATTAGGCAATCTCACCACCAGAAGCACTTTAGCCTTAATGTATGGGCAGGCTTAGTGGGAGATGGGTTAATTGGTCCTTTCTTTTTTCCTAGAATTTTGGTTGGCGACACTTATTTAGACTTTCTACAGTACCATTTAAATGGTTTACTAGACAATGTACCTGTAAATGTGCGAGCGAACATGTGGTTTATGCATGACGGTGCTCCCCCTCATTTCTGTATAACAGTGCATGACTATTTGAACTTTGTGTTTCCTGAGAGATGGAATGGTAGAGCAGGCCCAATACCATGGCCTCCACGCTCCCCGGACTGCAATCCTCTGGATTTTTTTTTCTGGGGATAGGTAAAAAGCCTCGTCTATAATCCTGGTCAAGTGCCTTCGCTCGAGGTCCTAAGGCAAAGAATTATTGATGCCTTTGAAACAATAAGAAATACTCCCGGATTTTTAGAGCGAGTAAGACAATCTATGAGAAGACGAATGGAGGCTTGTATTGCAGCGGAGAATGTTCATTTCGAGCACTTTTTATTAAAAAAAAATATTTGTTTCTCAGAAGTTTATTGTTTATTTAAAAAATAATTAATTAATATGTTAATAAATGTTAAATAACTTTTTAACCAATTTTTGTATTTTTATAATCCGTCATTCTTTAATATAAATAATTGTTCATCAATTTATTGAAAAAACCTCAATAACAAAGTTTCGACAATAGCAAAACCAGTCTACCTATTTATTGTTAAATGTCGTGCCGCTTAAAAAATGTCCTAAAACAAATAGTCACAGCCTAATACTTAATATTATCTGTTTAAATTTTAATTATTACGTTAACGGTAGCCTTTTATTAATCGGTGATTTTCTCAAAAACTATTTACAATATCAAAAAAATGCGAGAGACATAAAATTTAGATTTTTATATGGCCTATATTCTGGTGTAGCTTAATTTTAAAAAAAAATGTATACGTACATAAAATTTTAGCCGTCAAAAGTGTGCACCCCCTCAGTTTACCCCTTAAAATTAGTTTTACGCTAAAATAACAGGGGTATTCCAAATTTCATTAAATTTGATGCAAAACTGTAGACACAGTTTTAAAAAATCGATTTTTTTTACACTTCTTGCGATGGCTGTAGCTTGAAGGGGGTGCATTTTAGGACCCATGTTTATAGGAAAAAAAAGTCCCATTTTGACCTCAGGAATACGCCCTTAAAATATATGTAGTAAATTTTGAAACACCCTGTATGTATAATTCCTAATATTCCTGGAATAGCCAACATTACAAAATAAATGAAATTATTAAATTGATCGAGTTTATAACGGATTTTCACCAAATTTTGATTCATAAAGAGGATTTCCAAAAAAAAAAAGAAAAAAATCGTTGCTGACATTTTAAAAATACGACCGTTAATTGTTTTTCTATTTTCATCATTTTAATTAGCAAAAATCAAAAAAGAAAAAAATATTGTTTTAGCAACAAACATCAGCAATAAATCAATTAACACATATTTAATTTAACTAAATTCTCGGATTAAACCGACTTATGAGTCAAAAAAGACATTCAATAAATGAGTCAAAAAATAAGGTTATCAGTAAGAAAATTAAAACGAGGCCAATCAAAAGAGTGAAAAATTCAACCAGTCAAGATAGACATTCAAGTATTTAAAACAAAAAAAGAGATTGTGGCAGTTTTATATGGAAAATCATGGCTTTAATTGACGTTTTAATTTCGTCAAAAGAGGCAGTTTTAAAGTCAAAAAATTAATTAAAAACATGAAACAAAATGTCAAAAAAAGAGATCATAAAAGGTTAAAAATCGTTAGTCTAAAAATGAGGTTATGGATTAAAATTTAAATCCATGTTGATCCTTGACTGACATAGCAAAGCTGTTAAGCAAGAAGCATACGAGGTTATAAGATATCAAAGATAAGATAATCAAAGTTATCAGTCAAGAAAAGCATTTATAAATCGAAATTTTAAGTCAACATGAGAGTCTCATTAGAAATTTTAAAAGAAAGTGAAAAAGTCAGTTAGTGGTTAAATAGTAAAAAAAATTAAATCAAGGTTTGCAATGAAAAAGTTGTGATTATAAGTTAAATATGACTTAAAGATATCCAAAAAAAAGTAAAAAACTTGTTAGTTTAAGAAGTCAGTTAAAGAAAAAACAAAAAAATAGAAGATAGTTAAAATGTCAAAACGACACTAAAGACAACAGAGTTATCGGTAATCCAAAATTTATAAGTTCAAGGTTGTCAGTCCCGGGTAGTATTTAAAGAATCTTTCTTTAATTAAATTATGAAAAACATGAGAGAAGATTTGTGATTTTTGTTTGGAAAATTCTCTTCATGAATCGACATTTGCTAAAAATCATATGTAAACTCGATCAATTTGTTCAGTTCAGCTGTGTTATTTTTTGTCAACATATATTAAGTAAAAAAAAATAAATAAATTAAAATGACTTTTGACCTTTAAAATGTTATCGGTGGTCCACTGGCTGCTTTCAACGATACAAAAGCGGTAAGTGGGTAGGCAACACTCGATACACCGACCTCCAATACAGTGGTTTCGTATAAGGAAAAAGCAGGACAAAATTTATTTTATTTTTGTCAAAAAAATCATTATGTTCTGGATTTTTCTTATAAAAAACTTGCCTAAAATACACATGCCATCTTATGCCAAAAATAAGTTAAAACTAATATTTTTTTGTAAACAATTAAATGCATTTGAATATTTAATCCTAATAGTAGATTGAATATTCGATGTTCTATTGTCTGTGTAATGTCTAATAAGCTATTAACTGCCCAAAAACGTGTAATTGATATTTTTTTGCAAGAAATTAAATGCCCTTTAATTTGCAGAAAAATTAATTAAATTAGATGATTACTAAGGAAGATATGAGTAAATTAATCCAAGTGGCTTTTTGGGACCCTCAGTCAGGACAAAATGAAAACCATGAAAATTTTTATATTAACCTATTTTGTTGTAGACTATTAATTAACCGAGATAATAGCATTATCTGCAAACCTTACAGAGTTGGAAAAATTAAACTCTAGTTAAGGAAACTTTCCAAGACCTAGAAGAAGTACCTTAGGGAAGAGCAGAAACCGAAGAAGAGTTTAAGAGGGAGAGTGAAGGGAATAAAGGACAAAAAAGGACACATTGTGTCAGTACAAGTACCTCAAAAGCTCAGCTAGTAGCTACAGAAACCTGGACTTTCTGAACGAAAGCCATTGATAGTAAAAAGCAATTTTATGAAAAACTTGCTAGTCAAAGAAGTCGACGTTTATCAAGGAGAGCACTTTTAATTTAAAAAAAAATTAAATTCTCGGTCAAAAACTTTACAAAAGAAAGAAACTGTATAAATGTAATAAAAAGAGAATGTTAGTCAGTCGAAAGCAGCAGTAATAATACGAAAATAAAGTCAAAATGTCAAAAGGTCATTAGTCACCACAGGAAACTTAACCTCTTGTGAACCCATTTGGTTCTACGTATATGGTACAAAAATTGTAATTATGATTAAAAACTAAAAGACTCTTTATTTATACTATAATTTTTTTGGACCAAACTTGAAATATCCGAAAGTAGGTTTCCTCAAAACGTCACGCAATTTACGTAATTTTAAAGGGTTTCTTTGGCATTTTCAGTGCTACACCTCTCACCATCACTTCCTAGAACCCTTTTAAAAGACCCTCCAAAGAAACCAAATCAGGTAAACCAACTCTGAAGAAGCAATTCATAAGACACAAAAGGGCAATTTTATTGATGATGTCTTATTAAAACAGAATCCTATACATCCCAGTTAAAAAAAAATCTTACTGTTCCAGGTACCATACAGTTCCGGATTTTGTTGTTCCTGTTTATCCCCTCGAAGCAGCAGTAGTAGTAACGACAACATTGCAGACCCAATGATGATGGACCAAAACCTGGATTTGGCGAACCTGAACAAGGACAGCGGCAGCACCAAAACGTATTTACCTGAATACAATAAAATCGATTATAACCATTTAGGGTTATTGGATAAAGGAAACGAAAACGACCCTAATGTATTGCTGGGTAATAATTTCGGATCTCCTAGTAAGATTATTGCCCGTGCGGTCCAAGGAGGTGCAATTAGGACCAGTAAGTAACAAAAGGATATCACCATAAATAAAGTTAAAATGCCTCACATTATTATTGCCCTATATAAAATAAGATACTCCGAAATTAATCTGTTAACCATTTGCCTCGTAAACTATTGTATTGTCGGTTATACCTGAAAACCCCTTTTTTTTTTGAAATAAGATCCGTCAAAAAAACGCTCAATAATATCAAAACGTGGCGGTCAAGACTGTGCAGATTCTTATGTACCATCCGATGCTGATCCCTCGACGTACCACGACAGTGCCCACTGTATGGACTTTTCTGACGTGTGGTACTCGATATATAAGATCAGCCATCCGGACATTGACCATTGCCTCCATATCCAGATTTATGAGAAGATCGGGATGAGAAGGAACGGGATCCAGTGGAGGGAAGTTACACGTGGCGTGCCCATTTTTGTTGGTACCGCTTATCCTCGGTACACGAACAAACAAGGTATGTAATTACAGATTTTAGTCGTTTTATACATGGTTGTACTATACTTTTGCTCCTTCTAATCTGTCGCAGGAAAATTGTGAATTCTTATGTGGTAAAGTCTGGGAAGATAAATTGACGGGTGCTTTCAAAAATGTCATAAACTTAGGTAATGTAGGAAAATATGAAATAGTGACATTTTCAAAAAAAAAAAAATATGAAAAACATGAGGGAAAAATTGTGATTTTTGCTTCGAAAATTTGCTTCGTAAATCGAGATTTGATAAGAATCACGTGTTAACTCTCGATCAATTTATTCAGTTCAGCTAATTTATTTTTAAGCTATTCCAGAAATATTAGGAACTGGCTGCCTACAACTGTACAGGGTGTCCCAAATTCCATTGGGATCTCGGAAACCGTAAGAGTTACGGGGTCGGCTAAATGGAGGCAAAGTTGCGCAATTTGGAGCTTAATAAAATGACGTTTAAAAAATTTTTAAATTACGGATACTTCCGGAGATATCCGAAAAAAACCGAAATTTGTCAAAATCGTTTTCACCTTCTACCGACTTTATTTAAAGAGATATCGGCAAACTAAAACCAGTTTTTCATTGCCACTTTTTATGCTCTGTAACATGACCCAAAAAAAAATTAATTCGACGTTTCGTTTTTTTTTCGATCATCATCAACTTTATTTTTTCTTGTGGGCGCTATATTGGATTTTCTCGTTTTTAAAAAGTATTTTTAATTTCATTTAAAATATCGCACTTGCATATCCGATTACTCCTTCTAGTACTTCCCATAAGAACTGCATGAGTGCAAGAGAGAAAGATATATCAATGGGATTTCCAAATAAATTGATTTTATATAAACTAAAGCTATAAAATACTCTGTATTTAAGCCAAAGAGGCCTTGGAAAATTAAAAAAATATTATGGGTTCAGGAAGGTTATTACGGAATTAATTAAAAGGTAGAATATGCAAGTGCCAATACAAGTGTGGATTGGTTGCCCATGAAGAAATGCTAAAATTATTTATGGACTTCTACAGTATGGACTATAATCAACAAACAAGGTTTCTTGCTTCTTGCATCAAGGTAGGGGATATAAATCGCCGTCGAGTGAATGAAAACATCTCTACTAGACATTGTTCAGTTCAATATTATGTCCCAAAGAAAGATGCTACCCTTCGCGTATGCCAAAAGACACTTTGCCACATAATGAAGGTTACACCTCGACGCCTACAGATTCTCGTTGACAAAATAGATGGCAGAGGCGCGCATGGAAATCATACTAGGATCCCTGATGAAACAAAAGAACAGATCAAACAGCATATTTCTTCTTTTCCTCGTCAAGAAAACCACTACTCCAGAAATATGAGCGAAAAGGAATGTTTGAATCCTGACCTGAGTATCAAGAAAATGTGGCAGCTTTTCTGCACTAAATACACCGACAGTATTGCAAAACTTCACATGTACCATGATGTTTTTTAAAGTGAGTTCAACCTAAGATTTGGTCTGCCTAGGTCCGATACCTGTACTTATTGTGATCAGCTGCACATTCAGCTCATTGCAGCTGCCACTGAAGAGAGAAAAAAAATTATTGAAAATCAAAGCAAACTTCATCATATGAGGGCTGACTCTGCTTACAAGGCGCTTGCTGAAGATAATGATAGTGCCATATTAGGCTCTGAAACGTTGTGCTTTGTGTAGACCTACAACAAGTTTTATTTTGCCCAAACCTCACGCATTGTAACGTATTTTACCAGAGGCAACTATCGTGCTACAATTTGGCTATACATGACCAGGGGAGAAACATGGTTTATATGTTTTTCTGGGATGAGACCACTGCCAAGCGAGGTGCTGCGGAAATAGCATCATGCATTTTAAAATATGTTGAGCTTAACTTTGCAAAGTTGAAGCCAGGCCAAGTGAGAACTCTTAAGCTTTGTTCTGACAGATGCGTAGGTCAGAACAACAACTGGCGGCTTATAGCTGTTTTGCAGCACCTGCTCTTGAATGAATATTTCACTATCGTTGAGAAAAAGTAGTTTATGACGACGGGTCAGAGTTTTCTACCCTGTGACAGGGACTTTGCTCTAATTGAACGAGCAAAAAAGGGTAAAAAAGTGTATGTACCTCACCAATGGATGGAAGTCATAGCTAATGCCAAGGGACCACCCAATCGTTTGTGTTATGGATACAGCAGACTTCAAAAACACCGACATTTTGTTAGATTCACTGGAAAAAAATAAATTCAGTGTAACTAGCCATGTATGGTACTAAATTACAAAGGATGATGATCCTATAAAATTGCGTGGAAGGAAATCACACAACGTCCTTCAAACATGGACTTCGCACTCATTAGCAAAAAAAGTAAAGGGGCCAGGGAAGAGAAGTATGCCCCCAGTAAAAGTTTCTCGGTTCCCACCTTTATACAAGCATAGACTCCCGATCAAAGCGGCAAAGAAAAAGGAGTTGTTGGATATGTGCAAATACATCCCGCCAGAATATGTGCCTTTTTATGAAAATATTAAGGTTGAACAATAAGAAAACTTAATTTTTTTGTATTCATTTTTATGAAAGATCATATTTGAAAACTACCTACTTACATTATTATAAGAGCGTAGGACCGGTCGGACAAAAGTGTTTATAACTTTGGTTGTATTTGGGTTAGAGAAACGATGTTTACCTTCTTATAATCTAGAAATATGAGGCTTTAATTTGATTATTTTCAAATTTTCATCTGTTTTTTTGTTTAGGACTAGAACGCCTTCAAACTCAAAAAATTTTTTTTGATCGATTTTGGTCAAGGGAATTCGATACAGGTCGCAAGGGTTTCTTGAATATTATGAAATTTAACAGATCGATTAGAGTTAATGAGGACCTTATCTGTATAGTTTTTGGTTATTCTCAGCAAACGGGAAGTATTTTTTTTTAACGCTCAAAGTTTCAGACATTTGTAATATTCTAGCCCTTCTGACGGTTTAACGGTATCTTTCCGGCAATAATGACTCACGGAAGATGTGTGCGCTTTATCGAGAGCTACAATTTTTATTTAGGACTTTTTTTGAAAATATGTTTTTTTTAGAAGAAAAATCAAAAAAACCCAAAAAAATTTATTTTTTTTAGTTTTTTCTGTGTAAAATTTTTATGGTGCAAAATTTAAAAAAAATTCATTTGGATTAATTACACCTACATCCTTTCCGAATAAAACAAAGTATTAAGTTTAACGCTATCATTTATACAGGGTGAGCAGCGCTCAGTTGAAAATACCTTTTTTCACGCTTTTTTTCTTCAAATATTAATAACTTTTTATTGGCGGCACTTAGAGGTTTTATTCAATTGGAGCATTTAAAGAACCTTTTAAAACCAATTTTTCGACACACTCTACAATCATCTACGTAGAGCAGTTTTTGCTCTACACTATTTTTTGACTTTGACGCCTAATACCGCAATGGCTATGCCACCTACGAAGACCATTTTTGACCTTAAACACGCGGAATTTATCTGGCTATAATTCACTAAATCCGTTTTATTTCATATATCACCATTTTCCAAGAAAATTCAATTTTCCATGATAGGTCCCAAAAAATCGGTCAGCTGAATATTGGTACCCCTACGGGCCCGATGATCAGGGTATAAAAACTAATGTGGTCTAGCACCCAACAAGTGCGCGTCTCCGTGGCAACGAAACCGACGATTTTCGCCCGTTTCCACCTAAAATAAGACCCTTTTTATAATCGAAATTTAACTACTAAAACCGATTGGAATCGGTCCAGAATTGACGCTAAACTGTTCCTAAGGCTTTATACTATTTTTCCATGTACAAATCATAAGGTAAAAACCTTTTTTTATACCCGAAATCATCGTCTGAAAATGGTCGATTTTGACGTCTACGCGCGATTTTATTGCCGACTTTTACGGCTGACTTTTACGTTTTGACAACATGACGTCAACATGGATGAATTGGCTCGGACTTGCTTCCTAATTTCATTGATAAAATGCTTAAAATAGCTCAGAACTTTCTGAAATTGGTACGGAATTAAGCCAGAGACTCTGGAGAATCCGAATATGTGCATATATTTTACCAAATCGGGTTCTTTTAGCCGTGATAATTCGGCAACGTTGGACGTTTTAGCAATTTCCGTGTAATATAATATAATATTCATGCGACACAGTGTCTATACAAGGCATTTTGCTAGACAAAAATTACAACACAGTGGGTCCTAATGATAAAAAAAAAATCTAATCGGGATTTAATGAGTATTATTATTTTATGTGGTAATTTTTTTTTTTTGAAACTTTTTTTGTATTTGCCCGATTTGAATGAAATTTGGTATTTGGGTTTGGTTTAGGGTATAATTATTAATTTTTTACAAATTTTTGAAATATTGAGTTTTAGGGTCACGTGACTACCAAAACTTTTTTCCTATGGGTCCGATTTGATTGATATTTGGTATCTGGGGTTTATTTATGAAATAATTATTGATTTGTATCAAATTTTTAAAATATTGAGTTTGAGGGTCACGTGACTATCAAAAGGTTTTTCCTATGGGTCCGATTGCATTGAAATTTGGTATTTGGGGTTTATTTATGACATAATTATCGGTTTGTATCAAAGTTTGTTAGTTTAGAACTTACTTTAAAATTTGCCAATAATCATTTTAGAAAAAAAAATGGTACGGTGGGAAAAAACCAGTTTTCTTTTGTTTTTCCCACTGTTTCATTATTATCTCGGATTCTGTAGCTCCGATTCAATCCGTTAATGGTTTATTGCATTCCTTATTCCATTTCTGATAATCTTTTGCTTATTTCATTATATTGGCCTTAATATAAAGGCCAATATAAAATAAAGGATATTAGAAAAGACATATGGCAAAACCAGTTTGGCATATTCCAATGCAGGCTTTTATGATACATGATTTGCTAAAAATTTGTGTTTTATTTAGGTAAAATTATTGAATTTTTACAAAGGGTTGATATATTATGCATAAGTGTGTGCTGGAGTCATATTATTCATTTTAGCATACTTATTTTCATCGCCTTAAAAAAACACCTTTATCAGGCGTGACCTAGACTTAAGTCTTCACCAACCTTCATTCTCCTGTATGACTGCATTTGACTCTTAATTCTTTGCTTGAAAAATGCATTAAAGCCTTCGAAATGTATAAGGGATTGGACATAGAATAAGAGGAGATTAGTATAAAATACATCGGTTGGTTTTCAAGGGAACAATTCAGGGGAAAGGTGAATAGTGAGAATACAAAACTCATTGCTCGAGGATCTACACAGATGGCTCATCCAAAATCTTTAGAGCAGCTGTTTAACGAGTTGCTTGCCACTTGGATAGCCAACCTTTGAAGGAATAAGGCCGAATGGATGGAGTAGAGCGGAGCTCTTATCACATCATGGTTCTCAGAAGCATGGTACCCCAAAAACCGCAAAAACAAATAGTGGTTAAACTCACAGCGTTGCCGGGGCAGCACCTGTTAAACAATCTCTTATAAATGGTCCTTTTTTTAATTAGTTTTCTCTGACCAAAAGCTTTTCTACTGGCCCCAACTGATCAAAGTACGAGCGAAGCTCGTACTTGTTGAATCAGCCCCATTTAATTCAGTATTGTACGTCTTGTTCAAACTTACAACGTTGTACCCGAAAAAATACTTTTAAAATATCAATATCTCAGTAAGATATGATAGTATAATAATATTTTCTCTTATAGGTGATTTCACTCAATAACAAAGCCTCGTTTATAATAAGAAATTGTAAATTAGAAATTAATTTCATTGAACAATCAGTGTTTTTTTGAATTTCTGAAAAAATTAGTTTTTGTCACTTGCAACGTTGTTCGGCGGAGCCATTCAAATAAATACATTTAAAAAAATATATGAAAAACATGAGGGAAGAATTGTAATTTTTGCTTCAAAAATTCTTTTCATAAATCGAGATTTGATAAGAATAATGTGTAAACTCGATCAACTTATTCAGTTCAGCTAATTTGTTTTTAAGCTATTCCAGAAATATTAGGAACTAAACATACATTAAGTCACAAAAATAAATAAATTAAAATGACTTTTGTCCTTTAAAATGTTATCTCTGGCCCACTGGCTGTTTACAACTATACAAAAGCCGTAAGTGGATAGGCAACACTCGATACACCGACCTCCAATACAGTGGTTTCGTGTATGGGAAATACCGGACAAAACTTATTTTATTTTTGTGAATTATTGTTTGATTTCATTTTGATTAAAAAAAAATCATTATGTTGTACTTGATTCTTGTGCCGCTTATCCTCGGTATGCTAACAAACAAGGTACGTTTATGTAGGTATGAAAATTTGGGGTGTGTAATGATTTGAAAAAATTCCAGTTTTATGTCGTTTTATAGATGTTAGGGCGCAAAAAAGAGGTTGGAAAGTGGGTTCAGGAAAGAATTAATTAAAAGGTTGTCAGTCAAAAATAAAAAATTAAAAAATTAGTAGTCATAGAAGCCACTTTAAAAGTCAAATAACAAATTAATAAACTGGTTAGTCATGGAGGGCAGTTTGAATGTTAAAAACCTGTTGAAATTGCAACTTTAAGATTGGAGATTGTCTGTCTCAATTATCCTATTTTGACTATACGTCAGATTGGACTTTTAACTTCGTATGTGACAAAAGGGTTTTATAGTAGAACTTTATCAATTTTATATTTATCACGGTCAGTTAGATACATCGGATCAGTTGGAAAAAGCAGTCAACCAACAACTGTTAAGATATCTAGAATCATCTGGACTAATCAGCGATCATCAAATACGGCTTCCGAAAGCTTAGATCCACCGGCGATCTTTTGGTTTACGTCACACACTTGTGGACGGACGCCATGGAGAAGTATGGCGAAGCATGGCGCCATGGAGAAGCATTCGCGCGTTTTTGATTTTCAATTTAACCGTTGATTGAAAATCGCCTCTTCAATCAACGATTTAACCTATCAGTTAATCACTTGGCGCGCTTGAGCTGGGGTGTTACCTATAGTAGTTCCACTGTCTAAATATATTCTAATAATAATATAATAATTAGAATATCTTTAGACTATTAGACGGTGGTAGTTCTATAGTAAGTTTCTGCATATTATATCACAGTATTCACATTGAGACTGTCTAATTGGCGGATCCATTTATTCAGTATCATTTTACTGAATTCATAATTTTTTTTTTGGTTATACTTGTTTCAGTTAATATATACCTATCAGTTTTTTTATATCTAGTTGTGCTATTTCCCTTTAAAAATTACCAATGCTTTGATAAATAAAATTTATTAGTTTAGTTTTTATGATGCTTATTTTTTTTTATAAATAAAATTATCTGATAATTATAAAAGAAACCCAGAAATTTTTGACTTAAATATTCATAAAGATTTTATTAAATAAAAACTCCAAAGGTTATAGGAAAATATAAAAAATTACACTGTAGCTTACACAGGGTCATTTTTTAGAATTATTAGATTATCATTTTGTTACTAAAAATTCAAAAAAATAATAAATATATTTTTGAATCATAAACATCACACTGTTTTGATTTTAGTGGTTTAGATATAAATCTTCAGTTGTATTTTGGAATGGAAATAGTTGTCAACTTTTTGGGTTTTTTATGCAAAGAAAATATACACTGCACCGCAAAATTAACCGGACACCCAAATTTTTTCCATAAGACACAATACAATCATGACCTAGTTTAAGTACCCATAACTCCTTTAAAAATTAAGCCAATCAATGGCTGACTATAATTTCATGATCTCTGTGATCCTTTGGCGACGACAGTATTTCTACACGGCAATTAAATTTTTTATAGCAAGCGAGTCCAACTACGAAAGATGTGACAAAACTTTTAAGCATCCTGTAGAAAATACTGTCCAACGCCAAAGGACCACAGAGATTGAAATTATAGCCAGCATTTTTTCTAAAATAATTTTCTTTTCCAAACGACTCAATAACTTAATTATTAAAGGAGTTATGAGTACTTAAACTAGGTCATGTTTGTATTGTATCTTCTGGAAAAATGTTGAGTGTCCTGTTATTTTTGCGGTGCAATGTCGTAGGTGATATTTCTTTACAGGAATGGGTGACCATATTTATTGAGGTAACAAAAGTTACTTGGCGATGCGCCACCACTGTAAAAACACCAGTCGCAAGATCGAGAAAAAATATTTTAAGAAAATACTACCATTGTCACTTCAATGTAAAAGAATCTCGCTCGTAACATCAACTGTCCTGCGAAAATGAAAGTAGTTCTTGAAAATCCTAGACCACAAAATTCAGGGGATATAAAATTTTGGCCATGTATCATTACACTTAACTTTGATCACAACAATACTATAAGTAGCGGAGAAGCTCTTCTAAAAAGGCCAGTCGAACAAGCCACCAAAGAAGAGATTTTACAATTATTTGAAAAGGGGCATTCAGCAGCATCTGCGTACCACACGTTCATCGCTATCAAAATGGATGAACTAGGCGATGAATATGAACGTTATGATTTAGATAGATACGTTTGTCCAACTAAATCAGATTTTTCAAATTTGTGGGCTGAGCATTTCAAAGACAATTATGGTGAACGTACTGGGAAAGGAATGCTAGATACATTAGAGCGCAATTTAGATAATAATAACTCAACCATGTCTAAAATAGTAAGATCAGCGGCCTGTTTCATAAACCATACTGATAATATTAGCTATTAATATTAGTCTCATAAATTAATAATATTAGTATGCTTTTTTCTGTTTCATAAAAATATATATTAGACTAATAAAAGTGAAGACTAATAATATTATTTTACTAGTCAGCTGTTTACAAGTTAGTGAGGTTATGTCATAATTTGCGGTGCGGTTCCATTAAGTGGCGTTAAATTTGCATAATGTCTAAAATAAGAAGTAAAAGATCGGAAAAGCAAGTTAAGCAACAAAACTTTCTCCGAAAAATTAAAGACATGAAAGATAGTCTATTTGGACAGTTTTCTACCACACTGACAAAGGAAACAAAAAGATCCGCATGGATGGAAGTTAGGGACTATGCAGTTTCTATTGGATTGATTACATGCGAGAAAGACTACACCTACGTGCGTGATGCTACTTGGCCTAATATTCGGAACCGAACAATGGTAAGTAACTTATTACTTCCGCATTATAATCCGTTTGTATACAAACGGATTATTATAGTATATTAAGATACACTATAATAATCCGTAACCATATAAGTGGTTTAGATATCTCACAAAGTCCTAAAACGTCGTAAAAGTCGGTTTAGAGGAAAAAAATCGTGTCTGTTTTTTTCTAAAAATCTAGTATGTGCGTGTTAAGTAATAACTTTTAAACGGCTTAATATTTTGCGTTGCCTATGAGTAAAATCTCAAAAGTGGGGTGAGTCGAATCAGATCCAGTTCATGAGCTTTACGTACTAAACGCAAGGCGCAAAGTTTATGAATTGGGCTTTAAGAGGAAGAGAGGAAAAATTTATTTTATTCATGATAAATAACGAAAGTGATAATACCATTTTTACCCAAAACAAAAAAAAATTGTTTTTTGGTCCAAAAAAACGGGAAAAAACAATTTTTAAGTTATTTTTGGACAATTTTGTATATTTTTTTATTTTCTTATTTTGAAGGGATCGCATGATGGTATTAATTTCATTAGCATCCGTTTTTTTTCAATGTAGGCACTTAAAAAAATAGAACTTTATTACTCTTGCTCAGCAATTTTATTAAAAAAATATTCATGCAATTGTTTTATTACGCTACAATGCAGTGCTAACGCTCTAATTTAAAATAAAAACTAATATACTTTGTATTTTAATTGAAGATATTTTTTAGATCAAACTTGATAACGCAAAAAAAACTGGATCAGATGGCGGCCCCGATTCGAAACTTGATGACACCGACAAGCTAGTAATTGAAATAATTGGAAAAAACTCTCCAGTTATAGAAGGAATCGGGGTCGCGGATTTAATGGAGGAAGAGGTTGTAACCCAAACTCTACCGACTAATACTGAGACATTACCTGATGTAACAGAGATAAAAGAGGTTGTGGGAAATACATTTGAAGATGTCGTAAGCCCACCGCTGAAGTCCCAAAAGTTAACAAGAGGTTATTATCGATAGTTCCTAAATTAATTTTCAATTCCAGCTGGCTTTGGATAGAAGGCTACAGCTGGACAAAAATACATTTCCATTAGATAAAGACCTCGATAAAGACTGTCCTCATAAAAAGATTATTACTTATATTTTTTATTTTTCCACCAAAAAACTCGTCTATTTTTGTGCATAGAGTAACCTTTCCAAGTAACCTTTCCAAGTAAGTTTTCCAAGCGTGTATTTATCATTCCCTACACTGTCCTTTTTCCATCATTTGATTTGACCTTTTTACTAAAATTAATTGTTTTCGGTTGCAGGATGTCTTAAGAGAAAAATCATTGTCCAAAATTCCAATGAAACAAAATACCTCGAGGACCTCAAGAGAAAAAAACTTGAACTAGAAGTCCGAAAATTGGAGTTGGAAGTGTGGGATAAAGAAAGGTCACTTAATGTAAGTCACTGTAACCTTACAAGCCATATTGAAGAGCAAAAGGACACACAAAATATTACTGAATATATTTTAAATGAAGAAGGTGATGTAATCGGTATTAATGAAAAACTATGACTGATTTAAAAAAAATTGTTATCTATCTAAATAAAAAAGGTAAATAAAGAACAATTTTGCATTTAAAAAAATATATTGTAGTTTCTTTTATACGTCCTAACCTTTCTTTTATTGTCCTATATTTTAATTAATTATTACGAAAATAATTGTAAAAATAGTTAAGTTTCTCCTCAGCTCCTATATCTATTTCATCTTGTTCTTCTGCATCTATGTTGTCATCATTGGCATTTTCTTCCTCCTCTATGTTATATTGTTCGTTATCTGCTTTTGATATGTTGCAAAGAGTGACGCAACATTTTATCATTTCGCAAGCAAACACTGTATTTCTCAGTCGAACATAATTGAGGCAAGGAAATTTTTCTTTTAAAATGCCTATAGCACATTCAACTACTCTGCGAGTCGTTTTATGAGCTCTTAGAAATCGCATTTGCGAAGCGTCACCGTCATTTCGTAAAACAGGTGGAATAAGCCATGATTTAAGTGGATAAATGGAGTCTCCCAGCAATACAGATCCTGGAAATGGTCGCCAACCGTTTTCCATTCTTTGGAATAATGAACTAGTTCGCAGAACTCTCGCATCACTTACGCTACCAGGCCAGTTAGCGGAAACGTAGTAAAATTTTAACGAAGGACCACAAACAAGCATAATATTTAAAGAGTGGTTTCCATGGCGATCAACAAAAGCTGGTTCATGTAAACTAGGTGCATCAACTTTAATAAGTGTTCCATCAACTGCTCCACAAACAAGCGGCATACCAGCAATTTGTTTAAATTGATACATAACTCTTCCAATATCATCGGGCCAACAAACGGTTTCTCTAAGCATGGTTCTGTTAATAGATAGAACAACTTTGTGACCTATACGGCATACTGTAGCTTTTGAGATGCCATGCATATCTCCTGCACTGTGATACTGCATGCCACTTCCAAGCCAATGTAAAGCAACCATTAGTTGCTGTTTCGGCGTTAACGCGTAATTTCGTCTTGTATCGTGGGCTAGTTGTTCTATTCTGTTTAAAATTACGTAGAACTTCGCACTAGGTAACCTAAATCGTTCATTAAATTCATAAGTATCTTCTATATAAAAATAGGAAATTCGTTCCCTAAATATTCTTGGTCTTCTCACAAAAACTCTCTCTTCCTCGTCACTTGATTCAGAATCGCCCATTTTGTAAACTTTTGCAAATTAACTCTATTATTCTAACTCACATTATTATGCTAAAAACACTCATAAAAATACATCAATTTTATTAGTAAAATTTATGAAGTCTAGGTATTTATGAAACAGTTCTCAAATTATCCTAATAAAATGTACTAATTTATTAACCAATACGCTAATAATTAATAATATTATCTAATAAGTTTATGAAACATAAATTGATAATGTAAACTAATATTACTAGATTTTTGCCAATAATATTGGACTAATATTTTTTATGAAACAGGCCCCTGGGAATCACTATGCCGTTTGTTTGTGTACACCTATTATGCATATAATCTTATTCAGTCGTCCGAAATATTATTCGTGGATGCAACTGGCAACTGTGACGTGCAAAATCAAAGGTTTATTTTTTTGCAACTGTATCTCCGACAGGAGGTATTCCAGTAGGGTGTGTTATTTCTAGTTCGCAGAAAGAGGAATTATTTGATTTAGCAGTTTCCACCTTAATAGAAATTATGCCCGTGAAAATTTTTCCAAATGTAATACTGACTGACGATGATCTAACTGAGAGACATGTGCTAAAGAAGCATTGGCCTAAATCAGAACTGCTGCTTTGTTCTTTCATTTGGAATCTAAAAGTGAAGAAGACGTTGAATTAAATAAAAAAATAATGTTTGAGCAATGTAAATATCCACAATTCTTAAATTATATTAACAAATATTATTTGGCAGATAACAAAATCAAAAGCCGGTGTTTAAATTATAGGCAGAAATTTATAACTCGTGGATCAGATACCAACAATTATGTGGAAGTTATGTTCATAATTTTTAAAGACATCCCACTGGAAAGAACTAAGGCATTTAATTTAAACCAGTTAACTGATTTTGTTATTGTCAATTTTGAGTCTTATTACAAACAAAAACTATTGGATATTGTTTTAAATAGGGAAAGGAAAACTACCTTACGTCGTTATTATCCAGATGAGAAAAATGTTTCTTTAGATAACATAGAACAGCTAAAATATCGCAGTAAAAATTCCTATACTACAATGTCTTGCCTTGTCTACATAGTCTGTATTATTTAGTTCAACTTATGTAAGGCTTAAAATATGCTTATGTAGAAAACTAAAGATCTAAGTTAATACTTTTTATAGATATGTAACTCAATCTTTTTAGCGTATATTAGGTGTATTATAAAATATATTCCTGCGCAAAACTTGAAGTTTTATGTAAAACACAGTTTATAAAAAACTTTAAAACGTACATAGTATGCATAAAGTAAGTAACAAATTCGTTATTGAATAATACAAAATATTCCATATTTGCCTTATAAGTTACACTGTATTATATATTTTAATGCTAAAAGATGCGTAATTAAAAATTATTATATACGTATTCGTGAAAGTTTCCGAAATTTTTTTGAATTACGAGATAATACATTTTTGTTCGTTATGTAAAATGCCAATGTGCTGGTTCCGCGTGTATTTATTGCCTACGCTAAAACGAATCAAGCCGAACGAACTTAGCGTTGGCAGAATATGAATATGCGTCCCGCTCAGTCGCTCTTGACATTTCCAAGGCATTTGACAGAGTGTGCAATGACGGACTACTAACCAAAACTCATTATTGAATTGGATCAAAAGTTTTCTTGAACAACGAACAATCCAAGTAGCCGTCGATGGATACCTCTCCGACAAATTTAACATTAACGCTGGAGTCCCTCAAGGATGCATTCTATCCCTCACCCTTTTCTTGATATATATCAACGATTTGCTAGGAACCACTGTCAATCCAATCTATAGCTTTGCGGACGATAGCACACTTATTTCCACATTTAAGTCCGCCAAACCAGCGACAGCCGCAAGTTCTCAGAATCTTAGGCAGCAACAAGTAGCTTCAATCAATAACGATATTAGAGCAATCTTGGAGTGGGGCGGTAACAATCTGGTCAATTTTAACGCTAAAAAAACGCAGGCTGCAGTATTTACGATGAAGACTAACCTTGGTGGCCCGAAGCTGGGAAAACATTGCCAATGAAATCATTTTTACATCTTCTAGGAGCCGAGGTCACCAACAGTGTGTCCTGGCATGACCACGTTGCCGAGGTCGCCAGGGCGGCTTCCAAAAAACTCGGAGTGCTTTTCAAAACGAAAAAACTGTATACACCAGAACAGCAGCTGACTCTTTATAAAGCTCAAATACGCCCTTCCCTTGAGTATTGCTCGCATGTCTGGAGCTCTGCACCCAAGCATAGTTTAAACCTGCTGGATTCTATACAGAAGAGAGCTATTCGTCTTATCGACAAACCAGAACTGACAAAGAGTCTGTCTGGATAGTCTGGAGCACAGGAGAAAGGTGGCTGATCTCTGTTTATTCTACCGTTATTATCACGGTAAGTGCTCCTCTGAGCTGGCAGGCCTGATTCCATCCAGGGCTGTTCCGGCAAGAAGGACGCGTCTAGCAGTTGCGGCTGATTAACATCGAGTCCACCTGTCTACCCCAAGGACGTCGCTGTATCGGGACTCATTCATCTGGAACATCTTCTTTCTGGCTTCAATTTCTGTCTTCGAGTTTAAAAAAAAACTTAAATTCAAAGTAAAAAATCAAGGTTATCAGCAAAAGAATTTTTTTTCAAGGTTTTCAGTCAAATTTGGTGATTGAAAAAAATAAATTGTCAATTGAAAAGTCCAAAAATTTAATTTATATAAAAAAAAATCAAATATTAATGTTGAAGCTATGATAAGAAGCCTAGAGCAAATCATAGTTAAAATCCCCCATGATTATGGTTATTCCATCAGAACCGCTGCCTGTATCCAAGAATTCGGAATAATAATCCACAAATTTAGCATATTCTTTTGAGGAGGGTGATATAAGATGCAACAATGATAATTGCTATGAATAAATTCACTTGTGATAGTTTTATAGTGAATGCCTTTTTTATTCGAGCTAGTTAGACCTGTCCTTCTATTTGGTGTAAATACTTGTTCCATTTGGTAACCATCTATATTCAATTCTAACCCAGAAATATCATATGAGGTTACATGAGTCTCCGTACAAAAAATATTATTCACATACCCTGACACACCATACTTTAGCTCATATCTGAATTTATTCTTGGATTTAATTCCTACTGCAAAAATTTATTCTCCTGCAAAGTGTCTATTTGTTTGTATGTTTCGTATTTCATAATATCCATTTCGGCATTCAAATTCATACCATACTTTTAATTTGCCTTAACACAGTTTATACATTTTCTCACCTAATCATACTGTTCCAATTTTAAGGCACCATTTTGGCATACTACACGATAAACAAGCAAATCGAGAGTGAGTTCGCCCTCGACTGTAAAGCTCATAAATTATTAATACCCGAAGTAAGCGGGAGAGACGTTAAAGAGGATCAATACCCGGAAGTTAGCGGTGGACCGCCCGAGTATCTCGTTGTGAAAGAAAACGAGATCGATCTTAGCGGAATGACCTGCAATAAGCCAGGTCACTCACTAATATTTTAACCTCTAGAAACGTCATAAATTTCATATTATTTTAGGTGTCGGTTATGAAGCGTTCGCCCAACAGCCGGATCGTTGTACGAAAGAGAGAAACACGTGTCTACAGAACCAACCGAGAGACATGTGGAAACACGATCATGAGCTGGAAACCGCCGGTAAAAAGGGCTGTTACTTTTTAAAAAACTACGGGCAATTGCCCAAGGATCCCATACAGGTCAAGGCGTGTAATGGTTCTACCAAAAAAACCCAAAATAAGATGCTTTTTATGTATTATATGCCTTGCTTAACTAGCGCCGTTGATATCGATTTTGCGGCCGATATGAACGCCATTTTGAAGCCGGATACTTTGGCTATGATTACAGGTAAGAACAATCGAGAAAGATGTTCGTATTGCAACCACCATGTAAACGCGCTTTTTGGTCCACTGTATATTGGGTTGTCTACGTTTTGTTTCCGCTTGCTTTCTTATAGGATAATCTTGTGTACGTCCTTATGGTCTTGAGAATTAAATTATGGACAATTAAAAAGTAAATAAAAACCCACTAAGCAACTTATATTCGTTATTAAACCCTCATGTAAATGTGTTTTGTTACTTAAGCTCACTAAAATCATTTGTATTCGCATTGAAACCTTCATGTAAACGTGATTTTTCTCGCTTGTAAGTTGGGTTGCATATCTCTTTCCAGAAAATTTTATTAGTTCCTTTCCTTGTTCTTTAATTATATTGACTATTCTAACACAGTTAGCTTTAAAGATTATCATGTTTAGTAGTATCATGTAGTAGCTAAAGAATAATTCTTAATTATATTGAATCCCCCGTGTAAACGCGCTTTTTGGTCCATTATATATTGGGTTGCGTACATTTTGTTTTCGTTTCAGATTTTTAACAGAATAATTTTGTATAGTCCCTTATAGTCTAGAATAAATATAAATCAATTTGTATTCGGTATGAAATCTCCATGTAAACGTGTTTTTTTTACCGAACGGCATATTGAGCTAGACAACCCGCTACACCATAAAATGTAGTACTTCTTAATAACTTTAATTAATATAGCACCCTTCTACTATAAATAATAATCATGTATAGTTTTACAGAAATTGGGTCATACCAAATAACTGGAAAACCACTTAAACTGTATTCGTATTGAGACCCCCATGTAATCGTGACCTAAGGTTGTATGTGGGATTGCCTATGTTTTACCATACTAGTTAATTGTAACATAAATTTGTGATTGTAACATACAGATGTGACAATTAAAGGAGTAACTAAAACCGTTTGTATTCGTATTGAAATCCTCGTGTAAACGTGATTTTTCTCACGTGTAGATTGGGTTGCATATCTTTTTCCAAAACGTTTTATTAGCTTAATTCCTTCTTTTTATGTGGGGTTGCCTATGTTTTACCATACTAGTTAATTGTAGCATACATTTGTGATAATCAGGTCACTGACAATTAAAAAAGTAACTAAAATCGTTTGTATTCGCATTGAAACCCTCGTGTAAACGTGATTTTTCTCACTTGTAGGTTGGGTTGCATATCTTTTTCCAAAACGTTTTATTAGCTTAATTCCTTCTTTTTATGTGGGGTTGCTTATGTTTTACCATACTAGTTAATTGTAACATACATTTTTGATAATCGAGTTACTGACAATTAAAAAAATAACTAAAACCGTTTGTATTCGTATTGAAACCCTCGTGTAAACGTGATTTTTCTCACTTGTAGGTTGGGTTGCATATCTTTTTCCAAAACGTTTTATTAGCTTAATTCCTTCTTTTTATGTAGGGTTGTCTACGTTTTACCATATTAGTTAATTGTAGCATACATTTGTGATAATCAGGTCACTGACAATTAAAAAAGTAACTAAAATCGTTTGTATTCGCATTGAAACCCTCGTGTAAACGTGACTTTTCTCACTTGTAGATTGGGTTGCATATCTTTTTCCAAAACGTTTTATTAGCTTAATTCCTTCTTTTTATGTGGGGTTGCTTATGTTTTACCATACTAGTTAATTGTAACATACACTTTTGATAATCGAGTTACTGACAATTAAAAAAATAACTAAAACCGTTTGTATTCGTATTGAAACCCTCGTGTAAACGTGATTTTTCTCACGTGTAGATTGGGTTGCATATCTTTTTCCAAAACGTTTTATTAGCTTAATTCCTTCTTTTTATGTGGGGTTGCTTATGTTTTACCATACTAGTTAATTGTAACATACATTTTTGATAATCTAATCACTGACAATTAAAAAAGTAACTAAAACCGTTTGTATTCGTATTGAAACCCTCGTGTAAACGTGATTTTTCTCACATGTAGGTTGGGTTGCATATCTTTTTCCAAAACGTTTTATTAGCTTAATTCCTTCTTCTTATGTGGGGTTGTCTACGTTTTACCATACTAGTTAATTGTAACATACATTTTTGATAATCAAGTCACTAACAATTAAAAAAGTAATTAAAACCGTTTGTATTCGTATTGAAACCCCCGTGTAAACGTGATTTTCCTCACTTGTAGGTTGGGTTGCATATCCTTTTCCAGAACGTTTTATTACCTTAATTCCTTCTTTTTAGGTGGGGTTGCTTATGTTTTACCATACTAGTTAATTGTAACATACACTTTTGATAATCGAGTCACTAACAATTAAAAAAGTAACTAAAACCGTTTGTATTCGTATTGAAACCCTCGTGTAAACGTGATTTTTCTCACGTGTAGATTGGGTTGCATATCTTTTTCCAAAACGTTTTATTAGCTTAATTCCTTCTTTTTATGTGGGGTTGTCTATGTTTTACCATACTAGTTAATTGTAGCATACATTTGTGATAATCAGGTCACTGACAATTAAAAAAGTAACTAAAATCGTTTGTATTCGCATTGAAACCCTCGTGTAAACGTGATTTTCCTCACTTGTAGGTTGGGTTGCATATCCTTTTCCAGAACGTTTTATTACCTTAATTCCTTCTTTTTAGGTGGGGTTGCTTATGTTTTACCATACTAGTTAATTGTAACATACACTTTTGATAATCGAGTCACTAACAATTAAAAAAGTAACTAAAACCGTTTGTATTCGTATTGAAACCCTCGTGTAAACGTGATTTTTCTCACGTGTAGATTGGGTTGCATATCTTTTTCCAAAACGTTTTATTAGCTTAATTCCTTCTTTTTATGTGGGGTTGTCTATGTTTTACCATACTAGTTAATTGTAGCATACATTTGTGATAATCAGGTCACTGACAATTAAAAAAGTAACTAAAATCGTTTGTATTCGCATTGAAACCCTCGTGTAAACGTGATTTTTCTCACTTGAACGTTGGGTTGCATATCCTTTTCCAAAATGTTTTATTACCTTAATTCCTTCTTTTTATGTGAGGTTGCTTATGTTTTATCATACTAGTCAATTGTAACATACATTTGTGTAATCAAGTCACTGACAATTAAAAAAGTAACTAAAATCGTTTGTATTCGCATTGAAACCCTCGTGTAAACGTGCTTTTTCTCACTTGTAGGTTGGGTTGCATATCCTTTTCCAGAACGTTTTATTAGTTCAATTCCTTCTTTTTTTTATTAATGTTAAGTAATTTAATATACTTTTAATATTGAAGATGATCAAGACTATGGTTTAGTAATGAAAAACAAGCACTTCACTCTTTTTATATACGGAGTAAAACCCGGGTGTAAACGTTTTGGCGACATAGTGGGTTGCCTATACTTGAAATACAAATAAGTAGTAGGTACCTAATTTCATCTGGTTTTTGGTCTCTATATGCCTTATATGTAAAATAAATCATTTTTAATTAATAGTTCGTCCAAAGGAAGGAAATCCTGAAAGAGAGAAAATATATATTCGTATTGGAACCACATATAAAAGTGCCTTTTAGATGTATGTTGGATTGCCTATGTATTACCAGAATGTAATTATGAAACTGTAACCCAGCCATGGTTTGTAACTAAAAAAAACACCTCACCCTGTTTATCCGTAGTAAAACACCTTGGTAAACGTACACCTTTTTTAGAGACAAAGTGGGTTGCCTATACTTTAATACAAATAATTACCACCTAATTTCATTTGTTTCTTTTTGTATCCATATGCCATATTCGTATTTGGCACAAAGGAACGAAGATCGGAAAAAAGAGAAAACAAAATCGTATTGAAACCCTCATATAAACGTGCTGTTTGTTTAGCTGCATAATGGGTTGCCTATACTCTCATAGAAATAATTATTGCTTTTAGACTTAATTTCTAACGAATTTCGATCCTTTTCAGAAGTTTACACCGAAACCCTTAACCCAAAACGGGTAATAATCACCGCAAAAATCCTAAACTCCGGCCTGGTGACCAGCGTATTTTACGTAGCTATAGGCACATGTCCCATGGATGTACCTGCAAGTTTCGGTAGCATCACCTCCAAACCGGTCCAAATTGCGCCACAGCAACAGCACATCTTCACCTTGGAGATCTACTGTGAACTTCCTCAGAGGAACTTCTACTGCTCCCTGGAAGTGTTCAATTTGAAACAGCAACTGATCGCCGTACGTAGAACGAGGTTCGAGAGGCGGGATCGGTGCATTTGCGTCTGGCACTGTCGATGTTCCTGCTTTAGAACGGATCAGGCGTTAAAATGCGATCCATTGGAGATCGAACAGTATCACGCGGCAGGATTTCAAGGTGTGAATCCGGATTAAAACCTCTATGTAAACGCTGTTTTATGTTTGATTTCCTAGAAATGTATGGAGCATAGAAATCGTCTGGTCAAATTCGGCGCCAAATTTGAATTAATTAAGCGCAGGAAATTTGATTTCTACGACTTGTATTACTCTATACATTTCTGAACTACATTTTTAGTTCTATAGTTTCTTATAATTATCTAGGTGGCATGCCCATTCCAACCCAAGTAGTGAACTATTCCGCATTTGACGATACCATTTCGGTGATTCTACATATAGTTTTATATTTTTGCCTTACCCTGTTCTATATGGGGATGCTAAAAGCCATGATTGGCTGCTGTCTCTTGCCGATCGGCTTATGGGGCTTGGACAAAATCCTGGACCTCCCAAAGAAACTTAATAAGTAAGTTTGTGTGTTTTACGCAATAAAACCCTCGGAAATAAAACTGATTTATTCAGGTATTACGAGCGGGATTTAAAGGAACAAGAAGTGGTTTATGATGCAGATGGTTGGCCCGTCCATCCAGAAACTGGGAAGAAGGTGAACGTCATCGCACCGCCCACGCAGTTTACGGTCAATGTGGTCTTTTTCTTCTTGTTTCCTTTGGCCATTTTATGGAATTTATGCAAGAAGTTGTTAGCGCCCAAGTACTCTTCCAGCGACATGTTTGCCAACCTGGAGGAATGCAAATGTAGAGTTAGCGATATTTCCTTGCTCAAAGAGCCTGAAGAGCAAAAGGAGCCAGAAGTGACAAAGTCCAACAAGTCCTTAAAAAAATAATTTCAGTATTAAAAGTGGATTATAAAGCATCATTGAAGTTTTTTTTATTCATATTATAGCCCCCATGTAAACGATATTTACTTGTCATATAGTTGATTGTTGGGTTGCCTATTTTAAACATAATTATGGCCAGGTATAATTCCACTCTTTTATACTACCAATTATTTAATATTCTCCTACCGAATAAAAATAAACTCATGGTTGTCGTCACCGGGCAAATGTAAAATAAAAATTATCATTCATAAAAAAACCTCCATATAAACGTTCTTTTTTACTTGGGTCTATAGTGGGCTGCCTATACTTTGACACAAAGTTTAATTTTCTGATGGCGTAATTTTGTCCGTCAGTTTAATAGTGTTTATCAATTTTTACATCTTTACGGTAATTTGGTTATTAAATTGAACTCTCTTAAGCCCTTTATTGCTTACCGAAATTTTATATTCGTAGTAAAACACCTATGTAAACGTAGTTTTTTCGTTTTGTGTACAATGAGTTGCCTAAGTTACCAAGTTTTATTACATACATTGAAAAAAATACATAGCATAAGTTATATAAATTACTCTCAATTTTATCGTTTAAATATATCCTTTTGTTTCTTTATGGTACCTTAGTGTACTTTTCAGCTTTTTATTCCGCTGCGGAACTATTTACGTAATGTGAATCCCGCTTCAATAGGATCAATTTGACATTGACACCCACATACATAGGTGAGGTTAGGTTAGTTCTTGTTGTTTTTGTTTATATTTATATTGAATTTTTAAAAAGCTCATTTTCTACTACAACCCCCTAGAAACTTATGCTTCCTGGTAAGTATTTCTCACTTTCTTTTGCCCTTCACACCCCTGTATATTTCCAGAGTCATAATGGTTGAGACCTGCAAAGACATTACATATGTCACCCCGAAAACCTCAATGCACAAATTCCAGGAGTCAGTCTTAGGAAAAAATCTAATTTTCCAAGTAATCAAACTGGATGGCTCGATTGTGATTTACGTAAACGAAACCACAGATCCTGCATGCAATAATCTTTATATGGCAGCAGTATCCAGGTACTCGGACACTCCCAATTCCACAGTGTTAATGGGGGGCAACGCTGAACATCCTGGTCACAGTATCGCAGGCAGAATATCGAAAAAGTTACAGAAAACTGTGTATATTAGTGTGAATGTTGATGATACAAAGTTTATGGTGCCTGCTGTCGAGAAGAGACTTTTGCAAGAGATTAATAGTGCACCCGAGAAGTTTTAGAATATTTACTGATGCATTATTGGTTGAAATGAAGATCTCTAGTTGAGTTTGAAGGGTTATTTATTTAAATTCATTAAAATATTTTGTAAGCGGGGCTTTTATTTATTAAAAAATTATAAGCATACCTTTCTTAGGGCCCTTAGTCTTAAGTTTCAGATGGAATAATTTGATTTTTCAATAGCATTATCTTTATTCGTATGAGAACCTCCATGTAAACATACTTCTTAGCACCTGTATGGTGGTATTTGGAGTATAAATGATGTAACCTTGACATTAAAATTCTTGGGAGTACAGGGTGCGTAGCATGTTTTTCTACTTTAAAGGATCATAAACATAAAACGTCATTAAAATAGCTCGAACTCTAATATAATTGAAATTATCAGAAGTACTGGATAAAGCCTGACAGCCTTTTTAAGTCGAGAACGTAGCAGATGATGTTTGACAGCAGTGTTGCCAGGTTTTACTAACTGTCACGCGCCAGTTTTGACACTAAAATGCGCCACCTTTTGACAGGACGCAAAAATTATTAAAAAATTAGCGGGAGTTTCAAATATTGGACAAATGTGGATTTCCTTTTATTCACAGTTTCCTATACCGGGTGCTGCATCTCATTACGCACCATAGGAATTACAATGCAAAAATAAAGAAATAGAAATTCCTGCTTCCCTAATTGTTTTAGCTTAAAAGTCTATAGGACCTTTTTTGTAGCAAATTAATTTTGCTATAAGAAGGAATTTTTATAAAACGAGATATTTGATTCGTGGAGGCAAAATCGTCGAAAATGTTATTTCCCTTCCCATCACCTGTTTGCTAATTAAGAAACAAACATTATCTTTTTTGAAACTTCAAAAATCTGTCATATTATGTAATAACAACAATATTTATTTGCAATAAACTACTGTACCAAGTTTAAACTAATAATTACACTATTTCATAACTATTTTATAAATAAAGCACTTACTTCCCGTGTACTAGTTCCAGAATAATAAAGTTTTATCATCTCTACTTTTTCCTGTATAGAATAAATCATTTTAGAAATTTGATACTGTAGTAAGTTTCAACAAAGATAATGTTTGTTTCCTAATTACTAAACAGGTGATGGAAAGAGAAAAGGGAAAGAACATTTTCAACAATTTTGCCTCCACGATTCAAATATCTTGTTTTATAAAAATACCTTCTTATAACAAAATTAATTTGCTACAAAAAAGGTCCTATAAACTTTTTAGCTAAAGCAATTAGGGAAGCAGGAATTTCTATTTCTTTATTTTTGCATTGTAATTCCTATGGTGCGTAATGAGATGCAGCACCCGGTATAGATATACATATTTATTATTTTATTAAATATAATAGTAATTACCTAATTTTAATTTGTTTTTTTTTTGTAATCAGAAACAAATGTGTTTAAATACTCATATACTTTATTTTAAAAAAATATGGGAATAAAATAAATGGGAATTCTACAAAATAACTTTTCTCATAAAAATAATGACAACAAAAATATTACATATTTCTAAATTAAATATTCTAACATATTTAACAAAAAAAAACATCCTATATATAAAGCAAAATCAATCAATTTCAATTCAAAACACAAACTACAAACAATAATGTTGCCGCCATGTCAACTGTCAACATGACAACTGTCACGGTTTAACGGTTGACGAGCAAAGTTGTCATAAGCATCTGTAGTGCTTAAGTCCAGTTTACGCTCACGCTCATGCAAAGGCGAATGGCAGACGATCCCTTTTGGTAGTTGGATTTGTTTATGAAATTAATCGTATTAAGAACCAACCAAAACCAATGCTTCTTTTGACTAGTCTACAATCAAGGTGCACGATACAAAATACAAAAGCGCCACTTTAGGCGCCCGGCGCATGTACCAAAATTTTACACGCCATTTGAAATTTAAAAGCGCCCCTTTGGCACACCTGGCAACCCTGTGTCAAAGTTGCGGCAACTTTGAATGAGATTAATGTGAATCCGATATACTCTAAATATATGCAACCCAACATACACCTATTAAATAAGAAGCTTACGGGTATGCAGTATTCATAGGAATAAAGACAATTCTTTTGAAAATTAAAGTGATTTTCTTGAATTTACGAGCTGAAGTCCTAACAATCTTAGGCTATTACTTTTTATTTTATAGAAGGGCATTTTCATGACATTAACATTTAATTATTTATTTCATTTTCACAAAAACAAACCTTAAAAGAGACTAATAACCTCCATAAATCGATTCTGTAATTCATTATTAATGTCTGGACAAAAAATTAAATAAAATCCCTTGGGTATTTTGAGGAGATAATGGCAATAAATAACCGGAGGCGCGGACTATAAATGGCTTCCAGTCAAACGACATATGCTGCGTTCTCGATTTGAGGTTAGCTTCACACACATATAACAACAGCAACAAAAACAGCTGACAGAGATTTTGTATTTAGCGATTTTCTCGCCTCCCACAAAAACGTAAGGAAACTGATAAAACTGTGGAAATTCGCGTGAAAACTTGCCATAGGGGCCATGTGACCCTGTTATAAACCGAATCGGGTTTTTAAAATTCTAGTTGTTTGAATGTTAAATCTGGAAAAATGATGCCTATATCAGATAATCAAGATTTAGCATGTTTTCTTGTTACGAAGCATTCCACTTGGAAGGGCAAGTAAGTATTTGTTGTAGATTATATACTAAAATATATTTCCTTTCCTGTAAGCGTGATAATTAATAATAAATCGCTTATAAAGGTAGCATAGAAGTACTTACTTTTTCGGGCGAGACAAGTCTGTCTTAAAACCTTCTTAGGAAATGTAATTTATCAAAACCATACAGAATCTTTGCAAATATACAATATGCCATAAATTTGGCTAATATTGTCTTTCTTTGTTAACCCATTAGTACAACCCAGGGTACTTTTTAGCCAAAAAAATAAAAAAAATACATGTCATTGTGATAATATCTATATTCTTAACAAAAGGATATATAAAACCTATATTCTAATTCTAAAGATAACTTAGATATAGATATGTACTCAGATGAGTACAATGGTAACTTGGCAGACAAAACAACTTTTTTATTTTACAAAAGAAAACTTATTTTAATGAGAGTGATACATTATAAAACAGGTTCGTTCCAAACAAAGTGTTACTTGACATTTTATGCAAGCCCATCTAGCTCTTTGATGACACACAGTGCACCTTGATTGCTTTTCCAGTTTGCGTGGGAAGTGACCACCTTCGTGTTGTCTAATCGTTTGAAGAACTTGAGCAGCAGGTCTCTGTTTCACAAACCGTGATTTGCCAAAGCAATTCAAGTAATGCAACACAATATGTCTTTGGAATCCAGGCAAATCCATTTTCTCTGCTGAGACTAATTGATGTAATCTCCATGAATTTACAACTGACATATTTACCATATATAGGGGTAAACAGGCACCACCACCACCACTTTTTACCGCGAATATTGATTTGGTAATTGCTGACTGCTTGGTCGTAAAATTTATTTATTTATTCATGCCAAAAAGTATAAAGCTTTTACACAAGTCAGTCAAAAATATAACTCCAAATAAAAGTATTAAACTGTAAAATTCGTTTTACCTAAGAACAAAAATAAAACACATATAAGCCTAAAAAGTAATGCTTAAAAACACTTAACACTAAAAGTCAAGAGACCCAGCCTATGCAATAGCACTGAAATTTGAGCTCAGGAATTCCTCAAATGAATAAAAAGCATTGGTGACTAAAAAATGTTTTACCTTTGTCTTATAAGCATTAAGAGGCAAATCCCTAACGGAGACCGACAGGACATTAAAGAACTTAATTCCATAATAAGACACGCCATTACGGGTACACTCAAGTCTCCTAAATGGTGCCACCAAGGAGCCGCTATTTCTGGTGTCATGACTGTGAGTGCTAGCATGAGTCACAAACCTGGGTAGGTTTTCCCTAATGAATACAAGGTACAGAAGTGTGAAGGCCCTTTTAAGGATCTTAAGATTTTATCGGAGTGGTGTGCTGCAAACAGGCTTGTATTTAATGTGGGCAAAACCTTTATTATGGGATTTAAGTGTGACGTTCAGGGCCTTATGTTTAGTGAAAACTCCCCCTTGCAAAACAAAGAAAGCTGTAAGTTCCTTGGTATTACTATTGATGGTCGCCTTCGCTTCGAAGATCATATCCTAAATCTTGCATCAAAATTATCCTCTGGATGCTTTGCAGTAAGAATGGCGGGGCATGAGCTGGGAGGGGTAGTTGCACGTTCAGTGTACTTTTCTCTTATTGAGTCCCACCTTCGTTATGGCTTGCCTTTTTGGGGTTTAAGCAACAAGGGATTATTAAACATAATTTTTGTGATTCAAAAAAAGGCAGTTAGATACCTATGTTCCGCTGGGTTAAGAGATTCTTGTAAACCTCTCTTTATATCTCAAAAAATCCTAACTCTTTTTTCTCTTTTTATCTTAGAAACAGCTACTCTTATTCATAAATGTCCTAAACCTCCCTCTAACACTGGTCATATGACTCGCCAGGTTAACGATTTTCCCTTACCAATCCCTACATCCTCCCTCACGAAGAACTCACTTATATACCTCAGCAAAAAAATTTACAACCATGTTCCTCTATGTATCAGACAAATTTTAGAAGTTAAGAGATTCAAAAAGGAATTAAAATCACTTTTATTATCCAGGGCATATTATAGCCTTGACGATTTTTTTAATGATACCTTTTAACCTGTGCTCTGACATCATTTTAGTGTTTTAGTTTTGTTTCCTGTTAAATAATGTAATTTACTTCTTCTAAATTCTGTTTTATTGACAGCTTTACTTATTTTTTAATGAAATTTATCAAAAAGATGCTTTTTTTTCTCAATCTGTTTTGTTATGATTAATTTTGGTAATGTGTGTGAATTTTATGGTAAAGTGTTTTAGAAGTTATGTTTGTTTGAAATTTAAAGTGAATTTGGAATTTTTTAGTTTTTTTAGTTTTTAGGATGCTTGTACACAAGATTTTGTTGTCTTACGTAATATAGCACATTTTCTTTCTTTCTTTCTTTCTTCTTGGTAAGGTGAGAACTCTCAGAACCCTGAAGTGGACCCTACAACAATCCCTGTATCCAATCTGCGCAATCACTCGCAGACATCGACGTTGCAATGCAAAAATCCTGGGCATATGCGCTGAATGACCCCAGTTTAGTAACTTATACGTCATTAGAGAGTGAAAATATCCAAAGTAAGCTGTCCTGAGAGTACCTGCGGAGACAGACCCAGACAAATTACGAATCAGGAAAGTACACCTTGATAATTTGGTTGACAATTCATCTATGTGACCTTGCCACGTCAAACCACTATCCAATCTAACACCCAGAAAATCCACAGACACACCTAAAGATTGTTGCTGGGAATCAACGTCCCGAAGGGGAAAAATTATATTTTGAGTTTTGGACTCATTTAAGCACAATCTATTGGAAACGGCCCAGTCTCTAAACTGAGAACAAGATTCTTGAGCCTTGAGCGAAATGTTTGCCCAACTCCTATTAGGACACAGGGATGTAGTATCATCAGCATACAAATAGAAAGTGCAATCAGGGTGACAAGTTGGTAGGTCATTAACAAATATAAGAAACAGGATAGACCCGAGAACGGATCCCTGAGGCACTCCATGCTCAATCGACAAACTCTGAGACCTACATCTCCCAAAACAAACAAACTGACTTCGGTCACTCAAGTAGGACTGTAGCAGTGACAGACTTCTCGAACAAAATTTGTAGTGGTTGAGCTTTTGAAGAAGAATATTATGCTCCACACAATCAAAAGCCCTAGATAAATCGTAAAATGAGGCTTGGGAGTACAGAGCACTTTCAAATCCGTCAAGCACCACGTCACACAGGTTCTGGACCGCACCAGTGGTGGAGTTTTTCTTTCTAAACCCATGTTGGTTCACATAAAATAAAGAGTTTTGTTCAAAATACTGCTCTATTTGAGTCTTGAGTAAAGATTCAAAAATCTTTCCAATGATAGGCACCAGAGAAATGGGACGGTAGTTTTCAACATCCACTTTTGAACCCTTTTTGTAAATAGGAATGACCTTAGCAATTTTAAGACAGGATGGAAATGTGCCCTCAAAGATAGCCAGGTTGATTAGTTTGGTCAGGGGAACAATAATTAAATTCTTAATAGTCTTTATGAGTCTGATATTCAAATCATATGGATCATTGCTTGCACTATTCTTCATGCCATCAATCACCTGACGGACCTGGATGAAAGTAACTTCGGCAAAGGAAAAGCCGGGTCCGCAAGGGCCAGTCAAATAAGCTAAAGGATTTTTGGGAGGCAGAGGAAGAGTCTCTTTTAGTTTGGCAGGAACATTCACGAAAGATTCATTAAAATGGCTGGCATTAATATCACTCAGCTCCGATTCCTTTACGCTAGGGTTCAGAGCTGTAATTACCCGCCACATTGCCCGGACAGGGTTACTTGACTGGCTAATGAAGTTGTCATTGACCTTTCTCCTCCTTGTCTGAATTTCAAGCCGGTATTTGATACGGTAGGTGCGGATAGTATCACTTGATATCAAATTGGGGTATTGTTGACTAGCCCGTCTTAAGAAACAGAGCCGTTCTCTCATCTCCCTGAGAGACTCATCAAACCACTTAGAAGCAGCTGAGCGCCTGGCGGTATTCGCTGATTTTGACTTCAGTGGAAAACACATTAAATAAGCCTCGCTCGGAGATTTAACAAAAGAATTAAAAGAGATATCAACATCACTAGTATTGCCTATGAAGTCCCAATCAAAGTTCTCCACCGCATTATAAAAATTTAACAATCCCCAATCTGTTATAGGGCGGTAACATATACGAACAGCGTCACCTCGAACGGGGATGCTCTGTTTAAATTGAAACACAATTCCCAAGTGATCAGACAATGATGGATCACAAATATTAGCATTACAATTGGAACTGGAGACAGTTGTAAAAATATTATCCAGACAATTTGAACCCCTCGTAGCACCTCTAGCAACTGGATAAAGCCCAAAGCAAGAAAACAAATCAACAACCCTCCTCGACTGTGTCTGGTTTAGATTAAACTTAACATTAAAGTCACCAGTGATGACATATTTTTTGTTAATTGTTAAGCTAGCAAGAAAGACCGTCCTTAAAAATCTCTCCCTCGTCCATTAAAAATGGCTGAGGAACATCAATTTTTTCTTTTGCAGCAGTTGACCAACGTTTGACTCTTGACAAAGGTTCAAATTTGTCATAATTTGTTGCTAAAGTTACAACGCTATTATCCTTCCACGTCACAAATAAAACATGAGAATCACTATCATAC
Source organism: Anthonomus grandis grandis (assembly GCF_022605725.1). Lineage (NCBI taxonomy): Eukaryota > Metazoa > Arthropoda > Insecta > Coleoptera > Curculionidae > Anthonomus > Anthonomus grandis. Next base: position 34,083,328 of record NC_065550.1, on the reverse strand, counting down.
CTATACTCATAAGAACCACATTCCTTTTTTTGAAATAGTTTGTTGTTCGTCAGTGGACATTTTTTGGTCCTATTTTCCCTAACAGTGCCTGTGGTCCTCTGGCCTTTTTCTCTAAGTGTTTTTAGAAGGTCCAAACTAGTAAAGTACACAGTATGGTCCGAAGGGACTGCAATGTTTTCTAAGAGGTCTAATACTACCGTTGATCCTAAGGGTAATTTTGAAGCTAAAGCGGGATTTGACGACTTGGCACCGCAATACGTATCAAAGGAATAACAATATCCTGTGGAGCTGGTCAACATCCAGTCCTTATAACCAAAACGGGTAGACTTGCCTTTTATAAATTGTTTTGAGGGATGGTACCCAAAATATTTCACCATAGCTTCATCTGTTGAGAGCTCCTCGTGAAAGATGCCCTATTGCAAAAAATTTTGATTTAGAAGATCTACCGAAGGGCGCAATTTTGCTAGTTTGTCATTCCCGTCCAAATTATTATTATTGGCCAAATGAATATATCTTGAAAACGATTTCTAGGCATGGAATTTGCTATAAAGGGCACGCCAACGTCTTCATCAAGGCTCCAATAGAGACGCTCACGGGAAAGCTTGTGATATCCAGTAAATAACAAAATTGCAAGAAACAATTTTATGTCGGCTCTAGAAACGAAAAAGACATGATTATTTTTTTGAGAGGAATATAAGTTTGTTTCATGTACAATATGGTCTACAATCTTGTCATCAAATATTTTTTCAAAGATTTCAATTGGAGTACAATCCTGTAAGTCGCTTTTGACTATTTCTAACGGATCAGCGGCCCCAGGCGTTGATGGTAAAGATATATCAATAATATTTTGAGTCCATCTGGGTTCACTGGATTTTTCTTTTTTTCGCAACGATTGACCAGCATCTTCTAGTTTGATACCTGCAGAGCCTTTTAGTAGATTTTGGCGCAAAACATCACTAGTATCTTCATTCTCATCCACATAGTGTACCTCAATTTGACCTGGGATATCCCTAGGAAACTGGCTTACTGCATTCTCTTCAACCAAATCATCATCTATATCCTCTTCGTCAGTCTGACTGTCAGGACCAGGTGGTATTATAATGATATCAGCTGGAACGTTCTTATTTGTGGAACAGATATCTTCTAGGGCAGCTCCAAGCCTTTGATACCTTTTACCATAAAAAATTGAGGTGGGAATTGGCACATATAGGCATCGTCATCAAAATCCATTTTTTGTTATCAGTTCTAGCAATTAAAAAAATATTGTTAGGCGACAGAGCCAAAGACATATTTTCTATGTTTTTTTGTAAACAATTTATTAGACCATATTTTATCATATATGAATTTTTTTACTTTATATAAATTAGGACCCAAAACATTTTTCCTAAAACAGACACTGAGTGCCCACTGGTTGGACACGTTTAAATGTCTACATGAAATTATACTTGTTTCCAGATCCCTATATTTCACGGAAATTTGCTAATCCATTTAAACTTCATAAAGCTCACAATAATTTTAGGCAATGAATTTATAACATTTCTTTCTTTCCAATTAAATAAGTCAAATACATTTAAATTATATGTTACATACAAAATGACTACAATAGGAGGTTGATTCCCATAAAATCCACCAAAAATATCACAAGATTCTGGACTATGGCACCAACCGCAGAAATGTATATACCTTAGTAATGTAAGGCCTATATGACATAATGAAGAAATTAGGACTATGAGGATAAACAGAAATAAAATTCCTCAAGACTATCTGAGTATAAATCTGCAGTAGTAGGTGATTAAATTCCTGTGTCGAGGCTATATGCAACTGTACCAAATTCAGAAAGGTGGTAAATATACTACTATCATTGTTCAAATTTGTAATTGTTTAAATAAAAGTCTACAACTGTCACTTTCGATTTGTGTTAAACAACATTTTTATCACAGTTTGTTGTATTTTAAAGACTTGTACCTAATCTGTTGCACGTCCCCACCATAGATTATATTACCATATTTGGAAACCATCAGTTTTTTATGACAGAGTCAATAATTCTTAAAATATTACCGAGAAGCAGCTTGTTTAGCGGGACCTAGTGTGACACATAGTCAAAGGCCTTTGAGAGATCACAGAAAATTATAGATAGCTTGATATTTATTGGTAAATAATTACACAAGGTGCTTTAACGCATCAAAAATATATATAAAAAATATAATAAAATAAAGACAACACTAGTAAATATAGTTATAAAACTCATTAAAATAATATAAACCCAGCTTATTACTCAAACATATCTTATATACAGCAAATATTAAGCAAGATACTAGGAACCTTAAAGATCAATAAAACCATTACTAAAGTACTTGTCAAGAGAATAAAATAGCTTTGCAATGAGATAATTTTTAATTTTCTTTATAAAAAGTCTTCCCGATAGTAGTCTGACATGGAGTGGCAGAACATTGTATAACACAAAATTAGAATTATAACGAGCAGGATAATTATGTATGTCTTACTGTACTGTATAAGTATCAATGTTCTTAATGATATAGGTCAGACAATGTAAAATAAAAATATATGGAAATGTAAGTATGCCAAGATCAGAAAAGCAATGTTGACTAAAGTCAGGATAACATATTCTTGAAATAACATGCACACATCTTCTCTGCATGTCAAAGATTCTTGAAGCCTGTGCAGAATGGTCCTAGTTTAAAATTACATAACTCATGAACAGTGTTGGAAATACTTCATATTAAATAGGTTATTTGAGCAAGTTTGGAGGTAGTGAGAGCAGTATGACTATGTCACTAGAAATTATACTTTACACTCTAGAAATATGTGATTTAAGTCACACATTTATCGGGTTGTTTAATTTTATTGAGATGGGCTAAGTAACTAGTTCATTCTTATAATTGTTGTTGGACTCATTAAGGTTTTCATGCCAGTACTTGGAAGGTATCTTTGTAATTAACTTTAACTAACAGTAATTTATTTTTATCAGTATTTATTCAAACATTTTCTCATGGTTTGTTCCATTTAGTTGCTATAGCTTTTTTTAATATTATAGCAATATCAGTAAAACAAAATGAAACGATGATATAGGAGATGACTGAAAAGGGAGTCTGATAAGGGTTCTCCTTGACTTACTCCATTTTTGGCTAGATTTTGTTATAAAAAGTAATATAAAAAGAAAGCATCTCTATGTCATTATACAATACAAAAACTATACCCACTACTTATTATCATAAAATAATAATAAAAAACCTTCTCTCTCAAGTTTTCTGGTATCATTGACTTTTTTCCTTAGATACAAAAGAATATTCTCTATCGGAAGCAGAGGTATCACCACTTACAACCCGTCCACCTTCGATGTGACGAACAAATGGCCCTACAATGAATTTTACGGCATCCAAGCGATTAAAAGTGCCCAAAACGAGTTTCAGATAACGGTGAAAAAAGACAAAAAGATCAACAAAATGATATTTTCCACCGATCACAGGATAAGCCTCATCACCGAAACGATGAGGTTTAGGAGCCTGTTTGTGGAGAAACCTCGGGAAATATTCGTAAGTACTTCACTCGTTTAATCAAACGACTTAATATAACATTAACTCGCAGAGGTATCAAGCTTATAAATATCATTGGTCGGACATAAAACTTCCCACTTTACTGGAAGTGACCCCGTATTCCTTGGATCAGCTTGATCCCACCAGCAACACCATTCTTGCCAGTTATACGTATAAAAATTTCGAAGGTATTTGCACGGTCAATGATTACCCAGGTAATAATAAGCTTGTTTCGTGTGGAATTTTTGATAATATTTTAAACTTGCTTCAGGCGGTTTTGTAATAGTTTGCGGTGGATTCGGACGTTTGCATTTATTCCAATCGGCGGATTTCGAAGAAATTAAAATCAAAATTATGGAGAGCGCTTCTTCATTCTTGGGGGTCAATGTTAAGGTGCTAGGACAGCCTATCAGTTTAGAGGACTTCCAGAGGCAGAGATTTGGGAAATATAGGTACAGACACAACATCTCACGAACTACAGGGTGTTTTAAACACTTTTAAACGCCTTGTAGATCTTGAGAACACCAAAGACTTATACTGTCGTGCTACAACAGGTCGTAAGTGATGAACTTTGAGATTTTTGTCTATATTTTATCTACTAACTAAGATCTCTTTGTATAGAAATTTTAAAAGTCGTATTTATAGTTTAAATAGCAAAAATAAGCTAAAGAATTTGTTAATGAGGCGAAAACTGGGTTAAGTTGCTAAAGAAAAATTACGAATTTAAAAAATGCTTTTTCATAATTCCCCTAGAAAGAAGATGCAGCTGTATTAGAAGAACCAGTAGAATTCGTAAAAGAAATGTAGGAATCCTGTTAAAAATAGAAATGAGCATTCAGCGTTTTTTCAACAATGTTTAAAAATGAAACAAATTATGCTTTGAAGGTGAAAATATTTTCTTTAAAAGTTTTTCTAGAAAAACTGAAATTTAAGGGAGAAAATGCTTATTTATATCCCTAATATCAAGAATGTTACAGACTTGAAAATTGGAATACAGATTCTTCTGATAAAATCATGTGATATATGCTAGAGAGTTTCTTTAAAAAAAATGTAATATTAGTCTTGGAAGTTAAATTATTATTTTCTAAATTAAAATAGAAAGAGACCAAATGCTCTAAATGTTATAGATTTCAAAATTGGAATATACATTCTACAAAAAAAAAAAATTGGTCACCTATTTTAACGTTTATGTATTCTTTTTTTTAAATGAAACGAATTAGACCTTGAAGTTGAAAATATTTTCTTTTAAAAAAATTGTAATTGGAAGAAAAAATGCTCATATCGCTGAATTTAAGCAAATTAGAGACCTGCAAATTGGAATATAGATTCTCCTAATAAAATCGTTTGTTACATGTTTCAACGTTTCTTCAAAAAAATTAAAAAATTAGTCATGGAAGTTAAATTATTATTTTCTAAATGAAAATAGAAAAAGGGATCCAGATAGTCAGATCTCTGAAACCGTGAAAGTTATAGCTTTGAAAATTGGAACGTACATTCTACTAGAAATATTGGACACATATTTCAGCGTATTTTTCAAATATTAATTTTTTTTTTCATAAAAAAATCATTAATTTTTTTGAGTGACAACCTAATTTTTGGTTTGATTTTTATAGGGTCTCGTGTGACCGAGGGCATCGTTTTTTCATTATTTATTCAATGTTTTCTTTAGCTCATAACCTCGAATTTTTTGGCTTATTATCTGACAAAGGATTTTTTTTTAAATAAAATATTGTGATTTTTTTTGTTGAAAATTCAAAGCAAAAATCGCTGATTTATCAATTGATTTTTGCTTATTAAACTGGTGAAAGTAGGAAAATAACTGACAGTCAGATATTTTCAAAATATCAGTAAAATTTTGGGAAAAAATTGTGATTTTTTTTTTAATTCTCTTTATGAATCAAGATTTGGTAAAAAACCAGTGATCAATTTATTTATTTAATTTATTTTGTTTTTTGGCTATTCCAGAAATATAAGGAATTTAAGCGAAAACAAAATATAAAATTAAAACGACTTTTGTCCTTTAAAATGTGAGCTCTGTTACACTGGCCACTTTTAACTATAAGAATGCCCTAAGTGGGTAGGCAACACTCCATACGCCAACCCCCAATACAGTGGTTTTGTACTTGGAAAAAACAGGACAAAATTTATTTAATTTTTGTGAATTATTTGATTTAATTTTGATGTTCAAAAAAAAATCTTTTAAACTGTCCTTTTTTGATTTAAATAAAACCTTGACTTTCTGACTGAAAACTATCCATGTCAAACAACCTTTATGAATAAAATATTAAAGAAAAATGTTTTTAGTGTCTTTTTTGACGAAAAATATTTTTTTTTACATATTTGCGTGAATTTTTTGACTGGCAAATTAAGCTTTTTAATTTTTTTAATAACTGACTATTTTTGACTGATTTTCTTTGACATTTCTAACATTTCAGTGATTTTGTTAACTGACAACCTGAAATTTTAATTTTTTTTAACTGTTTTCCTTATTTTATTTTTAGTTTCTGACTGACTAACCAATTTTTATTTTTTTTAAATTTTTTATTATTCATCTTCATAAATGAAGAAATATACAAACATCTCATACAATTTCAACATCAGCAATATTTTAACAACTTAAGTACATAATAAAATTGAGCATATTTTATAATAACTATCACTATAATTTAAAAAAAAAAATCTATAACTATTATTTCCTTGCGCAAAAAACTTCCTATATAAGCAAAAAATGAGTTTACACACAATAATAATAATAATCATTAATGAATGTTTATATAGTATATCATTTACTACATGTAAAAAATAGCATTACAATAATTAAGGATATATAAAGTAAATCACAAATTTCACATTGGAATGTAATTTTGTAAATATTAAATTTCACTATTTAGGAAACGAAGCATTATAATTTTAAAAACTAAAACATAAAAATAATTGATAAAAATATTTCAGATAACATTTGCTTTTTTTTAATACAATATAAAAGAAATTCAATATTTATTTTACTAATAAAAATATACAAAACAATTTTTATATAATATTGACATTTTATATATAAGACATTTTAAAAGGGCTGGGCACACATTGCAAACATTTATTTTAAGACTAAAATTTAATATTCTTAACCTACAAGTATAAACTTTGTATTACAGAATATATGAATTATAAAAAAAATATATTAATACGACTTCTGTAAGGCACCGATAAATATATCATTATATAAAATCAAAATTCTGCACCTAGACGGAATGATTCCAACGGTTTAGGCTATAACTAATTGCTCTTTGATTGGCTTTAATTAAATTTCTTACCTTTTCGACTGTGGGTTTAGGCACATTTAAACTAAAGCCCAAAATTTTTCAGTTTACTATCATCTAAATACAAATGTTTGTACTGGAGCAAAAGAGAGTTCATGTGTGGTGATAGCGGAGTATTTTCGATGGCGTCTCGCCGACAAGCTTCTACCCAAGGAACCAAATTTTGATCATTAACTTCTTCAGTGGCACTCTCTAAGTCAATCACTGAAGAGACCATTTTGCCATAATAAGAAACGTCTACATTAAAAATATCAGCAAGAAGGTTTTGAAATGGATCCTTATATATCTGGCCTATAGCTTCTTCTTTTTCATAAAGAAACAAAATAGCCCTGCAAACGTCTTCAACATGAACGGTATTCACCTTTAGATCTTCATTCCATAAAAGTTTCATTGTTTTTTTAAGTTCTTTGTAAATAGCTGCTGCTAAAATGCGAGGCGTGATATAATGTTTATCTCCTAGACCATACACTAGAGGAAGACGCAAAACCGTGTATTTTAAGTTTGGAATTTCACTTAGTTGAGCTTCTACCTCTTTTTTCCATTTAGCAATAAATCCCCAAGGCTCCAATGGGTCTGATTCTTTATGAGGAACCTTATCGTAAGAATTCATGTTGCCTGAAGATAGTTCAATATACCTTCCAACATTCATAAGAGCAGCCTGTTTTGCACAATTTATACTAAGGAGTTTAAGGATTCCTTCTTGATACACCGGATCAGTCTGGCCAGGTTTCGTTTCACCAGCACAATTTACTACGAGATCCCATGTAGAGCCATCAGAAAGACTAAACGCGCTTTTACAAGACTCTTTATTTATAAGATTAGCACTCTTAAATTGTACCAATTTAATAACCAATTGTAACCAAGCTACTTGGGGTGGTACTTTATCCACTACTACAATGGAATTAATCAAGCCATTATCTAGTAAGTATGTTACCAGGTTTCGTCCAACGAAACCACAACCTCCTAATATTAAAACAGTGAGCTTGGCCATTACTACTGGATACTATACACAAATAATTTATTGTTGCAGAATTATCTATATAATTATATTTTTAAATTTAACTCTATACTATCGCAAAACTGGCATGAATCACAGGAAATGAACAATGAACTCTACGAAATTATTACGTTACGACTGCAAGTTACTTTTCCATTTTGTGACAGTTTTTAATGACAGTTTCTTCAACTCACATTTTTTAAACATTTCTTTTGATTTTCAAGCTATCTTTTTTGACTCATGACTTTTTGACTTTTAATTTTTAACGCGTTTTTGATTATTTTTTTTCCTAATTAATTTTAGAACTTATCAACAAGAGTTATACTAGACTTTCTGAATTAAATAATAAATTAAGCCTAAAAATTGAAAATATTTTCTTTAAAAAAATTGAGAATTTAAAAGGTGAAAATGCTCGTATCTCTAAAACTAAGAAAGTTAGAAACTTGAAAAACAAATTCTTCTAATAAAAGATAAATGTTTAAAGGAAAAAATTTATTATATTTCTGTGAATTAGTGTTTGTTTAATTCTTGAAGGCCCTGTATAAAATAGTAACCTTTTTATAAATGAAATGTAACATCAAATTTTTTAGTGCTCCTCAGTGCAACTATAGTAAAAAAGAGAAACCACATGTTAAGGAATTTTTTATTGAAATTATCACAGTATTTAAGCACCAAATATTTCGAAACCTTTAATGTTTAGGCTGGGTAAATCTTCGTCAATAAAACCTACCTTTATTTACGATGTAGAATCCGAAAATCAAATAATAAGGTGTTAAAAAAAACATAACTTTGTTATGTTTCTGCACTTTGAAACTCTCTGCAAGTCATGAAAATGATTTTAAAAGACAGATACTTCTAGAACGCCTTTGATGATCCCACTTTTTATTTTACTCTGTTGTTTACCATAATAGTCCTTGTCGCATGTCGTGAATAACCCTGTACTTTAAATATATGAAAACTCCGATACGACCTCTTGTCTTAGCACGGCAGTATTATTTGCATTAAGCAATCCAGTGATCTAACAGTTACATTTCAGCGATGATGAATATTTGACCTCGGCGGCGGAGTTTAATGTACAAAAAATCCATAAAGTGAGACATCCGGAACCGGTGCGTCGCATTTTGTGCCTGTCCGAGTTCTGTCTGCTGGAACGCGACCCGCAAACCTACAGTATTTGTACTTTACAACCATTATGTGATATTTTCGCTTTAGTACGGGATTGTGATAATCCGCAACAATTTAGTATCGAGTACGTTAACGGACAAATTAGATCCTATTCTTCCACTGATAGGTGCGCAATTCCCTCACGTTTATTACCTTGAAATTCAATATTTTTTTTTTCATAGAGATTCTCTCTTAGCCTCGCTGTTGGACGGGGTGAGAGCCTCGGGTAATAAAGACGTTTATATTACCATGAGACGCACCCCCCGAGGTTTACGTTTGGGGCCCTTGCACATACCGGTCGAGGAAGAAGTTGAAAGTTTGCATTTGAAGCTGTTTCAGAGCACGTTGCCCAATATGACCCTGGCTAATTGCGTGAGGAGGTTTAACGCGAATATTTCTTACAGCGGACTTTTGTATAGTGTGACCCAAGAGGTATTTTCAAAAATGTTTAGGAGGGATTTAATTGGTGCGTGTTGTTTTTTGTCTCCCTAGGGAATATTTTCGGAAAACAAGGAGAAGCTGATAATAGCGGCGTTGCAGGCTTTAGTGGCCCGCGAGGGCGATCAAAAAACCATTTCGGACGAGGAACTGGAGTGTCAATTTCAGGCGCTCAGGAGATTGGTGGCCAGCAAGATCGGATTTGCCGCTTTCACCAAATTATCCGGGTAAGTTGTTTTATTATTTATTCAATTCCAGTATTATCGTTTTCCAATGAGTGTCATTGATATTATTAACACGGTTTTATTAGCTCGGGTTGTATGTATGTAAAGAAACTTTGAGCATAATTTTCACTGGTTTCTAAAAGTCTGATCCACCTGAAACTTTGCACAGGTACCAAGGACCGATGACAAAGCAATAATTTGATAACAGTTTCTTATTATCCTTATTAGAACTGCCAGGATTAATAAATTCTTTTTTATTTACAATAACACACAACTTTGGTTAACCTTCAAAAACAATCTGTGATCAATGACATTTAAACGGGCTTGTCTGTAGTTGCACGAACGGCCAGCAGATTTTGCTTAGTTGTACGTGGCATTAATTGTATTTTCTATTTATCACATTATACTTATACTTTTTAATTACAAACAGTTTTTTTACACTAGTAGAAGGTCGGAAAATCAATTATAAAAATATAATAAAATTTAAGTGATTAACGGAATAATTTAAATCAATGTAAAAAGCGTGGGGTGCGTGATATACTAAATATGACAATTATTCTATTGGCAACTATCTATGAGATAAGAGTTATGAAAATGAAGTAAAATACACCCCACGCTTTTTACTTTGATTTGAATTATTCTGTTAATAACTTAAATTTTATTATGATTTTTTTTGAGGTAATTAATTATGATTGATTGTCCGACCTTCTACAGTAACAATGGATAATCCGAACAGAAAGTTGGCAGACCCCGTTCCGTTTACCAAAACTTTCGGATTATAGGATTCATAATAAATGATTTCTATAATCCGACACGTTCGGTTTATAGATAATTTTCTTCACCATATAAATACACTATCACCATAAAACATATTTGTACATAATTGATTTATTTATGTGAAAACCTTTATTTATGTGAATACATAAATGCATATTTCAAAATAAAAATAAACTTAGCAGGAAATCAAACAAAAGATTCAGTAAAAATTTATCTAACAAGAAAAATAATTACGATTTTTAAAGAAAACAGTTAACTGCATACATAATATGGACATACTTCATTGCCTCTTAATATTTTCTTTAGATAAAATTGTCCTGAATGAAATGAGTTTTTTGAACAGGTTTTTTGATGCTTAGATCGACAGCCTTCTGTCGAATTCTTCTTAGATGGATCACTTCATGCAGTGGCGATTCATTTTCTTCCGCCGAACATAGACACTTATCAAATGAGATCACCGTTTCTTTGCTGGACATTTTCTGTATAAGTTCATCCTCGTCATCAGGTTCCTAATTTTCTCCTGAGAAATGTCGCAGGAGTTTAGGAGGATCATTGCTAATAAGCAATGATCTCATCATCTTCTAAGATCTCTATATCCAAATTTTCCTCGTCATCACCTCTTGCCCATTTTTCAACTTCTGTTTTATCTATCAGATTATCAGCACGATTCACTTTGTTCACTAACTCCACTAGATCAGGTCTTTCATCTGACAAAATAGAATCACATATTTCTCCTCATAAAGCATGCAGGGGTATCAAACTTCTTTATCCCATTCATTCATGAAAGAAGTTGACACCACGATTTTCTCACCAGTTTTTCAGGCACTTGCTTCCAAGATTCGGCTAATGCAAACACAGCATCCTTTAGCGACACATTCTTTAAACATTGCGCAATGTTTTCATCATCTTGTACGTACAAGTACCTCTTGCAGCAGCCTTTTTCGATATGTGACTTATATTTTGGATCACATTCTGGTCCATCGGCTGAACCAAGGCAGTGCAGTTAGATGGAAGAAACATGACTTGAATATTACCATGATGGCTGGCTAGTTCTTGACCTGGTCTGTGAGCTGAAGCATTGCCAGTATTAAAAGGGCTTTGTGCACTCGCACAAGGCATATAAATGTAATTCGGTCTTTACTGATTTTCCGACCCGGGGCACCCTTTTCGTCTGCGTGTACTTATGTCTTTTCAGGAAGGCGGCGCCAGTATAATCGTTGTATATCGTATCGTATCGTATAATCGTCATCGATTCGTCCGCGTTATAGATTTGCTCTGAAGAAAGACCGAGTTGCTCCATTTTTTGTTTGAGTTCTATACGAAAAGCATTTTCGTCACTCGACAGCTTTTCCCCGGTAACTTTCAACGAGCGGATCCCAAATCTGTGTTTGAAGCCTTGAAACCATCTTCTGCTAGCTTCGAGGCTGACTCCTTCGTCATTATTCATTTCTGTGAAAAATTGGCGAGCCTTTTGAAGTATGATTGCTTCGGAAATTGGTGTGCTCTCTGTTGCAAAAACCATGTATACACTGCATCTTCAATAACAGACAATTCCGCTTTGCGCATCGTTTTTCTTGTTCCCGGACCTTTTTGCAGTACGCGACACATAACGATTAATTACTACTAACTAATATGACGATAATAAACTCTTTTTTTTTCTTGATATCGGATATTGTTAACTTCCCGACACTAAAACGTGTCGCCAAGGACGTGAATGAACATCCGGAATCCAGCAGACGTAAAATTTCAGCCTTTTATTTAAGACTTAATGTGACATGACTACGTTTAGAAACCATGGTTTAAATGAAATATGCGATACATATACATATTATATGCAGCGTGCAACTCACAACACAACTACATAACTCTACTCTTTCCATAAAACACGTCAAAACCTTGCTGCAAGAACAAACTTACAATTATGAACTACTTACATAAATTAAACGTTGCATCATCTTTTCGCACTAGACGCCCACGCTCGCGTACGTACCGACAGTTCGGATTACGGAATTTACGGTGTTCAGATTATCGAATCAATTTTACGCAATTGGGGCATTCGGATTATAGAGAAGTTCGGATTATACGGGGTTCGGACTATCCATACATTACTGTACTACTGTAATAAAAACTCTTTGTAATTAAAAATTATTTTCTACTTTTTAGGTCGATTAGCAATAAAAGCGTGTTCCTTTAGTTTTTTTAAACTATTATTTATTTTTATTTATTTTGGTAGTAAACTGCTCAGCAAGGCAACTAATGCATATAAACACCATTCTGCAATTTCACTATTATTCAAGAGTGCTTTTATTGAATTTTCTTCTTTGGCTGTTGAGCATGATTCCAAATAAAAATATAATAATTGAACTTTTTATCGACTACCTAAGACAAATATAAATAATAATAATCTTTATTTATTTAGTATTAATGCTACATCAATAATACAATAAGAGAAAGAAGAAAAATATTTAACGTGTAAGTTACAAATCGTACTAGGCAAAAAAAAATTGCATATATCGCAAACAATTACGAGAAATTAAAAAAAAACAGTTAAAATGTAGCCAGAACATATTCCCTCAATAGCTTTTTGGACTGGTTTAGGTTATCACAGTTTTTATTATCGGCTGGTAGTTTATTAAACAGACCCTTGTTAAAAATGGAGTTCAATATTTGTGTGCTATTACATCTATTTTCTAATATAAAATCTGTAAAATTTCTTGTATTATAATTATGTACACCTCTCAAAATTGTTAATTTATTACAAGTGTAATCAGGTACAAGATTTTTTGTAGCTTTAAGTATAAACAAATAGATATTAAATATAATTTTCTGTCTGACAGAGTCTTAATTGGTGTATAACGATTACATTCTCATGGCTCTATTCTGGATGTTTTAAAATTCATTTATTTTATACTGGGGGTAGAGAGAACAACAAAGTCGAGTAGAACTGTAAATGCGGTATTGTATAATAATAATAATTTCACGTGTAACGACAGGTTAGTTCCAATTCTTGATATGAAGCTGGCCTTCTTTGAAAACTTCCTCATGATCTCCATGTGCAATAAAATTTAAATTTAAATCTAAAATGACCCCCATATATTTTATTTCTTTTGCATACTGAATTTTCTTCGCATTTATTGTGATTTGTATACTATTAATTTGTTAAGTAATAATTCTTGATTTTTAGGCAAAATACACAATTTATTTTCGCAGAGCCATATAAATAAATTATTCAGTTCATTATTTACAGACACATGTATATCTTTGCCAATTATATACAACATTGTATTGTCTCCAAATAAGACCAGTTTACATTTTTTTTATTACCATATCATTGATGTACAACAAATATAATTAAAACGTTTTCTCTAATTCCTAATTTTTTTAGTTTTGTTCTAGTAAAATCTAGAAACATCAGATTATCACAGTTAATTGCTTTGAGAAAATTATCACAAATACCAACAACAACCGACTCACATGAATGGTTTTCTCGAAATCCAGATTGGCTGGGCACCAATATATTATTTCCTTGACAAAAATCATGCAATTGATCTTTTTCACTTGTTTCCAGTAATTTTTCATATATACGAATTGTATTAATTGGGCGGAACTCGTTGTAGCATTTAGTCTTTGGGACTCTAGAGACAGGAATAATCGTTGATAATTTCCACGATTCTGGAAAACCACTATTTCCTCGGGATGTGTTTATAATGTCTAAAAGACGATCACGGACTACATATGAAGTATCGCAAAGTACTTGTTTTGATACTTCACTTTCGCTCCCTCCTACATCTTTAAGACCTTTGAATATTTCCTGCATTTTTGCCATTAAGATTTTTGGAAAATCAGAAAACACGATATTAGTTTCCGCCATAAGAAAATCTGGTGTCAAATTTTTTGTTTGAGGCATATTGATTTTGAATGCTACTCACAAAGTATTTATTGAATCCGGTATGGTTTGCTTCTTTCCTGGCAATAACGTTTTTAGATTCCCCTATAGCTTCTTTGGATTGTGTTCATTTAAGTCTATAGGTTGTTTAAAATTGTTCTTTTTCTGTTCTAATTTTGTTAACAATTACATTTCTTTTAACCTTACATTCATTCCATGCGCTCACATTTTTACTTATCCCTTTTATAAAGATTATCGTTATCCTTCATCATCCCTCTAATTTCAGCAGTACTCAATTTTTTGTTCAAATATTTAAAACTTTGTATAGTTTTTATTTTTGGACACATGCCATTTATAATACTTTCAACATCATTGACAAAAGAGTCAGCTAAAATGTGATCTTCATACATAGTTCTATTCCACTCAGTTGCAACTATATCTTGTAGTTTTTCACAATCATAGTTTTTAAAATATCATTTGTTATTATACAGGGTGTTACAAAATTCAATGCAAATATTTTAAGAGCGTATTGTTGGCGTTAAAATAAAACTTTTTTTCCTATAAACATGTATCCTAAAATGCCTCCTTTCAGAACTTCAGCCGGCGCAAGTTGCTTGAAAAACATCGATTATTTGGAACAGTAACTACAATTATGCGTCAATTCTTCTGAAAATTTGCGTAATTTTAACTGTAACATTTAACAGTAGTCAGTGTTACAAATAATTTATTATTACTAAGCTATTTTATTATTATAAAAGGTGTTTTTAAGCAAATCAAAGTTAAAATTTCCGCTGTTCTGTTGTTGTTGTTGTTGTTGGTTGTGATTTGTTCTAACTTGTACTCATCTATACTTAATTCACATGGGTCTATTATCTGTAAAACATGAGTCTGACAATTAAAATAAACAATGCTTAATATTTAAATCTAATTGATATTGCTCCTTTGATTTATTTTATAGGATGCCCAACATTTAAATTAAGACCATACCTTTGATTAGACACAACACAATTATTATACTTAATATTATCAATATTACCTTCTTTAAAATCGTGATTACTACTACATTAAGACCAAATTTTGTTATCTTTACACTCATTGACCAAATGTGCATAGCGGCAACATCCAAACAACGATTCCATCAATTTTCAATCCAATATTCAATTTTTCTCTTTCAATTAATTAGTACCATGGGAAACATACAATTATTGACTTTAGTCTGTTTAATTATTGAACTGTGTAGTATACAAGCCTCTCACAAAAATTCCGCGATTTGAATTAAAAAATCTTATTAAGATTTTTTGTAAATTATATGTTTGCTAAATAAAAGACGTTTATTATTATTATTGTTGCCAGTGTGCTAATTTTAATAAAATATTGCAGATTTCGCGAGTCGATTGGCATGAAAGTGGTAACGGCATTAAAAAGAAATAACGTGGCAGTAACGCACGCGGCCATAGATATGATGTGTGCCTTAATGCATCCCATGCACGATGATTACGATTTGAAACAAGAACAATTAAATAAATCGTCGTTGTTGCAAACCAAAGCGTTCCTGGATAATTTGCTTAATATGTGGACGAAGCATATAGTAAGTCCCTTAGTAGTCTTTTATTTTTTTTTAAATAATAATAATAATATGACTTATAGTCTCAAGGAACTGGGGCCTTAGTAGTCTCCTCGATGCTGGACTTTCTCACGTTCGCCCTCTGTGTGCCTTATAGCGAAACCACCGACGGGAAACACTTCGATATCCTTTTGGAAATGGTGGCGGAACGCGGCAGAGTATTGTTTAAATTATTTGAGGTATTTTGTTTTTTTTGTTTACAATAAAATTATGGATTTTTTATAAAAATTACAACAAAAACACACTATGTTTGCTTCGAAGTTAGTTGTGTGTATTGCCCAATAAATTCCATTAGACAAGTATATACAACCAGTATATCTTTGGAATTTTTTTTTCTTAATATTTACGGTTAATAGTATAATTATTACTTAATTAATTAAATAAAAAAAATTAATAGCTTAAAAATTGATTTGCTAATAATTTAAGCGATATACAGTCCTAACATTAACCTCCTAATTATCAACTAAAATTACTTAAAAAAAAAAAGGACACTGACTTCTTTTAAACTTTTATATAAAGGGACGCGTAATAAATTAATAATTAATTATTAATTATAATGTTGGCTACCAAATTTGGAAGACACTGAATTACAATATTTTTTTTTGGAGTTTTTTTGGTGATCCTAATATATTAGGCAACAAATTAACGCAGCAACGACTTTTGAAATTTTGCATATGTGTTATCCACTAAAATCTATTAGACACATATCTCAGCATTTTTAAGTATTATTATTATTCTTTATTATTATTATTATATTATTCTTTTAAGTATCATGGTTTGCCTCAATTAAAAAACATTCTGAAAAAACATAAATAAGTTTTTCTCACTATAAAAACTTATATGTTAGTGCCTCTATGATCGATAGACGTTATTATATAACAGTTATCATTACTTGGCATGTATTCCTATAACAAGCAAAACCTATTTTATTATATTGATTTCAAGAACTGTAACTATGCTTTGTTGAACGCATACTTTAATAGTTGCCAATTAATAAAATGTAGAAGATGTAGTATATATGTAAGATGTAGTATATAATGCAGTCTTTATTTTTGCTGTCTAAGATATTAGTTGAGGAAATTTATAAATAAAATAAAGATTGATTACTAGATTTTTTAACAACTTCGAGTAATATCTAACTTTCTTGAAAATATGTGGATTGTCTGATATAAACATTCGGGATTCTAATATATTTTTGCTTCAATTAAAAAACAATGAGTTCAATACCTAATGAAATTTTCTGGAAAAACGAGACAGCTAACACAGTAAAGACATAACTAATTTGTTTAAAAGTTATTTTGCTAGTGTTTTCGAATTGGAAGGACATCATTTTGACTTTAAGAAAGTTGCTTGGTCGAATAATAATATCGATCTTAATGGTCTAACTCTGTTAAGTTACCAGGTTCTAGATGCTCTAAAAACCTTAAATGTCAAAAAAAGTGCAGGTCCCGATAACATTGCTCCCATTTTTCTAAAAAATACTGCAAGTCTAATAGCGGATCCTCTTACACATATTTATAATCTTTCATTAAAAGAAGGGGAAATCCCAGCGCAAAGGAAAACTTCGATGATTGTCCCAATATACAAAGGAGGGTTAAAGAGAGATGTTACTAATTATAGGCCCATAAGTAAACTATCTATAGTGGCTAAGCTTTTTGAAAGGTTAATTTACGATTACTTTTTCAATCTTTCAAAAAATATTATTAGTGTAGAGCAGCATGGATTTTACAAGGGAAAATCTATGTGCCTGACACTAATCTGACACTAACCTTTTTGTTTCCACAGAGTATCTTCATAGGCATATGGATAACCAGTCTCAGGTCGATGCCATCTACACTGACTTCAGTAAAGCATTTGACAAGATTAGCCATAATATTTTTCTGGCTCGACTCGCAGACATCGGTGTGGGTGGCAGCGTCTTGAGGTGGGTGGAATCTTATATTAAAAAAAGACCCAAGTAAGTCTCACTTCAAGGATTTTGTTCTGAGTCTTTTATTCCATCATCTGGTGTTCCACAGGGCTCCCATTTAGGACCCCTTTTTTTATTATATACATTAATAATATAAAATCTTGTTTACGTTACACTAAATTTCTATTATACGCCGATGATCTTAAAATCTACCGTGCGATATTTAACATCGCCGACTGCCTTAAAATCCAAAGTGATCTGGATCGACTACGAGCCTACTGCGATGAAAATAGTCTCTTTCTTAACATTAAAAAATGTCAAAGTATAACCTTTTCAAGAAATAAAAATAAAATAAATTATCAATATAAATTTAATGATATTTGCTTACCAAAAGTGAACTACGTACGCGATTTGGGAATTACATTGGACTCTAAACTGATGTTTGACATTCATATTGATCTAATAGTAACAGAATCTTCTAGATAGTTCTCGAGCTATTAAATGTTTATTTAATACATTTATTCTTGGCAAATTGAACTTTAGAAGCATTATTTGCAACCCTAGGTATGGAATTTACATTGATCGATTGGAGAGCATCCAAAGCAAATTTTTAAAATTTCTTTCTTTTAAAACCCGCTTCGGTTCATATCATGATGTCAATTCAATTCGAGAGCATTTTGGCGTGATTTCACTTCTCAGACAGACGTTTGATAACTGATGTCTCGTTTTTATATAAAGTAATAAATTGTCAGCTGAACACTCCTCCTATTTTGTCATAAATTAAATAAACTAAATTCAACATTCCCCAAGTCAACATCAGATCGAGCGAATTATTTTTTATTCCATTCAGGAAAACAAATCATGGTCAGAACTCTCCATTTTGTAGAATAACAAAAAGTTATAATTTGTACTGCCGTTCATTGGACGTTTTTAACATGTCACTTAGTACAGTCAAAAATACTTTTTAAAACGAAATTTTGTCTTTGAAAGTTTATGAGGCTAATGCAGAAATTTAGCATTAGAAAGTTGCTATTTTTTAAGTATATTCTTTTATATTCAAATTATTTTGATTTATGTACTTAACCATTTAGTCTTTATATTATTCTTAATAAAATAGTATATTTAAGTCAGTTAAGATAAGTTTGGATACTTAGTTAGGATACTTTTTTGGGCTTGTAGCCTGTTGTATCCCTATATAGTCACCAAATAAATAAATAAATACTGGGGCAGTAACAAATGCCATGAAGGTGATGGAATTTCTAATTTATTTTCTACACTTTTAGTCTAATAGAATACTATGTAGTATGTAAACACTGAAAAGTTAATTTCCAACTTTCCTGGTTTAGCATCCGTCCATGGCAATAGTAAAAGGTGTGGGGTTGCTGATGCGAGCCCTAATCGAAGAAGGCGACTCCGAAGTGGCGGTCAAAATGCAAAATTTATCCTTGGCAGAGGGAGCGTTACCGCGCCACCTGTTGACCGCCCTCTACAATCAAGGATCTGACGGTCGCATGTTAACGCTCAGACAACTGTCGAGGCATTTAATCGGGTTATGGGTCACCGGCAATCCTATCGCTATGGGACTTTTAAAACGGATTTTGGTAAGAAAATTTAACATCAAAATTTAGAATCTTTTCTTTAACGCAACGCTAATATCATATAGTTCCTTATAGTACCTTCTTTTAATATGTAGAAATCTGCATCGTCCTAAGTATAAATTTTATATTTTGAATCGTAGATGTCCTTATTGCACTATGTTTTTAATTTTAATTCTTTTATTTATTGTTGTTTTTATTCCCGATAACGGGTAATTTTTGTTTTATTTGGTGAACGTATATGTTTTTTGTAATGTTCTGGTAAGTTCTAACTCTGTATTGTTATATATACGCTCTTTTTTAAAACTGTCTTGAATTACCTGCATTTTATTTTAGTATCTGATGATGGCTGTTTACATAGCCGAAATGCATAATACATTTACCTAAGTGACCTACATGCATTTTTCTTGGAGATAAAGACTTCCCCTATTGTAATCTTTACATACACATTTTCCTACAAACTATGGACTTCTATTCAACTTTAAGTATGTAGGTCATATTTGAGCTTTAATAGTACTACCACACGTTAATACTATAATAATGACATGACAAAATGCTGCAGTTTTCCATTCTTCAAAAAACTTTAGTTTTTTGTCAGTAGTTGTATATTATCAAATCAATATGTTCATTGATATAATACCCGTTAGAAAAGGACTGAAAATTCATGAAAATTAGTATGAACATATTAATTACAAAACTTTTTAAATTTAGCCTGTTTTTTAAATTAATTGGACAATCGTGAACATGGATGTATGAACAAATTGTGTTAATATATGGATTGTTTCTTCTGTAAGTAGATAATTAGTAGGGAAGAGTTTTGGTTTTTTATAACATTTAGTTTAGTCATAGCATAAAATGAATTTAATAATTAATTTATAGATAATGATAATGAGTTCATTTAAATTTAAAACTCTTCTTATTATATAAAATTAATAAATTAGTGTTTTTAGCCAAATATTCAGTGTAAACATGCCATTTAAGATTTTGATCCATTGATACACCTAGATATTTTGCTTCAGAGGTTTCCTTTATGTCATTATTATTGTCAATTAAAAAATGTGAACATTTTGGCCCATTTGCACCTGTGCGAGAAAACGCAATATAATTTTTTTTTTCAATTCATGCACATCCAACCAATTTTTTACCCTATTTAAACCCCCTATAGCATGGCATCATATATTGACAGGAGGACATTTTGGCAATGTTTATTTTGATGTAACGTGTATGTATATAAACCTCCACCGAAATTTACATTTCACTCAGGATCTTTAAAATGATCTTGAAGAGTTGCATTTTCAGAATTTTGAAATTTTTATGATGTTATTATTAATTTATTGAACCTTAGTGTTTTCATAAATTCGGATCTCGGCTTGACTTTAATTCATGTCTTGATCGTATTTTTGTGCTACAAAAACCAAGAAGTACTCATCTGAATTTTAAATCTTATTAAACATGATTGTGTCTATTTCTGACAATAAAAGCTAATCAAATTTAAGGGAGGATGAATTTCTATTTAAAAGTTTTTTATGCGACACATTATCAAATGCTTGAACCAAATCGGCACATTTCGTCGCTGTTTAGTTGGTTACTGACTTTGGATGTATTTTTTTTATTTTGTTCTGAATTTTTCATAACAGTTTTATTTCTATTAATTTCCTCCTTATAATATTGTTTTCGCAATTTTTACATTCAATTTCAAGTTCAACATTATAGTTTTTTATTAATTTTCGTTTCAATTTGTCCTTGTATTTACTTCTCTTTGTAGTTTTGATGATTGACTTAGATGATGACTTTTCTTTAACTTTGAGCCAATGGTCATTCAAAACAAAAGCTTGAAATATTTCTAGATTTTAGGAATATATAGTTTAAGTTGGAATTATTATCAGGCCTAGTGGTCGTATTTATATAGGACCGTTAACCCAATTTAGACAATACAGGCCCTCCTAAGACCTATATCCTGGACGCAGTTTAAAAATAAGCGAAAAATTATTAGAAAATGAGTGTTTTCGTACGTAATTGGATAAACTGCAACAGAAAAACACAACTTTAAATTGATTCCGAGGATACTAAAAAACTGAGACAGGGATATGTCCGATAAACCACTTATGTAATAGCTAGAATTATTTTATAATTTTCTATAAAATTCTGATTACATGGTTATTAATTTTTCTGGTTTGTAATAAATAATCAATCATTATCTTATTATTATCTCCGGGTAAGGAGGGTCTTTAATTCAAGAGGAATTTTTGCTGCTCTTCTAGCGTCAATGAGATCTGCAAGGTCAATAAGATTCAGGATAAACAGTCGGTCATAACACCGATTCCTGGATAACTCCGATTTTTACGAGATTTTTCTCATTCACTTAGTACCTGTTTGTAGCATATCAGTCCATCATGTTGAGTAATAAGTTTCCTCTTACACCCGAGGATTGAAGTTTTATCAATAAGAAAGAGAATTTTTGCAACAACGGTAATGTTCTAGTCCTATACATTTTTGCATCACTTCAGCTAGCACCGGACTTTATTGTATTGTAAACTGGTTTCTTTTTTAGAACAATAAAATGCTTTATTATTATTATTAATACTATATAATACTGTATACTTATAATTAATTAATTTCCGTTTTTTTTTAGCCCACAGGTCTTATAGCGTTCCTAGACTCGGAGGATCCCCTCCCGAAAGAGGCCAAAGAACAAGAGCTCCTAATCCACCGGGACAATTTGAAAATGGCCCAGGATCACGCGATGAAATCCCGCAAACATCCCAACTGGATAACGGTGGAACGTCAGTTGAAAAATGTGGAGAAACACGTGGAGTATTACACCAATTTGGCGTTGCAGCATTGGGGTGCTAAAGTGGGCATCAGTTTGAAAAGGGAGGAGAAAATCAAGGAGCGTCCGATCGTGTTGAGGAAACGGAGGGAACGTGTGAAGGCGGAGAGTAATTGGCCGTTGTTTTATTGGCATTTTACCAGGGATCATGCGTTACCTAATTTGATTTGGAATCATAAGGTATAGAATTTCAAATATTGTTAGTGTGTAAAAATTTATTGCTTAATAAGTATTGGATCTATTTTGATCTAGTTTCTTTTAGTGGCTAGTTAACACTTGATGCTGTAGTACAAAAATATATTAAAGCAGTAGCTGGAGTGAAAGTGTCTTTTCAGTGTCACCAAAGAAATAATTCACTATTTTTTGTGTGTAATTTTAGAGAAATCTTTATCCTTGGCTGAGTCTTACACACCAGTTTCCACTAGTTTATAGAAATCGATTATAATTTTTTATTTTATTTTATCTTCTATATATAATCCTCCTGCCTTCTTAATTTTAGATTGATATTAGGATTTCTTATATTAATGAATTAAAAAATGCCGCCCTAATTTTTAAAACTTGTGTGTTTCTCACAGTGTGTGTTACTAATTTTGAAAAATCATTAACTATAAAAGGGATATTTAAATTAGTATATTTATTTATTGCAGAGTGGTAAGAAAATAATTACATAATAATCTAAACGAAGTGAACCAAAGTCGTCACTACTCCAGCATTCAAGTAAATCCGACTTAATGCAGTCAAACTATTCAAAGGATGCATGTCTAATAATGAAATTATGATATGCTATTGCCACATTTTGCAACTCATTAAATAATACGTTTTTTCTGGAATGTTCAAGGCTCTATTTTCATAAACTTCCAACTCCATTCGTGAACCACCGCAATCGTATTTTTTTATTAACAGCATGGAAATTTGGAAGTAGCTAATACCAAAAGATCTACACGAATACTGTTTCCAATCACTTCTTTATATAACATTAAGGGTTCAATCATTTTACCATAGTGTCCATAAAGTATTTTTACTGTATCCTGACGAGTTGCATATCTTATTGTCGACTAAAAATTTCAAGACAGGGTTTTTTCCAGTTTGAGTCTGTTGAGTTGCCAAGTGATTTCTAGGTGCGTTAAAAAAATTGTACAACGATCAAACTGTATTAAGAAAGGTAGCGGCTTCGGTACGACAAATTTCGAACTAGGGAAGGAAAAATTGAATTTAAAGACTGGAAAAATGGCTTCAACTGCCTGGAAGGAGTATCTAGTACTTTCAAGCATTTCAAGTCACCTTTGAGTGATTTTTTTTAGAGTTTTAGGCCTCCATGAACTTGAAACTGTTTCAACTGCCTGTAAGAAGTAAAAACTACTTTCACAGAGTTAAAAACTGGCTTTAACTGCTTGAAAGGAGTTTCTAGTTCTTGCCAGAGTAATTTTGAATCACTTCCAGGCATTTGGGGTCACCTTTAAGTGAGTTTTAAGCGTTTTAGGTCTCCATGAACTTGAAACTGTTTCAACTGCCTGTAAGAAATAAAAACCAACTTTAAAGTGTTGAAAACTGGCTTTAACTGCCTGAAAGGAGTGTCTAGTTCTTGCCAGAGTGATTTTGAATCACTTCCAGGCATTTGAAGTTACCTTTGAGTGATTTTTAAGCGTTTTAGACCTGCATGAACTTGAAACTGATCCAATTGCTTGTAAGAAGTAAAAACCAACTTTACAGAGTTGAAAACTGGCTGTTCTTGCCAGAGTAATTTTAAATCACTTTCAAGCATTTAAAGTGACTTTTGAGTGATTTTTTTAGAGTTTTAGGCCTCAATGAACTTGAAACTGATTCAACTGCCTGTAAGAAGTAAAAACCAACCTTAAAGAGTTGAAAACTGGCTTTAACTGCTTGAAAGGTGTTTCTAGTTCTTGCCACAGTAATTTTGAATCACTTCCAGGCATTTGGGGTCACCTTTAAGTGATTTTTAAGCGTTTTAGGCCTCAATGAACTTGAAACTAATTCAACTGCCTGTGAGAAGTAAAAACTACTTTTAAAGAGTTAAAAACTGGCTTTAATTGCCTGGAAGGAGTTTCTAGTTCTTGCCAGAGTAATTTTGAATCACTTCCAAGCAGTTAAAGTTACTTTTGAGTGATTTTAGGCTTATCAGTACTGGATACTGATTCAACTGCCTCTAAGGAGAAAAATTTACTTTCAAGACTGTTTCTGTTTTAATTAATTTATGTAGTTCATTAATTACGTTTTTAAAGTAATTTTCATACAGATTAATAATAGAGCTCGGAGGAAAATTTATATACAATAAATAAAATGTAGATTTTTTAATATTTAACGTCAATTCCAAAATCAAAATCTACACATATTTCAAGTACACATTTAAGCAATATCCCTTGTATGTATTTATTCTCTTTTTTTTGTTTTTGGTGCCTGAAGAAGACAATAAGCAGAAACACTTACAGCCAAGTATCTCCTTTATTTCAAGTTTTTGTGCACTCAAAAAATAACATTCATGCACTATTTCAATTGCTTTATTATACTTGAATAAATGATAAAGTACAAACGATAAATTGAAAATTTAAAATATTTGCCAGTTAACGTGATACTAATACAAATTCTTCAAAAATAATTGCTGATTTTGAAATGACTCTCTTTCTTGCAGCATTTTGAATTCTTACCATTAATTGCTCTCTTGTGTTTATTGTATTTTTGTAATCAATCGATCTCATGTATCCCGATATGCAAAATCTAACGGGTTAAGGTCTGGACTTCTTGCAGGTCAATGTCTTTTATTTCCACGTCCTATCCAGTTAAATAGAGACAAATATGTTATATCCTATCCAGTTAAATAGCTAGAAAAATGTTCAAGAGCAATCACTATCTAGCATGAAAAACATATCTCTGTGCATATTTAAAAGTCATTCATTCGTAGGACTCCAAAGAACTAGTCTATTACACCGAATTGACCGAATTTAAAATATTAATTTTAAATTCGGTTTGAATGTGTCTGTCTCTCAGTGATGAGGGTCAGATTTGCAATATACTACGAATGCCTAGCTCAAAATTTAAAAATTCCCCATCGGCTTAAAGTCGCTTTTAAGTTATAGCTTACAGAATCAAATTTCCTGATTGTTGCACTCTTTGAATACAATTTCTTTCTAATTTGGTTAAACAAGGATCATCGGCCACATCACGAAATAAATTCAACTGCCTGTAAGAAGTAAAAACAACTTTAAAGAGTTGAAAACTGGCTTAACTGCTTGTGGCCAAGTGCCAAGTGATTTCTAGGTGCGTTAAAGTGGGACAATACCAAACTATCTGTCAACAACATTTTTAATTTATTGTTTAATACAGCATTTTTAATTTTGTATAAGCGTTTTTTAAGCAATTAGTGACATGTTCGAAGAAACGGATATTGTTATCTAATACTACACATAAGTTTCGGGCACATTGAACAATGGGCAATCGATCCTTGTTGATCGATACATTAATTATAGAATTTTTACCAAATAATACAGTTACACAGATACACAGAAAGTTCAGCCAAAGAATTTAAATAATCATTAATTAAAGTCTCCGTCATACAAATGTTTTTTGGATCAAAATTAAATCATCTGCATATTGATATAATTTACATTTTGTTATATTTGGAAACAAGCAATTTGTGGTTAATATTATCAAAGGCCTTCGGATAATCCAGCGAAATCAGGCATGATGGAGGCCTCACCCACGTCAATATCTCTTAGAATATCATATATTATTGCCGTAGTACAATCGTGTCCAGAACGAAATCCAGATTATACCATAATATACTAAACCTATCCATAATTATATTCCCTAATTTGTAAACACATAATTTTTTCTAATAGCTTAGATAAGGGGAGACCTTAAATAGGTTTTAGGTCAGAACATGAATTACAGTTTTTTTTTCTTTAGTAAAGGTAACACCTTAGCATATTTCCCATTTTTCAGGAAAAACTGAGTTTTGTAAACACGTGTCTATAATATTTGCGCGATAGGGTAATATAAAAGGACAGCATACGTTAAGCATTTCAATATTTAAATCATTTGGACCTAAAGTATTTGACTTAATCTCTGAGAGATCCCTAAATAATATAGTTCTTTCATCAGCAAATGAGAAGTTAAATAGTTGGTTAACATTTCTAAGCAAATTTGTTGAATAAAAACTGACTAGATCATGGTCTGGTTGTTTTAAGTTGGATACCGTTAAAAAATATGTATTTATTTCATCAGGTTTATTTAAGTTATCTGGTAATTGACCATCACCATTTTCCAATCACCCTTAAGTTTTGTTTATTTCAATTTATTTAAAGATATCATTTGCCTTACATTCTTCATTAATCAAGGAGGTTGCTTTTTATTTTTTTATAGGGCGCTAAGGTATCAAACATTTGTAATATTAAGTTACTAAATTAATTGACTTTATGATCAATGTTATGCATATAAAGTGTTTCACAGAAAAGAAAGTTTTTAAGCAGTCCTAAAATCAATATTTTTTATACAATGAGAATGAAATAGTGCTGAGGGCAATCAGTCTGAGTAAAAACACAATTAGTTATTAAATGATCAGATACATTAAACACAGCTAATACATTACAAACGATAAATGAACCAATTTCTTTGAAGACAAGAGAAGAACTGAGGGCGGCCCTAGACAACGAAATCCGCACCTTTTCGAACGACCGGGATTTGGCCGGGAACGCGCTGGTTTCCTGGAATCACCAGGAATTCGAGTTGGCCTATCAATGTTTGGCGGACGAAGTGAAAATCGGCGACTACTATTTACGCCTTCTATTGGAAATGGACGATTCCAACGATGATTCTCCCATAAGAAAATCGTACGTATACATTAACGCTCAAAAGTATTTGTCCACCATGTATTCTTTTTAATATTTTAAATTAGATACAAAAATCTTATCTTTATACCTATATTTAGATTGTATCTTTTTTGTAAATTGCATATATGCTTAAATAGCATACCTATCAACTATGGTTCATTTAAAAATACTGAGTATTTAAAAATAGTCTTGCAAATAACAAACAATGTAGTGAAAATATGCACAGTTTACAGCTCGTTTCCGATGAAATTTAAAACATTCAAAGGTGTTTAGCATTGGTAAATAATTTCGCTTGCTTATTGACGATTGTCACCGTTTCTTTGCTGGTTTTTCAACATTCTTTAAAATGGCTAAAAAAAAAGAGTTATCGGTAGAAACAAAAGGTATTATCATTGGACTTCATAAGGCTGGAAAAACTAACCGTCAAATTTCGACGAATTTGGGAATTCCAAGGCGGACTGTCGATTATAATATTAGGAAATTCACCAGAGAAGGGACTATTAGCAACAAACCTCGATCGGGAAGGCTAAAGGCAACAAGTTCAAAGGAGGATTAAAATTATAATTACAAGCAAACGCAATAGAAGCCTTACCGCCCCCTGAAATCACAGCAAAAATCAACAAGGAGCGTAAAAAAGCGGTCAGTGTTTCGACGGTAAAACGGCGACTTTATAATGCTGGTCTTAAAGGACGTTTAGCTGTATCAAAACCGCTACTGAAGGATGTTAATAAGAAGAAAAGACTTGAGTGGGCCCTGGACTGGAAGAAAGTTCTCTGGAGTGACGAGTCGAAATTCAAGGTTTTTGGAACAAAGAGGCGAGTTTTTGTTCGCCTTTTTTACTAATGAAAGGGTCGCTGAGAACTGTACGGTGGCCTCAGTTAAACACGGTGGTGGTTCGGTGATGGTGTGGGATTGTTTCGGAGGAGCTGCAATGGGCGATCTAATTAGAATAGAGGGAATTCTTCGAAAAGGGGCTTACAAAACAATTTTAAGTGACAATGTACTTTCTTCTGGTACTCGAATAATTGGGGAAAACTTCATCTTTTAACATGACAATGACCCCAAGCACACGTCGAAATTGTGCAAACAATATTTAGGTCAATTACAAAGGCAACATCTTCTGAAAGTTATGGTATGGCCCCCACAATCACCGGACCTCAATCCTATCGAATTACTGTGGGATGAACTGGATAGACAAGTGCGAAAATCATGCCTCACATCAAAAGACGACTTGTGAAGGATCATCCAAGAGGAGTGGCACAAGATACCTCAGGAAACTTAAAATGCTATGCAGGATCAGGTAATCTCGACAAAAATTAATGGAAAACGAATATGAAAAGAATACTTGCCTCAAATCAAGTGTCAAATATGCAAACATATAGACGAAAGTCTTGAACTCGTAATAGCTGGATGATCTGCACCAAAACAACATTTGGAAAGGCATATTAATGATGAAGTCATCAAAAAATAACTTGCATCTAAAATAAACGACCGATACTACTCTTACAAACCAAGACTAGTCGAAGAAAGTGACGATTCCAGTATTTATTGGAACCGAAAGATATTTACAGATAAACCATTGTCAAACAAAATACGTGACATCGTCTTGAACCTAAGAACATCAAAGCTAAGAAACAGGTCTTTATTATAGGTATTGCAGTCCCTTTACAACATAAATAAAATGTATGCTAAAAACCTTAATAAGTACGTGGCACTCAAAAATATGTCCTTGCAAAAAGCTCTAGAGAATCAATCATATTGTAACAATTTCTTTTAAAGAATTTGCACAGATTTAAGTTTAGTAACATGTACATTCTAGTAAGGAAGAGCATAAAGCAGTCTTGATCTGATCATAAAGATAAACTGAATTTTTCTACCAGGTATGTCTGTCAAATCCTAACTTGACAACTTTATATCAATTGTACGTAACTTCCAAATCGCGAACTCCTAACTCGTAATTCGGAGGAGGCACCCTGTGT
Source organism: Anthonomus grandis grandis (assembly GCF_022605725.1). Classification (NCBI taxonomy): domain Eukaryota; kingdom Metazoa; phylum Arthropoda; class Insecta; order Coleoptera; family Curculionidae; genus Anthonomus; species Anthonomus grandis. The sequence continues at coordinate 34,054,190 of NC_065550.1, read as the reverse complement.
ATGGAGTATTCAAAATTAAACTCCTGCATTAAAAATACTATAGTAGGCGTTTTGCATTTTTCTAAGTTTAATGGTAACTTATTTAATGTGCACCAACAATGCTTATGGGTGTCAATGTCATCAAGAAACAGAAAACAGTTGCTTAAGATTTCTGTGACTATATCGTTAATTAAAATAGAGAACAGAAAGGGTGCGAGATTGCTATCTTAAGAAGCACCATTAGAGGTAAAACATTCCTTAGACGTAAATCCACTGTCCTTAATAAATTAGTTTCTATTGGTGAGATTTTCATTATTAAAAATTCGAAAATTAATGTCAATTTTAATAACAAAATCCTAAAATTGTCCTACTTTTATCCTCTCTTCAATTAATTAACAAATTAATTAGAAGACTACCGAAACTCTGTGAAGCTGTTATTAAAAATCGAGGCGGACATGTAGATGAATCCAAAATTTGATTTTATTAAATTAAATTAATTGAAAAATGTATTGTTTATATTCATTTTGTTATAAATAATCCGTTTCATAAGAATAACTGATGGGTTTATTATTTTTAGTTATAACTTTAAATCATCATATGTGGGCAAATACTTTTGAGCGGTAGTATATATAATTATATAAATATCGGGTTCGAAACTAAACTGAATTTTTACAGGTACGAATTTTTTAACGATCTCTATCACAGATTCTTACTAACCAACAAGGGCGAAATGAAATGTATGTGTTTACAAGCCATGGCGATTGTTTATGGACGTTATTTCGAGGATATCGGGCCCTTTAGCGATACGAAATATATTATAGTGATGTTAGAAAGGGTAAGTTTAGGATTTCAGTGGGTTTAAGGGGTGCTCAAGTTCGTTTTTAGTGCGCGGAAAAAATGGAGAGAGATAGACTGGTAACCTTCATAGGAAAACTGATGTTTCATCGGAAAAACGTCCGCGAACTAATCGACGTGGGCGGCGTAAAAATCCTCGTGGATTTGGTCACTTTGGCCCACCTGCATACATCCAGGGCGGTAATTCCCACCCAAACGAACGTGATCGAGGCCGGACCTGATATGCATATCGAACAAAAGAAGGAGTGGTACTATAATACCGACGAGGGAGGTAAAGGGCCTATTACGTTTGATGAGGTATGTATTTTGTAGCTATTGAAATAATAAAATTCATCTAACTGAATCACTGTTTTCGCGCAAAATGAAGAGTTAATACAATATTTAATATGGCAGACTTTGAAATTGTTATAATATGTAGTAGGACAGAGTAATGGTACTAAAAACTTATGAAACTAATGAACAAATAGTTTTTGTAGCACGAAATGAGAAGAAAAGTATTATTTTCAGTATTTTAAAACTCAGATCTTTATTTTGCCTAAAACACAATATAAGCCCCTTAAATTTATTAGACTACATAATATATTATCCCGAAAGTATTTTTCTAAGGTGAATAAGAAAGCTAGAGCGTCAAGGTATTAGGGAATTGAGTGAATCAAAAGCTACCTTACAGATCATAAATATTTCTTCTTAAATAAATAAATCTCTTTCTTATCACTAGATTGATTCGATTTTGGTTCTAAAAATTTCTTTGGAGTGTTTTTTAGCCTTCGTTGAAAAAATCAGAGAAATCCATGCTCTAGAACCATTTTTATATAAGTTTTTAAAAATCATGTTCAAGTAGGAAAACAGTTTTAGGTCAGTTGGGTCATGACTTCACCTCTAGTCCCCAGATCAACTTGAGGTTTGTTTTAAGAGTTTCTGTGGTTTCTTGATATTTTTTTATTAGGTCAAAACCCAAAAAATAATCGAATCTAGCAAGGTAGGAACACACGTTCATAAGATTTAATGAATGATGATCTTGGCAATAAGTTTATAGACATTTTGGATATTTAGGGATTTTTCCAGAATTTCATTTATTTAGAAAACTGGGAAGAGTTAGGACTCATTATATCAAGCAATTTTTTTAGGATAATTCATCGAATTCAAAAAAACTTTAGGAGGAAGACAAAAATTAATTAATTAAAAAAAATTGCCATGAATCGTTTCGAAATTTTGGAAATAGCTTACACTCAACAAAATTTCATCCTCCCAGTAAGTTTTTTGACTATTTCACCTAAAATAGGCGCGCTAAGAGAGATGTTTACTACGACAGTAATGTTCCCTTTACTAATATATCTCAACTGTAATAGTAGAGTAGTTTTTTTACAAGGTATCTTTAATAAACTAGAAGAGTAGCTTTATGGAAATAGCAGAGTCAATTACCAGATATAGTAAAGTACTTTAGTGATATTAAAAAGCAATTTTGTTCTTTTAGAAAGTCAAATTCTCAAACTAGTATACTGGATTTTTGGTTTAAATAAGCCCTTATTCATGTACTGGAAAGTATTTTTTTGCTGCAAGTCGCTTGTTGACTATAGAAGTTATATTTTTTAGTTCTCTAGAAAATACCATGCTAGTTAAATGAGTTTAATTAAATATGGAAAAATATTCTTTTTTCTTCAGCCAACTAATTTTCAGCACCGACTAATATTTTTAAAAACAGTTTTTTTTTGTACTGGTCATTTTACTATTAAATATGCTGGATACATGTATGTCTTCTTGTACAACCGTAACTTCAGGAGTACCGCAAGGTTCTCAAAATTAATAATAATAAAATAATGCCTGATTTAACCTGGCAATAAATTCATTTTAATAATCATTTAAAATTAATTTTAATAATACATTTTTAAAATTCATTTTAATAATCATTGCCACAAAAATGCGATTATATTACTCTTAAATGCACACAGTATCCAAGCCAGTAAATCACTAAAACACATTTTAATATTTATTCTTTAAAGGGGCTAAGTTAGTTTACTTAGGTCCTTTCTGCACTAAACCTCACCCATAAATGCAAGTAAGGAATAATTGAATTTAGTTCTTTTCTGCACCAAACGCTAGGATTTGGCTCAAAATTTATTGAGCGTATTGAAAACAAAATGGCCGAAACGGGACTTAGGCCCTTTCAGAAATAATCGATTCAATTTTTACAAATATTTTTTTTTAATTTTATATAGCTAGTTCGTAAAATTCAAAATTTTTGAAAAAAAAGCTTCAGTCAGAGAATGCCAAAATCAATTTTCAAAACGCTTAAATTTATATAGACCCCGTTATAACCCGGTGTTTCAAGATGTATAGGATGAAAACAAGACGCTGGTATAATTAGTTCGATATCGTAGAAAAAAATGCTCGGGGAGGCTGTTGAATATGACCGACAACAATTTCAATTTTTTTTTAATCCCTATTGCTAAATTATCCATATTTTTAATTTTTTTCATTGGTTTATCATATGAAATTATTTTATCTGAAAGTCATGATTTTTTTGAAAGTTTATGGGTAAAAATTTTTATTAGTAAGGAGCCATACATTTTCGGCATAGTCTATAGGCCTCCAAGTTCAAATATTCAGAGTTTTTTTTTAACTTTAGAGGAAACACTAATTGACATTTTTTCAAATTTTAATAATATAACGTGTCTAGGTGATTTTAACATTGATATATCTAAATTAAATTACAGTCATGCAACTCAGCTTATTTCTTTGTGTGAAACTTTCGATTTGAAGCAACTTATAACCGAGCATACTCGTATGACCAACAACACTAGTTCAATTATAGATCTTATTTTTACAAATCATGTTGGCATTTTGAAATCTGGCATAATAAGCTCTACATTTTCTGACCATTTTGGCGTTTTTTGTGAATTTAATGTGACGGAGTCTATTGTACAACCGCACATTGTATCTTATAGATCCTTAAAAGATATAAACCTAAACAACTTTCAAGAGGATTTGGAGGCTGTTCCATTTCATTTAATATATGAATTCGAATCCATAGATGATAAGATACATTTTTTAAACAATAATTTACTCAAATTATTCGACAAGCATGCTCCTATTAAAACTATAGTTGTTCGAAAAAAAAAAGATTCTCCGTGGCTGACAGATAATATTAAACTATTGCAAAAATTAAGAAATAAGGCATTAAAGGATTTTAAAACAACTAAACTGCCAGCTAAATGGAATTATTACAAACAGCTTAGAAACTATGCAACAACAGCGATTAGAGCGGAAAAAAGGGCTTTTTATAGTGATAAATTTGAGAATTGTACATACAAGGACAAGTGGCGTGAACTAAGAAAAATATTGCCATCAAAGCAGAAGCAAATTCCTAAATCTTTTGTAAATACCAACAATTTTAATTCATATTTTATAGATAGTACAAGAGTGACAAATATTGATAATTGTGATGAGTTAATTAATTTTTATGATCAGAATGCATTACCAACCTTAAATAAGTTTTCTTTTCATCCCACTGATTATAATACTATTTCTGCAATTATATTACGTATTAAGTCTAAAGCATTCGGGGTGGATAATCTTAATATTACGTTAATTCAACTATGCTGTCCTTTTATTATACCATTTATTTTACATATTGTTAACGAGTGTATTAATAAAAACTACTTTCCCAAATGCTGGAAAGAAGCCTTTGTGTTGCCATTGCCGAAAGTGCATAATCCAACTGATTTTAGTCAATTTAGGTCTATTGGTATTTTACCAACGTTTTCAAAAATTCTCGAACGCATTCTAAACTCTCAAATTCGTAGTTTTCTTAATAATAATGATATTTTACCACCTAAGCAATCTGGATTTAGAACAAATTATAGTTGTACTTCGGCTATGGCGGACGTTATTGATGACGTAATTCGGGCTAGGGATGAGGGTAAGATTTCTGCTCTGGTGTTGTTGGATTATACTAAAGCTTTTGATTTCGTTAGCCACTCAATTTTAAAGTCTTTGTTTCATTATATTGGCTTTTCTGATGCTGCTATTAATTTAATTGCCTCTTATTTAAATAATAGGATTCAACGTGTTAAAATAGATAACGACATATCTGATCCTTTGGAAGTTGAAAGTGGTGTGCCTCAGGGTAGTATTTTAGGACCCTTGTTTTTTATCATTTACACGTCTAGATTTTATCTTCTATTAAAAGCATTGTGCCCATCATTTTTACGCAGACGACACGCAGTTATATTATTCATTTTTACCAGGAGATTTTAAAATGGCTGAGTTTAAAATTAATCAAGATTTACAAGCTATTTGTGATGTTTCTTCAAAGCATTTATTAAAATTAAATCCTTCGAAGTCATCTATAATGTTCATAGGTAATCGAACTAATGTAAATAAAATTTTAAATGGTATAAACATTAAATTGGGGGGCGAAAGAATTCCAGTTGTTGACAAATGTAAGAGTTTGGGCCTTATAGTAGATAATAATATTCGTTTTAAACATCACGTGTCTAATATTCTTAAAAAGGCATATCTTGCTTTGAAATTAATTTATTTGCATAGACACTATTTAAGTAAAGATATTAAGAAGCTTTTATGTGATTCATTGGTCCTTTCACAATGTAATTACTGTGATGTAGTGTATGGCTGGTGTCTTGATTATGAGGATAGGGGTAGACTGCAAAAGCTCCAAAACTCTTGCATTCGACTAATATTTGGCATTCGTAGGAGAAACCGCATTTCCCATAAACTTCACGAACTTGGATGGCTTAATATGCATAATCGAAGAATTGCTCATTCTTTAACATTTTTTTATAAAATTTTAATATATCGTAGTCCGCCCTATCTCTATCAAAAAATAACTTTTAGAAATGATGTACACCATTTAAATTTAAGAAGAAATACTATTCTCATTCCGAGACATAAAACACAGTTATTTAAACGATCATTTTCTTACAATTTTGCTTATCAAATAAATTCTTTAAATTTGGATCTGGACCAATTATTAATTTTTTGTAATACTTTTCGTAGGAGGATGATTGTAAATCTAATGAATCAGCAGGGTATATAATTTAAGTTCTTTTTTTTTTTTTTTGAATGGTTGTTTTCTTAATTAATTTATTACAATTTTTGGTATTGGGATCATTTTATTTATTTATTTATTGTCTGCAATAATTTTTCTATTTTTTGTTATTTAACAAAAAATGTAATCTGTTTTTTGGTATTTGCAGTGTGTATTGTTTTGCTTGATGTTAAACTGTCAAATTTAGAATTTAGAACTCTTATGTAGTATTATGTAAGTTTATTAGGTATATGATTAAAGAAAAAGCTGTATTTAATCAGTTATTAGTTGAGCGTTACTGTTAATGAGCGTTACTGAAATTACCATTTTTTTTTAATGAAGTGTGGGGCCACAATGTTAAAGACCAGAATCTGCCATGGCAGAATTCTGAATTTGTAGGCCTTTTATTTGCGTAAATTTATTGCTAGATTTTGTAAACTTGTATTTTTTTTGTTTCTTCTATGCAAATAAAAAATATTTATTATTATTATTATTATTTTTCAGTTCAAAGAACTATTTCACAAAGGCATCATAACGAGCAAAACCCGTTGCTGGGCAATGGGTTTGGACGGGTGGCGCGCCCTATTCCAACTGCCGCAACTCAAATGGTGCCTACTGGCCAAAGGTAATCCCGTATATAACGAGAGCGACTTGGCCACGCACATCTTAAACGTGCTGATACGTATATGCGAGTTTTACCCCAGCAGAGACCCGGAGGGCGCCATAGTGAGACCGATGCCGAAAATCAAGAAACTACTCTCGGAACAAACGGTTCTGGCGCATATCGTGCAACTGTTGCTCACGTTCGATCCGATTTTGGTGGAGAAAGTCGCCACGTTACTGTGCGAGGTGATGACCGATAATCCGGAGATTTCCAAGGTCTATCTCACCGGGGTTTTTTATTTTATTTTGATGTATACGGGCAGTAACGTGTTGCCGGTCGCGAGGTTCTTGAAGCTCACCCATATGAAGCAAGCGTTTAAGACTGAAGAGGTAAGATTTTTGTTGTTTTAAGTAGAGATATCGGATTTTTATTGAGTCGAATTTCTCTAAGTATTTTAGGTAATGGATTAAAAATTATATAGTTTCTTCTATGATATGAAACATGAAATAAGTCGGCTCACTAGGTCTATAAATAATAATAATAATAAGTCTTATGCTTTTTCTAGGAACATGATTTTTAAATGACATCTAACAAAGGAGAACTATTAATTAAACCACATGATAGTTTATACAAAAAACATATGTTTTAAAAATTTTTTCTGACACCTTAGTTTGGAAAGGTGTAATAACAATGACAATTCTTTACAATTTATACCTTCAACAGGTTACAACTTAACTTCTATACTTGATGTGTCTGAGAAAGCGTTTTTGCACTTTTTCCAGACAATTGAATTTGGAGACAAGACAGAACAAGCATAAATCTTTGACTAATTCCCTCAAGCTTAAATACTTCTAAAGTAAAAGAGGATACAGTGTTCAAACAAATATTATTTATTTCTGAAACAATTAATTTGAAACTTTGAAATTCTTAATCTGTTTACTTCACAATGTTTATTTCATATATCCCGATGCATTTCGGTTGTCAAACCATTGTCAAGGGAAAAACGATATTATCACAAAATGTCCATAAAAAGGTTAAAAACAACGGCACACACTTAACATTAAAATACATTAATCTAAAAACATCTCATCCCACCGTATATTTACAAATAATCTATGGTTAATCTTAAGTCATTTTTTAATCTAGACATTTGGGTCCGTTTTTTTCTCCTTACTATTCCTTTTCTCTGCTATTCCAGGCTTTTTGCATGTATTTTTTTTAAGTTTTACTTTGGACAATTTTAAAATTTATTCCAGGCATTCGGAGCCGTTTTTTATATGTTTCAGCCATTTTAGATTATATGTACAGGGTGGCCAGATAAGAATGCAAAGTGCTGTATTTTGGAAACTATTCGTCGTAGAGACTTGCGGTAAAAAATTTAATAACTAAAGTTGCCAAAAGAATACCGTGGAAAATATTTTTAGGTTTTCAAGATGGTCGACAGGGGGCGTAACCGCCATCTTAAACCTTTTAAGTGATTTTTCACTGAAATATACCCAGTAAATGTTACGAAAAAATATATGCTTTTTAAAGCTGAGCTCTACTCGAGTAATTTTTGTTTAACACTTTGTGACGTATCTATTAAAATAAAGTGGTGGGGGATAATTTAATTTTTTTTAAATAAACAGCTGTAACTCCTAAACGACTGAACGGATTTGAACAAACTTGGTCTCGTTGGAAAAAACATTTATTGCTCCATCAAATCCGTCTTATCTGTGATATGTCTAGTTCTTAGTAATGCCGCTAGAGCGCGCTTTTTGATCTATTAACAGAAAATTGCAAAATTCTCTAAAAAATTAAATGCAATAATATGATTTTTTTTTCATAAAAATTTAGTGAAATGATAGCTAAATAGGCCAGTGAAAACCATATCTCCATATCTTATTCGTAGCCTGAAATATCGAAGAAAGAATATTTGGTTATCATATAATTTTAATAAGACGATATTACACCGATATTTATTGTTATTTATTTGTCTTTTTTCAAGGTTCAATGATAAAATGTCTTAATTTAATAATTTTTAAATAATTAAAATATTCTTTGTTCAAAAAATTTAAAAAAAAAAACGCGTAGGGGCATAATAATCAATGCATATAAAATGACACAGTCCAATTTGTGTTTGTTGCACACATAAGTAAAGCATTAAAACTATTAAAATCCCTTTTACAAATGATGTCGATATGATTGCCGTATATTTTGAATGTCTGCAAAATGCGGCATTGGATCAAAGGGTAAACAAATTGGCGTTTACGCGATGCGAGAATTTTTCCCCGTTTAGTGCGAAATTTGCGTAATACTGGCAGCCTTCGACCTCAGTTGCGAAGACACTCGGCTAGAACAAGGGAAGACAATATTATTAATGTCTTAGCATACGTGGAATCCCCACGTTAGTACGAGAGCAATGTCCCGCGCGTTGGGTATATCACGTACTACTATTCTAAACATTTTAAAGGATCATAGGTAAATTTTTATGTCACAAAAAATACTACTTTACATATTTCGCAGTGTGTTTTTTTCAAATTTTTAGACTGCGCTCATATCATATGGTTTTACATCAAGCCTTGAATCATGGAGACTTTGACCGACGCTTTCACCAAAAATTGATTTTTTTCGAAATCAAACTAAGTATACCAGCGTCTTATTTGGGTCACCTAGATTACGAAAACACCGGGTTATAACAGGATCCGAGCAGAACTAAGGGAATGAGAGCACTTTGAAAATCCTGAAAAAGTCGTTTTAGACGTCTGTTTTTGGGGCCAAAAATGGGCATCAAAAATGCCATATCTCAGCTATTAGAAGAGCTACGACCTTGCGGATGGTCTCGTTGGATTTAGAACGACGAAACTAAGACAAACCCGTTGGAATTTTCCCGATAGCTCCCATAGAAGCCGAGATATCGACCTTCAAAGTTTGGAATTTTTCATTTTTCGGGTATACCCCCCCGTATCGAATTTTTTCACCAAAAATTGATTTTTTTCGAAATCAAACTAAGTATACCAGCGTCTTATTTGGGTCACCTAGATTACGAAAACACCGGGTTATAACAGGATCCGAGCAGAACTAAGGGAATGAGAGCACTTTGAAAATCCTGAAAAAGTCGTTTTCGACGTCTGTTTTTGGGGCCAAAAATGGGCATCAAAAATACCATATCACAGCTATTATAAGAGCTACAACCTTGCGGATGGTCTCGTTGGATTCAAAACGACGAAACTAAGAAAAAACCGTTGGAATTTTCCCAATAGCTCCCATAGAAGCCGAGATATCGACCTTCAAAGTTTGGAATTTTTCATTTTTCGGGTATACCCCCCCGTATCGAATTTTTTCACCAAAAATTGATTTTTTTCGAAATCAAACTAAGTATACCAGCGTCTTATTTGGGTCACCTAGATTACGAAAACACCGGGTTATAACAGGATCCGAGCAGAACTAAGGGAATGAGAGCACTTTGAAAATCCTGAAAAAGTCGTTTTCGACGTCCGTTTTTGTGGCCAAAAATGGGCATCAAAAATGCCATATCTCAGCTATTAGAAGAGCCACGACCTTGCGGATGGTCTCGTTGGATTTAGAACGACGAAACTAAGACAAACCCGTTGGAATTTTCCCGATAGCTCCCATAGAAGCCGAGATATCGACCTTCAAAGTTTGGAATTTTTCATTTTTCGGGTATACCCCCCCGTATCGAATTTTTTCACCAAAAATTGATTTTTTTCGAAATCAAACTAAGTATACCAGCGTCTTATTTGGGTCACCTAGATTACGAAAACACCGGGTTATAACAGGATCCGAGCAGAACTAAGGGAATGAGAGCACTTTGAAAATCCTGAAAAAGTCGTTTTCGACGTCCGTTTTTGAGGCCAAAAATGGGCATCAAAAATGCCATATCTCAGCTATCGTAAAAGCTACGACTTTGCGGATACTCTCGTTGGATTCAGAACGACGAAACTAAGACAAACCCGTTGGAATTTTCCCGATAGCTCCCATAGAAGCCGAGATATCGACCTTCAAAGTTTGGAATTTTTCATTTTTCGGGTATACCCCCCCGTATCGAATTTTTTCACCAAAAATTGATTTTTTTCGAAATCAAACTAAGTATACCAGCGTCTTATTTGGGTCACCTAGATTACGAAAACACCGGGTTATAACAGGATCCGAGCAGAACTAAGGGAATGAGAGCACTTTGAAAATCCTGAAAAAGTCGTTTTCGACGTCCGTTTTTGAGGCCAAAAATGGGCATCAAAAATGCCATATCTCAGCTATCGTAAAAGCTACGACTTTGCGGATACTCTCGTTGGATTCAGAACGACGAAACTAAGACAAACCCGTTGGAATTTTCCCGATAGCTCCCATAGAAGCCGAGATATCGACCTTCAAAGTTTGGAATTTTTCATTTTTCGGGTATACCCCCCCGTATCGAATTTTTTCACCAAAAATTGATTTTTTTCGAAATCAAACTAAGTATACCAGCGTCTTATTTGGGTCACCTAGATTACGAAAACACCGGGTTATAATAGGATCCGAGCAGAACTAAGGGAATGAGAGCACTTTGAAAATCCTGAAAAAGGCGTTTTCGACGTCCGTTTTTGAGGCCAAAAATGGGCATCAAAAATGCCATATCTCGGCTATCGTAAAAGCTACGACTTTGCGGATACTCTCGTTGGATTTAGAACGACGAAACTAAGAAAAAAGCGTTGGAATTTTCCCAATAGCTCCCATAGAAGCCGAGATATCGACCTTCAAAGTTTGGAATTTTTCATTTTTCGGGTATACCCCCCCGTATCGAATTTTTTCACCAAAAATTGATTTTTTTCGAAATCAAACTAAGTATACCAGCGTCTTATTTGGGTCACCTAGATTACGAAAACACCGGGTTATAACAGGATCCGAGCAAAACTAAGGGAATGAGAGCACTTTGAAAATCCTGAAAAAGTCGTTTTCGACGTCCGTTTTTGGGGCCAAAAATGGGCATCAAAAATGCCATATCTCAGCTATTAGAAGAGCTACGACCTTGCGGATGGTCTCGTTGGATTTAGAACGACAAAACTAAGAAAAACCCGTTGGAATTTTCCCGATAGCTCCCATAGAAGCCGAGATATCGACCTTCAAAGTTTGGAATTTTTCATTTTTCGGGTATACCCCCCCGTATCGAATTTTTTCACCAAAAATTGATTTTTTTCGAAATCAAACTAAGTATACCAGCGTCTTATTTGGGTCACCTAGATTACGAAAACACCGGGTTATAATAGGATCCGAGCAGAACTAAGGGAATGAGAGCACTTTGAAAATCCTGAAAAAGGCGTTTTCGACGTCCGTTTTTGAGGCCAAAAATGGGCATCAAAAATGCCATATCTCGGCTATCGTAAAAGCTACGACTTTGCGGATACTCTCGTTGGATTTAGAACGACGAAACTAAGAAAAAAGCGTTGGAATTTTCCCAATAGCTCCCATAGAAGCCGAGATATCGACCTTCAAAGTTTGGAATTTTTCATTTTTCGGGTATACCCCCCCGTATCGAATTTTTTCACCAAAAATTGATTTTTTTCGAAATCAAACTAAGTATACCAGCGTCTTATTTGGGTCACCTAGATTACGAAAACACCGGGTTATAATAGGATCCGAGCAGAACTAAGGGAATGAGAGCACTTTGAAAATCCTGAAAAAGGCGTTTTCGACGTCCGTTTTTGAGGCCAAAAATGGGCATCAAAAATGCCATATCTCGGCTATCGTAAAAGCTACGATTTTGCTGATGGTCTCGTTGGATTTAGAACGACGAAACTAAGACAAACCCGTTGGAATTTTCCCGATAGCTCCCATAGAAGCCGAGATATCGACCTTCAAAGTTTGGAATTTTTCATTTTTCGGGTATACCCCCCCGTATCGAATTTTTTCACCAAAAATTGATTTTTTTTTAAATCAAACTAAGTATACCAGCGTCTTATTTGGGTCACCTAGATTACGAAAACACCGGGTTATAACAGGATACGAGCAGAACTAAGGGAATAAGAGCACTTTGAAAATCCTGAAAAAGTCGTTTTCGACGTCCGTTTTTGGGGCCAAAAATGGGTATCAAAAATGCCATATCTCAGCTATTAGAATAGCTACGACCTTGCGGATGGTCTCGTTGGATTCAGAACGACGAAACTAAGACAAAACCGTTGGAATTTTCTCGATAGCTCCCATAGAAGCCGAGATATCGACCTTCAAAGTTTGGAATTTTTCATTTTTCGGGTATACCCCCCCGTATCGAATTTTTTCACCAAAAATTGATTTTTTTCGAAATCAAACTAAGTATACCAGCGTCTTATTTGGGTCACCTAGATTACGAAAACACCGGGTTATAATAGGATCCGAGCAGAACTAAGGGAATGAGAGCACTTTGAAAATCCTGAAAAAGTCGTTTTCGACGTCCGTTTTTGAGGCCAAAAATGGGCATCAAAAATGCCATATCTCGGCTAAAGTAAAAGCTACGACTAAAAGCTCCTCAGAATTTTCTCCATCTACTAGTTTACATTGCAAAGCGACTGTAAATTGCTCATTAGTTACAACTTTTATCGTTTTTATATGCAAGTCTATGCATAATTTCTTTAGAATGTCCATTGTATTTTTTGCAGCCATTTGGTGAACTCTAAATGGAAGTAAAATAACGAAAACATAACAGGTGAAAAATTAATTTTGTTACGATTTACTTACCAAAGAACTCACGAAAACACAGTAGAAAAATAATAAGGTTAACTAGACAACACAAAATCAATGGTTTTGCATGTACGAATACACGATGCCGTTTTAAATATGTAATGAATACACAGCTGACTAAGTAAACAAAACAAACATCTACCAACTCCATTCCACAGATTACCCTACTCTTCGCGTTGCCGCGCGCCGAGGTTGGTGTCTCGGCGCAATGTCTAATTACCTTCTCTATTCTCCTAACCGATACAACTCGCGTCTATGGTTGTGCTGTACGGGACAATGGATTTACGCAACCTGGCTACGATAACGTCGATTTAAGACTCTCCTAATGCGACGTTGCCAATAAGCAATATGCTTTTTTTGGGTTTTCAACATCTTTTAGTCACTTGTTTTTTTTCTTTAATTAAAATATTAGATACAAATTCTGGACCAAACAAATGGTGAAGTTTTCTAGGCAATTCTTCCTGTAATTTTAAACAATTTTTCATTCTATTTTAGGCATTTGGAATTCCAGTCAATTTAGAGCCAACGGGGATTTATAATTGTCCAACAACGTCTCTTAAATTTACAGTTTTCTTTCATATTTCAGGCATTTGAGTCAATTTTCATCTATTCCCGGCATTTTAATTTTTTTTTCATTATTTGCAAGGCATTTCGGGTCATTTTCTATGTCCTAAGCGTTTTATGTTGTTTCTCTATTTCTTCCACGAGTTTCAAAGTTATTTTTTATTCTATTCCCGGTTTCTTTCATATTTGAGCATTTGGGTCAATTTTTATATATTTCAGGCACCTTAAACTAATTTATATTCCAGGAATTTGTAGTCTTTTTTCATTTTATTCGAGGTATATATTGAAGCATTTCTTACGTATTCCATATATTTCAGATTATTCAGGTCAGCATATAACATAATACACATCTAATTATTGGCTGTAAAAGTGTGGAAGAACTCTTGGCACAAGCTAAGGATTTTTTTTTAAAGAGTTCCGCATTGGTTTTGACAACCAAATTGATTTTAAATAATGACAAAACAATAACCAAACAATCAAAGATTATCAGACCGGCACAAATAGACTTTAATATAACGTGTTTAATATTTGCTGAATTTTTGGATATTTTTATAGATGAAATTTTGGCAAATATCTCAATTATGTAATAAATTAAACATACTGTGCTACGGTATAAGGATATTTAGTAAATACATGAATAAAACATTCTTTAAGGTACTATACTATGCGATTTTAAATTGGTTTTAATTATATTTTGGGGGAGGGATTTCCTGATGCGTTTTGTGGAATTTTGCGAACAATGCAATTATAAATATATTTTCCAAGATGCAGGCATTATAGCTGCGTAGTTGCTTTATATCTACGAAAGTTTTGTTTTCAAATTTTAAATCTACAATACAGTATTGCTTATTGACTTACAATGATCAACAAATTACCTTTCTATATGTGTGCTAAATTATGGTGTACCAGAAAAAAATTAAAACCCAGATTAAAAAGTTATTAATTATTGTTTTAGGAGAATTTTGTCCAACTTTGTAGTTTATTTAGTGGGTATTTCGAAGTCTAATTTGAAGTTATTTTTTTATCTTTCTTGTTGCATTTTTCTGGTTTGATTTAAAATAAAACGATTATTTATTTATTCCAGGCATTTACAGTCGTTTTTATGGCTTCCAGGCCTTTTAAATATTTTTTCGAAACATTTTGAATCATTTTCCATGTTTTCCCGTCTTCTTCCAGGAATTTCAAATTAGTTTTCATTCCATTCCACTCATTTGGAGTTCTACTGAAATTAGGGCTAACTAGTTTCATTGGAAATTATAATTCAATGTCAATGTTAAATTTTGGAAGTTCCCTTTCATAATAATATTTAATTTATTTATAATAATTTTTTATATGTTCAAGGCATTTTAGATTAGTCATAAAGGATATAGCGTTCCAGGATTTTACATCTATATTCCTATATGTGTGATTTATAAATTGATTTTTTTTTGTATATTTCGTAAATATTTTTATCGTAATATATGTAAATATGGTTAATAAATTAAAAGATTATTATATTTATGTACCTTTCTTATAAATGACAAGGTATGTTTGGAGAGTTGCATTTTTTATTGGTTGGTATTAAAAAAATTAAATTTTACAACAATTTTTTAAACATTTAAAAAACAATCAAATTGCGGTATTAATCAAATTTTTATATTTCATTTTATTTGCAATAGTTTTAAAATGAGGCTTTTCCGCTTTTAAGAAATGTTTCTTGTTAATTCAATAAATATAGGTTATACCTACCAACCATACTTTTTCTAAAAATCTTTATCTAATAGATAATAGATAAAATCCAACATTATTTATAATTTTTTTCATAACAGATAATTATTTAACTTAAAGATTAAAATCAATATCCATAGTCGGGACGACACTGGCAACCCGTTTGTCATAAAAATGAACCCGAAACCATTGTTCCGAATTTTACGACGTATTGTATTTGAGACCATACAAGACTTGTCCACTTAAAATTGGTAAAAACAGCCTGGTATATCATTTTGTTACATGTAGAAAAATTAAAGACTCACCCTATATTTATGCTACTTCTGCATAAATAATGAGGCACTGTGTTTTCACCAAAAAGGAAATAGAGTATAATGAGCAATACTTATATTGCTATTGCTATTAATAATACAAATAGAATTATTAAATAAGTTCTATCATATTTTCGCTTTTTCATTCAAGGCCTATTAACTAATTTAACTTTAAATTTTGATTCCAGACTTTTGGAGCTATTTATTTTTATGTTCAGGCATCTTAAGGGAATTTTTCAAGTGTTCCAGTTATTTTAAATAATTTTTTATTCTATTCCAGGATTGGAAATTATTTTTCAAGACATCCAAACGTTTGAAGTCGACTTTCATTTTATTCGAGGCTTTTGAAGTCGCTTTCTTGATGTTTAAAATTATTCTTTATTCTATTCCAAGCATTTTACGTCTCCCAGGTGTTGATAATTATTTTTTCATCTCTCTTTTGTGGTCGCTTCTTAAGCAATCCAGACATTTTATATACATTTCATTACAAATTATTTTTCAAAGCTTTCAGGCTCCTCGAGTAATTTTTAATGCAATCCAGGTATTTTATTGAAATAAATTCTACGACGCCTTCCAATTACTTTTACTCAAGGCCTTTTCCATTAATATTAATTAATTCCAGTAATTTTTTATTTAATTTCACTTATTTTTATGTTTTACAGGCATTGAAAAATATTTTTCGAATCTTTTATACGAGTTCCTTTACATTTTTTATTTCAGGCTTTGGGAGCTTTTTTTTCTTATGTTGCAGTCATTTTCAAGAATTTTCTATTTTATTCCAGGCATTGGAAATTATTTTTCAAGGTACCCAAACTTTTGAAGTTGGTTTCTATTTTATTTAAAACTTCTATAATTAATTTCCTGCCCTTCAGGTACATTTTTAATATTCCAAAAATGTTATTAATCAAGGCTTTTGGTGCCATTTTTTTATGTGTTCCAGGCTGTTTACATACATTTTTGAAATCATTCAGCGATTGTAAATAACTTGTAATTTTATTCGAAGCATCATTCAAACATCTTAGATCACATTTACTTCTGTCCCCGCCATTTGAAATAATAACAATTTACATAATAAAAAAATATACAAATTTACATAATGCAATTAACCCTTTCTATCGCATACTTTAGACGAGCAACAACAACACGGCCCAAAAAAGCATCCTGGGCCGTCTCCTACCCGAGGCGATGATAAACTACTTGGAAAACCACGGGGCGGACAAATTCGCCCACATATTCCTGGGGGAATTCGATACCCCCGAGGCCATATGGAACTCCCAAATGAGGTACTTTAATCAGATTTACCCCGATTTATATTAAATTTTAATGAAAAATACTTTAAGGCGTATGCTCATAGATCGGATAGCGGCCCACATAGCGGACTTTTCACCTCGCCTCAAAACCCATACCATGGCCCGATATTTGTATATAGCCATTCCGACCATACGGTATCCGCAATTGGAACGTGAACTGTTTTGCAATATATTTTACTTGAGACATCTCTGTGATACTATTAAGTTTCCTGAATGGCCTATACCGGATCCGGTAAGTATAATATGTGGGGAATGTATTAAGTATAAATTAAAGAATAGTTTGTTTATATGAGATTCCTTTATTAGGTTTTAGTATTTACGTTGTATTAATAAGAACTCTTTTTTCGTTCTATTTCAGTTTTTTTTAATATGCCAGCATTTGGGTAACTTTTCATGTGTCTTAAGCATTTTAGGTATCTTCTATATTTCTTCTAGAAGTTTCAAATAATTTTTCTATTCCAGGCATTTTATTTATATTTATTCCTGCATTATAAAGTCATTTATTATTTTAGTCGAGGCATTTTGAGTAATTTTTTATCTCTTCCAGGCTTTTAAAATTATACTTTATTTTATTCATTCTTTTAAGCATTTTAAACAATTTTTCATTGTTTTCTAGTCAGAGTTAACGGTTTCCATTGGAAATTGTGATTCAATGTCCCGTAAATTTTAATATTTGCGTTCTATTAACAAGAACGTTCCTAGTGGACAATTTACTGCTTAGATATTAATCCAGACCTAACAAAATCCTACGATACATTTAAGAGTTTCGATTTTCGAACGTTTTACCAGTACTAGAGTTGTTTTTCATCATTTCTTTCAGGTTTCCGGACATATTTCATTTAATTCCGGGCTTTTGGAGTCACTTTTTGTTCTGTAAAGCTTCGATCTCATTTTCCATTATATTTCAGGAATGCTGCTTAATTTGTTATTCAGCTTTTTCTTGCTATATTTCATTTCATTTATCTTTGAAGTCATTTTTTGTTTTTTAACGGTAATTTTTTATGCCTTCCAGGCTTTTCCATGCGTTTTATATGTTTTTTTTAATGTGTTTCAGGCCTTAAAAAACCGTTTGAAAAAATTGGTTATTACAGACTTTTAGGGATATTTTTTAGCTGTTTTCGATGTCTTTTAGGCATTTTAGATAGTTCTCATTTTTATTCCAGACATTTCAAATAACTTTTTATTTTGTTCCCAAATTTTACAGTAATTTTTTATATCATCCAAGTATTTTAAATAACTTGTTATTTTATTGCAGGCATTTTATAGATGATTTTAATTTTTTTCCCAACATTCATTTTCTATCGCAAGTTATTTCAACATATTTGGCACTTTACGTTATTATTACTATATTCTTAATAAAGTGATTTTTCATTTTATTCCAGGCTTTTGGACTCATTTTCTCTGTCTTCGTGTCTGAGACAATTCTCCATTTAATTCCAGACATATGCAATAACTTTAAGTTTTTCCCGAATTTTGTTATTAGTCCAGGGGCCGTATTTTTGAAACCATTCGACTTTGACTCGCATACGAAATTAGAGGATTTCGCACGAAAAATCGATATTCGTATTTTCGAACGCTTTGTATGAGAACTTTTTCGCATGTGGCGTCTCGAATGGTTATATGCCATTCGAATTTCAAAGTTCGTGTGCGATTCTGCCACTTGTCTTGTTTTGATTTTAAATTTGTGAGTTGGTTAAGTATTTACGTAGTGTTTTTTAGTTGTTTATTGAAAAAAATAAAAACAATAATCAAATGGCAAGATTAAACAATCTTGTGCAAAGAAACGTCGTCGATACACTGGAAGAGACTGAAACTCTGGCAGATAGAAGGAATAGGATGTACTCTTCATTCCTTGACCCATCTGAAATTTATTCAGATACTCAATTTAATAAATTATGTAGATTAAGCAAGCCTATTACGATAGAATTGATGTGCCCTTTATGTGCTCCAGAGACTGTGTAATCTGTCCGCTACTTTTATCCACAAGGCTTGTGCAGTTTTAGCCGAAAAATCTTGGGTGAATTTGCCCGAATGTGAATAAATGAAATGAGTTCTTTCTTTTGCTCACTCGACACAAAACCGCAATATTTTTTATTTTTTGAATCCATCTAAAAGGCCCGATTGTACCTACAATGGGCGTTCAACAACAGTTCATAAAGATCTCCGGTTCAGCGGAATTAATCCGTTGTCCAATGTTGGTTCAAACGATAACCTGCGTCCAATTTGGAGCGTTCAAAGGGAGTTCAAGCAAATTTTTGAGATGAAATTAATATTTAGTATATCATTTTGATATTTTTTATTTATGTAAATACAGCCGCCTTTCAATAATTATTGTGTTTGGTATGGTGCTAATTTATTAGTCTACCTGGTGACCATAGATTTAGTTTACAAACCATAAATATAAAAATGAATCCTTTTGGGGAAGATATTACGGATGACGAAAATTTTTTGGAATTAGTAAATAAAATTTTACATCCTATATAATCGTACTAGATAAGTGTACAGGGATAGACTGGATCATTTGGGATGATAAAGAATTTAAGGCTAGATTTAGGTTGGAAAAGCAAGCTGTAAGATTCATAGTAAATTTCATCGGTTACGGACAAGTATGATGATTTTGTATTAGTTCAATTACACTATTTATAGACTTTAAAAATACTTTTAGATCTTAGATAGAATATCGTCAGCATTTTTGCATTCAATCTGAATAACAATTGATTCTAAAAAATTTACAATATTTAAGATTGAAAATGATTTAAAAGAAGTTAAAAGAACCTGCCATAGCATCAGTGTCACATTTTGATGTTAGTCCTGTAAGTTGGCTCCCTAATATTTCATGGATATCACTCTCGCTTGCAGTTATTGTTATAAATTTTTGCTTGGCCCTTTCTTTATATTCTCATACTTATTTTTTAGAAATGTAACGGTTCTAAGGGGCTCTCCGAGAACACTGTTAAATTCCTGACAAATTTTCTCCAAGGCCTCTGCTTTAATTTCATGATTGTTGTGATCCGTTTTCTTACATTCTATGCTTTCCTTGTATGTCTTTACTCAATTAATAAGAACATTTTCTTCTCTCACAGAGAAATTGCTTGCCCCAATTTTTTTCTCCTTGTCAGATAAGCAGACCCAAACGGTTTGGCAAGCAGCAAGGCGGCACAAAACACTTTTAAACAAGCAACACTTCGGAATTTACGGTATTGTTTGTGTTCAAAAAATACTTATAATCGGCAACAGACAAAAAACAAAGTAAATAAATAAATACAAAGTAAATTAATTAATTAATTTTAATGAATAGGTTAGGTTCCTCTTTTCTTTTTCTTCTTTTTTATGTGGCCATTGCATACTTTAAACAGAACCTAGTTTAACTAAACTTGTACTGGAACAACACACGAACCTCTGAACTACGTTTAACGAAGAACTGCAGTTTAGTAGAACTTAAGTTGAACCACTGCTTGTACAACCGGGCCTTAAAAAATAAAGTCAATTCGAAAAACCCAAGAAACGCCATGAAAAAACCTCAAAATTCCCTGATGTTTTTAAACTGAAATTTCAGGTTAGGTTAAAAAATCTTTATCGTCTTCATCCCGTTTGACATGGCCTCCAATAGCACTCGACTTTGCTAGGTTGCCACTAGATTTCGTGTTCGTATGCGAATGAAATTTCGAATGCTGTTCAAAA
The DNA here is from genome assembly GCF_022605725.1 of Anthonomus grandis grandis. Lineage (NCBI taxonomy): Eukaryota > Metazoa > Arthropoda > Insecta > Coleoptera > Curculionidae > Anthonomus > Anthonomus grandis. Next base: position 34,033,442 of record NC_065550.1, on the reverse strand, counting down.
ATGCACTTTTTAATTCGTCTGCGAATTTTGCCGCTCGACTTTCTTCGCATTCGAAGATTCTCGCATGGTTTCGAAAATACGGCCCCAGATCCAACAAAATCTCAGGATACATCCCAAGAATTTCGATTTTCCAATTTTTTAGTGATTTTTTTACGTCTTCTAGCCACTAGAATTGTTTTTTAAAATCATATTTCATTTAATTCCAAGCTTTTGGAGTCACTTTTTTGTCCTGCATTCCTTGAATCTCCTTTTTTGTTATATTACAAAAATGCTGTTCAATGTTTCATGTCTTCCAGGCATTTTAAACAACTTTTCATTTCATTTATCCTGTCTTTTGGATTCACAATGACCTCTAGGATTTTTGATATCATCCAGACATTTAAAATAACTTTTTATTTTGTTCCCAAATTTTACAGTAATTTTTTATATCATCCAAGTATTTTAAATAATTTTTTATTTTATTCCAGGCTTTTGGATTCATTTTCTCTGTCTTAATGTTTGAGACAATTCTCGATTTAATTCCAGACATATGCAATAACTTTTAATTTTTTCCGAATTTTATTATTAGTCCAGATCCAACAAAATCTTAGGATACATCCCAAGAATTTCGAGTTCCCAATTTTTTAGTGATTTTTTTACCTCTTCTAGCCACTAGAATTGCTTTTTAAAATCATATTTCGTTTAATTCCAAGCTTTCCAAGCCAAGATTCACGGTGACCTCTTGGATTTTTGATACCATCCAGACGTTTAAAATGTTTTTTTTTTTTTAATTTTACTTCAGGTTTTCAAAGTCATTTTTAATTTTTCAGAAGTAGTGATGGGAAAAATCGCATTATTTCGATAATCGGATTATTAGGTTATGAATGAATTCAATAATTGGATTATAATTCGAATTAAAAATCGCTCCTGTGTGTATATTGGAACATCGCAAAGGTATATATCAGCTGATCAATTTGTGATAAATAATTTTGTATTTTTTTGTTCCTTGATCATTAAACTGTTGCTGTTTCTTAAAAAAAGTATATTTTAAATCTTAATATTTTTCACTTTAAATTATTGATAAACTGTGAGAAGTCAGTATTCCTGTAAATAGTAAATGATGCTTACAATGAAATCCGGAATTTAAAAAAAATTAACAGTAGTTTGGAATTATTTTAACAAACTCGATGCAAAACAAGCCGTTTGTCACATGTGCAAGAAAATTTTAAAATATTCTTAGATAAAAGAACTAAAAGAATTAATTATTTCATATTTACTTTTAGGTAAATTACAATCTTAAATTGTATCTAAAAGTTGCATACTTTCGTCCTACAGTATTTAATAGCAAAAAATAATTATGTTTATTATTATTAAACATTGAATATTTTATAGAAAAAAAAATAAATAAAATCTATTACTATCAATCATAAAAAAAAAATGAAAAGACATGGCAACAACTTGCGAGTGAACAAAACGTATGACGATTATATTTCATTTTTTAATTTTAATCTTTCCATCACTCATTCAGAATAATCAAATTATTTTTCGATAATCGGATGCTACCGATTATGTTCATAATCGAATTATGAATGATTTTTAATCTGAATAATCCCATCACTAGTTTTAAGTCTTTCCTAGCTTTTTCGGTAGTTTGTTATGTCTTCCGGGTTTTTGAAATAATTTTCCTAGCTATTTTGGCTATGCTTAAAAACATCCTAAAATGATTTACTCTATAGAAAATACTCCAGATTCGCACTTATTTATTCCAATTGAATGTTAACTTCTTAACTCTTTTAACATAAAACTACATATTCTAGACGTTTCAATATTATACATCTCGAGTCTTTTATAACCTCCATATATTTTGTAATTTTTTATGTGTTTAGTGTTTTTTGTGTTTTATGTTAACTATTTCAGGCTCTTAGATCAATTTTCTATGTCTTTAAAGTATTTTAGATAGTTCTCATTTTTATTTCAAATAACTTCGAATTTTCAGTGATTTTTTTTGCCTTTTCTATACGTATATTGATTTCAATTTGAAACGCAATAGGTGGCCTTGCTAAAAGACGTGTTGGACACCTGGAAATGCGAAGTAGACAAAAAACCGTCGCAAATGACCCTGGAACAAGCCTTTAAAAATTTAGAGCTGCAGGGGGTCAACCACGAGGAATCTGTGATAAGGAAAGCGTACTATAAACTCGCCCAGCAATACCATCCCGATAAAAACCCGAACGGGAGAGTAAGTTATAATTAGTAAGGTCACTTTTGTGGTTCATGTAGTACAGAGAACCATTTGTAGTGTAAAGAAAGAGAGGGTGTTTTAAAGTATTTATTGAAAAGACAAGAAACAAATGGTTTTCTGTAGTACTTAACCCATAAAGCTTGATAAATTAATGCACTCATTTGCAGGAGAGGTTTGAACAAGTCAACCAAGCATATGAATTCTTATGCAGTAAAACTAGTTGGAACGCCGACGGTCCTAACCCAAACAATATCGTTTTATTGCTGAAAACCCAGAGCATATTGTTCCATAGATATGCCGAAGGTAATAACTCATAATTTTCCCGCTTTTCCTTAATTATTTATTGGGAATTTTAGTGCTTAAGCCTTATAAATACGCCGGGTATCCCCAACTGATCGCGACGATCAAGATCGAGACCAAAGACGATCTGTTGTTTTCAAAAAGCGATCCTTTATTAGCCTCCGCCACAGAGCTGGCTTATCACACGGTAAATTGTTCCGCATTGAATGCCGAAGAATTACGGAGGCAAAATGGACTTGAGGTAAGTATTGTAGGCTTTTAGATTAAATCTACCCAAGCATATGATTCAAATTATTATATACCACGCTATATAACATTATAACTAACTTTATCGTATAAGTATTTATATGCCTTGTATAAGCTGCAAAAGAATTATGGAATATACATATTTTAATCATCATCGATTGTATCTTTATTATATTTATAATAAAGATAAATCTATTTAATTTTATAAGAAATACACTAAAATGCACTAAAAGTTTTAGTTACACTGAAATATTGCCATAATTACGTAAATAATATTTGATCTAATTTTTTACTTAATATAGCTTTCCAACGAGAGGGTATTAGCAAAATAAATACCTAAATTTCTAGCTTCGGTAACAACCAGTATACCAATATAATTAATTTTTACAATTAAATTATTCAACATTTTAAAAAAACCTTTGTACTTACTGTACTTATTATTTTATCAACAGTGTTCATAACTATTATTTAAAAATTTAATTCTAGATTTATACGGAGGGATATTTATTAGAATTATAAAAGTTCATTCTGTCATGAGGAACACTATTATAGCTTGCATAATAATTAGCAAGTAATGAAGCGTTTGATAGTAATGAAGATTTTAGTCTTAATCTTGTAGAACCTGTTTTCTAAATTTCGCAAATCTTTCTAATAATTCCAGTGAGCTTGAGTTTAAAATGTAATTAAATATCTTCGATGTGCTTTGACTCTGAGCTTTATTAATAGTTCGTAATAGTTGTGGTTGTTTCAGACGTAAAGGGATTTTTTTGTTGTTTAAAAGTACCGGGTCCGGGGCAAAATGATCTCCCACATTTTGCGCCGCCACTGACCCCAAATCACTAAAGAGGGAGCCAGCTTAGCGTAGTCGGTTGGCCGCGCGTAGGGATGGTACAGACTAATATTTTTTTGGAACTGTTCCGTTACGTTCCTGTTCCCATTCCGGAACAGTTCCAAATACCTGTTACTTAATAACAGTTCCAACCGAGATCGTTAAAACAACTTTGACACGATATAAAATTTAATTTAATACCTACTTTAAGGGGAAACGGAACGGTTATGGAAAATTAATAAAGTTTTGGATTTTGCGGTGTAAAAGAATGATGCTGATGCTAAAATCGACCAATACGCCAAACGCCAACGGTTTCATCTTTCGTCTACTCGTCTAAATAAATCCCCAATCCGGCCAATCCCCGTTTTGAGTTTCGTGTTTCGTCGCATTATCATATCATAGGTCGAATAAAAAAGGAACGCCAAAAGGCAGTTTCCTTCGCTATTCTGTTCTCTCTCTTTTGCTATTCCCACTGTTCCGTCTGTAATCTGTTATATTCTATTCCTCCGGAACAGTTGATATCTTGGAACTAGTATTTTCTTAATTTTTAAATTAATACCTGTTACAACCGTTACTCGTTTGGAACTGTTCCAAAAGAACTGTTCCTAATATTTTGTATCATCCCTAGCCGCGCGCGCCTTGCCATTTCTGTTGTCGCCATGAACTGGACGGGCGAGCATCGTGCCTTCGTTATCGAAACATTTTTCAAAAGTAACGAATCTGTGATTACGACACTAAGAATTGTTCGTACTCACTTCGCGCTTGGTAGACATGATCCGGTTCCAGATCAGAAAACAATACTGTGGTGGGTTTCAAATTTTAGAGCTACAGGTTCAGCCTTAAAAAGAAAATCAACTGGTAGACCCAGAAGTGTTCGGACACCTGAAAACATTGCAGCTGTAAGAGACGCAGTTGAACGATCTCCTAGACGTTCAGCTGTTAAACATGCCTCTGCTTTGCGTTTGTCAGATCGTTCTGTGAGAAGAATTTTGCACACCGATCTGAAGTTCCACCCATACAAAATGATGATCGTGCAAGAACTTAGTGAAATCGCCGAGAATGTTCCAATGATATTCTTCCCACAAAATGCGCTTTTAATAACGAGTGACGAGGCTCATTTCCATTTGTCTGGCTGTGTGAACAAGCAGAATTTTCGCTACTGGGCACCAGAAAATTTGCGGCAGTTCCATGAAAGGCCACTTCATAGCCAACGTGTTACCGTTTGGTGTGCTGTTGGTTCTTTTGGTGTTTGGGGTCCCTATTTTTTTTTGAAGAAGGAGGGGTAACGGTTACCGTAACTGCTGATCGATATGTCGACATGCTACGTAATTTTTTGGAACCAAAACTTAGGGAACTTGAACATCCGAATGTGTGGTTTGGACAACAGGATGGGGCTACAGCTCATATGGCAAGAAGGACAATGGACCTGTTAAGGGAAATGTTTCCAGGACGCGTAATCTCGTTACCTGAAAGAGAAGGTTTTTCAACATCATCCCCGAACCATTGACGAATTGAAAGCAGCAATACGCCAAGAAATTATAGGAATATCGCCTCAAATTACTGCTCGAGTAATGGAAACTTTCAGATATCAGCTTCGAATGTGTGTCGAAAGAAATGGTCGCCACTTGGACTTTGTAATTTTTAAAACTTAATAAAAACAAAATGGCATACCATATATTATTAGTTATTACCATATATTTTGTAGTATACCAGAAATCAATAATTAAAACATTTTAGCCACTTGAAATTAAGTTGCCAATAAGAGACAAATTATTTTATCTCTTCCAGGCACTCCAATGAGAAAAATGTCTATATCTTGATTCTTAGTTAATGGATTTCAATAATTTTTTCAGTAGTTACCTGAAGAGCCCTTGGAGTATCTTGGAAATCAATAATTACAAAATTTTAGCCACTAGAAATCAAGATATTCACTTGTCAAAAAGAGACAAATTATTTTATTTCTTCCAGGCATTTTAGTTAGAAAAATGTCAACATCTTAATTCTTAGTGTATTATCCCAATTTAATTGATTTACATCCTGTTAAAGGTTAATATAACAACGAGATCCTATTATTTTAAAATCTTCTGTTGTTATTGAGGTCACCAGTTGAATAAATTAGAGCATGATCGGAAATGCGACACCTACCTATATTTTTCTTTGTTATAATAACATCAATTAAACTTGACGTATTTAAAGCGAGTTGGAGTAGAAATATGTTGGCAAAGGTTGATCATTTCAAGCAGTTTAACTATTTTATATTTTTCACCAAGAAATATAATAGGATCAAAGAATGGTCCGGTAAATGCCATAACGTCTTCTAAAAAGTCAATAAAATTGTTGAGATTCGATGCTGGATGTCTATAAATTAATGACAATATTTTAAAGTTTTATACTGATAAACTCTCCATCAATGAAGCTAACTTTAAACTCAAATGACTGATATATGTTTCATTATATAAATTCCTACCCCACCTCTCTACCATCTCTATTTTTACGAATAAATCTATACTTACTTACATTAAATTGAGCTTACATCATACTTAGCTGTCAACTATGTTTCCGGAAGACCAAAATATCAAAATTAAAATGATTAAGTAAACTCATGAAAAGCGGTATTAAGCGATCGACATTTAGATGTGCAATAGATATTAACCCGTAGATATTGGTGTAACTAAATTGATTGAAACATTGTATCTTAAATAGGAAAACAATAATAACAAAAAAAACACAACACTCCGAATATAAATTTACAAAAAAATAACTTTATCACAAAAACCGTGTTTTTTCTGCTTATTTTCAATAATAAAACCAACGTTTAAGGGAACATATATCTATCACTAATCAAATTATTAACTCCATATTCTTAACATATAGAAAGAAAAAAACAGTAATAATTATTAATAAAAAAAGGAGAAAAAAGCAATACTATAAATTACTTTTATTGGAGATAAAATAGTTATCTTATATTAGTATTTCTTATAAAATTACAGTAAAAGTGGCGAAATCTATACAATAAATAATAGTTTAAAAAAACTAAAAAAAACACGCTTTTATTGCTAATCGAACAATCAATCATAATTAATTAAAAGTAAAAAGCGTCCTTTTAGTTTTTTTAAACTGTTATTTAATTATCCTAATAAAGATAATGGAAAACTGTTATCAAATTATTGCATTGACTAATACGTGTACAAAGTTTTACGTTGATTTGACTTTTAGAAACCACTGAAAATTAAGCCCAAACAATCCGTTACTTACATACATAGATACAACCCGAGCTAATATAAGCGTGTTAAAAACCAAAATAAATGTATACGGTTCGTCTACAATATACCGTTTCGTAACCATATAAATCCATGCCTACATAAATATTCAGTTTTATTGATAGCTAGCAGACGTCGTGTCTTATTTAATTAAATTAAAGTAATAATAATTTTATTAAAGTCTCTCTATTTAAATACGCAGGAGCACTCATATCATGAGGATTTCAAAATAATTACAAAATACTTAATCATAAAATAACAAGTTGCAAAAATCTTTTAAATTTATTGCAGTACAGCTATGGAATGAACTATATGAATAGCGTAGAACATTTATCTATGTACAAATTCTCTAATTATATAAAAAATCAATTGTTAGTTAACCAGATAAGATCAATGTTATAATAAGAAATATACATAGATGTTGCTGTAATTTTTTTTTCAAAATGTCGAAATATTTGCTAAAACCTCCGACCTTAGCCATATGCTGGGGATTTTTTGTAATACTTGATTGAATTTACTCCACACTCTAGTATACTAAATAATGCTCTCAGTGCATCTTAAGTTACATTATACTCGTTTTTTAGGAATGTTAGTAAGTAGAAGCACAACGAATAAAACACAATTTTTTGTCACTTTCAGGTCTTGTTAGACGCATTTTCACGTTGCGTAGACGTCCTAAACAAATCCTCCAAACCGGAAGACGTATCGGTACAAGTTTGCATGCATATCACGAAATGTTTCAGCGTAGCGGCCCAATTTCAGGGCTGCCGGGAACGGATCATCAATTTACCGCAACTGATCAAGGATCTCTGTAGAATTTTACATTTTAAGGCAATTACCCTAACGGACATTAATAATTCACGATTTAAATTAATTTGATTTGTTTTGATAGCACCTCACAAAACTTTGCAGTGCAGCGACCGAATGCGTAAAAGCATTGGCAAGCGACGCGATTTTACAGTTGGAACTGTTGAAAGCGGGGACGCTTTGGCATCTGTTGTTGTTTTTATTCAAATACGATTTTACCCTGGAGGAGGGCGGGATCGAGAAAAATGTGGAAACTAACGAGCAGGAAGTGAGCAATAGATTGGCCAGGGAATCGATCGGGGCGTGTGCCGCTATGGCGGGGTTAGCTGGGGAGCATAACGCCCTTATAGTGGACATTTTGAGGAGTTTGTTAACGCCTTTTATTATTAATCAGTTGGCTAGTGAAAATCCTGATGAGGTATGTTTGCATATTTACTTTTGTTGCTACAAAAATATTGAGGTTTGAATCATCATACATTGCATATGTAATAAGATTTTTTTTTAAACATAAAAAGGAACTCACGGTTTCTACTCTTAATCATAAAAAATAGTAAACGTTTCTTTTACATTATATATTACAAAATTACATGTTCTACAAGCACTTTTTTGCCACTTAATATTAAATACAAAAATAATATTAGCGCCTAAGCCTAGGCTTGTTTTGCGCTTAAAGCCATTATAAAGTAATTATTATACAATTCATATAAAAAAAACTGATCCGAATTGTTATTAGAGGAACATAATTGTCTCAAAGGACCGTTCAGACTTACACATAATATTCAAAAGATAGAGATTGATTTAAAATTTTGTGTTTGTCAATTTATTTTGAAGGCATTTAATATTATTTCTAGTCTTTAGTATATTTGGCACCTGATTATAGTAGAATGCATGAAATAATTCAAACGAATTTGAACTATAGTCGCCTTATCGTGCGAGTTCAAAGGTCACCACGTAATATGAATCAAATTGAAAAATCAGTGGCTGCCAAAATGTTATTTCCTTGAGAGTTTGACAATACATTGAACGCCGTCATGTGATATATTAAAGCCGCGTATACACCTTAGATCATAATTATTAACTGAGGTGATGCCTTTAACGCCATTTTATATTTTTTTAGCTTAGCATTTTATATTTTTTCTAGCCTTTCATTAAAATTGTACATATTTCATTTAAAAATGGTTGTTATCTAAATTTTTGAGAAATTAGTATACGATTTAGCATGACCCTATGTATGTGCATAACATACTAATTTGTCGATTTTAGGGCACATCGTCTAATTTTTAACGATTATTTGATCTTGTCTTCTTCTTTGTTTATGTGTGATTGTGTTTTTTTGTAATAATTATTGGGAAACTATACATTTTGCTATAATGACAAACAATTACTTTGTATTGTGTGTGATGCAGTGCAGTCAGAGAACAGAAAACTACTTTCTTTGTTTAAAGGCAAGTTCATGTTACAATCACTTTTAAAATTACATTTTAATTTTATGATTTATTATTTGTCGTTCGACCCAATCTATACGTTGATGCACAGAAAATTAAAAAAGTTGTGTTATCTTTTCTTTTATATCAGTTAAAAGTCAAAAAAAGATAAAAAATAACTAAAAAAAAACTGGTGAATGCGGCGGGCATTTCTATCTCCCAGCGCATTCACCGATTCATTTATTTAACTTTGTTTAAAAAGATAAATACGAGGCGAGCTACGACAGTTCTTTAAAATGTCGTTTTCTTAAGACAATTTTTTTTACACATTACAGGGCAAAAAAAAATAAAAAATAACTTAAAAAAAAACTGGTGAATGCGGCGGGCATTTCTATCTCCCAGGGCATTCACGAATTTATTTACTTAGCTTTTTTTAAAATGATAAATACGAGGGGAGCTACGACAGTTCTTTAAAATGTCGTTTTCTTATGAATATTTATTTATTTACACATTACAGGGCAAAAAAAGATTGAAACTAACTATTAAAAAAAATGGAGAATGCACCGGGCATATCTATCTCCCAACGCATTCACCAATTTATTTACTTAGCTTTGTTTAAAAAAAAATTGTACTTTTTAATCATACCTAAATAATAAACGAAATGCAAAAAGAAAACTAATTATTTTAATAACGAAAATGAAAATAAGGATTGCTTAGAATGTACAAGAAGAAGTAGCTAAAGCGCTTGGAATTAGTTTAAGAATGGTGCAAAAGGTTGTATATGAAAACAAGAACAATCTTATTTCGAAGCAGGAAACAAAGTGTAAAAGGAAGAAGCTGAAGATTGAAGATTTAAGTGAATGTGTAAAAATGAATTAACAAATTTGACTAAAAAAAGAAACTAATTATAACTATTATTATCACTAACACAGTCGGAAAACTCTTCGTCATTTTCCGAATCTTCTTCAAATGGAGCAATGATCAATGGTTCAACTTGGATATCGAGTACTTTTTCTCTCTTCCACCAGGTTCTAATAATGTTTTCTGTGTGATCCACTGATTTCCGCCAATACTCCTTTGTGATGTGATTTAATGCCTCATTCCAAACATCTTCAACCTGGTCAGATCTAAGCCCAGCACCCACATGCTTCTCATAATAAGATTTTGACCCTGCCCATATAAGCTCAATGGCATTAAACTGACAATGGTATCGTGGCAATCTTAAAACTTCATGGCCATATTCACGTACTATTTCGTCAACAGCATATATTTTTGGTCTTTTCAGCGATTTTGCAATTGAAAGAAGTTCGGAATTTATCATATATGGCAAGGGATTCTGATTTTCTTTAATAACCATTCATAAATTTCGCTTTTTCTCCAACTTCCATTTGGTTGTTTATTCAAAATTCATGAATGATACGACGCATTGTCTAATACTATTAAGGAAGGTTCTTGCAAGTTCGGTATTAACTGTTCCTTTAACCATTTTTCAAACATTTCGCAATTCATATTGTCATGATAATCCATACTTTTAGACTTAGAAGAAAAAATTAAACTTGCACCTGGAACGAATCCCGTTGAAGACCCGGCATGTAAAATAATAAATCGTTTTCCCTGACCACAACCTTTTTTTCTTTTCACGCTTTTCACAGATTCATCTTGCCAAGATTTTATTCCACTCCTGTTTGAAAATATCCAAGTTTCATCTAAGAATACCACTTTCCTTAACTTTGATTTTTCATTTTGTGTATATTGTCTTAAAAATCCTATTCGTTGGCTCACAATATTTGGTAGTTCATACAAATATCTTCTATTGCAGTCTTTTTTATAGCGAAAATCTATGCTTTTAATTAATTTTGATAAAGCAGAAAGTCCAATTTCCAAAGTGCCGCGTTGCTTTAAAACATCCCTCAGAAATGGCAGCGTTATATTTGTTTTTAGCCTATATAGTTTATAAATCCTATCCCTTACTTCCATTTTTACACATTCACTTAAATCTTCAGTCTTCGGCTTCTTCCTTTTACACTTTTTTTACTTCTTGGGAATAAGATTGTTATACATATACAACCTTTTGCACCATTCTTAAACTAATTCCAAGCGCTTTAGCTACTTCTTCTTGTACATTCTTAGGCAACCCTTTATTTTCTTTTTCGTTCTCGAAGTAATTAATAACATTAAGTACCATTTTTTTTGGCTTGAGGATTTAGAAATCCACAAAAAGGCTTTTTCTTTTCCATAATTTGAAATTTAAATTATCTTGTTTCAAATAATGTCATCCGTCAATCGAAACGAGACAGGCATGTTTGTTATGAAAGTAATTGTTTTAGAACCACTGACCTTTATCATTTTATCTTCTTTTGATACATTAACGCTGCATATATCTGTTTCGTTTATCTGACGCATTGTAGTTAAAAAACGTTGTTGCGCAAATTGAAATAAAATGTAACTACAAAAGTTTGTCGTTAATAATCCGATACACCCGCACGATAAGAGCGATTTTGACTATATATAGGTTTTTGAGTATTGATTTGTTTTTATGTTGCTGTTTGTAAAATAATTGAGAAGAAGAATTTTCATATTCGCCAATGTGTTTTTTATGAAAGCAATGCTTTCAATCATCTATGTGTAAATCCCTAAAAGTAAGTAATTTAACATGTTTAAAAAGTTTGTTACTAGGGTATAATTTAACTTAATAATAAAAAATTTCTGAGCTATTGTTATAGTAGATTATGCATTAGCATGCCCACAATAATTAAACCAAACCGTAATTAAAATTGATTCGACAAGACTTAAGTAGACTGATCTTAAAGTCTGAAAAGATACAAGTACATCTCTAAGTGAGTAGAATTTGTTTATTAATTTGCGAAATTTGTCTAAGGCAATGATATTTCCAAGATATTTTATGTTTCTTACAGAAATAATTGATCGATTAAGTGTTAGCGGCATAGAGTCGAAATAAGGTAGATTTGATGCATAGAAAGAAAACGACATGAATTTTGTTTTAGAAATATTAAAAGAAAGACAATTTACATTTAACCAGTTATTTATACGCCACATATCTCTCTTCATTCATGTATTTCCTTCATAAAAAATTACAGGGTCGTCTGAGTAAGATATGAGAGTTCCAAGGCAATTTAATGTGCATAATTTATATTATAAATAGAGTTACTCCGATTGAGATTCGCCGTTTCATACTACTACTTTTTTACAAATTTTGAAAATTATTTAATAACATTTGAGGTATCTTAAAGTCCAGCTCCTGGCGCTTGTCATTTTGACAATTGACGTTGCATTTCTATTCTGTCAATCGTATTGATTGGGTTCTGACAGGTGACATTCTAATCAGGACTAAACTGATTCGAGATATTTTAACCAAAGAATTATCCCTTTTGTTCTCAAATTCTCTTTTATTAAAAAAAATATCTTTCAACTACATTATTGCGATTTACATTTAAAAATAAACATCTCCGATTTTAAAGAGTCCTGTTGAAATTATCTTAAAATCCAACTCTGGCGCCTGTCATTTTGACGATTGACTTACAATACATTACTAAAATCAGGATTGAACTGGTTCTGGAAATTTTAACCTAAAATGATTCCTTTTATATTTTTTGTAAAATTTTCTTTTATATCCTCCTGGGATCCGGAACATGTTTTTGTTAAGTTAGGGTTGTGAGGCTTTTAAATATAATAAAAAATACATAAATAAACATTGTTTACTTATAACTTTTTTTATTTTTTTTCTTACTTTGACAGATACATGACGTCCATTAAAATGGACATTGGGTCTTAACCTAAACAAAAATTCCTAATATATACTTTTTTTTTTAATAACATTTCAGTCTAAACCTATGAAAACTCAGAAAATAAATGTAAACTTAAATTTATTTGCTATGGAACTCCATGAAACAGTTTCTGTTGCCAGTAATGCATAAAAATGTGTGGCATGTATTACAAAAAAACTTGGTTTTTTTGGCACAAGAGTCATTTTTACATCTAACCGAATTTTTTAAGTCTGTGGCACTTTCTGGAAAGTGTTGTTTCCGTTTTTTTTTTCAGTGCCTAATGACGATGACGGTGAATCGACAAAGATATTTCCCTCAGAATTTCTTTTAGTACCTACACCTCGGATGTTTTCTTGGGATTCACTTCGTGGGTTGGGTGTATTTGTCAAAAGTTGAGTGGCAATTTCGATTTTAAAATCTAAATATTGTTGTATTTTGCGTGGAGGGATTTTAAATATTTTTTTATCTCTTCGATAAAAAATCCATGAGTTAGCCATTGCTAGATCAAAGAAATGGAAAATGACCCTTACAGTCGGTCTATCAAGTCTATTCCTTCCATACAATCGTTGTATTTAGCAACAACGTAAGGTCTTTTAACCTGAATGTATTTAGAGTCTTTCTTAGACCACCTTTTACACTCATCGCTAGGTTGAATTCCTAGAGCAGTAGATGCCAAAAGTACAGATTTCAGATCATACCATTGTACAACTACTATTTCGCCATCTTGTTATACAATTTGTTCCGAGCTGCCTCTTCCTATCTTGGCCATCATTTTTTCCGAAGTTAAATTTGCTACCGCTGGTACACGAGATTTCATAATGGTTCCAGTGCAATATTTCTCTTGTTGACGAAGATATTCGAGAAGTGGTATTATCGTGAAATATCTATCGCAGTACACATGACGTCCAGGTAATAATGTCCTTCCAAGGCGAACAACAGCAGAAGGTCCAACACCAAGTCTTTTTACAGAATCATCTGGAAAAGTATCTTTCCTTGTTATAATTCAAAGTCTACGAAAAGACCATCAGGGGCAGCAACAACAAAATTTTACAAGTCCCTGTAAATGGGATCATCTGTTCATCTACAGCAACCACTTTCTCTCTAGGTAGCTGCAAACACCCCTGCCATACTGCTTTTATAATAGGACGTACTTTCCAAAATTTGTCAGACCTGCGTACCTCTTCAGCGATGCTGCCATCAATGACGATTTTAAGGTTACTTCTTATAGCAAAAAATCTATCTCGAGTCATTGTATCTGCAATAGCTGAAACTTTAGTGGTTTTTGCCCAGTACATTCTGATTTTGGGATATTTTAGACAGGACATCAAACAAACTATTCCAAAAAAATGTTTAATCTCATTAAGAGATACTCCTTTAAGTTCAACGTGCCTTGCATTCGTGCAATAACACACTTTTTGGAATAACTCATCTTCAAAGTACATGGCTAAATACGATTTTGCAGTCCAATCATACCAGAGTTCTGCGCTGCATTCACTAGAGGGGCGTTCAAAATTTGGAGGTGCAAAAGTATCATCTCTTCTCCAAGACTTTCGCTTTAAAGGATCCACAAATTGCTTGGCCATTTTTAAGTTTTCTCTCAGGACACTAAGAGAAATTCTATCTTCTTCTTCTTCCTCCTCACTGGTGCTTACTAGTTCTTTATTAATTATTTCTTCCTCTCTCTCCATTAAATTATCCATAGTTTGAATTTCTTTTTCATCATCAGACATTTCAATGTCAGAGTCATCATTTCCAATGATTTTTAGTATTTGCTCCAATTTTTTGTCATCTTCCCCTGGCCGAAGCACTCTTTGATTGCCAAAAATTCCTAAAATAAATTTTATGAGTTAATTTAAAATGTGCATAAGATAGACCCAATGTCCATTTAAATGGACGCGAATAACTTAATATACAAAATACTAATACAAAACTTTAATTTTTTTATTATTGTAATGTTATTTAAATTTGTCTATTAAACATTTGCAAATAAAAATTTTAACAAAAATCATTACAAAACGTTAAAAAATAGGCTACATACCATCATAACGAGAACCACGTGCAGCCGCCAGCACAATAGAAAACAAACAACTGATTCCCAGCACATGTGCAGAATTAAAGTCGTCCGAATCGGACTGGGCGGCAGCACCGAAGTGTCCAACGTAGTGGATGCTAGGTCTAAGCTGCTTAAATAATAAACTAACGAAACTGGAAACATAAAACTAGCATGTCCATTTAAATAGACGCTAGGTCCCAGAAGGATATAAACAAAATTTACGTTATTGAGATTTTCATGGAAAATCTTATTAAAAATCTCTGAATTCAAAAAAAGCTTGTAGAAATGATCTCAAACTTGCTTCAGTTTAGGAATAAATTCTTAGCATAAATTTTAAAAAAAGTCAAATTAAAAAGTAATTTAGAGTCAAGTAGAAAATACTTTGGGATTTTCCCACATACAACTCTTCTGATGTCACTTTGACAATTGACATTTTTGGCATTTCTCATCTGTCAACGTAATTAATTGGCACCTGATATTTTAATCAGGCTTGCACTGTCTTTAGATATTTTAACCTAAAAATTATCTCTCTTCTGGCATAAAATCTATTATTTAAGAAAATATAGTTTGTCAAAAAAAAATAAATAATAATATCCGAATTTACCGAGTCTTACAGAAATTATTATGAAGTTCGACTCTGGCTTTTGTCACTGTGACAATTGACATTTGATGCATTACTTATCCGTCAATGCCACTGTTTGGTTTCTGACAGACGACAGTGAAATCAGAATTGGACTGCTAGGAGAAATTTTTATCTAAAAATGGTTTATATTTATTTCAATTCAAAAATCCTTAAATTTAAAGATTCTAGTAGAAAACTATTTAATAAGTTTCGAGATTTTTCTTAGTACAACTCTGTTGTTAACAATTTTAGAATTGACGCTTTTGACATTTTTCACTTGTCAATGTCATTAATGAGGCTCTGACAGATGACGTTCTCATCAGACCTTGAGTTATTGGAGATATTTGAACACTAAACCTTTGATACATTGTTATTCTGTCAAAGTCAATTAATTCATAGCTGACAAATGCTAATTAATAATGAGGGCCGGACTGGTTGAAAGTAATTTTAACCTAAAAATTAACTTTTTTAGAAATTCTTCCAAACTTCAACTCTGACTCTTGTCACTT
Source organism: Anthonomus grandis grandis (assembly GCF_022605725.1). NCBI lineage: Eukaryota > Metazoa > Arthropoda > Insecta > Coleoptera > Curculionidae > Anthonomus > Anthonomus grandis. The sequence continues at coordinate 34,017,386 of NC_065550.1, read as the reverse complement.
TAATAATTGACATTTAAAGCCTTGCTAATCCGTTAACTGGTGACATTCTTATATAACAAGAGGACTAATGAAATATCACCAATTACTTGTGTAAACCATGATATTTATTCAGCATTTTCTTAGGTACTAAAAACCCTAAATTCCAACTGCGAAACACCCTACTTAATATGGAACAACAGCACCAGAACCGAGCTGGTGGACTTCCTGACTTGCCAAATCGAAAGCAGAGAAGACGTGGACTTTAATCAGGCCGTCGAGTTCAAATTCTCCGCCCATAGCGAGGAGCTGGTGATCGGCGGGGTCTTTATTAAAGTTTACAATGACCAGCCTGCATTCCAAATACAGGTAATTACAAAAAAAAACCTCAATTACTCTTAAGCAGGTAATCCTTATACAATACATATTTTAAAATCCAACTGCTTAAACCAAAAAAAAAAAGCCTAATCTTATCAAATCCGTTTATTAAAAATCATAAAAAGCCAATAAATATATTACAAAATCGACGAACTTAATGCTACACTAATAATCCCCTGTCGCTAATATCCGGCAATGATGTGACCACGTATCTTTAAAGTGGTGATGCTATAAGCGTAACAGAACCCCATTCTTTACTTTTTTACTAATTTACGTTTTTACTAATTCTATAAACTTTTTTTTTCAAAAACTGTATATTGAATCGTTTTGTTGTTATTGTTACTTGGGTTGTCTTGGTTGACGCACATTTTTAGGAACTATATTCAATATCTTTTAGTGAACTTGTTTTCTATATGAATAAGTGACCAATGGATGTTTTACTATTTTGTGTTACTCTAGTGTATGAATTAATAAGTGAGATATAGCTATAGTAAAGAAGTAACGTCTCTAGAACTTAGAATATTTGATGTATTTAAAATATCAATGTTGAAATCACCCACCGCTATGCTTATACCATCTGTTTTTGGCAAATTATTTAGATAGATTTACGTAAGAAGGTACATAAGCCACATTTTTGAGAAAAACGACTTTAAAAGTGATATATCTTTTTCATGTAAAAATAAAACTACCCTTTGTGTTATTAATAAAATACCTTCAAAAATGGTAGTAGGTAACTCTTAGTACAAAATAAATTTTGGAAATTGTTTCAATATAATCGGAAACACTCAAGTTTAAAAATATTATTTAGCACATTTTTGATTATCAGTACTCTTTAAAATTTTCTTACAGTGGCGAACAAATGTGTGGAAACATTTTTAAAATATAAACAAAAAAACAACTACTAAAAAATTCAATTTTTTTTCTGCAAAACTAGCCATAGATATTTCGGGTTGTTATTGATGTTTCTTTTTCTAATTTAGTTTTCCGAGTGCGGCCAAAAATTCTCTATAGGGTTCAAATCGGGTGATCGGGAAGGCCAATCCAATACTCGAATTTTTTCAGATTTTCATCTAATATTTATGTAACTATTAACTTCTGCTAACTTAAATTTTTACACTGTTTTTATACAAATTGGTTATTGGATACCCAAAAAAATTCTTTTTTGAGATTTTTGGACATTTGAGGACCTACATTTATAGCAATAAAAGGCATATGCCACAATTTTGTTTACTTCCCATTATTTTAGATTCAGATAGTCATTCAAGCTCACTATCAGTTGGATAGTAATCTCCGATTGTTATACTCATTTGAACTAAAATGACTTATAGACAAATTGTCTGATCGGTTTGTTGTTGACTCAAAATGTCCAATATATTCTGCGTAAACAACAAAATAATTTGGGTTCTTATTAAATTACTTATGTACCTTGTTATCCCAAGCCTCTCAATTGTACTATAGTTATAAAGCCTGGAATAGAAAAGTTTTTCAGGTTTTGTATAAATCGAGTCTCACTTATTATATTATTAATACTCTCTATAATTATATCAAGTTTATCTAGACAAAAAGCCAATAAATATATTATAAACGCTACAGCAATAATCCCCTATCGCTAATATCCGGCAATGATATGACCACGTATCTCAAAGTGGTGATGCTACAAGCGTAACAGAACCCCATTCTTTGGCTCGTTTTGTCACAATTCAGCCATTTTATTTGACTCGACACGTCATAGCATATTGGCGAATAAGTACCGTTATAAGGGTTGTTAACCCCTATAAGGGCCACCCCCCTTTCGGTCAAAGGATTATAAGCGATTTTATAAAAAATCTCCGGCACCGGTAAAGCCTTTAACGTGGAATTCACAAACAGGTACAACTCCACCGGCTCTCCGGTTTTTTCGTGGGGTAACGTGGTCACACCGTGCACTCCGGTCCAGACTTGTAGATCCACCCCGTGGTTGGCCGCGTAGTCCCTTACGTCAATCTCCACTTGATTCCAATTGAAACCGTTAAAAGTCTGCCATTGTGGCGCGATATTTTGCATAAAAAAGGTGGCGTTTTGCTGTGCAGCGTAAAAATTGTCCGATCTAGCGGTCAAATGACCACGTGCCAAATAGTAGTTGCTGTTATCTTGTATATACTTTGTAGAGGTTTCGTTTAGTCCTAATAAATTGTTTATTGTCGCCCTCTGGTTTCTTCTTAAATAAATGTTTGTTACTGAACCGATTGTATATACTCCTGAGCCCTGAAGCCATGAGGGCCTTGGGGTGCCCAATACCCTTTGGTTAATCGAAGCCGTTTGCTCTATATAAGTCCAATAAGGTATCTGAAGCTCCCATTTGAAGCATATAAGCAGACTGCGTACAAATCTTGCATCGGGAAGCAAAAATCCGACTTCCAACTCTCTGCCATCGCTGGAACAGCTTTGATTGGTGGCCCTAAGGGTCCTGAAAGGGGCAGTAATGCACTCGAGCATATTCCAGTCCATGACTTGCTCATCATTATCGATGACGAATCTGGTGCCATTGATGCATTTTCCCGTTAAAAGTGAGCGGTTTGTTCGGGATGAACCTAGGAGGAGTTCACGTCCGGGGCATACGAAATCCACCGGTTGATTTGCGGTGAATTTAAGGGTCTTTTCCGGCCATGTTGGATAGAGGAATTTGGTGGTGCCGGAGTGGAGGATTAGAGGGTGTAGGTCGACTTCGAACGGGTCGATTTCGCAACCTGAAATGAATTGTTTGGGTTAGAAGTGCGTGGGGAAGTAAGAAAGTTGAGTTTGTTTGACCTTAGAATAGATGAAGTTCGAATTTAAATAAATCAATAAAGATTTTATACGAAGATGTCGAAAATTTTTTGAAACATGATTTTTTTGCTTAAACAGGTTAAAATTAAAAAGAAATCTCATTTCTATTCATATATTCATTAGCGTTTTTTACTTAAATTCTTAGGTATTTAATTTTTTAAAAAAATGCAAAACAACCCAAACTGACTTGAAGTGAATTAATTTGAAAACTAATTTTTTTCTATCGTCTTAAAGAATTTTGGAATTTTTCCAAATTTTTAGGACTTTTAAGTAAATTTTTCTTTATTCCTATCAGTTGAAATTCTTGGAAATTTCTATGGCACAATTAAGGAAAGTCTGGAAAATTACTTATTTGAATCCACTGGAAAAAGAATTTTTTTCTAACATCTTGACCAATTTTTCAACTCTTTGAATTCAATTTTTCTTTATTCCATACAGCTGAAATCCATTTTAGACTTAAGGAACGCCTGGAAAATGAATTTAAGTGAACAAACTGGAAAACAATTTTTTTGTATATTTCTCCAGTTTTCCAAGACTTTAAATTCAATTTTCTTTATTCCAGGCAGTTGAAATCTTAAAAAAAAATATCTTACAGGTTCAAGAAAAACCTTGAAAATAACCGATTTGATTGATGGTGGATTATTTTTAAAATAGGCTTTATTATTTAATTATTTTATAATTTAAAAAAATTACAGGTCTCTAAAATGGATTTTTTTTGCTTAGAATACAAATAAAAATAAAATTGATTATTATCTATATCATATAAATTAGAATCAATAAACTTAAATAGAATTAAGAAAAAAATACAAAATAATTTTTTAATATTAGTTGGTTTAAATGTGTTTTACATTTCTTACATTTTTCTAGAACTTGGAAATTAATTCAATTTTATTCCAGATAGTTGAAATCTTTAAAAAAAATTCTTTTCTAGACTGAAGGAAACCCTGGAAAATTAATTTAAGTGAATTAATTGAAAAACTAGTTTTTTCAATTGAATTTTTCCTTATTACAGGCAGTTGGAGTCCTAAAAAAAATCCATTTTAGACTTAGAGAAAACCTAGAAAATGACTTATTTGACTGAAATTAGATTATTTAAAAAACAGGTTTTTTTGTACCTAAACCATCATCATGCAATCCATCCTCTCCATATTGCATTACTAGTAAAACTACACACACCACCAGGGCACTGACCAATACCGTAGCCGCAACAATTAAAAGAATTTTATTCAATTTTGACACCATTTTTACCGATTTACTACACACAACACTGACTGACCCAATAATAACATAATTTATTATGAATTAATAATAATCATTATCTGGGCTTAAAAGTAGGATAATTTACCTTGGGGCAATTAAGTAATAAAATCACGATTTACTTTGTTAGGACTTTGGAATTTACCTCGGGTGTTGAATAATCCTTATAAAGTAAATAAATGATTATCTTTGTATACTTATATATTGTTGTTGTTGTATAGTAAATTGTACAGAGGCCTTGGTTTTTTTTTGGCTCCTTAAATACTCACTATAAGATCAAATTTATTTGGTTTTGAAATTCTTTTATTTACCAACTGCCTGGACGAAAAAAAAATAAGTTTTTTAAACACTTTTTATATATAGTATTTATTCCATAAATGTGGAATAATTTTCCTATATAAGGCAGTCCTCGTTATATATCTCTATGATATTCATTTTTTTTTCTAAATTAAATATTCATAATTGTCCATATAGAACTTCCATCTACAGTGCTTGTCCAGGATTTTTTGTTTATAAGAACTGTTCAGTGATCTAGAGAAATCTAGAGTTTCGCCCCATTAAGATTACTTATATTGAAGGACTTGGAATAATCTTTCAAGTATTCTTAAACGAACTCTTGACAATTTAATATAACCTACCTGAGAGTGTTCTTTTTTTTGAAAAATAACTGTCCAGAATATTCCATAGTGATAGAATAGATTCCAGAATATTTCCATTTTGAGGGCTTGGAATAAGTAATCCCCTGAGAGAAATTTGTAGAAAAATTCTACACAAATGCCAATTAGAAGTTTACTTGTTTTAACTAGTAATCCAGAATATTTGACAAATTTCTTACAGGGGTTTCAGTTAGTTTTAGAGCCTGGACTAATTTTCCTGGAGGATTTCTATCCTTAGTCTAAGTATTTCTAGGAGTAATATTCCAGAGATTAAGTTTTTATTTTTTATATATCCGTATCTCAGTTTAATAATTAGAAGAGTAATGGGACAAAGTGATGTTTTTCTAGTACAATTAGACAAACCAAGCCAGAAAAACACTATTTTCAGGCGATCCAAACACTACTTTAGAAATGCAGCGTTGATATAGGAAATGGGTGGAAAGCTGGGTTGTCATTTATATATCATTATCTCAGTTTAAGAATTAGAAGAGTATTGGAACAAAGTGATGTTCTTCTGGTATAATTAGCCAAAGAAAGCCAGAAAAACACTATTTCCAGGCGATCCAAACACTACTAAAGAAATGAAACGATGATATAAAAAATGGGTGGAAAAGCTGGATTCTCATTTATATATCCTGATCCTACCACACTATTTTTTTAAATATTTGATTGTGTACGATATTTTTCTGATTATTTTTGTCCCAAGGATATATATTCATTATTCCTTTTAGGGTAATGCAAATACTTATACTTACGGCAACATATAGTGAAAATAAAAAACATTATTTACAACATCTGCACCTTGAAACATTGAATATTATTAATTTTCTCCTTATTATATAGCAAAGTCTCTTTGAGAATAATGCACGAACATTTCCATTTAATTTATCTCTCTTTCAGAACCCCAAAAACTTAGTGGTGGACCTAATAACCTTCCTGCACGGCCAATCGGAATTCCTCCTCAATCTAGCCAACGTCGCCTACTCAGTATCCAAGGACAAAAAGCTCAACCATGCCCATATGGCGTTAAAAGCGTTAGCCCACGCCATCCGAAACCACCCCGGCGTAGAACTGCAAACGATCGGCCACTTCAAACTCCTGTTCAACCTCCTTATAGTCAACCATCCTCCCATCCAATCGGAAACCCTAAACGTGATCTCGGTAGTAACAAGAAACCACGAGTGTATCAACGATATCGCGTCCAGTGAAGTGCTCGGTTACCTTTTGCTCGCCCTTTACTCCTTGAGGGAACAAACCCAACAGATATTGGATATTTTATCGGCCCTAATGACCAATACTAAGTTGGTGCGCGAGGCTCTTGGCAAAGGAGCGATTTTATATCTGCTGCATTTGTTCTGTAACTCGACGAATCCACAACAGAGGCTCGCAGCCGCTGAACTGATCGCCCGCATGACTTTGGACAAACTAATCGGTCCCAAAGTGAAAATCGCGACCGAAATGTTTTTGCCCGCGATATTCTTGGACGCGATGCGTGACAGTCCGGAAACGTCGCTCAGCATGTTGGAGTCGAGCCATGAGCATCCCGAGCTAATTTGGAACGAGGAGGTGAAGGTGCGAGTGTGCGAGATCGTCACCAGGTTGACCGACGAGTGAGTATTGTGAGGATTTCAATTTAACGTCAATATTATTTAAGGGCAAACCTTGTTGTTAGAGAATTAGTAAGGTCTATTTTGGGGTCGTAAAGTATAAGTCACTTGGTAGGATTTCAATGTGATTTTGAACACTTTGTTTAAGATTGGTTGGGGAAGTCCGTAGGATGCTCGGAAATATTCAATTAAAGCAATGACAGCTTAGCATGTATATAAAAATGGCTTTAAACGCCTGGAAAAAAGAATAAATTATTCTTCTAAGGCACTTGGAGTAAAACCCGAAATAAACAACAATAGTAGCTAGATGTGAGAGTTTTACTGTTTGCACTAGGATATTAGAGAACTTTTCATGTTGTCTTTTTTTTTGGTACATTAATTTCAAATACAAGTAAGTTTTTTTTTTCCATTTCCATTGAAATTTTAAGGGATTTGTATAGGTTTGTTGGAGCAGTCTATAGGATATAAAAAGTTCAATAAACCAACGACAGCGTTCAATGCATTAAAAAAGTGCCTGGAAGAAACAAGAAATTATTTTTCCACGCAGTTGAGTAAAGTCTGGAGAAAAAAATTATGAAATTCTAAGGGTATACGTTTGTTCTATCAGTCTGCATCAATTATTTCGATGTGACTTGTGATCCTTTTTGGCTTTTGACCGTTCTATATTGCTAAACCAACTTCATTTTTTAGAAATTCCATTTAACATGACGGTAGATATAATTATTGGATTTAAAAACAAAAATAGCTGTGACACGTTTGGACTAAACGGAAAACTGAGCAAAACAGTTAAAAAACGTTAAAATAATACTCCTAATGGAACGAATACATTTATGCTTTGCACAAAGTATATTCAATCTTCAAAATAAACTATAATTTATCCTATATTTAAGAAGGGAGGCATAAATCATCCTGAAAACTATAGACGTATTTCCTGGCAAAGATTTAATTAGAGACCACAGTAAAGTGTTTTAGTTATTGTGGTTCCGCAAGGATCAGTCTTGGGGCCCTCACTTTTTCTCCTTGATATTATTGACCTCGCAGCAGTAGACCATAAAGCCAAATATACAGGGTGATTCATTAATATTGCACGAAAATGAAATGCCGGTTTTTTTGGGTTAAATTATGACGAAAAGTTCCTATAAACATATGTCCGAATGTGCTTCGTTTCCGAGATACAGGGTGTTCAAATTTTCTTAAAAAATCGATTTTTTATTAATATCTAAGAAATGCCTTTGCTGTTTGCAATGTCATTCACACCATTTCTGGATATCTTAATGATGTATCTTTTTGACATATGACAGTTGATTTGTTATTCCAGGGACGTGCCCACGGGGTAAGCGGGTTAGGTTTTTTGTACAAAAAATAGCACCTAGTAGATTTTTTGAACCTCCTGTACATTTTTTGGATGACGCAACTAAAGATGGAATTGTTTCAACTCTTGGGTGTTTTTCGTATCTCCCTCCGTTTTCGATAAAAAAATTAAGAATTGCTTTTTTGCATCCCTCTGTAAAAATACAAGTAAATGCTTTTAAATCACGCGAAAGCAAAGAAATAATTTTCTTCCTAAAATGTAATACTTACCTATTCATAGTGTCGAATATCAAGTACAGCATTAACAACTGCTGATCTAAAAAATACTGCGGAATGTTGAAATTGTAAATACGTATTAAACAAAATTTAGTAAATACTATTATCGTTTTAGTTTTTGTCGCATTCTTTTCGTTGTTTTGAAAATGCAATAAATAAAATACCAGTTCATTTAACATTACTAGGTGTGGCTCAGTGATAAGGTGTTGTTTTTTTCCTGTCAAGTAGACAATTTCCTAATTTTTGTCTAAAATGGAGTACACTTATAGTGAAATGTGCGATATGCACTTTGTGTATGGTCTTGCTAATGGTAATTCACAAGCAGCGAGGCGTATTTACGCGGACAAATACCCTAACCGAGTACTTCCTCATAGTCAAATGTTTACTCGCCTCCATCAACGTCTCAGAGAAAGTGGAAGTTTTAAAAAACTTACAGTCGACAATGGACGACCCCGCACAGTTGCAACCGCAGAAGCTGAAGAAGCAGTGCTCCACGAAATCGAGGATAATCCTTCAACGAGTACAAGACAGATTGCTGCCACTTTAAACATTAGTCAGCCAACAGTGTTTAGAATACTGAAAAATCAGCTTTTGTACCCGTATCACATCCAGCGGGTACAAGCACTTTTGCCAGACGACTATCCTCATAGAGTGGCTTTCTGTCGATGGTTACAACAAAACATTGTAGAGAATCCTCCTTTTTTATCAAAAATACTTTTCACGGACGAAGCTAATTTCTCCAGGAATTCGATAATGAATTTCCATAATAATCACATTTGGGCAGATGAAAATCCACATGGAATAAGTGAAAGTCGCCATCAACACCAATTTTCACTGAATGTTTGGGTTGGAATCATTGAAGACCACTTAATTGGTCCTTTCTTTTTGCAACAAAGGTTAAGTGGAGAAGTGTATCGGCGTTTTCTTCAAGAGGAGTTGCCAACACTATTAGAAAACGTCCCGCTTGACTTAAGGTACCAAATGTTTTTCATGCATGATGGCGCTCCGGCGCATTTCAGCTTAATTGCTCGACAGTATTTAGATAGAGTATATCCCAATCGTTGGATAGGTCGTGGAGGTATACAACCCTGGCCTGCGCGATCTCCCGATCTAAATCCAATAGACTTTTTCCTCTGGGGCCACCTCAAGCAATTAGTTTATACCACCCCCATCGAAAATGTTGAAGAATTAAGAAATCGTATTATTGCAAATTGCGATATTATTCGAAACACGCCAGGGATCTTTGAACGTGTTCGCCAGTCAATGCGTCGCAGGACAGACGCATGCATTGCAGTTGGAGGAACTCATTTTGAACAACTCTTATAGCGTACGTTTCTTAGTCCATAGCTTTTCATTACCTTCATCAATTTACTAATGTTTATTCTAAGAATTTAATTAATGTACCTAAGTTTAATTAAAACTATTTTTCAACAGGTAGTACAGTTAATGTCATGTCAAAATTCCAAATTACCGTATTTACTATTCTTCACCCTGTAAATCGATAAGTAGGCATTTTATTATGTTTATTCAAGTTTTTTCAAACGTTTGCATTAAACTAATTTTTTTATCGAAAACGGAGGGAGATACGAAAAACACCCAAGAGTTGAAACAATTCCATCTTTAGTTGAGTCATCCAAAAAATGTACAGGAGGTTCAAAAAATCTACTAGGTGCTATTTTTTGTACAAAAAACCTAACCCGCTTACCCCGTGGGCACGTCCCTGGAATAACAAATCAACTGTCATATGTCAAAAAGATACATCATTAAGATATCCAGAAATGGTGTGAATGACATTGCAAACAGCAAAGGCATTTCTTAGATATTAATAAAAAATCGATTTTTTAAGAAAATTTGAACACCCTGTATCTCGGAAACGAAGCACTTTCGGACATATGTTTATAGGAACTTTTCGTCATAATTTAACCCAAAAAAACCGGCATTTCATTTTCGTGCAATATTAATGAATCACCCTGTATACTTTTCGCCGATGACACCACAATATACATAATCTGCATGTCCCAGCCCAGTACATTTTTGAAAATCTCCGGCATATTAAGGAACATATTTAAAACTTACGAACACAACAAGTTACAAACTTTGTGAGAAAAAAATTGAAAATCTTGTGATTGAAAATCCTTGCTACAACATTGAAGAACCTTTTAATTTACCTTAGAATTTTATTTAAAATGGACATGTAATCCTTATAAAATGTGTTAAACTGGCTGCTGTTGGAGTAGTCGGTAGGATACCCAGAAATATCCGGAATAAAGTAATGACAGTCTTAAAGGCATACAAATTTGCTTGTAGTGCCTTAAAGAAATAAGAAATTATTCTTCCAGAGAGTTGAGTAAAATCTGGAGTAAATAAAAATTATGCAAGAATAAAGCAATGACAGACTTGAGGACATAAAAATTGTGTTGAAGTGCCTGGAAAACTCTTCCAGGCACTTGAGTTAAATCTGGGGTAAAAAGGAATGAAATTATAAAAAAACTGTTCGATTTTTATTTCTTATTTTTCAGCATGTTTTTGAGGTGTTGCCTTAAAGTTATATTTTCCTCTTTTAGTTTTGTTTTTCTGATAATATTTTTTTTTATATTGTTTTTTAGAGAAAAGTTAAATGATAACCCTTTCAGTCACTTTAAGCGAATTTTTATGCTCTAGAGCCTGTCGCTGCTTTATTCCGGTTATTTCCAGGTATAATACAGACTGATACAACAAACGTATATAAATCCTTTTAAATTTTTTTACTCCAGATGTTACTCAACTGCTTGGAAAAATAATTTTTTGTTCCTTCCAGATCATTGCTTTAAAAAGTTTCATTGTGATTCTTAAAATGTTCAATAAAATTTTTAGAATTTTAATAACTCTCATGGCAGTGTGTAGAGATTTTATTAAAACTTTTTCAAGTTTTTTGAAAACTTAATGAATTGAATGAATTATTGAATGAATTCATTGGTTTTCCAATTTCCAATTCCAGACCATTTCTCCATTCACCTCCTCGTCCCTTGAAAACCGGATACTCTCCATGGACATCAATGGACATCAATCAATGCTTTATTACTCGTATCTTAAAATTTAAAATTTTGTCGATAAAGCTATTATTTAAATAAAAAATATAACAAAAAATACAAAAAACTTCACAATTTTATAAATTGTTTGAGGTCACATTTCCTTAAAATATATATACATTCACTTGTATACAAAGTCGGCAAAAAAGCAGGCACCTGTTTACAAATACATTATTAGCAAACTACTAATTTGCTTACATAACAACATAAACAAATTAACCAGTGTCTAGGAAGAGCGTGCTTAAAATTACATAACATTAATTATTAAAAAAAGTCGTTTACTGTGTATAAGGCTCTCTCCAGTAAGTATGATTTCAGAGCTTTCTGAAATTTGGTAAAAGTTGTTATTGATTTGATTTCAAATGGGAGATGATTGTGCATTTTTTTTTGCATTGTAAAGAATGGATCGTTTAACTCGTTCTGATCGTGGGGTTGGTAGATAAAGATCGAACTCTGCGTTTCTAAGAGGATAATTGTAAGATGGCCTTTCTGGCATATCTGATAAGTGCTTGCGGATTAGGCAGACGGATTCAAATATAAATAAGGAAGGAAGAGTTAGTATTTTAAATTTTTTTAAATATTCCTGGCAGTGAGTTCTGTAATTTAGTCTTAATGAATAGCGTATAGCTCTCTTTTGTAGCTTAAATATGCGCTCAAATTGAGTCGCACCACACGAACCCCAAAACGGAAGGGCATATCGGAGGTGCGACTCAAATAGGGCATAATAAACTGTTATAGCCGTTGCCAAACTTAGGTCCCTGGATACTGATCTCAGAGCAAAACATGCAGAACTTAATTTTTTGGATAAGGAATCGATGTGCATATCCCATTTTAAAGTGTTGTCTACCATCGGTCCCAAGAACTTTACGGAATCAACGACCTCCATTCTGTTGTTAATAATTACAAAAGGTTGCAACGCACCGCTAAATGATAATACTTTAGTTTTTGAGACGTTAAGGCATAAGAGATTTGAATCGCACCACGATTTAATGGTGACTAGGTCACGAGATATGGTTCTACGAAGAGCCACCATATTAAAGTTGCTCCAAGGAAAACTAGTATCGTCCGCAAAGAGACAAATTTTACCATTTATGTCCAGATCTTCAGGGTAAAGTGAAACGGATGGGGATCTTAAGGCACCAACTCGGGTTAATATGACGGTCCAAAACGTTTTATCAATATGGAAGAGAAAAACCCTTTCTGGTTCAAAACCCGGAATAAAAAATAATGAAATTTTGAAGAATACACTTAAATTTTTTTAAAGCAATCAATAGCATTGCCTGGAAATTAAACATACATATTTGATTATTTCATTTAATTATTCTTTTTAGAAAACAGTAAACAACTAATAGGGATCGTACAACATTACATGAATTAGTAAAGAATACTAATTAATTTAAATTACTCTGACATTATAATTATATAAGTTACATAATTAAATTCCATAGCATATATAGGCAAATACACAGTATACATATTTATAACAAACCTTTAACTGTTTGAATGAATCTTGAGTAAAGCCAACTCAGATCAATTTGGTTTGCAACCTTATTCAATACTGAACAGATTCCATACACTAGGAGGAGGAAAAAATTGCTCTGCCTAGTAGAAATTCTTTGTATATTAAAATTAATTTTGCCCAACATAGAGAAACACACAGAGACATTACCTGTATAATAATTATCGGCCTTGTAGCCTTTGACAGTGAAATCTTTGTAGCGATTCTTCACTGATTGACCCTTTTGGGGAATAAACTACGTCCTCTTTAAATGCTTTCTTCAAATATTTTCTCTGCACATCATATTATCTCTGAAACATTGTTGACCAAACAACAGAGTTAAACTCTAGTCTTCCCCCAACCAAAGAGTTAAACAGAGCCATAAGAGCGTTGACATAGTTAAAAGATTTACAGTTTGCAGGTTACAGTTGTGTACCATTAAAGCAATGACATCCTTCAATGCATATAAAATTTCTTGGAATGCCTGGAAGGAATAAGAAAGTATGCTTTCAGGCAGTTAAATAAAAACCGTAATAAAAAATAAGGAATTTGTATAAGTTTTGGTGGAGCAGTCGGTAGGATAAAAAACAACAACTTCTTTCAAGGCATAAAAACTTGGTTTGTATAGCCTAGCACTTCACTAAACCCTTAAATAAGTAAAGAAAGTTTATTTTAATACTTTTACATTTTTTTTAGGCATTACCGAGAGCAATACTCCACCCCGTCGTTGCAATGGCGAAAACCCGAAAGTAACGGCCTGAAAAACTTGGTGGCGCCCAACGAGGTCATCATCGGCGGCGTCTACGTGCGTCTTTTCATCGAAAATCCCGCCTGGACCCTCAGGAAACCCAAAGAATTCCTATCGGAACTTTTGGAGACTTGCGTGGACAATATGTCCAAAGATACACCAAACGTAAATCAACATTACAAAATGTATAGGGTGTCCCGAAAGTAAATGGGACGTGGAACAACAGTAGATTCCTTACGTCATGTAATAATGTGATTGAGATCAACTTTAATAGTTACTAAAATACAAGGTGTCAAAGTATTATTTGATTTATAGCGTTTCTTTCTCATAGGTCCTGAACCAAATGACATACTGACATGAAATTTAGAACATACGAGTCTCTTAAAAAGAAAAATCAAATTTCGTATACAGATTTCGTGTTTTCGGTAGAGGGCGCTCGTTGCGTTAGTTTTTACTTTTTTAAATCCCTGGACTTTTTTGCAGCTCCGTATATTAGTTTGAAAAGTAACAACTTAATTTCTTTAAAAAAGTAAAAATTAACGCAACGAGCGCCCTCTACCGAAAACACGAAAACTGTATATGGAATTTTATTTTTCTTTTTAAAAGACTCGTATGTTCTAAATTTCATGTCAGTACCTCATTTGGTTCAGGACCTATGAGAAAAAAACGATAAATGAAATAATACTTTGACACCCTGTATTTCAGTTACTATTAAAGTTGACCTCAATCACATTATTTTGACGTAAATTATCTACTGTTATTCTATGTTCTATTACTTTTGGGACACCCTGTATATAAGGAAACTTATGTCAAAAGTCTCTGTAGGAAAAATATGCGGCTGTTGCAAGTTAATAGCCGCACCCGAGATCTGAACCGACCAGGCCGGTATATTAATTTTCGGACGACATACATTTAATTAGTTTTCGAAAACTATTATACCATACCGGGTGTCTTACTAAAGTGATATATTTTAGGAAAAGTTACTGGAGCTATCGACAAACGCCCTTTGCGCCCTATTGCACGCGCAGCCGGCCCTACTCGACATGATTCCCGCCTACGGTCACATTCCGCGCATTTGTTTGCATATGGGTGCGAACATACAACAAACGATGGTTCCTAAGTCCGCCATATTAATTTTGAGAGCTTTATCCATGAGCAACGTAAGGAACCATCCACTTTTTTCTCGTATATATAAAATCGTCACTATTTTAGTAAATATCAATTTAGAAATTACGCTCAATTGTTGAAAAGAAGTAGAAAATCGACTTTTTCACGTATTTAGAAGAAATATGAACTTGAATCATTAAAGACCCCTTTCATTATATTTAATTCGATCTTGGTCCAACGATTCATTGACGGTTCAAAAATGGATAATTAAAATCTATGGTAAAAATAAACTGTAGCCAACTGATCGCTTATTTTTTGATAGTCAGCTGTTGGATGTGGGTCAACTGTACTGTACTGATATTAAAAAACTTTAAGAAAAATAAAACAAATATAAACTTAAATAGCTATAATTTAAATACAAGAAACAGAGGTGCGTATCCAACTGTTGCGTTGAAAATACGTGGGCAACGATCGGTGTATTATTATTCTCCAAGATTGTACAATATGATGCGCGATTATATAAAGGATGAAATTCAAAGTATGAAGAAGTTTAAAAAGGAGTTACAAGTATGGATTTTAAGTCATATTTTTAATGATTTAATACACCTTAAATACCTTAAATACACATATGCGATATTTTTTTTTTAAATATTTGATAAAGGGAAAAACTTTAAAATTAAGGACTTCTTTTGTTACCAGAATAGACCTGATTCACCAATTAAGACAATCTTGGATTTTTTTTTGCATGCCAATATTTAGATTTTATGTTACTTTTTTGTTTAAATTTATAGGCTGTTTTGAAGCGTTTATTTTACTTAAGCTTTGTTTACCTATATTTGAGCCGCTCAGGAGCAGAGTGGCCTAAGTGCAAAAAAGGAGTTTTGAGATAATTGACATTAAATTTTTTTATAAAAAGTCAAACGGAAATTTGTATTGTAAAAGATTGCACTTGTATTGTAAAAGTGCCATATTATTAATAATAATAATATGGCACGTAACATTATATTGGAACAAAATAATTTCAAAAAAACATTGTTTTTCTGTAAAAAAAAACCAGTTGGGCCACTCTGCCCTTTAAAATTATTAAAAAAAAAAAAAAAAAAAACAAATTATAGCACTTGAGCCTCAACGTCTTGTTCTTGTGTCGCAATATCTTCATCAACAGCATTCTCACTGGTTGTCAAATTATTATAAAATTCATGGCGATTGGGGGTATATAGCACAGAAGTCCTTGAACGTCTTTATACTTCAATTTTTCGATAGGTCGGCCTCTGGGATACAAAACATCTAACTGGAAGGCATCCTGTCTCATCTGTTGAAGCTCTGTGCGTTTTTTAGTGACATTCACATTGTAGAAAAGAGCGGCATCATTATTAGAATATTTGAAATAAATATTAAAAGGTTCCTCGGATTTAAACTTTAGCCACTGAATTTTTAGCCATTCGACTTTTACATTTTCTTCTCCTTTTTTTGGATTGGTTAAAAGTTTTTCCAAATTCACTGTACTTCTAAAGTCACCACTTGTCATCTTTACTACTTTAAATTTATTGGTCTTTTTGGCACTTAAAATTACTTTAATCCAATCATCTGGCAAAAAAATGTCTTGGAAGTAGCGTTTTTGCTTTTCAATCAGGCCAAAATCTTCGTCACATAGCAAGTAGGAATGGCCGGATACAAGAAATTTGTGATCGATAACTTTTGGACTGAAGTTATCAGAATAAGTCATGTACGCACAAATTGCAGCCATTGTTATGTTTCTATTCTGGCCTCCGCGCTGGTCGCTGTACATAATTAAATTGGTCTTATTTGGGTCACCTAGATTACGAAAACACCGGGTTGTAACAGGATCCGAGCAGAACTAAGGGAATGAGAGCACTTTGAAAATCCGGAAAAAGTCGTTTTCGACGTCCGTTTTTGAGGCCAAAAATGGGCATCAAAAATGCCGTATCTCGGCTATCGTAAAAGCTACGATCTTGCGGATGGTCTCGTTGGATTCAGAATGACGAAACTAAGACAAAACCATTGGAATTTTCCCGATAGCTCTTATAGAAGCCCAGATATCGACCTTCAAAGTTTGGATTTTTTCATTTTTCGGGTATACCCCCCCGTATCGAATTTTTTCACCAAAAGTTGATTTTTTTCGA
This sequence comes from Anthonomus grandis grandis, assembly GCF_022605725.1. NCBI lineage: Eukaryota > Metazoa > Arthropoda > Insecta > Coleoptera > Curculionidae > Anthonomus > Anthonomus grandis. Next base: position 34,000,555 of record NC_065550.1, on the reverse strand, counting down.
AATCAAACTTAGTATACCAGCGTCTTATTTGGGTCACCTAGATTACGAAAACACCGGGTTATAACAGGATCCGAGCAGAACTAAGGGAATGAGAGCACTTTGAAAATCCGGAAAAAGTCGTTTTCGACGTCCGTTTTTGAGGCCAAAAATGGGCATCAAAAATGCCGTATCTCGGCTATCGTAAAAGCTACGACTTTGCAGATGGTCTCGTTGGATTCAGAATGACAAAACTAAGACAAAACCGTTGGAATTTTCCCGATAGCTTTTATAGAAGCCGAGTTATCGACCTTCAAAGTTTGGGTTTTTTCATTTTTCGGGTATACCCCCCCGTATCGAATTTTTTCACCAAAAGTTGATTTTTTTCGAAATCAAACTAAGTATACCAGCGTCTTATTTGGGTCACCTAGATCTCGAAAACACCGGGTTATAACAGGATCCGAGCAGAACTAAGGGAATGAGAGCACTTTGAAAATCCGGAAAAAGTCGTTTTCGACGTCCGTTTTTGAGGCCAAAAATGGGCATCAAAAATGCCGTATCTCGGCTATCGTAAAAGCTACGACTTTGCAGATGGTCTCGTTGGATTCAGAATGACAAAACTAAGACAAAACCGTTGGAATTTTCCCGATAGCTCTTATAGAAGCCGAGTTATCGACCTTCAAAGTTTGGGTTTTTTCATTTTTCGGGTATACCCCCCCGTATCGAATTTTTTCACCAAAAGTTGATTTTTTTCGAAATCAAACTAAGTATACCAGCGTCTTATTTGGGTCACCTAGATCTCGAAAACACCGGGTTATAACAGGATCCGAGCAGAACTAAGGGAATGAGAGCACTTTGAAAATCCGGAAAAAGTCGTTTTCGACGTCCGTTTTTGAGGCCAAAAATGGGCATCAAAAATGCCGTATCTCGGCTATCGTAAAAGCTACGACTTTGCAGATGGTCTCGTTGGATTGAGAATGACGAAACTAAGACAAAACCATTGAAATTTTCCCGATAGCTCTTATAGAAGCCCAGATATCGACCTTCAAAGTTTGGGTTTTTTCATTTTTCGGGTATACCCCCCCGTATCGAATTTTTTCACCAAAAATTGATTTTTTTCAAAATCAAACTAAGTATACCAGCGTCTTATTTGGGTCACCTAGATTACGAAAACACCGGGTTATAACAGGATCTGAGCAGAACTAAGGGAATGAGAGCACTTTGAAAATCCGGAAAAAGTCGTTTTCGACGTCCGTTTTTGAGGCCAAAAATGGGCATCAAAAATGCCGTATCTCGGCTATCGTAAAAGCTACGACTTTGCGGATGGTCTCGTTGGATTCAGAATGACGAAACTAAGACAAAACCGTTGGAATTTTCCCGATAGCTCTTATAGAAGCCGAGATATCGACCTTCAAAGTTTGGGATTTTTCATTTTTTGGGTATACCCCCCCGTATCGAATTTTTTCACCAAAAGTTGATTTTTTTCGAAATCAAACTAAGTATACCAGCGTCTTATTTGGGTCACCTAGACTACGAAAACACCGGGTTATAACAGGATCCGAGCAGAACTAAGGGAATGAGAGTACTTTGAAAATCCTGAAAAAGTCGTTTTCGACGTCCGTTTTTGAGGCCAAAAATGGGCATCAAAAATGCCATATCTCGGCTATCGTAAAATCTACGACTTTGCGGATGGTCTCGTTGGATTGAGAATGACGAAACTAAGACAAAACCATTGAAATTTTCCCGATAGCTCTTATAGAAGCCGAGATATCGACCTTCAAAGTTTGGGTTTTTTCATTTTTCGGGTATACCCCCCCGTATCGAATTTTTTCACCAAAAGTTGATTTTTTTCGAAATCAAACTAAGTATACCAGCGTCTTATTTGGGTCACCTAGGTTACGAAAACACCGGGTTATAACAGGATCCGAGCAGAACTAAGGGAATGAGAGCACTTTGAAAATCCGGAAAAAGTCGTTTTCGACGTCCGTTTTTGAGGCCAAAAATGGGCATCAAAAATGCCGTATCTCGGCTATCGTAAAAGCTACGACTTTGCGGATGGTCTCGTTGGATTGAGAATGACGAAACTAAGACAAAACCATTGAAATTTTCCCGATAGCTCTTATAGAAGCCGAGATATCGACCTTCAAAGTTTGGGTTTTTTCATTTTTCGGGTATACCCCCCCGTATCGAATTTTTTCATCAAAAATTGATTTTTTTCGAAATCAAACTAAGTATACCAGCGTCTTATTTGGGTCACCTAGATTACGAAAACACCAGGTTATAACAGGATCCGAGCAGAACTAAGGGAATGAGAGCACTTTGAAAATCCGGAAAAAGTCGTTTTCGACGTCCGTTTTTGAGGCCAAAAATGGGCATCAAAAATGCCGTATCTCGGCTATCGTAAAAGCTACGATCTTGCGGATGGTCTCGTTGGATTCAGTATGACGAAACTAAGACAAAACCGTTGAAATTTTCCCGATAGCTCTTATAGAAGCCGAGATATCGACCTTCAAAGTTTGGGTTTTTTCATTTTTCAGGTATACCCCCCCGTATCGAATTTTTTCACCAAAAATTAATTTTTTTCGAAATCAAACTAAGTATACCAGCGTCTTATTTGAGTCACCTAGATTACGAAAACACCGGGTTATATAAAAGTAATAATAAAAGTAAAGGATAATAAGAAAAAACAAGTGGTTCAGTTTAGTAATAATACGAATTTTTTCTTGTGCAAGTTTTAAAATAAACGTATTATTTATTTATTTAATAATTTACTTGAGGTATAATAGATCTTTTTATATATCCAGGGGCTCAGGTTCTATCTATCGACCACTGATGTTTCTGCTTTTTAATATCGGATCTAAGTTTATTTTTTTATTGAAATTGAAAAGAGCGAAAAACCTGTTATAAAATAAAACAAAATTAAATATGTAAGAGTACTTATAATTTTTGTATTTCTTTAATGCTTCTTAGAACGATTCATAAGACTTTTTTTTATTGACACTTGATAAATTGTTTCAAAAAGTAACAAAGAAAATATAAAGCTTACTTTTTTGCTAGATAAAACCTAATATAATTTAATAACAGAAAATACATGAAGAAAATATAATTTCAATTATCAATTAATTTTAAGAACGCCCTGTTCCTCTGTTAAAGTTGAGGAAGCAGCACACTTTATTATATGGTTATCGTCAAATGCATGTTGTGTAATTATGCATTATATAAGATTTGAGTTCATTATTTTTTTTAATAATTTATATATTACATTTTTATTTGATTAATTTTCGTTAAAAAGTTTAGTTTCTGTTAATAAATATCGTAATGTATTTTGTGATTTAAAAATAGTTTTTATGTTCAATTATATTTATTAGATATTGAAACGAAGAAACGAGTTTAAAGGCCGATGGATAAAATCTCAGCTCGTTGGCATATAAAAAATTGTACTATTATATATACAGGGTGTCCTATTTGCCATGTGTGACTATTGCTATTTCCCAAAACTATAGGAGATCCAAAAACAACCAAAAAGATAAACTTTTTACTGTATTAATAAGTAATTAATTTACAATAAAGAAAAAATCAGATCTGCACTAAGAACAAACTCCTGATGATGGTTATTAATACGTTGAAACGTTAGGAAATATTTGAATGAGATACGTCATTTTAAAGGGATAAAGAACGCTTTCAAAATAAGTTAGGAAAATTTGAATTAATTTTAAAAACTTCTGCAATAATATAAAAGTCTGGAATATATCAAAATAATATTTAAAATGCTAAGAAGTATAAGAAACAATTATATATTAACATTTGGAAATCTCTATAAATAAAAATAAAATTTGATTTTAAAAGCCTGGAATTTGGAATTTCTAGTTGTTTTTTAAATTTTATTCCAGGCACTTAAAGTAAAATTTTTATTTTGTGCAGTAAATTAGAATATAAGAGTCTGAAAAAAAAAGCCTGAAAAGTCATTTGTCTGAACCTTAGGCATTTGAAATATTCTTTAAAATGCCTGAAATAAAACCGGTCATGTGATTTTAAATACTGCATTTAAAATAATTTTTTATTTTACTCCAGTAACTTCGAAATAATTTTTATGCGTTTTAGGCATTTGAAATAATGTTTAAATAAATGCCTGGAACATAAGCAAAAATAAATATGTATGCATATGAGGCTGAAATAATTGAGTCGTTCCTTCCAGGCATTTAAAATAGTGTTTGAGTTCTTTCAGATATTTTTCCGTTTTATTCAAGGAATTATGCTTAAAATACCTGGAATAAAACTGGAAATATGATTCTAAAATGCTGCTGGAGTCGTTTCTTCCAAGCACTTCTGCATTTTATCTCAGGTAATTGAAGTAATTTTTCATTTTATTTCAGGCTCTGTCGTTTTTATTTTATTCCTAGCATTAGATACTTGAGCTAATTTTTTGTGTTATTTCGATGATTTAAAATAAATCTTAGAATTGCTTGAAATAATATAGACCCTGATAATTTACCAACAAAAAATTCCAGATATTTTAAATTCTTGATATTCGTAATATTTGTATGTACTCTAGGCATCTGAAATAAACTTTTGTATTGTCAAAAGGATTTGGAGACATTTTTTGTTTTATTCCAAGCATTTAGGATAATTTTCTTATGCCTCATCAGACATTTAAAATGCCAAAAATAAAATTGAAAATTTTAACACTCTGTTATCATTTGAAGTATACTGGGATAATTTTTTATGGGATTTTAGGAATAATTGGAATAATTTTACAAATTCCTGGAATAATATACAGGTCTGGAATATATCAAAATAATATTAAAAATGCTAAGAAATATAAGAAACAATTATCTACTAGCATTTGGAAATCTCTACGAATAAAAATGGAAATTGATTTTAAAAGCCTGGAATTTGGAATTTGTAGTTGTTTTTTAAATTTTATTCCAGGCACTTAAAGTAAAATTTTCATTTTGTCCAGTAAATTAGGATATAAGAGTCTGAAAAGAAAAACCTGAAAAGTCATTTGTCTGAACCTTAGGCATTTGACTAAAACTCCTAACTAAAAAAATGGAGGAGCGTATTTAAAAAAAAAAAAGTAGATAGCCGTTGACAAGATTCCAAACGTCATAAAAAAAATTAAAGGTGAAGTTTTGTCGAGCACAAAAAATTATAAAACTTTGTAAGTTTCTAAAACCGATAGTTTTCGAAATAATAATTAAAATTAAATTTGGCGTTTTTTATAAATCAGCCTGTAATTCACGAACTAATAAACATTTTGCAACGCTGTAAAGGGATTTAGAATAAGTATAAAAATTGGCAACTTTTTTCTAATTTAACCGCCCTGGTATCTCCTATAGTTTCGGAAATAGCAATAGTCACACATAGCAAATATGACACTTTGTATCGTACTCTTCTTAAATACAATGATTTACTTGAGGTTTAGTGAATCTGCTCTTTTTCTTCAAGTAAATTATTGTATTTAAAAATTATTGGATTACGATTGAATTAAATATAACGAAAAGTATTGTTGCAGATTTAAAAACATATTTCTTCTAAATACTTCTGTCTTATTTAGAATAGGTTGAATTTTCCAATATTCTTCCTATTAGTCTCTATTTTTTTTTTCAATTTTTGGTCAAATCACCGAAAACTCACTAAAAATTGATATATTCGTAGTTTTCTAACGAACAGAGGAATAAATTTCTTCTGTCATTGGATATTTTTAGTCATTTCTTATATTTGCAGAGATTCTGGTTTATTTTCCATGTGATTGAAATCATTTATAGTTTTTGACTAAAATTTCAGTTATTTTCGATGGGTTTCTGAAATTTCCTATGTATTTCTATAGATATTTGAAGTCATGTTTCAACTTTCCCATACTTTTGAAGACTTTTCATTTTGAATTTTATTTCTTCATGCAATTTCCTAAAGCGATATTTACTGAAATAGTCACGTAATACCCGACAAAATAGGTAAAACTAATATACCGTAAACGTGAATGTTAACTTTTAAAGCTTTGTATCGGTGCTATCGCGGAAACGCAATGCATGCGCCCCTTAAAACGTGCGATGCAGGCTCGCAAAGACATGGTGGCGGCGGCCTGCGAAGCCCTAAGTCGCCTTTTCGCCAACAGTCAGGATCAGCTGGTGAAACAGGCGTTGGACGTCGAATTTATTCATTTCCTGTTGAATTTGTTGGAGGAACGACTGGATTTGCTGGATAATCCCTCGATGACGAAGGCGCAGATCGTGAAGGCGTTGAAATCGATGACGTCCAGTTTGTTGTACGGCGATAAGGTGAGCGCCATCTTGGAGAAGAGCGGCGTATGGGCGGAATATAAGGATCAGAAGCACGATTTGTTTATTACCAATACGAACGTGTCCGGATACTTAACTGGTATGTATAGAGTTTTCCAAAGTTTACTGAATAATTTTACTTTTTGAATACTTTATTTAGAGGATGTAAAAAATCAGTTTTTCCAACTACCTACCGGTACTACGGTTCAATTGGCCCAAATAGATATTGACTTATAAACCAGACAACAAAACCCAATAGGCCGACGATTCATAAAATATATTTCTTTTCTTCAAGACACATTTGTGCCTTGGTCATTCACTTATTAAAACTACTGACAAACATTCAAACAAAGTCTGTATATTTCAATATATTAATTAATTATTGAAATATATAGACTTTGATTTAAGTATATCGGAATGTTACTCTTAGTTATACACTGCACTTCTTAAAAAAAGTAGTAATTCCATTATTTATTTCCAAAATTCTACATCAAAACATTAATAGAATACAAAAAATAATTTTAAGTAACTAATTCAAATTCAAAAAGCATTTATTTGTAAATAATCTAGATACAATAATATTATTAAAATATATCCTGCCAAAAAGGACGCATTTAGATTATAAAAAAAAAACCTTACATACTGCACCAGTAAAATGGTGCGTAAGCCAAGTGGCCCTATGAATACTGTTAAATTAATTATATTCAATACCTGCTGACAATATTAAAAAACAAAAAAATATGTACTTAAAGGTTTATAAAAATTGGTGAGTAATAATAATAGTTATTTAATGGAACCAAAACAAGAGCAATGAGAGTCGGGCAAGTAACTAAATACTTGTGTGAGCTTATAACACTAACATTAGAAAGCAAAAATGTCTATATAACAACTTTAAATTCCAACCTTAAATTATGTAGGAACAAATAATTATGAAAAAAAAAATAACCAAAGCTAGTACACAAATCTCATCAAATTCCATAAAACGCTTCCCTAACACGAAACATGGATAATTAAAAAATAAGTGTATATCACCTTAGGAATATACTAAATTTACTATAATTATTATATACATATTTTAAGTCCTTTTTTATTTCCAATTTTAGGAGGAATTAAATTGCAAAACTTTGGCTCAAAGTAATGAATAAAATGACGATTAAGTTGTTTGTAGTTAAGTGGTAAAGACCTATTGTTATGTACATTATTCCTGGTTTCCTATTATTGACAAATTTGTCTCTTTGAAATATCAGTTTTATGTACAAATATTTTCTATTTAAAGTCGACCTATATTACTGATCTCAGTATTATATAAAAATTCAGTTGAGTATAGCTTGTCTTTTGGTAAATTACTTTAAGAATATAATTTTGGACAACTTTTAAAGATTGAAGATTTGGTTTATATGTACCATCCCATATTAATACGACAGCAATGAATTTACCAAAAATTTGTAAATAAGTAGACATAATTTGTTTTTCTCCAAAACGGTTCATTTTATCGATAATGAACAAGAGTACCTTTTTTTTAGCCTAGGGTTCAAGGTATCCACATTTATTTTTCTTAGACTTTAACATACAGGGTGTTAAAAACATACGCATTAAAGTGTACAACCTAGTTCGCCCCTGGTAAAGTAAACAAGGTAAATGCATTTTAAGGATGTCATTTTAAGAGGAACCCTAATAGTGTTCATCACCTAAAATTTTTATTAAATTCTACCGGGTAGTTTAAAAGTAATTTATGAAAATCCAATTTCCAGCAGCGTCCTTTAGGAGGCTGTATCTTCGTAAAGAAGGCCTATAGGAATTTTTTTTATAGGAACGTTCGGTATTATTTATCGATGTTCTACCTGAATCCGAGAGATTTCCCACATGAACCGGGACACCCTGTATATATTAAAAAAAAACAACTTTCGTTTTGAAGAAATCTTGGACAAACATTGAAAATTATCAATTTTTGCCAATTTTTGGGTAAAAATGTTGGAATTTGTTGAAAAAAAATTTTTTGGACAAATGTTCGAAGCCTTCGATTTTTTCCCACTTGTGGAAAATCTGGGAAAATACATAAATTTTCTGTAAAAAAATTCTTAGGACAAATTTTCAAAATTCTCAATTTTTTTCTTAATTTTTTTTGTAAATTTGGGCAAAAAATAAAACCCACGAAATTTTTCCTGGACAAATTCTCAGTTTTTTTCCAATTTTTATGAAGAAAAACGCATAAATTTTTCGTAAAAAAAATCTTATCATAGACAAATTATTAAAATTCTCAACTTTTTGTAATTTAAAGAAAAAAACGCCAAAATTTTCTGAACAAATTTAAAAAAAAATATTTTTTATCCTGCATAATGCACCGACCACAAAGAAAAAATAAAACTTCACTTCTTATATAAGAAGCCTTCAACTGCCTGGACGTAAAAAATAAATATAAAAATACGAAATTTCTTCCAGACATTTTACCCTAGTTTCCCTAAAGAGTGTAATTATCCAGAATAAAATAAAAAATTAACTAGCTGGAAAAACTCGAGAAATAAATAATGCCTCTCTTTCTCAGATTTCCTGGTTTTTTTCTTCTTTGTTATAGAAGCCAAACAAAAAGCTCAAAAAATAAAAGGAGCAATCCCTTAGCAATTGTAAACTTTATAAAGTTAATTTATCCGCAAAACCCGTATTTCTAAGTCTGTTGTTGTTTCGCACTCTTTTTATCTATTTAGTACCTACTTAATATTTATTGTTTCTTTTGGCTTATTTGGAAATAATTTAGAGCAACTTCATGCTAAATAAAGATACATATATATATATATATTAAAAAAAAAAAGAAAGACACACTTTCAAAATTATAAATTTTTTGCAATTTTTGGACAAAAATGTTGGAATTTGTTGAACATTTTTTTTTGCACAAATCTTGGAATCTCTCGATTTTTTCCCCTTTTTTGCATTTTTGGGAAAAAATGATTCACAAACTTTATGTAAACGAATTCTTAGGACAAATTTTCTATATTGTCGATTGTTTTTGTATTTGCTTCTTCAGTTTTTAGTAAATTTGGACAAAAAATAAAGCGCACAAATTTCTGTATAATAGGTTATAGACAAATACCCTAGTTTTCCCTAAAGACTAATTATAAGCTGGAAATACTCGAGAAATAAATAATGCCTATCTTTCTCAGATATCCTAGTTTTTTTCCCCTATGTTAAAGAAGCCAAACGAAAAATAAAAGCGAAATCCCTTCGTAAACTTCATAAAGTTAATTTATCCGCATAAACCCGACAATTTAAACGTGATTTAATAACAAAATCGATATTTTTAAATTTGTTGTTGTTGTTGTTTCAGGTGTACCGGCCCCCGCGGGTTACTTAACCCAGGGTTCCGCTGCCGCCCTTCAAGTGGAGCCGCCCCCTATCGACCGCCTCGATCCCTTCCTGCATAGAGACGGATTTTCTTAAACAAAAAAAAAAACATCGCAAAATTAATTATTGTTTTAATTAATCTCTTCTTTTTTTTCCCAGTGAAACTTCTTATTTACTTTAAGTGAAAAATTATGAAAAAACGCCCGTGCTATTAAGCTTTATTTACATTATTCCTTTTAGTTCTTAAGGGTATTTATTCGAGCTAAATTAAAAAAAAAAGTTCCCACTTTATACGTTATATAAAATGGATGTTGTATATACCGATGGATTTCTTTCTATATAACGTAATATGTAGATCATCCCTAATATTCTTACATGGTTTTTTATCGCCTTATTCAAATTATTATTATTATTATGTAAAATATATAAATTTAGCAAACAACAGGGGTTTTTTTCATCCAAGGCTTTTAAAGTCAAATATGAATTTATTATCAAAGCAAGGAGAAACAACGTAATAGAACAATCAACGGATCTAAAAGCATTTTGAACAATTAAAATGTGTAATTAAATGCATTATCAAAGAGAAGTTGAGTTAAATAAAGAAAGAGACAATTAAAAGAATACAACAAAATAATAAAAATTAATATACAATGCATGTACTACTGAAGAAAAGAGTTACAAAGAGTAACAAGCCACTTTCGTAAATAAGTTTCTCCATTTGGCATCAAAGGTTTTCTAAAAAATTGCGACCATCCTTTAATTTCGAATAATTTTCATTACTTATTTTGTTATTGCTAACTATTTCGTCTCTAATGGCAGAATCAATAATGGGCAATTTTGCAATATCATAAATAAAATTCATCTTCTTCTCTAATACTTTGAGCTACAGGTGATCCAAATATATTAAAAAAAAACTATTGGAATACAGACAAACAAGGGAATGTACAAAAATAAAGAGAGAAACAGAAAGGAAACGTTTTTCTCCCTTTTATTCCTGGAGCATCAAAAGCGAACAAACACCATCTATTCCTTTTAAAACCCTTTAAAACAACTAGAGCGAAAATACCTCATTGACCCTTATCCATTCTATATATGTGGATGGTGTTTATTCAATACAACACAAAGAGTCATCACAAACCAGTTGAACTTTATCAGAAAATATACGCTCTGACCGTAGTTGTTGTTGTTGTTGTTCTTGAAAACATACACATCGAATACGCTTTACCCGAGCCTATGTCACTTGCCAATAATCGAATTAGCCAAAGAGGAAACACGCAAGCGTCCCACCCGTCTCTCATCCCTTTTCCAGCCAGAAATCCCGGTGTCATAGTCCAGAATTCCACGCCGCATTCTCCCGTTTTCCGTTGGGAAATCGTCCGGTCCAGGGGGAAAGAGAGACAGAGAGAGAGAAATCCTTGGAGAACCCGGAGTGTTGTTTTTTTCCAGCTCGTGCGTTGGGTTGTTTTGGTGCAGATGTTTTACCGTTTTCATTTTCCGGATTTTCATTATATTTTATTCGACGCGTCTTGTCTAAACTCATGGTGAATTTCGTGTGTGTTGTTATTATATGGACTGCGGTCTTGTGCGGTAAGTGTTCGCTGATATGAGAAGGAGAGCCAGGGAAGGGGGCTTATTTATGAATTTAATAATGCTTCAGTTGTCACATGAAGTATTATTAAATTCATAACAGGGAGGGAATTTTTTATTGGATATGTTTGAATGAATGCGTTGCCTTTTTGCTAGTTTTCTTAGGAAGTCATACTAGGCCACTGATGTCGATGAACAATTTTCAGCATTTTCTAACATTATCTAGAATGCCTTTAATAATTTTTTTATTTTTTTGAGAAAATAAAGATAAAAAGGAAAAGCACGAAAAGTTGCTACCTGAGATAATTAGCCATATGTCTAATGAACTAACAAATCTCCTAACTACCTTAAAAATTAAAAAAATATTACAAGAGACATTCACGGATCGACCATCAAGGACAATTTGCATCCCTTATGTGTTGAATTTTATGCCAAAATCTGAAATGCTTCTTAAGCAACAAGGAAAAATAGAAAATGAAATTTTGTAACTTTGACACCCTCCATCAATTTTTGGACTGAGGTAAGTTTGGGTCCATTCACATGTTTTCGTCTCCAGTTTTGAGATTTCCCAACCTTTCGTAGACAATTTGTATAAACAGTTCTTGTGCGTCAAAAAGTCTTTGATTTAGAGGTCCTTGGTTCAAGACTCACTAAATTTAACGACTCACAGTTATGCTTATCTGAATAATTATTCTTTCATTTACTTATTTTTTTTTACTTATTTTCATTACTACGAAAATCGATTATAATTACGTGATTTTTTCCAGATTTCTTATTTTTTGAGTGCTTAAAAAAATTCCCTTTTAATGAAAATGGTTTTACCGCTCTGTTGAAGCTACTTTTAGTTAATTATTATTTGACTATTTTGGAAATAATTACGAGTACTATGTTTAATTAGGCGAGGAACAAATGACAATAAAATATTTGTCATTTTTTTCTGTCTTTTAAGTCGACAGAGCTATTTATTTGTTAGTTTATTGCCTACAAAAATTAAATTCCGTTTTAATTGCCCATTTTTTTTACAGTTTAATTTATTATATTAAAATTAAAAAAAAAAATATATAAAACATTAAAATTTAAATAACTTCTTCCATAAAGAAAAAACAAATTCTGAAGTTAATTGTAACATCAAAATTTTTAATCATTATCGCATATTTTCGGGCATAACTCACCTCCCACTTAAAATATTCTAATTTAAATTCACACCAATAAAGAGGACTCCCCGAGGATCAATTTAAGGGTAAAAACGTGGTTTTTAATAGACTACTTCGATAGCAAGGACAGTTTTGCTCAGGGCATTTTTTCCATCAATTTTGTAATTTTTTTGCAATTATTTTTAAGAAATAATAAAATTATTCTTAAAAGGGTTCTAGGCAAAGAAAAAAATATTTTTACCTAATAATTTGATACCAAAAAGTTTCTTATACCTTAAAAATTCTTTGAGTTAGAGGCATTTTTCAAGATCCAAGACCAAGATTCAATCAAGATCCAAGACCCATTAAATTTGAACTTTTGGAATTCAAAGGGTTCTAGGCAAAGAAAATGATTTTTTTACCTAATAAATTCCTAAGTTGTAAGTTAAGATCTACAGTACACAACCCATTTCCCATTCTGTTAAATACGATTTAATTTCCTCGAGAAATGAGATTTAATTTCCTCATTGTAGGTACTCTTTCATTGAACGTTGTTTCTGAGTTTTTGCATTTACTGACTTTCTTTACTAGTTTTCCGTTGATTATCATAAATTTGCTCTTTTTGATATTTAAGGTAAGCCTTTAAGCTGATCAATGAATATTTCCATTGTTCTTTCCTTCAGTGCTATTTGAATGATTTATTCCTACTGAAGACATTGTATTGACTTTTACTTTGTACTGTTACTTCTTTTGAGTGTGTTTTATCCACTTTGGTGCTATCCATCTGATTATCATATAAATTATTTATTATTCTAATACTTTTATTTGTAAATAATTGAATAGTTAAGAAAAGAGACATTAAAACGTACTTAGAGCTCAAAGGACACTTACTTAGGCATGCTTTACAGCCAAAGCTAAAACGACCAATCCACCAGATCCAAAAACTAATATTGTATCCGATAAAGGAAAACAGGATGAAACAGAGAAAAAAACCATCAATACTACAGAGTGCAAAAGCATACTAAGATAATGAAAAGAAAAAAAGTAAAAAATAATTTGCCCTTACCCCAAGGGAATACCTTGAATGGATGAGAAGTCGACATGCAGATACACACACATTTTTTTTCACAGTAAAGGGAAAACACTACCTTGAAATATAAGAAAAAAAAAGAAAGATGATTTCTTCGTAAAGTTTTCCACCTTTAGTAGAAAAGGTTATCGCGTAATTCAAATGAAATCCATTTACGTTTTCTTTTATAATAAGCAACTGAGGAAAATTGAAAATTACCTTCTTTTAGAGGGATAAATGGGACCAAAAAGGAGACGAAAACTGGAGAAACGAACGTACAAAAAAAATTTATAAAGATGCCGCATAACAAAAAAATATACGACGACGTTTTCTTGTGATAATTTATTTATTGAGAGAAAAAAACATAAGACCTGACCTACTTTATTTATTTTTCCATGTAACAACTTAAAGGTTTTGAAGTTCATAATATAATAAATCTATTATGAAGGCCCTATCCTATTTACTTATATGACCATTATATCACAATTTACATGCAAAAAGTGATATATCTGAAAATAATACCGGTTCGACATAATGTCAGAAAACTTTTTACATTTATCATTAACGGTATACAGCCTTGATTTTTCCCCTTTCCAGTTTCCATTTCTTCCATTTCGCTCCTCGGGTTTCTCTCAGTAATAGAGCGCAAAAACATCAATCGATTTGTCGATTTATTAACGTTTCCATTCGTAATGGCTCCCGGGCGGGTGGTTAATTAATTTAATCCCGGGAGTTTCACCTGGAAATGATGCCGAGTTAATTTTTTGTCTTTCCTACGTTTTTCCGAAAACATAAGTATTTTTTAAATCCCGGTTTCTCTCAGTTATCTCGCGGGTAATAAATTCTATTTTACAGAGTTATAACCCTCCATGTTCCGTTGTCGGATTTATCTACAATAATTTATATCGGTGTGCACTAGCGCGTATCAATATGTGGGTAAAATGGGTCAAGTTTGATGAATGTTTTTTTATTATTATAACAAATTTTTATGAGAAAATGTTTCTCGTATGCACTTCCCAAGTAACATTTTCTCAAGCAGTTGGTTTTTAAAGTTGCCTTTTAGCCGCACCAAGGTTCTGCAATAACTCTTTAGGTTAAATTGTGCTAATAGGAACTAGGAACCTTGGGTAAATTAAAAATCTAATTAGTTCTAGTCAAGTGTCAACAATAACGTTGTTATAGCCATAAACGAGGGCTTGATGCACTTGATGTATAATTTGTAAGATATCAAAGGCGCTCGTGTTTTACAGTTAAATTACACCCAACTTTTTCAAGAAACTGGTGTGCGCAATGAAAATCGGTCATCTATTCCAGTATAATATATTTTTTTCTAAAATAAAGTCATACTTACTGAAAATGTCGCCATTGCTTTTTATTTTGGCGTTGTCTTATTTTTACCCTGGCTGTATCATATTTAAAACTAAAAGGTCAGATTTTTATACTTTGGTGTATCTGAAATGCCAAAAGCCGGCGAACAGGCCAAACTATATAACCACCTAAAAGTCTAAAAGGACTTTGCTAAAGGGTTGTAAACAGGTAGGCGTAAAAGCTTTCAGGTTCTACACAGGTTACTTTTAGGCATCTTCGGGTTCGATAAAGGTTATTTCTATTAGCTATATAGGTTCTGTGATATGCGATCTGGTTTCAAATTGGCCAGGGCCTATTGGCAACAACAACCTCTTTAAGGCTGGGCCTTTTTTTACTACAGGAGGTTATGCGGGCTAATAAATAACGTTGTTTGTGCTTAATGGCATAATCAATAATTTTTCTTAAACAGGTTCTAGGAGTTATTTATAACCTTTTTAGAACCTAAATTGTTACTTGGGTTTTGTTATGCAGCATGAAGGTACTTTTTAATTTCTAAATGCTCATTTCTTTAAGTTTTTTCAGCTTCGTTCGTTTCCTCTTTCCAAGTATTTACTTTTAATTTCAATTAAAATTTAGGGTGCATAATTTAATTATTACTAACTTCACCCTTATTTTACAAAAGAATGCTATAATTACTAATTACTAATGCAACTACTGGAACCATAGGAGACAAATGAAAAAATGATTAAAATCCACTGGATTGCTTGGAAGGAAAAAAAAATTGTATCTTTTGAACAACTGAATATCTTAATTTAAAGTAGCTGAAATGTTGTATTTATTGATTTTTAGGATACTCCAAGGACTTCTCAAGTAACTATTGGAAAAGTTATTAGAATCCATACACTAAAAATCAAGATATTGACATTACTTTTACTAGAGCACCTGGAAGAAATTAAATAATTTGTCTCTTATTGGCAACTGAATATGTTGATTTCTAGTAGTTTAAATATTGTGTTTATTGATTTTAAGGATACTTCAAGGACTTTTCAAGTAATTATTGGAAAAATTATTGGAATTCATATACTAAAAATTAAGATATTGACATTACTTTTACTAGAGGGCCTGGCAGAAATTAATTAATTTGTCTCTTATTGGCAAATGAACATCTCGATTTCTCGTTGTTGAAATGTTGTATTTATTAATTTTAAGGATACTCCAAGGGCTTTTCAAGTAATTGTTGAAAAAAATATTAAAATCTATACATTTCAAATCAAGATACTGACATTATTCTTACTGGAGTGCCTGGAAGAAATGAAAGAATTTGTCTTTTATTGACAACTAAATATGTCGATTTGTCGTTGTTGAAATGTTGTATTTATTAATTTTTAGGATACTCTAAGGGCTTTTCACGTAATTATTGGAAAAATTATTGAAATTCATACACTTAAAATCAAGATATTGACATTATTCTTACTGGAGTGCCTGGAAGAAATAAAATAATTTGTCTCTTATTGACAACTAAATATCTTGATATCTAGTGACTAAATCTACAGTATCAGTGTATGTAATATAGGATTTATAGTGACATGTTCAACACAACATTCACAATGTGTATGGATATGTAATAGAACAAAAAGTTTAGCAGTTTTTAAACATCTGACCTTGTTAGGGTCACCATAATTTGTTTTTCAAATACGATTTTAAACGTAAATGTTTCCACTATTTCTGGACAAAGGGTTGAATTTTAAAGAAATGTCCTGAATTTTCAAATGACCTTAAACTTCTCTATCCGCAAGGAGTGATGTTTTAGGTCCGTAAGGTAGGAAAAATAGTCAAAAATGCACAAAACATAATACAAACAATAAATAATGCATATCTAAACCCTTCTATACCTTTAGAACATCCAAGAATCGAGGACGGAGGCATTTTTTTCGGTAATTTTCCTATCAAATATTTTTTACAAGTATTTTAACGAAATAATAAAAATATTCTTAAGAGGGCCTTAGCCAAAAAAGGCATATTTCTTACCCAATCATTTGATACTAAAACATTTTTTGTCACTCCAGAACACTTAGAGTTAGAGAGATTTTTATCAGCCAAGGTGCAAGACCTATAAAATTTGAAATTTTGGACTTTTTAAATGGTAAGATTCTTACTCATTAGCAGACAGCTAAAATATCGTAATGTTCTTTACACTAGATTAAAGGGATTTCTGAGGATGGATTAGTGGCTAGAAATACAGTCGTGACTAAAACTAAAAAGGGCTAATAAATATATGTCTTTAAATACAAATATCCACAAAAACAGCGTGGAAATTCAATGAATATTCTAATAAAATATTTCAGTTACATTTAACAGATCTGTTTTCTTAGTTGACAAAACATTTATTGATGATAGTTTGTCTAACGGTTTGATGCATAATTTAATTGTACCTGACTCACGTTTTTTTATTTATTTTTTCTGACTACTACCCTCAACCCAGGCAGTAAAATAGCGTCTACAAGACTTTAATAGGGCGAAGATGAATAAAAAATGAACAAAAAGAAAAAATTCAAATAAAAATAAGACAGACAACATTTAAAATTGCAAGAAGATTAAAGTTAAGGCAAAAGAAAAATAAAGACTTAATTTGATATATAAAAACAAAATATAAACGTAATAAAAAGTGCATATTAAGTCCCTCTTTTAACTCTCAAAGTCTCCAGAATATCCAGGTACCCCATCCTAAAACTTCCTTACAACTTTAACCTCCGTAAGGTGACGTTTAAGTGCCAACTAAGTATATAACGTACGGGGCTTAATAAACTTTTAGGCAAATTACCAAATATGGAGTAACTTATTATTCTCGGAAAGTTCTGATGGTGTAAACCACCAATTAACGAAGTTTCCGCACGTAAGACTTTACGACTATGAAACTTTCAATAAAGAGCCATTTCAGGGCTTTTCTTTATATTTACTTGTTGTCAGACACCCTCGTACATATATTACAATAATCCAGAGAATTACACCAAATTAACAATCGGTAATCGTCTCAAGCTAATATTATCCCCATTAATTTGATATCCCTAATTATACTGTAAAGCTTCTGGTCTAATAACTAGCCTGATTAGGATGTTAGTTAATTAGGAACTATATGAGAGTGGAAAAACTCATGAAATATTCACCAAAAAGGGGGAAAAGTGATTGATGGTTTATAGAGAAGTTGTATGGCCTGGAATGAAAATTTATGTTATTATAATTAATTCTGTGGTGTTTCTGTTTTTTTTTAATGCATGTTTTTTATATGGGTTTGCCTTCCTCCTTTAGTGGTTTTGTTGAATATTTCTGTATCATTCCTGTTTATTATTATTAAATATTTTTATTTCGGTACAGTGATACAGTATAAAAGGTGCAAAATTTTCATGCTCATTACTGCTTATTTCCATCTTCTAGTTCAATTCAGCTCGAAGTTATTCGACTTTTTCTAACCCACATTTGAATAAAAATTCATTTTTCTTATCATTTTGAATAATATTGTTTGTTTTTTAAAATTTTAACTTCAAAGGCTAATTACAAAATTATTTGTATGAGTGAAGAAAAAAATAGAAACTGACCATACAAGTTGGATTATTTTTACGCTTAAGATCGTTTATTTCCATTGTCTAGCTCAATCTGGCTTGAAGTTATTCAACTTTTTCTAACTCACTCTCTGTTTGCCAATTCATTTTCCTTATCGTTCGTTTTTTATATTTTATGTTCAAAGGCAAATTACAAAATTATTTGTATAAGTAAAGGAAATATAGTAATTGGGCATGGAAAATCCAATATTTACATATCTAGTACCGCTTATTTCGATCCTGTAGCTTGAAGTTAATTAACTTTTTCTAATTGACTTTCCTTATAGTAATAATAATAATAATAATAATAATAATAGTTATCTTTATTTTTATATACAGATGAACCAAATTAAATAAGAAATGGGTGGCGCTGTTTTTTCACATGATAGCCCCTACAAAACGAGAACATATAATAAGTAATTAAATCGTTTTCCGGGCAAAACCTATTGTGGCTAAGTAAAAAATATAATAGGATACCAACATATAAATAATAATAATAATAGTATAAATACATTGTAAAGTAAAACTTGTTGATAATTTTAAAAGTGAAAATTGCCAAGCGCGACTATCTACGTTCATTATATTGTCACTGCACGCATTTCGAATCCTTTGCTTAGAATTGCTGCTCAATATACAACATCACAATAAGAAAGAGAGGAGAGTATAAGCGACTAATACAAACGAAGCTTATTGTCTTTATTTTTTTTTGATTGGACCTCATTGAAGATTGAATATTATTGTTTGGTTTTTAAATTTTAAGTTCAGAAGTACATTATAAATTCTTTCAAATAGGTAAAAAAAAAATTAATTGGCCATGGAAGGTGCAACATTTCTACGACAAACACCGCTTATTTCAATCCTCTAGCTCAATTTAGCTTGAAGTTATTCAACTTTCTCCAATTCACTTTTTATTTAAAAATTCCTATTCCTCATCGGTTTGTTTATTATTGCGTTCTTTTTTTTAATTTTCAATTCAGAGGCAAATTACAAAATTATTTCTATAAATAAAAGAAACAGTGACTGGGCATAAAGGGTACAACTTACCTAAACTTAGCACTGCTGTCTTTTTACCTCTAGCTTAAACCTGCTTGAAATCATTCAACGTTTTCTAACCCAACTTTAATTTGAAAATTCACTTTTCTTATAGTTTTGAATATTATTGCAAATTTCTTACATTTTAAGTTTAAAGGGCATTTCAACATTTCCAAACTCAGCACTATTTATTTTCATTCTCCATCTTAAATCGGCTAAAAGTAATTCGAGTTTGTTTGAAAATTCAATTTCCTTATCGCGTTGTATAAAGTTGTAAATTTTTTAGTTTATAAGTTCAAAGGCAAATTACACAATTATTTCTATAGGTTAAAGAAATGTAGTAACCGGGGATGAAAGGTGCTTAATTTTCACGCTTAGCACTAGTTGTTTCCATTCTTCAGCTTAATCGAGCTATAAGTTATTCAAACTTTTCTAGATCACTTTTTAATTGAAAATTCGGTTTCCACATCGACTTGGATGTTATGGTTTGTTTTTCAAATAATCAGTTCAGAGGAAAATTACAAAATTATTATAGTAACTGGACATGACAAGTGCAACCTTATTACGCTCTGCATATTTATTTTTATCCTTCAGCTTAATTCGGATTAAAGTTATTTAATTTTTTCTAACTCACATTTTATCTGAATCGTTGCTAATTTTTTTGTAATATATTTGTAAAAAATTATTTTCCTCAAAGCTCGTGTGAGGGGTGGAGTGAAGAAGAAGCTTTTATAATCCCTTTATTTCTACTTTACTGTATGGAACTTTTGGAAGTCAGCGAATTCTCGTGTATTTTAAATAACTAAATATAATATTTCAATATAAATTCCTATGATACTCCAGGTGGAGATGGATATACAAGACTGAAAATTCTCGGGTATAACAATAAGCAAAAATTTCATTTACTTCATTGTTAACCAGATTTTCCATTAATTTCTCTAGATTTTATTATTTGAAATAAAAAAATGCTAAACAAACAAACTTGAAAATGTTCTACATTAAAATTAAATTATTACCCTGAACAGCGAAAAGCATTTTCTAGTTAAGCAATAAAACTGGTAAAAAAAGCACAAAATTTAACGCACATAACGTGTTGGGCTTAATTTAAAATTTCCAAAAAGTTAATAAAACACTTTCCAAAACGCAAATTTCATAACAAAACCTCGTAAACAACCCGCCATTTGTCCGATATAAAGTCCCGCATTTCCACTAATGCCTTTTCCGGATTTTATCGGCCCGATAATAAAACGTATCCGATTTTATTATGGACCACGTACGTAAAAACCCTAATTTTCACTCGGAAAACTATATTTTTAAGGCGAGAGAAAACAATTAAAAAAATAATCTCTCGTTTGGCCGGATTAGGCGTGGATTTGTCCGACCCCAAAAACAACAGGGAAAATAAACGATTTCCAGAAAAGTGGACGGGTTTTACATGTAATATTAAAACATTCCCTCGCGGATTAGACGCCTTTTATTTTACAATACGGATTTCATTTATATTTCATTCCCTTACAAAGGGCTTAATAAAACGTTTCGAATTGAAATTATAAAGGGACGAGAAGACGACCTAACAAAAAAAAAATTACACGAGAAAATAGTTATTAAAATTTAATGAGATTTTTCGCGGGTACAATTTTTCACTACACGCGAGAACAATGGGCGCGGGAGGCCACTCCAGCATTTTTCATTCGATGACACGTTGAGGGCTTTTCGCTGCCAGGAAATGCCGGGATAATCTGGGAATTTTGTTGTGTTTTTTGTTTTTAGGTAAAGTGACGTTATCCTCGATCTTCACGGAACCAAAGCACACCCCGTATTTCGGTCCTAATGAAGTGAAACACGTTATAACAACCGTCGGTAGGACCGCTTACTTACATTGTGATGTCCGAGAGTTAAGAGATAAGGAAGTAAGTTTATTAGTGTATAATGCCTTGAAGATTCACTTACAGTGTTTTTTGCAGGTTTCCTGGATACGTCAGCGGGACCTACACATTTTGACCGTGGGCATTCACTCGTATACCACAGACGAAAGATTCCAGGTAAGATTTTTTTATAATAAACCTCAAAAGTTATTGACCCTGGATCCTTGAGAATTTGAATATAACTGGCAAATTTGAATATCTTCCTACTTTGGGGCCTTGGCGTTACCACATTTAAATAATTCAAGTTCATTGTTTGCGTTGTCTGAATTGTCTCTCGCACCCATAATCCCTTCCACACCCTTTTCTCCTTACAGTGGAGGGACATTAGGGCGTTAATTAGTTGTAAAACTTCGGGGGATGAAATTAAACTGACAGTAATCCTTAACAAGTTGGTTATTTATTATGCTGCTCGAGTATTGTTGATGAAATCTGGATTTTTGCCAGGAGAAGAATGGCCCAGGAGAGGCTTTCGTCACTTGAGTCGTTTGGTTTATTAAAATCCAGTGGATTGGGCGGATTTCTGGACTATCCAAGACTTATAAAACGGTTTTGCTTTATCCATGCATTTGTATAAAAGGGATTGAGCTTTATTGTCTTCAGTTATGTAATCAGTTCTGCTGATCAAGTAAGCATTTGTTGGATGATTGCCATAGTACCTACATTTAGAAGAAAATTGTCTATATCTTGTTTCATAGTTGATCTACAATTATGATCTAGAAATCAAAGTTAAAGGATAAGTGTAGATCTACAAAGATTCTATTAAAGTTTTTTTCTTTCATTAATTGTTTGAGAGATATGAGGGTTTGAATTGGACTTTACATCAGTAGAGCCATGCTGGATCAACCCCGTGGTTTTTTGCTCATAACTTTTGACCTATCTAACGTAGACACGTGAAATAAATTTTATGGGATTAACAATCAATAGATCTAAAAATTTTATAGTAATGATTAAATCCGTAGGTATTTAATCTGCTAGAAAAAACGTTCCTTTCTAAGAAAAGTCATCACTCCAAAATCACATATATCTTCTTTGATAGTTGATCTACAGTGATAATCATTAAGACTACGGTTGAAGGATTAATGATGGTCTGCAAAATTGTATTAAAATTATTTTTCTTACTTTAATGGTTTATGAGATATGAGCTTTTCAATTTGAGTTCACGTCAACAGAGTTTTGTTGAATCCACCTTACGGTTTTTTGCTTATAACTTTTGATCTACTAGTCCTAAACACATGAAATAACATTTGCCTAATCAAAAATAAATAGATCTAAAATTTTTATATTAATTATCAAATTCGTAAACCCAATACAAGCGGAGATATTAAATTTATTAGAGAAAACTTCAATTTATAAGAAGCTATGATTTAAAAATCGTGTATATCTTCTCTGATAGTTGATTTACAGTAGTAATCATAGGACAAAAGTTGAAGGGTTAATGATCTATAAGATTCTATTAAAATTATTTTTTTTGCTTTAATTGTTTATGAGATATGAGCTGTTAAATTTGACTTCACGTCAGCACAGTCATGTTGAATCCACTTCACGGTTTTTTGCTTATAACTTCTGATCTGCTAGTGCTAGATACATGAAATAACGTTTGTCTAATCAAAAATAAATAGATCTAAAATTTTGGTAGTAACATATTACATATGTAAACCCAATACAAGCGGAGATAATTAATCTATGAGAAAAAACTTTAATTTCTAAGAATCCATGACTCAAAAATCGTCTATATTCTTTGATAGGTGATCTACAGTGATATTCATTAAGACTAAAGTTGAAGGGTTAATAATGGTCTGATGGTTAATATGATTCAAGAAATCAGGAAATATATCTGGAACTTATTTTCAGATAAGAAGGTTTCTTTGCCCATTAATTTGTATAAAAGGGATTGAGCTTTATTGTCCTTAATTATATAATTAATGAGCCCTACGTTCTGCCTATCAAGTTTGCATTTATTGGACGATTGTCATGGTACTTTGGAAGAAAATTATTTATATCTTTTTATGGTAATTGATCTACAGCCATGATCAATAGGATCAAAATTGAGCAGTAAGTGATACTCTATAAAATTCTTATTAAATTATTTTTCTTGCATTATTTGGTTAGAAGATACGACACCTTAAAATTTTAAAAAACGTTAATGAGCCTTAAT
Organism: Anthonomus grandis grandis; assembly: GCF_022605725.1. Lineage (NCBI taxonomy): Eukaryota > Metazoa > Arthropoda > Insecta > Coleoptera > Curculionidae > Anthonomus > Anthonomus grandis. The sequence continues at coordinate 33,977,160 of NC_065550.1, read as the reverse complement.
TAAAATTTATAAGTTCTTCAAACTCCAATAAAATTTATTAAAGCTACCAGAATTTCAGTTTAATTTCATTGGACAATTATATCCAATAAAGTTATTGAAGTTTCAAAAAACCTTAATGACCTTCTATAAAAATTAGGAAGTTTTAAAATTTTTAATAAAATTAATTAAAATTCCAAGAATTCCAGTAAAATTGGAAAGAATGCATTCATCCTTAATGAGCCAAAACCTTAATGAGCTTCAATAAAAATTTACTAAATTTACAAATTCCAATAGGATTTATTAAAATTCCAAGATTCGTAATGCAATTCATTAATATTTCAAAACGCCTTAATAAGCTTGTACTGTACACATTTGAGAATTCCAATAAATGTATTAAAATCCAATGAAATTCACTAAAATTTAAAAGAACTTAATGAGTTTCTAAGAGGACTCATTAAAGCTGAAAAATTGGAAGAATTTCAATAAAGTTACTAGTTCCAGAAAAACTAAATTGACTTTTAATGACATTTTGGATATTCAAAATATTGCAAAAGTATTTAATAAAATTTCAGGAATTCCGGTAGAAACTTATTGAAATTCTTTAAAAAAAACCTTAATGAGTTTTTAGAGAAAAAAATTTAGAAGTTCTACAAATTTCATTTTCAAAGATTCATTACAATTTTAAGAACTCAATGAAATTCATTTAAGTTTTGAAAAAACTATAAAGAGCTTTAATGACAAATATGAAATTCTGTAAATCCTGACATGATCCTAAAAAATTACAAGAAAATAAGGAAATTCATGATTTTTTCAAGATAACTTAATAAGCTTCAATAAAAATGAAAAAATTCCAATAAAATTTATTAAAATTCCAAAAAAGTCATTGAACATTATTTTACTATAAGAACATTTAGTGAACTCCAATAACGTTAAAACTTCAAAACACTTCATTGAATTTTAATAAAGCTTACTTAATACGCCTATTTTTTGTAGTATACTATCGTTCACGATTAGTGATGTAAAGGGTAATATTACCGAGGTAACATTACCGGTAATTTTGGTAATATTACGTAATTTTTTTTTTCACTCTATATACTCTCATTTATTCGTTATTCGCCCAACTCTACTTGGCTTTACTGGCGCGAGGCGCAAGGACGAAAGATGATCGCGTACGGAGTGTGCTAATGCTGTGTTTGTTGTATAAATCGGGATCGGGGAATAACCAAAATATGAGTAATAAAAATTCTGTGATTCCCCGGGGGCCGTGGCAAGCGATATTTTGTAAACAGTCTCTCTGTATTGATCATAATTAGTGGCATTATTGGTACAAAAGGGTTGTTTGAAGCCATTATAACTATCAGTGCAATTTTTATTAAATAACTGTAATTATTGTAGGTGATAGGTATTTAAACTGGTGAGTAAATATTTTTTAAGTTGACCTCTTCTCGAAATGCATGATGCTTATTTTGTAGTTGCGATAATATGGTTAAGCCAAAGAGTGATGTTTGGAGATGCTACGATCTTAAAGATAAAGACAACTATTCCTGTAAATATTGTAAAACCTCCTTTAAAAAAAATGCTACCAGACAGTTCCAACATTTGCTTAAATGTGTCAAAATACCTGAAGATATAGTACACATTCTTAAAAAAGGGAAATTGCCTGTTAAAAATGTTTTCGGTAGTAACAATAATACCAATACCTCGCGAAGTTCACCCATGGTATTAGAAGATAGTGATACTGAAATTGCTGATTATGAAACCTCTCAGCAGGGACACGCATTTGAGACTTTAGACTCAGAAATAGCTTCACTAGTTCGGCCTGTGCCTTCCTCAGCTAGTTCTTCTTTTTCAAGTACATCTAAAGCATCACAGGGTACAATTTCTTCGTATAATGATAACATGTCCTCTCAAGAAAACAACAAGATTGATGAAATACTGGTAAGGGCTTTTTATGTCTCAGGAGCCCCATTAGATACGAAAACAAAAAAAGTGTGGTTAGATGTATTCAAAACAATGAGATGCGCATATAAACCGCCTTCTCGTTACCAGTTGTCAAATCCACTACTCGAATCCGAGTACACTAGAGTACAAGGTGCAGTTTCTTCAAAAATTAGTGAAGCACCTATCTTAAGCTTACAAATGGATTGTAGAAATGACTCTATATTCAATTTTGTTATTAATACACCTCTTCCGGTATTTTATAAATCAATCCATACCAAAGATAACAGACATTCAGCAACATTTTTGGCCTCAGAAATTGAAAAAGTATTGGAAGAATTGGGAGCTTCGAATTTTTTGGCTATTGTCACTGACAACGGAGCTAACATAAAAAAGGCTCGTGAAATAGTTAGCAGGAAGTACAATTACATAACTAATTATGGTTGTATTTGTCACGGTCTAAACCTTCTGGTTGAAGACTTTTTGAAATTAGACCATTTTTGCCAATTTTAAAAAGAACATAATTTCAATTGTATCAGAGTTGAAAAATTCTTGGACACTCGCTTTTTGGACACTAAACATTTATTGAAAAGTTTAGCAGTTGATGATAACCTAGATATTTCTGATGTTCTTTCAACAAATACAGTAAGACTTCTTCTTCAAAATGAATTTTGGTTACGAATAGAAGCAACTTATGACTTGTTCCAGCCAATTTCTAAGTGGATAAAGTTTTTTGAATCAAACGCGCTAACAATCTCAAAAGTGTTTATCTGCTTTTTTGAAATAAGATATATATTACCTGACAAAGTATTAAATTTATCCGTTACTATGTTGGAATCTCAGAAAATATGTTCAATTCTTGAAAAACGAGAAAATAAATGTTAAAAAACCCGCTCATCTTGCTGCTTACCTATTAGAACCAAACCAACGTGGCAACAATTTAACTGAAGCTGAAAATTTAGTTGCGACGGAGTTCATCTATGAAACTGCAAGGCGTCATCCAAAATATTCTTCAGAAGTAGGTCTTATTATGGAAGCACTTGCACAGTACAAAATTAGAGGTGGTAATCTTTTTGCTAAGGAATTCGTTACTTTCAGCGAAAAATCTATGTCTGGGCGTGTTTGGTGGGCAGGAATTTGCTCCAGTTCTAAAATCAGTAGATTGGTTGTAGACATTTTAAATTTACCATCGTCAACAGCCGCAACTGAAAGAACGTTTGGTACTTATGGATTTATTCATCGGCAAAAAAGAAACAGGCTTACCGTGGCAAGAGCCGGAAAACTAACCTATATTGCCCATAATTATAATTTACTAAACAAAGACATTCAAGAAGAGAAAAAGCCAGAGGATTCTGAGGAAGAAATTGAAAAAGAAGATCTCGGTTTCGAAATTATAGACTTGACTGAATTAACCAAGAAGAAAGAAGAATCAGATGAAGAGGTTGGGGATAACGAGGATGATTAACCATTATCCACTCTATTACGTAGTTCATTCTGACTCGTTTTTTTTGTGTTTCCTACTAAAAAAAACGAGTCAGAATGAACTTCTAATGTTTTTACAGTTTTGAATTAAAAAAACTAGTATTAGTTAAAAAGCTGTTTTTTTTTAAATAAATTACCAATATTACCGTAATATTACGTAATATTACCGGTAATATTACCGATTTTTAAATTACCGGTAATTTTACATCTATATTCACGATACTTACGTACAATAAAAAATTAGCTTTTCTTTATCTCTGATGCTCTCTTTTATTACTCTCATTCTGGAATCATACATTGTTCATACATTATGTATGAAAAAAATCATTTTATTATGACCATCAAAGGTACTTGAGGCTAAAAAAATTTCCAATTTTTAATTATTTCCTTGTCTTCATTGCTTAAATCACTTGATATTAATAGTTAGTTTCCTACGAATCTTGACCCCATTTAAGTTTTATTCTTATTCAATCACGCACAAGAAAAACCAAATATGGTTAATTATCCATGACAGAAGTGAATAATGCAGTGTCCATAAAAACTATAAAATTATACGATAAATGTGATTTCTGAAAAGGCTTTTAACCAAAAAAAAAAAAAGAAACCATCATCCATAAGCCAGTGCTGATTTAATCCCCGTAACTCTAACATTTTAAACAAATCTGAAAAATAACGCGATTAAATGAGAAAAATCAACATCATAACGCCGTCTTAGCGAAACCCCGCGACCTTTCGATAACTCAAAAGTTAAACGAGGAACAAACGGCGAAAGTTAAACGATTCCCGGTCGAACTCTACTACTCGACCCCGTCACCTGCACGCTCGATTTCCCGATTTCCGGATGAAAAATTGTGGGTGTGTGTGTGAAAATGAAAATTCTTATTTTATTTTTTTTTTATTTTTTTAGGTGATCAGACATCCGGAACCCCTTTCGAACTGGACGTTGCAGATAAGGTTTCCACAGTTACGGGATTCGGGCATGTACGAGTGTCAAGTTAATACGCAACCGAAGATGTCGGTGCTGTACAAATTGGACGTTGTCGGTAAGGGGTTCTTTGTTGAATTTTTTAACAAGTGGTGCAGAAAATTGCATTAAGCAAAAAATGAGGCTAATTAAATTGTCTATTAAGAGCGAAGCTGTAGAACGGACAGAGCTAAAGTTACAGAGCCTCAAATACAGCTTTTTTGCATTTTTCTTAAGAAAATGCCAATTTACTGCCCTCGATTTATTACCAAATTGTGCCCTTGTATCATATACTTTGACTCTGCTAAAAGTTTTACGATAGTTTCGAGTTTAAATAAAGTTTCTTTATGGATGTTAGAAGTTTCCTTAGGGGGATAAAGGAAGATTATTAAACGAAATTATATTAGCTTATATACACTAAAAAGCTACTTAAAGAATGGCGATAAATGGTCCCTTAAATGGATAGACATTATATATATACATATTTTCTTATATGCAAAATGAAAAACTTATTCAATTTTTCCGCTTTCATGGTGATTCTCGAGAGTGTTTAGAACCATCATATTACCCTGATCTAGTGCCTTCAGATTCCCTCTTCACTTCACCAGCACTGTGCAGCTTCAACATCAGTAGAAACTGGTTTTTAATGGACCAGGAAGTGAGTGGAGAATGTGTGATGGAAAAGGGAGGCATACAAAATATATCTCTCGAGAGGAACATAGCCGTCATGTTGAATAATAATTTTTAGGAAGTTACATTCCAAGACGATTCATTAAATTTTCAAGAAAATGTCTTCTGAAAAATGTCTTTCTGAAAATGAAAAGGATTTTGCATAAAATTTGAAAAAAAATGCAAATTTTAAACAGGTTTACTAAGATTCTGACAATTCCAGTAAATATATTAAGAATTGCAAGGAAAACCATAATCTTAAAAACCTAATCGCAAAAAACCGTAATGAAATACAATAAAAAATTAAAAATTTTATAACTCGTCGTATCTATAGGAATCTTATTGGAATTCATTAAAATGCCAAGAAATCAGTAAAATTTATTAAAATTCTATAAATTCTTATAAGATTCATTAAATTTTAATATCGCAGTAAAACTTCTAAGTATTTCAATGAAGTTTATTAATGTTCCAAAAGACCTTGTTAGGCTTTAATAAAATTTTAGAATTTACTCAAATTCAAATAAAACTTTAAAAATATACATTAATAAATTTCAATTAAATTTCGAAAAACCCTAATGACTTTTAATAAAAAATTACAAATTCTAATGAGGTCAATTAAAATTCCAAGAAATCAATGAAAATCATTAATTTCATAAAAAAACTTTTGGAAGTTTTTTTTTAAGTTTGGAAGAGTCTCAATAAAAGTCCATTAAAATTCCAGAAATTCCAATAAAACTTGTTTGAAGTAAACCATGAATGAAGTTACTAAAATTTTAAAAATTCCTTAATGATTAACAAAAAAAATTTACACGTTCAAATAAAAATCTTTAAAATTTCAAAACATCTCTTTAATTTTATTAAAGTTAGTTTTATTAAAATAGTAATTTTATTAAAATAAGGCAATCTATGAATTCCAATAAGATTTATAAAAAAATTGAAAAAAACGTTCATGAGCTTCAATAAAAATTCCAATAAAATTTGTAAAAATTACCAGACTACAAATAAAACTCCTGAGGAAATAAAATTATTGAAATTTTAAAAATCCTTAATGAGCTATGATAGAAATCTATAAAGTCTACAAATTCCAATAAGATTAATTAGGATTCTAAGAATTTTGTTACCACTCATAGGAATTCTAATGAAATTCATTAAAATTAAAAAAAAATTTAATGAGTTTCAATAAAAACTTAAAAATTGTATAAATATCTATAAAATCCACAAAAATTTCAAGAAAACAATGAAATTTATTTAACATTTTTAAAAACTAATGAGTTTTTAATGAAATTTTAGAAAAGCGTCATTAAAACTTTTCAATTACAAATGACATTCGTTAATATTTAAAAGAACTTAATAAGCTTCATTATAAACTTTGATTTTTTTTTTATTAAAAAAAAAACCCTTAATGAGCTTCAATAACATTAAAGGATTTCGCAAAATTTCAATAAGACTCATTAAAATTTTAAAAATTCCAAGAATTTCATCGAAGTTAATTGAAATTCAAAAAAACTTTATTGAAAATTTTATAAATTTTGAAAGGATTCCTAAAACTTCTAAAAATCCAAGTAAGGCTCCTAAGAATCTTAATGAAATTCATTACAATAAAAGAAAAATCTTAAATAATTAAAAAAAAATGATATTTATAAGTTTTTTAACAAACTTAATGAATTTAAAAAAAAAATAGAAATTAAAATAAAATTCATAGAGTTTTCAAAAAAAATTAATTGCAATTTTAATGAATTCTTATGTCATTAAAATTCATTAAAGTTTCAAGAAGATCTGTAAAACACACCAAACCATCCAATGCAATTCATTAAATTTAAAAAACATCGTAATGATATTTTGTAAAATTTTGGGATTTATTCAAACTTAAAGAAATTAATTAAATTCATTACATTTTTAAAAAACTTTAATGAGCTTCAATAAAAAAAATAAAAGTTTTTAAATTCTTCTATGTTTCAATAAAATTCTACGAAAACAATGTACTTTAATTATTTCCAAAAAAAAATTAATGAGTTTTATTACAATTTTAGAAATTCTAATAAGATTCATTAGAATTCTAAAAATTTTACTGTATTCTCATGAATTTTATTATTATTTAGAACTTCAATAGGATTCGTTGATTTTAATGAAATTATTAACATTCTTTAATTTTTATAAAGGTCGTATGAGCTTCAATAAAATATTAATAATTTTTCAGAGGACTTACTGAGTTAAAAATTCAATAAAACTCACTGAAATTTGAAAAAATCTCATTAAATAATAATGAAATTTTATTTTTTTTTGAAATATCGAGAGAATTCATTTACATTCAAAGAATTCCAAAAAAACTGCTAAGAATTTCAATAAATGCACAAGTTTTACAAATTTTAAAAAGATTCAGTAAAGTTTTAAGCAATCAATCAAATTTATTAAATTTTCAAAATACCATAATAAGCTTTAAAAAAAAATTCATTAAAATTCCAAATAATCAAATTAAAGCCCAAATATTTTAAAGTTAATTAAAATTCCTTACAACTTTTTTATGTTCTACTAAAATTTTGAAAACTTTAGTAGACTTTGATTAATTCAAATTTCAGAATCCCAGAGAAACTATTAAACATATAAATAATATTCATTAAAATTTCATAAAAGCAATGAAATTCATTAAATTAAAAAACATCATAAGCTTCAATAAGAATTTTAAGACTCACAAATCTACATCTACAAATTCTAATATAATTAATTAAATTTCCAGAAAACAATGAAATTTATTTGTTTTATAAGACTAATTCAAATTCTAAAAGTTCGATTAAAAATCTCAAGAATTTTAATAAAGTTAATAAATATTTTTTATAACATTTGGGAAATTCTACAAATTTCAATAAGATCAATAAAATTTCAAGCATCCCAGTAAAACTCTTAAGAATACAATGAAATTCCTTTAAATTTTAAAAGGTTTCAGTTCTACAAATCCTTAAAAAATTGCAATCAAATTACATCAATCTTACATCAAATTTCACCTTAAGGATGCACATGAGTAGAAATTGGTTTTTAATGGCCCAGGAAGTGAGAAGAGAATGTGTGATGGAAATGCAAGGCATAAAAAATATTCCAAGACGATTCATTAAATTTCCAAGAAAACTTCTTCTTAAGATTTTTAATAAAATTAAAAAAAAAATACAATATTTAAACAAATTTACTAAAATTCTGACAGTACTGGTAAATAAATTAAGAATTCCAAGGAAATTTAATTAAAGATCTCAAAAAATTTTAATGAAATAAAACAAAAATTTAAAAATGTTATAACTTGTCTTATTTTATAAGAATTTTACTGGAATTCATTAAAATGCCAAGAAATAAATAAAATTTATTAAAATTCTACAAATTCTTATAGGATTCAATAAATTTTAATATCTCAGTAAAACTTCTAAGCATGTCAATGAAGTTTACTAATATTCCAGAAGACCTTACTGGGGTTTAATAATATTTTTCGAATTTATTCAAATATAAAGAAGATTTTAAAAATAATAATGAGGTCAATAAACATTAATAAAGTTCAATTACATTCCACAAATCCCTAATGGAGTTTCATAAAAAATTACAAATTCTAATAAGGTCAAATACAATTTCACATTTTTTCAAATTTGGAAGAGTCTCAATAAAAGTTCATTAAAATTCCAAAAATTCGAGTAAAACTTATTTGAAGTAAACCATGAATGAAGTTATTAAAATTTTTAACAATTCTTTAATAATTAACAAAAAAAAAATACACGTTCAAATGAAAATCTTTAAAATTTCAAAACCTCTTATCAATCTTTATTAAGTTTCAGGAAATCTATGAATTTCAATAAGATTCATAAAAAATTTGAAAAAACGTTTATGAGCTTCAATAAAAATTTCTACAAATTCGTAAAAATTACCAGACTCCCAATAAAACTCCTGAGAATATAAAATTATTGAAATTTAAAAAAATCTTAATGAGTTTCAATATAAATTTAAAGATTGTCTGAATATCTATAAGATCTACAAAAATTTCAAGAAAACAATGAAATTTATTTAATATTTTTAAAAACTAATGAGTTTTTAATGAAATTTTTGAAAAGCGTCATTAAAACTTGCCAATTTCAAATGACATTCATTAATATTTAAAAGAACTTAATAAGCTTCATTAAAAACTTTTGATTTTTGAATGTCATTAGAATTCATTAAAGTTCCAAGAATATCTGTAAAACACACCAAACCATCCAATGCAATTCGATAAAATTAAAAAAAACATCGCAATGATATTTTGTAAAATTTTAGGATTTATTAAAACTTAAAAGAATCAATTAAATTCATTATATTTTTAGAAAACTCTAATGAGGTTTAATAAAAAACTACAAATTTTACAAATTCTACTATGATTCAAAAAATTAAAAAAAAAACAATGTACTTTATTAAGTTTTCAAGAAAAAACTTAATGACTTTTATTACAATTTTGGAAATTCCAATAACTATCCAGATTCATAAAGATTCTTAAAATTTGACTGTATTCTCAAAAATTTTAATGTTATTTAGAATTTAAATAGGATTAATTAAAATGTTAAGGAAATTAATGATATGCATTAATTTTTATAAAGGTCGTAATAAGCTTCAATAAAATATTAATAATTTTTCAGAAGACTTACTGAGTTAAAAACAAAGTTAAAAATTCACTAAAGTTCACTAAAATTTAAAAAATTCTCATTAAATAATAACAAAATTTTATTTTTTTTAGAAATATCGAAGGAATTCATTAACTTCCAAGAATTACAGTAAAACTGCTAAGAATCCCAATAAATGCACAAGTTTTATAAATTTTAATAAGATTCAGTAAAATTGCCGCTAATTAATAAAAGATATTAACTTTTCAAAACAGCATAATAAATTTAATATTCACAAAAAATTCAACAATTTCATTAAAATTTTAAATATCCAATATTTAAATTAAATTACAAAAATTCTAAAGAAGTTAATTAAAATTTCAACAACCTTTTAATGTTCAACTTAAGTTTTGAAAATTTGACAGATTTCAATAGAATTAGGTCAAATTACAGAATCCTAGAAAAACTTTTAACTAATGAAATAAATTAAATTAAAAAAAATCATGAGCCTTAATAAGAATTTTAAGACTCACAAATCTGCATCTACAAATTCCGATTAAATTAATTAAATTTTAAGAAAACGATTTTTCGAAAACGTTCGAACGTTCGATTAAAAGTCCTAAGAATTTTAATACTGACTATTTGACTGAGTTAAAATTTCAATAAAGTTCACTAAAATTTAAAAATCTCATTAAATAATAATGAAATTTAATTTTTTTTAGAAATATCGAAGAAATTCATTAACATTCCAAGAATTCCAGTAAAACTGCTAAGCATCCCAATAAAAGCTTAAGTTTTATAAATTTTAGTAAGATTCAGTAAAATTTCTGGTAATCAATGAAAGATATTAACTTTTCAAAAGAGCATAATAAATATTCACAAAAAATTCAACAATTTCATTAAAACTTTAAATATCCAATATTTAAATTAAATTACAAAAATTCTAAAGAAGTTAATTAAAATTTCCTTTTAATGTTCAACTAAAGTTTTAAAAATTTGACAGATTTCAATAGAATTAAGTCAAATTATAGAATCCCAGAGAAACTTTTAACTAATAAATTAAATTAAATTAAAAAACTTAAATTTAAGACTCACAAATCTACATCTACAAATTCCGATATAATTAATTAAATTTTAAGAAAACGATTTTTCGAAAACGTTCGAACGTTCGATTAAAAGTCCCAAGAATTTTAATAAAGTTTATAAATATTTTTAATAACATTTGGGAAATTCTACAAATTTCAATAAGATCAATACAATTCCAAGTATCCCGGAAACTCTTGAAGAATCCAATGAAATTCCTTTAAATTTGAAAAGGTTTCAATTCTACAAATTCTTAAATAATTTCAATCAAATTCATTACAATTTTAAAAAGCTTTAATATTTTGCATTAAAATTTAATAGTAATTTAAAATTCTTAAAAAATCATTATAGTTCCAAGAATTCAATGAACTATATTCAATTCTAAAAAAAAAATAATTAACTTCTAAAAAATGCAATGAAGTATATTAAGATTTCCATAAATCATAGAGCTTATTAATGTTTAAAAATTTTAAAAATATGACTAATAATTTCAATAATTTTAATAAAGTGCATTAAAGTTTTAAAAAAGCTTATTGGGTTTTAATAAAATACTAGGAATTTTAGGAATTTCAGTAAAATCCAATAAAATTATCGGAAATCCAACGAAATTCATTAAAATCTCAAAAACCTTCAATGATATTCATTAAGATTTTAGGAATTCTACAAATTCTATAGAAATGCATTATAGCTTTAAGAAGTGATGAAATTCATTTCATTCATTCATTTTTTAAAATGTTTCTGAAATTTAGAAAACCTTTAAATTTTTTTTAAATTACAATAAGATTCATTTTAATTCCAATAAATCTAACGAAATTTATTAAAATTTCAGAAAACCTTAATGAACATCAATAAAAGTTTTCAGAAATTCTATAAATTCCAATAGTGTTAATATAAGGTGTATTACACAGGGTGGCCATTTGAAAACTAAACAGAGCCTATTTTGGGTCCCTCAGACATTTTATAGTAACATTTTGAAGTTTAATAGTGGTTGTCAATTACTGCTGTCAGATCATAGTGTGTCAAACAAATAGCTCATTAAAGTTTGTTAGTTACAACATTGAGTGTGATAATGGTTTATTCACTTGCTGAAAGAGTTGAAATAATTTCTCTTTTCTTTGCGAACAATGAAAATGCTAATTGAACTACCCAGCTCTTTAACACACTACAACACCCTCATCGATAGGTCCATCGCAAGTACATTTTGGAATTGGTTCAAAAATTAAGGGGAAACTGGGTCTGCGGCTAATAAAAAGCGCGAAATGGATAATCCAGTGGTGAATGAAGCTTCAGAAGTAGCTATTTTAGGCCATATTGTGCAAGATCCTACACTGAGCACAAGGAAGTTATCAACCGTGTCTGGTATTAAAAGAAGCAGCATTCAGAAGATATTAAAAAAAAAACAAGTTTCATCCATACAAAATACATCTCGTACAAGAACTAAACGAAGACGATTTTGATAGGCGAGTAAAATTTTGTAAAACTATATCTGAACAAGCCGCCAATGATCCACACTTTCTATTTAATGTATGCTTTTCTGACGAATGCTCCTTTTTCCTAAACGGTACTGTGAATCGTCACAACTGTCGCTATTGGGCTGATTCAAATCCCAGAATATTTCGCGATGTGCATACACAACATCCTGAAAAATTAAATGCTTGGGCTGGCATTTTTGGTAAACATATCGTAGGCCCCTTTTTTTTACCTGGCAATTTAACAGGAGAGATGTACCTGGAGTTAATTAGAAAATACAATTCATCCAGCATTAGTGGAGATACTAGAAAATACCAACGAGTACTTGGAAAATCGTCTAGTATTTCAGCAAGATGGAGCGCCACCCCACTATGCTGCAAGGGTTCGTCAATACGTACGTACGTACAATTGGACCAAACGTTTCCAGGACAATGGATTGGAAGAAGAGGAGCTATTGAATGGCCTCCTCGTTCCCCGGACTTAAGCCCGTTAGATTTTTTTTATGGGGCCATTTAAAAACTAAAATTTATGCTAGTCAGCCAACATCGCTAGACCATTTGCGACAAAGAATAATTGATGAATGTCGTCAAATCACCTCAGAAATTTTGAAAAATGTACGGGAAAGGTTTGAACAAAACCTGTATTATTGTATGGAAGTCGAAGGCCAACATTTTGAACATTTACTTGACTGATTTTATTTTTAAGCCCTTTATTTAAAATTATACTTTTTAACATTTTTTTGTAACTTTTATTAGCCCCTGTATCGACTAGGCAAATAGTAACGATTTAAAACTTTATGGTTATAATCCACATAAAAATACCTATAAAATTCATTGAAATTCCAAATTTTGTAAGAAATGCATTGAATTTCTACATATTTAAATAAATTTTTGAAAAACTTCAAATTTCGAACAGCAATATTAAACATTTCCTTGCATACCTTTGTGAACAGAGGAAATTCTCTTATACTCAAAATACAATTTTAAAATTATCAAACGACAAAAAAATTCCAATTTCAGGACATATTAATATATTTCAATTACCGTGCTCCAAGAAATTTAATAACGACTGCTACATCAAAACGACAATTCTAATGGAAGAAATGTCATAAACTTCTCTAGAAAACTTACTCATTGTGAGTCATTAAAACTAGAAAAATCTAGTAATTTATCTCTAAAGTGTAGGAAAAAGACGTCGAGACTAATAAACACCGTACCGAAAAGCTTTCCAGATTTATGTGTTGAGTTTTTACGGGGGATTACGTAGAAATTGTAGTAAATTGCCGGTATTTATAGACTAGAGCCCTTAAAACTTCCACGTTCATGATTTTCGCTACAAAAAAAAATACGTTCCAGACAACTATAAGTCGTAAAATTTTAATGCGTAACGAAGACACGAACAGAAGAACTATTGTGCCATTTTTTCTCTTAGGACTTAAAGGAAAGGAATTGTGTGTGCTTTTCTAAAAAAACCGGGATAAGCGGGTGCTTTTTTTTTGTTTGTACCTCCGGGGAGCAAAAGCCTTCCTTTTGGGGAAAGTAATGTGTTTTTTGTCACAGTCTATTCATACCCATAAACCTTTTTTTTCTGAAAGAGGTTTAAGGTTAAGGAAAATTAATTAACTTTTATTCTTAATGGGATTTTTGGGTATCCGCTGTTAATGATGAATACTCTTCAAGCCTAATCTTTCACGAATATAATTTCAGTAAGAACTTAATATTTTGTTACTTTTAATGCCTACTTTATACGTGATCGTTGGGACATAAAATGGAAAAAAATTAAGTGCTCCCACGAATTTCTTTGAATCATTACTGAAATCCCTGGAATATTTGAAACTGGATGTGCACAATTATGTTTTCGTGGCATTTCCAGAAATACTGTCCAAGGGGGAATAAATCCTTTTAAATAATTATTCCAGGAAATTGCAACTTTGTATCCTATTTAATTGGGAAAAGCTTATTAATTTAAATCCTTTAGAAGACAGTTCCATGGAATTTTCCCTATTACGACTTAGAGCAAAGTAAATTATTTGTTTCTTGGAAGAAATTTACCTGGTCTTGTTTGAAATCAAAATCAACAAAATCGATATATGAGTTTTCAAGATATTTTGATTTTTGTAAAGGTTGTGACAGAATCAAGATTATTTGCAACCGATTGAAAAAATTCTCAATATTTCCAAAACCTTTGTACTTGAAAGAAAACTTTTAAAAACCTTCTAAGTTCGAGAAGATTGAGAAATCGGTACATAAGTATTTGAATTAATTAGACTTTTGTAAAGCCTGTGACAGAATCATTATTTTTTTTATTCATATGAAACTAAAATCAACAAAATCGTGACCTGAGATTTCAAAATATTTTGATTTTTGTAAAGCCTCTGACAGAAGCAAGATATTTTTTATTGCTTGAAAAAGTAGTCAATAGCTCCGAAGTGGTTGCATTTACAAGAAAACTTTGAAGAACATTATTGATGAGGAAACTCATTGGCTTTCATATTAAATTAAAATCAATAAAATCGTTACATGAGATTTCAAAATATTTAGATTTTTGTAAAGCCTGTGACAGAATCAAGATTTTTTTTATTCCCTACCCCACACAATAAATTAATAATAATCGCAGTTAAATTTAATCAAAATTCTTAAAAAACATATTGGAAATGCTGATAATAAGCTCTTAAAGTTAAACCAGTCGTAAAATTGATTATTGCAATTAAATAGTATACATATTATGTATTCCTATGGGAATTCCACTTTAAGGACATATGGCCCTCCTATGGAAAATACAAATTTTCGTTATAACACTTTTTTTCACCTTTTTTATTAACATATATATGAAAAAATAATTATTCAATTTTATCGATTTTGTTTTTAATTTTCAAATTTTTAGTTGTGAAAATTACCCTTAAACCAAACATGCTTTAGTTAAGTCAATTTTTAACCTAAAATTAATTTTTTGGCCAAAAATGGTTTCTTAGAGTGCCTTGATTACCACTGTAAAAAAATTACAAAAATATCTTAAATAACTTGGAAGTTAAATAAAAAAATGTCCAGGAGTAACTATAAAATTCAAAGCAATTGGGATATATGATTGTATATGAGGAAACTTTAAAGAATATTATTGATGAGGATACTCATTGCCTTTCATTTGAAACTAAAATCAATGTAATTCTTGCAAGAGTTTTCAAAATAATTAGAGTTTTTTAAAGCCTGTGATAGAATCAAGATTTCTTTTAATTACTTGAAAAAGTAGTCAATAACTCCTAAACGGTTGTATATACAAGGAAACTTTAAAGAACATTATTGATGAGGAAACTCATTGGCTTTCATATAAAATCAAAATAAATAAAATCGTTACATGAGATTTTAAAATATTTTGATTTTTGTAAAGCTTCTGACAGGATCAAAATTTTGTTATCCCATGAAAGAGTGCTGAATAATTTCGAAATGTTTGTAATTATAATGAATCTTTTAAGGACTTTATTGATAATAAATCTTATATAAAACTAAAATCAATACATTTTTTAAATAAGTTTTCAAAATATTTAGACTTCTGTGATCAAGATTTTTTTATTGCTTGAAAAAGTAGTCAATATCTCCAAAACGGTTGCATGTACAAGGAAACTTAAACATACCTTTTTGCTGAAGAAATTCAAGAGCTTTTATATAAACTTAAAATCAATAAAATCTATACAGGAATTTCCAAAAAAATTAAATTTTTGTAAGACCTTTGATATTAACAATTTTTTGATTCTGTATAAGCTACCTAAATAACTCAAAAACTGCTATATTTATAACAAAACTTGTAATAGCTTTTTTGGTGAAGAAACTCATCGGCTTTCATTAAAAATTACAATTTATAAAATCTATCTCTACATATGAGTTTATTCATTACATTTTTGGAAAGCCTTTGACAGTATCAAGATTTTTTCGTTATTTTGGAAAAACTACTTAGTGACTCCAAAACGGTGGTAATTATAAGGACTTGTAAGGACTTTTTTAAATTAAAATATATAAATTCTATACACGAGTTTCTAAAAAAGTCGGATTTCTGTAAAGCCTTTGACACCATCAACATTTTTTTAGTCTATTGAAAACTTACTTTATAACTTCCAAATGGTTCTATATACAAGGAAACTTTTTCATAAAGACACTTACCACCATTCATTTTTAATTAAAATCAATAATATCTTGCTAGAGTTTCCTTAGATTTTTGTAAAGCCTGTGATAAAATCAAGATTTTTTCAATCAATAATTTAAATTGATAAGGTAGCTTCCATATGAATTTTTAAAATACTTGGATTCGCGTAAGGCCTATGACAAAATCAAAATTATTTCAATAAATAAATTCAATTGATAATGAAACTCTTAATTCTTCATATGAATTTTCAAAATATTTACATCCCTTTAAAACCTTTGGCACCATCAAGATTTTTTCAATTAAACTACTCTTTTAAATTTTTTTTCTTGGTATTATAGAGGCAAGAGCAAAAATCTTAGGCCCTCAGGAACTGCTGGCAAAAGAAGGAAGTTCAGTAACACTCACTTGTGAAACTATGCAGGGACCACACGAGCTAAATACCGTATTTTGGTATCAAAACGATAAATTGATCGATGTGGCAGAGGGTGACACCAGTAAAAGGATAAGTTTTCAGGTTAGTTTTAACGTATACTTGTTGGACTTCGATACATTCATAGTTTAAAGCGTTGCTGTTAGATGGTGGAAGGGTTTACATTAATGAATATTATCGCATTTGCATAATATGTTTCTGGGGGACCGATTTTTTTTTGAAAATTTTTACATAAAATTTTGAGTTTGAATATTTTATTGATAAAAAAGTGAGGATGAAGTAAAAAAACGCAAAACTTTAAAAATTATAAAGGATTTTCTACTTACGTATGATTCACAATTTACACCCGGCTTAACTACACTCTATTTGCGACTAGGCATCACGTTGACATATGCTATTAATTTAAATTTAAAGCCTTAAGTAACAACATTCTGTAACTTAGAAGGATTTACATTAGTTCTTTAGGTGATAAACATAAATTTCCACACGCAAATCAGGAATATCAAATATGTGAATACGGATTTATTCATAAATAAAAAAGACTGTCAAATGTCGCTTACGTCAACAAATATTATTTATTGGGGGTGGTTACTCTGGACTAGTATGATTATCGTAATTTTCTGTCCTGTCTCATTATAGGTAAGCATTTGTTTATTTATAAAATCATAAAATATGCACATGGGACTGTGTGGTTGGCGCACATGTGGAGTTGGGATTTGAACCATGGGTTGGCGCTAAATAGTGGGTTAGGTAGTCGTTTGAGCCCTACTTAGCAAATGAGAATTATATTATAATATATAATTCTATTCCTAATGCCTATAATGAATTTAAAGATATTTATTGTTTTGACTATAAGTTAATGTACATTTAACCTCATCGTTATTATTTACCTATTAATAATTAAATATCTTAAATTATGTTTTTTTTTTCAAAATTTATACTTATTATATATTATATTACATAAAATATCAGATAATTTAAATAAATAATACCTATTTTTTAACACCTGATAAATGTGTTTTATTCATGTAACGTAAAATCTAACTATATTTATTATCTAAAATTGAGTCCACAGCCAACCCATCCAACTAAAAAGTGTTCCAGACAAAACCAAAAAATACTACTGGAGACATAGTAAAGCCATTGCCATTTTTGTCAATCAATAAGGTTGTTGTTTTATTTTTCTTGTGTGTAAATTACAAAATATGTAATTAAAAGGGGTACAAAGCGATAAAAAATGCTATAAATTTACAATAATAGCCCCCAAAAAGTTCCAAAATTGCCCCAATATATATATATTTTTTAATTATAGCAAAATCAAGAGCTAGCAAGCCGGCAATAATTACGTATTGAAGGTATCCAGAAAAACCTTCATAATTTCCAAAGTTTTGTATTTTTTCCAATCATCCTCACTTTTTTATCAATATTTTAACCACACTCAACATTCTATGTAAAAATTTTCAAAAAACAATCGGGTTTTAGACGTCCCTTTAACTTTACCGGACCCAAGCGTTTTTTTTTTTGTTTGTTTTGAAAAGTTGATTTATTCCAGAATTCCTGGACGAACACTCTGGTTTCCCGCCTAAGAATCAAAAAACTAAACTCGACGGATTCTGGAAAGTACAGTTGCGCCCCAACGGCAGCTCAACCCGCCGACATAAGCCTATTTGTTATAACCGGTACGTAAATAAATTAGTTAAATATGCTTTAGGCCTAATGTTATGTATACCTCTAAGTATAAAGTTGAAATTAGTTCGTCTAAGACTTTGAGTAGCATGAAGTGCTATTATTAATTATATGGTGGGGTAGAGCAGGATCAATTATTGAAAATGTTGGTTCGAATGTAATTTTCAATCCATTGAAAAAGAATCATTTAGAGGGTAACTAAAAAATACGTAATAAATCTTTTAATTAAATCTTCTCAACCAAGCAACACATTATCTATTATTATCGTTAAATATAGATTTATTCAACGATTTTTTTAGTAAATTTTTGGTTTTGACATATTTATCAACCGTATATGGTCAAGGTATATTTATTAAACTGTAAAATATACAATTCTATTTATAAAAGGCACGAATTTTGGCATTTAAAAAAATTGCAGGAGGTCTAAATATCTAATTTAAACTTGATTACTACACCTAAAATATTTAATGAAATTCTTCTGCAAAATTACTGTTTTTCATCAACACAACCCTTACTGACCCCCCACCCACCCCAAACATTTGACCAGTAAGAAATTCTTTTGAAAAATCACCGTTTTTCGTCCATAATGTCCAATCTAATGGCACTGTTTTTGTATTAAATATTTATTAATATACGTATATATAAAATCTAAATAAACAAGCTGTGTTATTAGATTAAATATTAACGATGAAACCATGATGTTATTTATGAGTATTATTTTAGAAAACAATGATTTTTGAAAAGAATTTCTTACTGGTAAGTTGTGTGGGGTGGGTGGGGGGGTAAGGGTAAACTTAATGAAACACGATTTGTTTGCAGAAAATAATAAAAAAATCTATAATTTTTGTTTCTATACTTTTCTCACATAACCTTAAAGTTTTCGAGTAAAACATGAAAAAACCTTATTTTATTTCTCGAAAGAAAGTGAAAATTGCAGTAGTTGTGCCATTTTTTATCGCAAATAATTGAAAATTAAGTTTTTTAAGATGTCATTGAGTTTTCAAAAAATATCAGTTTTTTTTATTGGTTCTTGATAACTTTTCATTATCTAGGTTTAAGAATACACTTTCTAAATTAAAACTATTGGTATATTTATCAACCGTTAATGCGCAGGGTACCATCGTGCCGAAAAAAAAACTGGGACATTAAAATTTAGGTAGGGAATTGTCTCCTAGTCTATTATAGGAAATCGCATTCCTTGGGTATGGTATGCATATTTACGCATTATGAATTTTTGAAGTCTTAATAATTACATATTTAAACAATAATATTGATACAAAACATTTTTATTTTTCGATATTAATTTTTATTTAGAACACATTTTATAAATGAACCAAGACTAACTAATATCTTTTTTGATAATATGGAATAAAAAATTATTAATACTTAGTAAGCGCACCGTCGTTATCAATTAGAGCTTGCAAACGTCGTGGCATACTTAAAATATTAAGTTTCTGGTATATTCTTCGGTTATTTGGTCCCATGCCCCACATAGCAAACATATATTATATATAAATGCTATGTATATTCATAATATCCTGACGTATACAATACATATACAATGTCTATTTTTAATGCTCTGTTTATTTCATGGATATGAAATAAATATACATTTGTCACACACTAGGTAATACATGGAATATACTATTAGTACGTACAGTGTATATCCTGAATATACTAGATATTGAAACTATATTCAAGGGTTATATTCTATAGATGTCTCATAAACTTCTATTTTATTCTATGTATCTGTTACATGTATCTTTATAGAATAAACAAATACATTTTTAATATTCCAGGATATATAATAAATATTTCTAAGGTAACCTATATCCATGAAACATATTCTAGATATATCATATATGCATAATTTTAGAGGTAACAAAATGACGTCTTGAATACGTCATTTTTCGTACTTTCTGGTCTACATGACGAGTCATTTTGACGTCCTTACTACCTTAAAGTAACGTACAAATATCGGCTTCTGGAAGACGTCAAATATTTACATATGATGACGTTTAAAAACTATTTTAGGTCATTTAAAATTACCTTAAATAGTAAGTAATTTTAAGGTCTTGAAATAGTTTTTGAGAAAAAAAATTTTTACTTAAATTCCAAATATATATTTATTTATTCATTTGTAAGTATAACAAAATAAAACAGATATTCATTGGTCAAGGAAACCCTAAAAAAGGAGGAAGGAGAACAGGATGAAACATTCGGCACAAAAATATTATAATATAATTCGGTATAATTATGATATAATTTCGGGCGGCAGAACATTACAAATAGAAGTAAATATTACATTATAACCAATGTAGTTTTTTAAATACACTTATATAACAAATATTTAAAATTATATATGGTTCTTAAGGCATTCTAATAGAAATTAATGATTTTATTGCTTAACTTAACAATAAATCAAATAACAAAATGTGAAAAGGATGATTCCCTTTGCCAAACGGAGTTTGGAGAGTGAGAAAATAGACTGCAACTGTAAAAGGCCATAAAAAAAATAGTTTTATTGCACAATATGGCCGCCCACTTTGTCCATGAATACATGGCAGAAGCAAGTCAAATAGCCATTAAAAAAATTAATTCTTGTTGATATTTAAACCCTTAAAAAATGTAATAATGTAACTGAACTAATCCAATTTGTATACTCGATTAAAAAAAGTCAATTGCATATCTTGTTTTAGTCATGTGATAGTTTAATTAATATGGTGCAGGTGGTCCCGTGATGAATTCTCGACATTATCTGTTCTTTTTTATTTTTTACTACTTTTATTACTTAAAAATCTCAGGACGACACGGTTGGAGATACTTACCAACCGAAACGTCGTGTTACATTAAATAAATGAGACAATGCAAGTTCGACAAGATGTTTTAAAATGCGTTGTTGAAGACGAATTCTGCGAACGTTTTAACTGAATTAAAAATAAACTAAAGAGAGATAAAGAGAGAGAGATTCTCATTGTAACTCAACTGCCTGGAAGTAACCCCTCATTCATCCATAAATCCCACATAGAATCCAAAAAAATTATAATTCTATACAAACTGGCTAGAACCCACACAAGAATTATTCAAAAAACTAAATTTTCTCTGCAATTAATCTCGATGACCCACTCTGTATACAGGGTGTGCCATCAAGGCGTACGGCTAAGATAGCGCCTTAACTATACGAGGTAGAGCAAAAAGTTCTACAGCAAAGTTGTAGGGTTGATAAAAACCTACGAACTAAAAATATTTTTATGTATACTGGGTGTGTCACAAAAAAGTTACTATAAAATATGATTTTTTTTAATGGTACGCCCTGTATATTATGGTACTAAAATGTGAGGCAAAAAGAGTACTTTACTTTGGTATACCGTATTTAAAATTTTCGTGCGGCGTTGCAACGTAATTAATTTTTTTATATTATTTTTCATCTTTTAGAGGGTTCGTTTAAAAAATCATAATTACCTTAAAATTTATTCTGCGCCTATGAAACTTGTACCACAGTTAGTCTAGGATACCTCCTCTAGGCTGACTATGATAATTTGTAATTTTTTAATACAGGGTGTTTTTAAAGAACTTTTAAACTTGCTGAAATTAAATACGCAATAAGACTATTAACAAATTTTTTTTCAGGTGAACATCCGGCCGCAATGCACCACGGAGACCGCAACAGCCACTCTTCAGCTCAAATAAATATTAAATTTCAGTCTTTAATATTCACGTTAATATTGTGGTTTATTAAGAACTAAAATTTAATTCGTTTAAGTAGTTTTAACGTGGAGTACCTACCTACTAAATTAATTCACTACGAGGGCCTACAACAACATTTATTAAAAGCACCTAAAATTGCATGTAAATATAATTTTAATAAAATTTCACCCTTAGTTAATTAAATACAACGAATTTAATTAGTTAAATGACCAAAAGCCTTTATTTTTGTTCTTACGTCGTAGGTACTTCATTTATTAAGTTTTTCTTTTATCAAAAAAAATGTAAATACAAATATTTCAAATACATTTATTGTTCATAAGTTGTTGTGCATTTATTTACGCCGTAAAATGGTCTTTGTAAAACCGTAAAAATAAATTTCCCCCGGACGTTACCGGGATCATAAATGTCCCCATATGGCTCTTACAAACCTAAATTGGGTCTCGAAATAGGAATTTATCACATTTTCTTTTTAGTTTCCGGGTATAAGGGTCCTCAAAGGAGAATGCTATGACCCTTAATCCTCTTGACACCGTACCCATTTATATTTTAAAATAAAGAGCAATTTTTTTGTATTTGTTATTATTTGTAACCAGTAAGGGCCTATTTAACTATTATTAAAAAACTCCAAAGTTAATAAAGATCTATCGAGAACACCTTTCATTTTTGTCAAAAAAGAAGTTGTGGGATCCCTAGTCAAAGGTTGAAACTCATCGGTATCAAGAAAATCCACAACCCTATTTACATAATCTGTGCGTTTCATAACCACAAAATAAGATCCTTTATCGGCTTTAGTGACAATCAAGTCATGTTGTTCAATTTTAGTTTTTAAGGATCTTAAGTGCTTACCATTATAATTAAAAGTTTTGTTTTTGTCCAATTTATGTTAGACAAAAATCGTTATGACAAAAATCTTTTGTGAAAATCAAAATATGAATTACCACCCAAGTTCTGTCTAAATTCAGGAAAATTACGTTGTTTTAATTGTGTCAAATTGGACGATTTAAGGTTGGAAATTTTCTTACCTAATCTCCCAAAAGTTTCAGATCCAAATGACGACACTTCGTCCCTAAATTTTAAATCCAAAATAGAAAATTCTAAAAAAGATATTACAAAAGTTAGAGTTAAATAAAGAAATGTAAGCTTAGAATTAACGGTATTTAGGTTTCTGTAATGATTTTTTATTTCTTCCTTAATCCAAATAATCTGAACTTTCTTTACCGATGCAGTAGAAGCCCTTGTGTGTGCCCTGCTACCTAATTGCCTATTTAACTATTTTATTGGTTGTGGCTCATATTTATTATGTGTTTTTTTAAATTAATTATCTTAAGAACCTACTGGAGTAATTGCATTATTTTTATATCAACTCTAAAAACAACTAAACTCTATCATTAGTTTATTTCATGGATTTTGAATTGGTCTATGGGTAGTAACACTATAATCAGTCTAAGAATTATAATTATTTAAGGGATGTTAAATCAATTGGGACTTTTCTGAATATTTATTATTAGCTCTTATCTGGATACTATTAATGGATTAAAAATTATCAATAATTTACTTGGTAATCAATTAAATTCAAGCCATACAGATCTTATTTGCTTTATTTTTGATTCAGAATTTTATTGATCTATGACCATTTTTAATCAGTTCTTAGATGATCCTATTAGGTCATTGCAATTTTTTCTACTAATGAGAGACTATGAAATGTTAAATTTAAATAAATAATATCGAAATTGTATTGACTTTACTTATGCTAACAATTTTTAATTAATATAAAGATTATTTTAATCCATTCCCAATTAATTTGATTTTAGTGATTTTCGGGTGGCCCATGGGCGTTTTTAATCAATTTTTTAGTGACTCCATTATCTGTTTACAAGTATTTTACTTCATGCAGGAGATATTCCGAATCATACGAACTATCAATCTATCTGAATCATAGTTATCAACTCCTTCCTGAATTAAATCAATAATATCATTGATTTCAGCTTAGTTAATAATGATGACTCTATAACTGAATTGCTTTTGTGCAAAAAAACGTTGATTTCTTCTAGGCACTTAAAACTTCAAGTAGCAATTTCAACTCTCAACTGTCTGGAATAATAAATTTATTTCTTCCAGGTAACTGAAGTCTAAGCAGTAAGACCTTGTACACACTTTAATACCTGTTAAGTATGATTATAAAATGATCTGATAATTGACGTAGTCGAATGTCTTGCTAAGATCCCAAAATAAGACTGCATTGAAAGCATCCAAGACCATTATATGCAGCAGACTCAGAGTTGTGTTTTTAGTTGGTCTAAGTCCACCAAAAGTGATTCTACTAAATCTCTAAAAATGCGATGTCTCGGCTAATATAAGAGCTCCGGTCTTGCGGATAGTCTTGTTGGATTCGGAAGGACAAAACCAAGACAAAAATGTAAAAAATTTCCCGATTGTGCCCATAGAAGACGAGATACTAACCTTCAAAGTTTAGGATTTTTCATTTTTTGGGTACACCCTCCGTATCGAGTTTTTTCACCAAAAATTGATTATTTTCGAAATCGAATTATCAATACCAGTGGTTTGCTTTCATCACTTACATCATGAAAACTCTGGGTTATAACCGGATTTGAGCAGAAGTAAAGGAACACTTCAAAAAATTAAAAAAAAGCCATTTTTGGACCTCGTTTTTGAGCGTAAAAATGGGCTCTAAAAATGCGATATTTTGGCTAATATGAAAGCTACGATCTTGTGGATGATCTTGTTGGATTTGGAAGGACGAAACTAAGATAAAACCGTTGGAATTTAACCGATTGTGTCCATAGAAGCCGAAATATCGAGCTCGAAAGTTTGGGATTTTTCATTATTCGGGTACACTCCCCGTATCAAAATTTTTTCACCAAAAATTGATTTTTTTTTAAATCGAACAAACTATACCAACTATATCTACATCACGAAAACATCGGGTTAAAACGAGATTCGAACAGCAACAAGACTATAGTCTTGTTTATAAACAAGATATAGACTTTAGATAGTTAAATCAAAGAAACTTTACGATGATCAGTTAATCAATTCCATGCCAATCAGTACAATTTTATTGAGATTTCGAGTTAATTTAATCAGGACTTATCTGAATCACAATTATTGATTTTGAATCAACCTTGAAAGAAACCTTAACATTAACTGTCTCAATAAAGCATTTCATGCTTAACTTTAACTGCTTGAATATGGTATATTTTAGTTATTCCAGGTAGTTCAAACCTCTGATAGTAACTCTGTTTCTGTACCTCAACTGCCTGGAAGAATAAATTTATTTCTTTCAGGTAATTGAGCCTAGAAGAAGCATTCTTAGTAATCGTTTGAATAAAACATCTGATGATGAACTTTAATTGCATGACAAAAGGTATATATGTTAGTTTTTACAGGCATCATATACATTAAGTGATATTTGTATTCATTTATCGAAATATAAACGGTGTCCTTTTTTGTCGCTACTTTGTAACTACTCGTCCTTTGCATAAATTTTTTAAATGTAATGCGATCTAAAGAATCAGATCAAAGTAAAATAAAATTAGCATAAAAGTACATTTCAAAAAGCCTCAGATTTTACATTAAGAACTCATAATATAAAATTGTGTGTTTGATATGACTTAGCCAAGGGTTGGGGCTAACTTTTCTCTTCCTACATATTTTTTTCTAAATTGATGAAGGTAAAGTGAATTTATTGGTTAAAATTGGAATAAAACTTGTAAAAATGTACTTAGGGCTTATATATAAAATTTATTTTTTGATATGATTAAATCAAATAAAATTTTCTTAAATATATAGAGCATATTCACAAATTCATATATTTTACACTATTCTTTCCTTACAGATTTTTCATTTAAATATATAGTCAAGCCTTGATTTGTCTGAAAGAAGCATCTGATTATTTATTTATTTATTTGCACTTTATAGTACCACTTTTAAGTACAAACCTAAATATAAATTATTTATTTTGACATATTAAAATTTTATTTAATAGTGTACAATTTTAATCCAATGGAGTACCCCTATAAAATAAACTTACTTCATCCAGGCATTTGATACCTAGAAGAAGCATTGATAGTAACTGACTGGAGAAAGCATTTCATGCTGAGCTTTAGGATTTGCTTGAGGATTAGTCAAATCCTCAAGCAACAAATTCGTTTCCAGACCTCAACTGCTACGAAGAACAAAATTATTTCTTTCTGAAGAAAGCATTGCATACAATAAATATAATACAAATACTTTATTTTGACAATAATATTAAATGCAATAAATCACTAATGATGTCCATATTTTGCCAAAAACGGACTACTTCTAGTTTGAAAACCCATTTATAGCAAGCCTAGGCTTGGGCAAAGTATCCCTTTTTTAGAACTAAAAACGATAATTATTTATAATACTTATGCAACGTATGCGACATTGCAACCCTGGAGGAAGGACTGATCGACAAGAAGATATATACAATTATTACATTATGATGTATTATTTATGAGTATTAGGAACTTTTATTGAATTGAGTAATTGAGTAACTGCATATATGCTTAGGCCAGAAGCCTTGATGTTCATTGGTAGATCGTTTCATAATTTAATAGCTACCAAAGTAAATGAGCGCTGGCAAGATGCTAACCTGTGTCTACGAATTACAAATCTATGTGAATTTATTATTTTTTATCCACATACAAATCCAGATAATTTTTAGATAATGAAGCCCTCCTGTTTTAACAATTCTATGTACAAAGGTGGCCATGTGGTGTCTTCTACGATTGATCATATTTAAGATTGTTATCTTAGAATTTATAATCTTTAGAATAAAGATTTATCCCTTATGGGTTTATTCAAATTAAATAATTAAAAGTTTTATTCAAATCGCTATAAGCGGTTTTATTTACTATTGTTTTATTGT
This sequence comes from Anthonomus grandis grandis, assembly GCF_022605725.1. Lineage (NCBI taxonomy): Eukaryota > Metazoa > Arthropoda > Insecta > Coleoptera > Curculionidae > Anthonomus > Anthonomus grandis. Next base: position 33,950,107 of record NC_065550.1, on the reverse strand, counting down.
ATTTATTAATTTTTTACTATTGAACTAACTATTTATTTATTACAGTCTTGGGGATACAAACAGAAGATGTCGAAGACTATTATTATGATACTATAATTTGTGTTGTATTATAAATTTACAATGTTAATTATATATTGTAATAGAATACTTGAATTCTTGTATTTTATTTTTGAGATGATTAAATAATATATTTTTGTTTATATAAAATCATATAGTTGTGTGTTTTATTTTCATACTTGTAATTTCAACAAACATTAATAATTCTAATGAAATATTCTTTTTTGCATATGAAATAGGTGTGTCAATATAGTAAAACCGTTTTATGGTACAAATATTTTTTAATCGTTTTCGTTCCCAAAGTTAAATTTACAACTCATATTCTATACATATTTGTCCAATTTAGGAAACTAAATTAAATTGCACAGTCATACGGTGCACAAGTCTTAATGACAATCTGTTTTAATCGAGTTGAATACCCGCAGTTTTCTCAAGTTGGACCCGTCTTAGAATTCAAATTTCCCGCGCTTAATTGAATTCAAATTTGGCGCTGGATTTGGCCACGCCTTCTATCAGATCTAATTGGTTGGACAAGTAGTTATGGTTTACAAATGTCAAAATTAATTCGAATTATTGCACCTTTAGTAGAGGGCCAACATTTCTCCGCGTTAACAAGCCACCCGCATTTCTCTATATTTAGGTTCTTTGCTTAAAACTAAAAACGCAAATGCGCATTCATGTCACGTGTGAACCCAGTAAATAATTAATTTTGGATCGTAAACATTGACGATCTCGAGTCAAAAGTGAGAGTCACTGGGGAAGGTTTCAATAATAAAAATCCAATTCATTAAATTAGTTTTTATATTAAAATCACATAAAAAACACACATTTATTCACTAACAATAAACCCGTTTTTATGATCTCTTTAACCTAAAAATAATGCCGGAATTTGGGAAATACATGCAAAATTAGCATATCAAAATTATAATTTAACAAAAAATTAACTTTCTGATTTAATTGACTCACAAAACAGGCATTAAGCGTACTTCCTCACTGACTGAAAAAAATCCTCACTCATTCATAAAAATCCGACTGAAAACCCTCACTACTCTGCTGCCCATGCTCCAACCAATGCTTCTTAATCAAATCACTTCCCTTCTCACCGATCATGATCGTGGGAGCATTCGTGTTTCCCCTCACTATTTTCGGCATGATCGACGCATCGATCACCCGCAAATTCTCGATTCCGTAAACTTTCAATTCCGGCGAAACGACCGCCTTCGGATCCTCCTTGGGCCCCATCTTACACGTTCCAACTGGATGGAATATAGTCGTAGTATACGCCTGCGCTATACAGGCCCAATAAGCATCAGAACCAAACTGGACATGTTCACACGCAGGTAACGGAGTGGTGACCAGAGCAGCCCCAAGATGATGCATCACTTTTGTTCTTAAGACGTTCAGGGACTGTTTCACTCCCTCCACGATCCTCCTTAAGTCGATTTCTTCGTAAAACGTGTTGGCATCGATCAGGGGTGCTCCATAAATCGGATCGGAATCGTTCAGTCTGATCCGGCCGCGACTCTCTGGATTCAGCAAAATGGGCCTGACCATCATCCCGTTATAGTAAGCCAGAGGCAGCACCGCTGTCTCAGCAGTCAATATCGGATCAGTAAAGAAATTCTCTACGTCAGCAGCATCTATGGATATCTGGATATCCGGCCTGCCATGCTCCTCCTCATATTTAGTTTGTACGAAAGCGTTAGATTGTAGTGGACCTGTAGAACTCAGTGGACCCCTCTGAGTGTCTTTATAATAATAAATGTCGTGCTCCAGCTGCTTATCAGTTGCTGTAGTGGCTGTATGGTTGCTCAGAGCAATCACCACGCCATCGATAGTGGTGTGGTCTTGCAAGTTATACCCTACAGCCAAATCCTTTATGACTTTTATGCCGTGATCTCTTAAATGATGCGACGGTCCTACGCCACTGAGCATAAGCAGCACAGGAGAGTTAATAGCTCCACCTGATAAAATCACTTCTTTCCTAGCCAAAGCAGTCTTCAGCTGCCCGTTTTTAACATACTCAACCCCATAAGCCTTTTTACTTTTAGGATCAATGAGCACCCTGAGCACGTGGGCCTCTGACCTTACAGTCAAATTAGGCCTCTTATACCTGATGGGTCTAATGAAGGCCACATTGGTGCTGGCCCTTTTACCATCCTCGGTAGTATGCTGAAGCAACATAGTTCCGATCATATGCTCCGAGTTCTGATCTAGATAAGGCAACCCCAGCTCCTCGTAAGCCTTAATTACAGCCAAAGTATTTTCATCTTGATAAGGGAAATACTCGACCGATTGCCAACCGTCGAAACCGTGATAGTGGGTGTCGATTTTTTCCGGGTTGTGATTTTTTTCGGATTTGATAAAGTAGGGCAGCACGTCGCGGTAGGACCAGCCGTGGTTGCCCATGGCCTCCCATTCGTCGTAGTCCTTGGGGTGGCCTCTGATGTAGATGAGGTAGTTGATGGTGGACGAACCACCCATCACTTTGCCCCTGTACCAGCGACATTGGCCGTTGGTTCTCGCCAAACAGCTGTGGGCTGACGGTTGGGTGCTGTAGCCCCAGTCGATGTTGCTACGTAAGATGGTTGGGGCGAATGCTGGTACGTCAGCTACTTCTGGTTCTTCTACGCCGGCTTCAAGAAGGAGAACCTGGAAGAGTAATAAGCATTAGAGTAATATAGTTGATAATATTATAGGAGGATGGGATATTAGATGAAGAGCTTTCCAGGAAGTAGATAGTTTTTTCTCATAAAGAATCAACTTCTTTCTTCCAGGCAATTTAACTGCATGGAAAAGAGATATGATATTTCGTCCAGGCAGTTGAATCCTCAAGCAGCAAATTCTTCCTGTCTAAACCTCAACTGTCTGGAAGAACAAAATTATTTTTTCAAGGCAATTAAAGGAAATGTCTGAAAAAAGCATTTCATATTATATTGTAACAGCCTAGAAAAAGTAAATGTTAATTTCAAGCAGTAGCTCTGTTTGTCGATTCCAACTGCCAATAAAAATAAACTTACTTCATCCAGGCATTTGATACCTAGAAGAAGCATTGATAGTAACTGACTAGAGAAAGCATTTCATGCTAAGCTTTAATTGCCTGGAAAAGAAATATGATATTTCTTCCAGTTAGTCAAATCCTCAAGCAACAAATTCGTTTCCAGACCTCAACTGCTACGAAGAACAAAATTATTTCTTTTAGACAATTAAAGACTTGACTGTAACTGTCTGAAGAAAGCATTGCATACAATAAATATAATACAAATACTTTATTTTGACAATAATATTAAATGCACTAATGATGTCCATATTTTGCCAAAAACGGACTACTTCTAGATTGAAAACCCATTAATAGCAAGCCTAGGCTTGGGCAAAGTATCCCTTTTTTAGAACTAAAAACGATAATTATTTATAATACTTATGCAACGTATTCGACATTGCAACCCTGGAGGAAGGACTGATCGACAAGAAGATATATACAATTATTACATTATGATGTATTATTTATGAGTATAAGGAACTTTTATTGAATTGAGTAATTGAGTAACTGCATATATGCTTAGGCCAGAAGCCTTGATGTTCATTGGTAGATCGTTCCATAATTTAATAGCTACGAAAGTAAATGAGTGCTGGCAAGATGCTAACCTGTGTCTACGAATTACAAATGTGAATTTATTGTTTTTTATCCACATACAAATCCAGATAATTTTTATCTTAGATAATGAAGCCCTCCTGTTTTAACAATTCTATGTACGAAGGTGGCCATGTGGTGTTTTCTCGATTCGATTGATCATATTTAAGATTGTTTCTTCGTTTAGTGATGTGATGCCGATAAGGTATTTTAAACGCAAATCTTAAACACGTATTTTAAACTTTCTGTAATAATTTTTTTAACGTAACTATGCAAGTACTATTGCCTTGCAAAATATTGACCAAAGATGTTATTCTACTGTAATTCTATCGAAAGCCTAACTGATAATCCGGTATGAGATTATGCTTTTCCGTAAAATTAGTTATTTATTGAGAGAAATGTTTATCAAATATTTTGGAAGCAGCAGGCAATCGTTTATCGCTTATTTTTGGAAATTATAATCTTTAGAATAAAGATTTATCACTTATGGGTTGATTCAAATTAAATAATTAAAAGTTTTACTTTACAGAGGAAAAAACACGATTTTTTTTTTAAATTTCAACATCCTGTATTTTGGAAACGGCGCTCTTCCGACCATCGGTCTCCTATCTCAAGCTACTTCTTTATGGCTCATGTATATACTCTACCATTTTTGGCCATTTAAAAGGGGAACCCTGTATATATATTGGACTTTCTTGTTTAAGAAATATGTGATATTTTGGTTATTTTATATAAGGCACCTTATATATTATTGTATATTTGGATTGTACGGAAAAAATTGACAAAATCTAATGGTTAAAATGCCATACTTTGGTTAAGTGGTTTTTGAGTTATATTAAGTTGATTTTCGTCACTTTTTTGACTTTACAGGCTGTAGCGCCAGGGCTCATTAACATAAGGGGAAAACGGATTTCATTTTTTAAAGTTTTAGTGATTAATATTTATTGATTAACAAGAGCTTTCTCAATAAAAATGTCAAACTTGTCACCTGTCAAATGTCAAAACTTTTGAAAAAAAAATTTTGACGTTTTAATTTTATTGTAAACAGTATTTGAAAATTTCTTACAATAAAGTGCCTTTTTTTAAATCTTTTGTTGAAGAAAATTTGGCTCCATAACCCATAAAAGTCAAAGAAACTGACTGATATTTAATTAGATATTTCTTAAAAATTGCAGTCAAACTAGGGCATGTGATCTATCAGATTTCTTGAAATCTTACATAGAATCCAAAAATTTAATAATAAATAGGGTCTTCCATTAAAAATAACGAAGTTGTTCAACGAGGAAATTTTTCCTACATTTGGACAGAAATTTGAATATTTAATCGATTTTTTACGTTTTAATTTTACTACAGAGAGTACGTAAAAGGTACGTATAATAAAGTATTAAAAATATTTTCTTCGTACCTTCTAGACCTAATGCAGTTTGTCGAAATCGACGGTTTTCGCTCCAATCAATACATCCTAAGATCTGGTGTCCCACAGGGTGCAAACTTGGGCCCGCTTCTTTTTTTGTTGTTTATTAATGACCTTGCACTGAATATTTTATGTCTTAAACTGCTTTTTGCAGACGATTTAAAAATTTATAGAAAAATAGAAACCATATCTGATTGCCAACTGCTTCAGTCTGAACTAAATAATATATATGACTGGTGTCGGAATAACAGACTTTTTCTTAATGTGTCAAAGTGTTTTCAGGTAACTCTTTGTAGAAACAAACATTTTATTCAGCATAATTATGAAATACAAAATTTTCCTTTGACTAGATGTCTTGAAATTAAAGATTTGGGTATTACTTTTGACCAAAATGTCAACTTTAAAAATCATATCTATAATACAGTTATAGCAGCAGCTAGATCTCTGGGTTTTATAATTAGACATTGTAGCAATTTTGATGAAGTTAGGGTGGTGCAGTTCTTTTATTGCTCATTTGTTCGCTCCAAGCTTGAGTACGCTTCAATTATATGGCATCCAGTATATCAGGTGGAGATTGATAAAATTGAGTCAATTCAGCGTAGATTTTTAAAATATTTAATGTACAAGACCGATGGTGTTTATTCAGCAAGAGGAACATGTTAAGATATAATGCTTGCACGTTTTAACATGAAAGCCTTAGCCGACCGCCGTGTGGTAGCGGCCGTGGTCTTTTTATATAAGTTAGTTAATTATAAAATCGACTGTAGCTCATTGTTAAATCAAATTTACTTTGTTGTTCCCAGATTAAACTTTAGAAATTCTCGTACATTTCAGTGTAATAGAGCAATAAATAACATTTTTAGAAGGTCGCCGATTTATTATATGTGTAACTTATTTAATACTCTTTGTAACCACAACTTGTACCTCTTTGTTGCTTCTATGTCTTTCTTAGTAGGATTTTTGAATCAATAATCTTAAATCTTTAATGTCTCTTAGAGATTTTGTAGGTAGATAATGCTTTGAGTAAATGTATGTTTTCTAAAATTTTTATTAGCATATAAGCCTCTTCCATAACTTTTCCTTTAGCTTAATATTATATTGTGTTATTTAATTTTAAACCTTAAACCTGTTGTACACAATTCTTTCTGTATTTCCTGTAAGTGGGTGACTGTTGGAAATAAAAGCCTTATTATAAAGTGCAATTTTTCCTCTTTTGTTATAGAAAATTTGGCTTCACAACCCATAAAAGTAAAAAAAGAACTAACTATCTTTAATTGCTTATATGTTCAAAGCTAGGCAGCCAAACTTGAGCATGTGACCCATCAAAATTTTTAATTTAACAATAGATATATTCTAAGATGTTCATATGTAAAAAAACATTTTTTTCCCATTTTGTATTCCCATGTTAAACCAAACCAGGGCATGTGACCTATTAAATAACCATCAAAAGTAAAAAAAAACTGATCATCCAATATCGCAATTTTTTAGTTATTTTAAATTTAGAATACTTTTAAGAGATATTAACCGCAAATACTTATTTATTTAAAAAAATAAACCACAAATAAATTCGTATATACAAGTTGCATTGACCTTTATTCATACAAATGCATTATAACTATCGATTCCTTTAGTATATTGCGGTTTACTAAAGCAATCTTCCACATTCATAATAAATTTTATTATTTTTAATGTACCAATATGCCATTCTAGCAATGTAAATTAACTAGAAATCCGCGAATTAATTCTAGAAAGTCAAATAGTACTGCATTTGTTGTCGATAAATCAATTTTCGACCTTGGAGTTAGCGGTACTGTCTAGTATCTAATTATAAACAGAACGCGTGTGTTGCCCAAGGAATTATTAAATAAATTTAATTAGGGCATATCTGGATAAATGTCATTTAAATTAATTAATTGGTTAACAATGAAAAAGGTGAAAGAATGTTTATTGCTTAGATTTTTCAGAAGTATAACAATGTTTATTTCTTAATTATTCACTTAAAGGCATTATGTAACATTAATGGGGGGAAAATTGTTATTGATTTATTATAGTACTATTAAGATCTTTTCAAATTAATTTTGTGCCTAATTATTTTGCTTGTATCTTAATTATTAGGTATGATTGTGATTTTAGGAAAATGGTATGTGTTACATTGATATTGGCTGTACCAATGAATTACTTGAAAAAAAGAGCTGAAAATAAGTACACGCTCAACAGGTTCATCTCAATTATAAATAAAGATTTTTAGTTCTACAAATATTTGCCTTAATTATATCTCACAAATGAAAATATAATAAGATTTAGCATCTTCCATTTAAAATATTAAAATTACCAATTAATGTAACCATTTTTTTTTTAAATACAGGACACGTACGAAATGCAAGAATGCCGCCTGAAATATTTATTAAATTTTTCGCATAAGTCTAAATATAAATTATTCAATTTCCGTTCAATTATTACCCTTAATTATCGAACCCATAAAATCTTTAATTATAATGCGCCGGTCGGACAAAACACCAAACAAACATTCGCCCACTCAGACGCTGTTCCGCTTTATTTATAAATTTTACAATCACACCCAAGTTCAAATAACTGTAGAAAATTAAAGTTAAAAAAGAGAAAAAAAAGACCGTAAAATTAATTTTGCATTTTGTCGTTGCTTTCCCATTTTTTTCGCTATTAGGATTTTTTCAAATTTCAAATTAACGTTCGAATATTGACAGTGAAAGGCGTAATGTTCTCTAACGTTGGCCGTAACTTTACGGTTTACATAATCCGAATTGGACATTTCAATGTAGGTACAGAGAATTTTAAAGAAAAATCTGAATGTGAGTTTATTATCTCGTGTTTAACGATTGATTGTTATGGGTTATATGCACTAGTTACCGTTTGTTTTTTTATTAGGAAATTAAATGGTTTATTTAATTCCTTTAGTGGAGGTTTAAGGCCAATAAGGAATACTTTCAAAATAAAATAAGAATTTTGAACCCTAATGTTTTAACAAGTGCAGTACCAATTAAATTTCTTGAATTAATTCGCGAATTTATAGTTAATTGAAATCGCTAGATGGATTAATGATTATATTGGAGTTTATTTCGGATATGGAAAAATTGTTTTAGTGAACTACAATATCCCAGAGGAATCGAAAGTTTCGTTAAAAAGACTATAAATATTTAAGTCTAGAATATCTAAAAAAATTGCTTTTAAATGATAACTTTGTTATTTTTGTTTGTCGTCCCTAATATCCAATCTAATAACGCTGTTTTTGTATTAAATATTTATTATTATACATATTTATATTTATATCAAATTTAAGTGGATCAGCTATTATTCATGCGTATTATTATGAAAAACAATGATTTTTGAAAACAATTTCTCACTGATAAGTGATGTGGGGTGGATGGGGGGCTAAGGGTAGGGTTAATGAAAAACGTTTTTTTTTGCATAAAATAATTGCTTCAGAAAAAAACGCTTTTGAAGAAAATTATAGGTGTTAAAAAATCTATAGATTTTGTATACAGTGCTTTCATTTCAAAACGATCCACCCTTAATAACTTAAAAAAAAAAAAAAAAGACGTCAAATTAGATATACAGGGGGACGTTTAATTATGCATTTACTGAAGTTCTGTCAATCACCTCCTCACCTCCAGCTAACCTCATTTTAATATGTCAAATGGGAACCCCCATCGTGTGATACATCGTAGTAAGCAGCGTAAAATTCTCTATTCAACGGTACAAAAAAAAATTAAATCGGTAAATGTGTAAGCAAATAGTTAGCGAAAATGTCTAGAAATAATGAATATTTTATTTTCGCCAAACTTTGGTATGTCAAATGGCTACCCCACGGTGTTGATACAATATTTTAAACGGCATTCATTATGCTATTAATGGTTGTAAAAAAAATAAAATTGATTGACCAAGAAGCAATTAAAGTGTAAATCGGTAGGAAATAATTTTCCTTTATGGAGCTCAAGATCGGTGTGCTCGCAGATCCGCGAGAGCATTTAATGAAAGGTATCAAGATAAAAATGTGAGCCATAAATACGTATTAGAATTGATACGAAAATTTGAAGAGACGGGATCGATTTGCAATAAGAAAAAATATAAAAATAGAGTTGTCGATGAAGCATGCCAAGTTGAAGTACTAGGACAATTTGCTATGGATCCAATTTTGTCTATACCAAAGGCCCCAAAACTAACAAATATTTCCACTGGTTCCGTACATAAAGTTTTAAAAAAAAATAAGTTCTTTCCTTATAAAATTCATATTCTTCATGAACTCGGAGAAGATGATTTTGATAGGAGAATTCAATTTTGTGAAGTGATGTGCCAGCGAATTGACGACGATCCCCATTTATTGAAGAACATTTGCTTCAGTGACGAATCGACATTTTTTTTAAATGGCCTGGTGAACAGACATAACTGTAGATACTGGGATAATGAAAATCCGCATGTTTTTCGGGAAGGCCATACCCAATATCCCCAAAAAATTAATGTTTGGGCAGGAATTTATAGGAATGAAATAATCGGGCCATTTTTTTTGGAAGAAAATTTGACTGGCAAAATTTATTTAAACCTTTTAGAAAATGCAATATACCCTTCCATCATCCAATCTATGGAAAATCAAGTAGATCAACATGGTGCTATATTATTGAATAAAAATAATATACATTTTCAGCAGGATGGAGCTCCCGCGCACTACACTTTGGTAATTCGAGAGTGGCTTGATGAAAATTGTCGAGAAAAGTGGATTGGTAGACGTGGTGCAATCGAATGGCCTGCGCGGTCTTCGGACCTAACCCCACTAGACTTTTTTCTTTGGGGCTACTTAAAAAGCAAAGTTTATAAAACCCCACCTGAGAGTATTGAGAATTAAAAAAATAGAATATTTCAAGAATACAGAGAAATTAGCGGGCAGACCCTTGCCAATGTTCGTAAGGAGTTTGAAAATAGGCGAATTTATAGTTAATTGAAATCGCTAGATGGATTAATGATTATATTGGAGTTTATTTCGGATATTGAACAATTGTTTTAGTGAACTACAATATCCCAGAGGAATCGAGAGTTTCGTTAAAAACACTATAAATATTTAAGTCTAGAATATCTGAGAAAATTGCTTTTAAATGCTAACTTTGCTATTTTTGTTGGGAGACTAATATGTAATTACATTTTGGGATTCTACGTAGAATTTTACAAAACTTGATGGGTCATATGCCATACTTGGTTTTGGTATATTTATCAACCGCATGTGGTCAAGGTATATTGATTAAACTATATAATATGTGTATATCATATACGATTCTATTCACAAAAGGGAAAAAATTTCGACATTTAAAAAAATCGACACGGGACTTACATATCTAGTTTTTAAACTCGATTACTACACCCTCAACTATTTGATGAAATTCTTCTTAAAAATCACTGTTTTTCACATATTATCCAATTTAATAACGCTGTTTTTGCGAATATTGTCTTGCTAATAACGGCGCGCATTTTGAACATTTAATAAAATAAATTTGTTAAACTAATTAAATTTGTTTTTCTACCCTACCGATTTACACTTTAATTGCTTCTCGGTCAATCAATTTTATTTTTTTTTACAACCATTGATAGCATAATGAATGTCCTTTAAAATAATGTATCACAACATGGTGTAGACATTTGACATACCAAAGTTTGGCGTAAATAAAATATTCATTATTTCTAGACATGTTCGCTAACTATTTGCTTACACATTTACCGATTTCATTTTTTTTGGTACCGTTGAATAGAGAATTTTACGCTCCTTACTATGATGTATCACACGATGGGGGTTCCTATTTGACATATTAAAGTGAGGTTAGCTGGAGGTGAGGAGGTGATTGACAGAACTTCAGTAAATGCATAATTAAACGTCCCCCTGTATATCTAATTTGACGTGTTTTTTTTTTTTTTTTTTCAAGAAAGTTATTAAGGGTAGATCGTTTTGGAATGAAAGCACTGTATATACTTTTTTCACATAACCTTAAGGTTTTCGAGTAAAACGTGAAAAAACCCTATTTTAACTTAGTTTAACTTTTACGAAATAATAATTGTACATGTTTTTACATTGCACACGTGGTAAAAAATGTCATTAAACAAAAATATGTAGATAAGAAGTGGATTACGCACGATATTAGAGTTATGATGTGCGAAAGAGACGTTTTATATAAAAGAGCTGTTTTTAGTAAAACCGAAGCTACTTGGAATGCATATAAAAGGAAACGAAATGACATAGTCGATAAAATCCGACAAGAGAAGGAAAAATATTTTGCAGAGGCCATTGACCAAAATAGAAATAACCCAAAGGAGCTATGGAAACATTTTAAAACTCTCCTACCAGGAAAAAGTCAATTATTACCCAGCGAAATTATTTTTGATACAGAAGTAGTAACCAATGAAAAAAATATAGCACAAAAATTTAACCATTATTTTGTTGACAGTGTTGACCTAATTGTTCAAAATATACCGCAGCCCAACATAACTCAGATAAATCCCAAGATTCCAACAGCTAATAATTTCTTTACAGATTTTAAAAGAATATCTATGGCCAAGATGAAGGAAATTCTTAAAAAATTAAAAAACGTCGGGGGTGGTGAAAGTGGAATAACTAAACAAGTTCTATCTGATGCATTTTATGTTATTGGTGACCGACTTTTGGACATTGTCAATACGTCACTGAGTAGTGGTGTTTTTCCGGAGTCATGGAAAGTGTCAACTGTCATTCCAGTTCCCAAAGTGCAAAACACAAAAAAACATAGTGAATTTCGACCTATTAACACAGTTCCGATCTACGAAAAGCTACTAGAAATGTGCGTTAAAGACCAATTAGTGCAGTTTTGTGACAAAAACCAAATAATAGTGCCCAACCAATCAGGTTTTCGTGAAAATCACTCTTGCGAGTCTGCAGTTGTAAATATTTGTGATGAATTTCTTAAAGCTATAGATTCTGACAACTATGTTTTGGCTGTGTCTCTGGACTTTAAAAGAGCCTTCGAGACCATAAATAGGAAACCATAAATAACCGATTTAAACGACATATTAATGAATTAATTAATTAGTCGAGGCAGTAGAGTTGCAATTTTAATTAGAAGGCTTATAACTTAAAAAAATCTATGGTTCAACTACCTGGAATAATAAAATAATTTTAATTTAAATTTCATTAATTAATTAGTACTGTACTATTTAGAATTAAGTTATTGTTTAAATAAGGAGAAATGTGACTTCTAAATGTAAGAAAAACGCATACAACAATTCTGAAGTTTTTGTATTGAGTAAGCGGAGTCTTCAGTCAATGAATCCGAATATACCACATCACAATAATCAAATAAGGATTAAACAAGCGTGTTACATAAAAAAATATTTAGTTTTAGGAGGTAAATGATTTTTTAAGCCGTAAAATTTTCTTAAGCGCATGTATGCAATTTTGAGCTTATTCTTTATATGTGTTTGAAATGAAATACCGCTATCATTGTATACTCCTAAGTTTTTGACCTCTCGTACTACTGGTAGCTTGCATTTAAAGTTTTTGCTGCATTAAGGGCGTTCTTTCCACCACCCAGAAAAATTACACATGATTTAGACGAATTTAATTTCTAATTATGGTCGCAGGAAAAGTTATCTATATTTTCTAAATCCTTATTAAATTGTTCTTCTATTATGGGTAGAGTTTGACGTGAAAATGATGTATACAGCTGGGAATCGTCAGCATATTGTTGTAACATTGAGTACTTTATGCAGGATTTCATATCTGCAACATACAATGAAAAAAGCAACGGCCCCAAAATAGAACCCCGGGGAACACCGGTAGATACAGGATAATAACTTGATTTTTCAGTTGTAGAAGCCTTGTTAATTACTACGCAATTCGCTCTATTATTAAGATATGACTTAAAGAAATCAATCGCGTTATTCGAAGAACCAAAAAAATAAAGCTTTGCTAATAACATTTCGTGGTTTAAAGTATTGAAAGCTCTACTAAAATCCAATTATTCCAGGAAATGTTATTTCCTATTTTTCCTCATTTATTCTACAGTTATTAAGAAGGTGTACCAGACTCGTGGTAGTGCTAAAGTTCTTTAATATTATTATTAATACTTTATTTTTAAAGTTCTTTCTTATTAAGGTGAATTGGCAAGAAAAACAGCAAAATTAAATTAACTGCTTGGAAAAAAAAATTAAATTATTCAAGGCAGTTGAGTTCACGAATTTACCCTGGAACTAATAGAGAAATACAATTTTAAATTAAGACCGAGAAAATTAAAGAACTCAAGAAAGACAGGGATATGTCTGAAAAACTGGCCAAGAATTATTATAAAATTAGTGTTTTTATACGTAATTGGATAATCCTCAATAGAAAAACTCATTCGATAATATATCAAAATTTGAACAATAATGCTGAAGCTAATATAAAATTAAAATCAGTTATTCCCTAATAAAATGAAAATTTCAATTTTAATATCAAAAATCGCTATCCATAAATTTAACAATAAAATTAGGAGTAATTAGTATATTATTGACGACATTATCATGAAAACCGGTTATATTTTATAAATTATTGATAATTATTTTCGTGAAATCGCTGTGCGATAGAGAAAAATTTAAACTGCACAATATTTTACAAATTACAATGTGGTGCAATCAGTTTAATTTTTTTTTCATAATAAAATGGCACACCCAATTTGAAAGACAATATAAATAATGGACATATGCTTTAAAAATAATAAACTTATTGCTTACCCCCAGGACGAAAAAAAAACCCTAGCTGCTATAAATAAATATTAATAAACGTTAAAAGGTTGCCACAGTTCTCATTATTTTCTTAATTATTATCAAAGTGATTGTGCTGTAGCGTGTATGTATATGCATACAACAAAAGTTTAATTAGTAGACTTTAATATTCAAATAAATAAATTTATTGTCTCGCAATGGCTTGCATGCTATTTTTATGTGTGTCATGTGGCGAAGGGAGCTAATTACATGGCATTTAGTTTGCCGTAAGTCTTACTTGGAATGACCTGTTTATACATATATTTGATAGCTACTAAGTCTTATTATATAAAGGTTTCAGGAAATTATTTGAAATTGAAGAAGTAATAGACTAAAGTTTTTTGGACTTTCCTCAAGCCTTTGGTTTGATATTTTATTGATTATAAAAAGTGCCTATGCTATCGTAATTAACCCTATTGGAAAATCGATTTAAAAAATAATAATTTTTGACTCTTTTTGTTCTTTTTTTGTAGAAACTGAAGGTTTGCACTTGAAATATTTAGTTAAAAACAACAGTGACATACGATTAATTTACTTGAAAACCTCTTTCGGGTCATACTATTATTACTCAGTAATGAACAAAGAAACGCCATTAAAAAAATGTAATTTCATGATATTCCAGGCAGTAACAGAATAAAATTAATGCAAATCTAAGATAACAAATAAACCATAATTATTTTTAGCAATGCATTATTTAACACGTAAAATGCATTACTTTACGACCTTAGAGACAACATTAAAGCAACAATATCCTCATTTCCTCTTAGCAGAATATAAATTCAATTGCAGGCATTTGTTTAAAAAGAATTTTAACAATAATTTATTGTTGTTTAAGAATATTTAATTCATATATATTTAAAGGAATAAAGGGCATTGATTCGATACAAAAAGGTCCTTATTAGGACATTTGTTAAGGCGTATTCCGAATATCACTTTTACTAGTGGCAAATTATGGTTGCGACCTCGATCGCATTCTCAATAAAATATGCCATTTTGCATAATAATTACAGAAACAGTGTTAGAATATGAATGAATGTCGAACCTAAGATAAATTGATTTATTAATCAGTTTTTTTTAGAATAATTTATACCTTTCTGTAAAGACAATTTAATTTCTAAAAATTCTCCAGTTTTACTCTCAATAAATCAATACCAAAAAAATTCTTATCGAATATTTTTTTTCTAAATCAATCTCATTGACTCGCGAAACAACTATTATGACATTCAATGTTTCTATGTCAAGTTAGCGTAATATTGATTTTGACATAGCTTTTAATAATAACGATTTCGACAAAAAAAAAACCGCTCGATATTGTGCAGACACCGATCAAACCATAAAACCACCCGTTTATCTTAATCCACCGCCATAACAGATCTTTTATTACTATTATCATTATTATTAATTATTGCAATTAAAGCGCGTATTTAAATCGGATTATGTAATTTAAACGTTAGCCTTCAAGATGGGTAAGCTTTCAAGTTAAATAAAAAAATTGCAATATAAATTAAATAATTAGTACCAATAAGAGTTATATTAGTATTACTTGCTTGGGCAGTTTTTCCTAGTGTGAAGGCTTACGAGATTTCTATAATATTTGTAAATTTATGCAAAATTATTTGAAAAATAACATGTTTCTTTGATTGTACAACTATTGGGGCTAAATAAGTATGTAATTACATATAATTCTATTAACTGTGTGATATATTATGGTTTGGTTATGGTTGATATTGTATTTATTTGGTCTTAGGCAATAACTCTCTCAAAGGCAGCTAAAGACTTTTTTAGATAAAAATGTTCTCTGCTTCTCAACTTTAATTGCCTGGACAAAATGATTTTTTTTTAAATTTAGAACTTAAAAAAACACTGAGTTTTGCCAGACAGTTCTACTCTAGAAGCAGATTCTGATAGTCTGGAATAAAAGAAAAAAGACTTTTATCTTTCAGGCAATTTTGGAAAAGAAAGTTCCTGAAAAAGTGCCTTTAAGAATTAAAAAAATAATTTTTAGGCAATTGACTTAATCAGTTAAAGTCCCTCAAAAGCAGTTAAATTCTAAATTCTAAAGACTTTTTAAAAAGACAAAATTTATAATCCTCTTTGCTTTGTTTTATGCCCTGAGTCTCTTCAATAATTGTTTTTGGCTTTTACTTGTACGCATTTAAATTAATCGGATTGTATATATGTATTAATTTATTTAACAGAAAAAAATTTTTTTAATGCTTTTCTTGTAATCTACTTCATCAAATTTATAGAAAACTTTTACTATAAAATTTCAGTTTAGTGGAAGTTCAGTCACTTGCAAAAAAAAGTCTTTTCTGTTCAACGTCAATTGCCTGGAAGAAATGAAGAATTTTCTTTAGCTAAAAATTGAAAAAACTCTGAATTCTTCCAGGCAATTGTGCCTTGAAAGCAGAGTCTGGAAAATAACTTTTATCTTCCGAACAGTTGAACCTTTAAAAAAAATACTAATAGGTGCCTATAAGAATATAAAAATAATTTTTCAGGTAATTGACTTTACTTTCGGCAATTAAGGCTCATCAAGAACTATAAAGAAATATTGCTTTTCAAAATTGACACTATAATTTCCATAAAAAAATTACAACGAATAAAATATTAAAAATTATAGAAATAAATACTTCGCCTTATGTCTAAAGGAGGCATCGAATGCAACAATAAAACATTATAATTTTATCATACATTTGGAGAAAATTGCCTGCTTCGGTCAAAGGGTATTTCTGGATTTTCTGCTACTTTATGGAAAATAAATGAAAATAAAAAGAAAATTTCTTTTTTTTAAGGATAACTCTTGTTGTATTTAATATTTTTCCCAGATGCATAGATTTTTGATAAAAAACTAAAATGTTCCTTATTTTCTAAACTCATGCCCTTTTTTTAACTACACCTCACAGCTTTAACAGACTTTTTTCCATGCTATCAGACTCTGCTTTCAGACTATAACTACCTGGCAGAACCTTCTTAATTTCTCCAGGTAATTAAACTTGAGAAGCAAAGAAATGTTGCTCTCAAAAACGACTTTAACTACCTTTAAGAGAGTTATTGCCTCCTAACACTCATTTATCACTAAGTTTACTCAACTCTCTTCAACCATTTTCAACATTCTTGGCTAATTTTTTGTATTATACTTACATTCCAATCATGAATCTCGGTTAATCGATTAGCTACGACACATCCGGCACTGCCGGCACCAACAACAATAAAATCAAACTCCTCCGGTTTCTCTTGACGTGACGACGTTCTCCCGAAATGATCGAACCCGTTAAAAATCCTTTCGAAATCATGATCGAATCCCGTATTTTGTGCTGATGATGATCTTTGCTGATCTTTGGAATGACCGAACAGTTGCGCGACTAGTTGTAAAAAAACGATCGTCGACGCCTGACAGGTGGTGATGGTCGTGTGCACGTCACACGCCTGTGACAGATCAGGAGGTACCCAAACCATGGCGGCGACACCGTAAACGACAACTGTACTTAGTAGTAATTTTTAGCTAATTGAAAAGTGCTCTTAATCGCTTTAACCCTACCAGATACTGAAATGAGCCAAGGTAGTAGTAGTAGTAGTAGTGTTCTGGTTGAAAGTAAAAGTATATGTAATGTGTTGCGAATTTCTTCGGTCACGGTTTTACCACTTTTGTTTGATGAAAAACGCATTTTTTGAAGAAATTACAAAGAATTTCGGTGGTTATGTAAGGTTTTTTTCTCAAAAACGTCTGCAAATTGAATTTTGGTAAATGGTATAATCGACCAAAAAAATTAAGGAATTGGTGATTTGTTGCCCAATGGAGCTTTCTTGCCTGTAATGGGTTTGCTGATTTTTGAATAATGAAATGTTGTTTTTTTGAACGGATTTCAACTAAACGAGAAATATTATAAGAACTACCTTTTATTTTTTAGGTCTCACAAATATATAATATGCGATAGAAAATTATCAAAAAATCCCTATAAAAACGTTTGACCCCCGTTTCCTTCATTTTTAATTCAATTTTAAGATTCAAATCAAGTCGTTTCACAGTATATTAATTTTTATACTGTTTCAAACTATGATTTTTACCTACCAACCGTTTCATGGAGCGGCACGTTGCCTTTAATAAAATATATGTAGGAGTACGTACAAGAAAGTGTAGAGGTTTGTAATAAAATATGTCGGGTTTCGTTGGATGGAATGAGTCTCTCATTTGCTTGGCAAAATTCTATACATTTATTTTTCCACTAACTTTAGTTAAATGCGTAATAAAAATTAAATATTTTCATTCTTTCAGTAATTTAAACTGTGTGGAAAAGTGGATGATTTTACTATTAGTAATTTATCAATTGTTTGATAGCCTGAAGAAACTCAACTGCCTAGAAGAATTCAATAATTTCCTTCTTCCAGGCACTTGAAGTCTAGAATATTTTTTTACAAAAAAACCAATTCAACTACCTGTAAAAATGAAATGATATTTTTTTAACGAATCTCAACCAAACAAGAAATTAATTTTGAGAGTAAAATTCACGATCATGATCTTTGGATTGAAATAAATACAAGATGATATAAAAACCAATAATTTTTTTTCTGCCGAGTTAGTCTGCAAATATTGCATACTATATAACATTTTGGATAATTAGTGATTTTTTACAGGTCTCAATAATATATAATATACCAGAGAAAATTATCAAAAAATCCCGATAAAAATAGAACATTTGATTGTTTTTTTACGGACACGACCCTCCTTTTCTTAATTTTTAATTATTAATTAAAGATTCAAATCAGTACAGTATATTAATTTTTATACCGTTTCAACGTATAATTTTTATCTACCAATTGAATCCGTAATTGTATCTTAAATAAAGTGCGTAGTAAAGATATGTAGGGGCTTATACGTTGTAAACACTATACTTGAGTGTAAAAAGGAATGAACGCAAAATGAAACTAGGGGTTTGTAGACAAATTACTAGTTGATTGTCAGTGTAAGTAGGAAGACTTCGTACTTAAAATGTGAACTTTGTATGAATAAACAAACTAAGATAAGGTCATATGCTTACTTTCATCTTTTTGAAAAGTGATAGTATTTTAAAAATTACCTTTGAACCTACGCTTTCTAATCAGCTTATCAATAATCCTATCTCATAACCAATTGACCCAAGGAATTGTTTAAATTGCTGCTTTTTCTCTATTAAATATATTATTACTTAGTGGAAATTAGTCCAAATAATGTACTTAAACATGCATGCTAGCCATTTTATGTTGAAAATAATGGTTAGAGTTACTAGTTATGTATCTAAAAGTATTTTTTTTTCTATAAATAACAAATTCTAACTAATTATTTTCGATGACAAGAGTACTTTAAGAATGGAAGTTGGTTATTTATTTTTTGTTCGAAGGTAAATTTAATGCATGGAAAACAGTTATTGGTTTTAATCATATAGCGGCCTCTAAAGTGTAATTTAAATAAATACGATTTTTTTTCAAGTAATTAAGGCAAATTTTATATTTCTACCAATAATTATCAAGGAAAGGCATAATTTTATTGGATACGATGCCTTCTTTTTAATTATTTAATTTCATTAATTTCATTCGAAAATTGTGAAAAAACTTAATCAACTGCCTGAAAAAATTGAGTATTTCAACTTATTATATTTATTCTATATAATATTTCATTTTATTTCTCAACTGCCTAGAACCAATTCAACTACCTGTAAAAAATGAAATGATTTTTTTTGAACGAATTATAAGCAAACGAGAAATTAATTTTGAAAGTAAAATTCACGATCATGATCTTTGGATTGAAATAAATGCAAGATGTTGATATAAAAACTAGTATTTTTTTTTCGGGAGTTAGTCTGTGAATATTGCATACTATATAACCTTATGGATAATTAATGATCATTTTCAGGTTTCAATAATATATAATATACCAGAGAAAATTATCAAAAAATCCCGATAAAAATAGAACGTTTGACTGTTTTTTTACGGACACGACCCTCGTTTCCTTAATTTTTAATTAAAGATTCAAATCAAGTCGTTTCACAGTATATTAATTTTCATACCGTATAATTTTTACCTACGTATAATTTTTACCTACCAATCGATTCATGAATCGGCAAGTCGCCTTTAACAAAATATATGTAGGAGTACGTGTCAGAAAATGTAGAGGTTTGTAATAAAATATGTAGAGTTTCGTTGGATGGAATAAGTCGAAAATTTATTAGTATGAGTACCTATTAAAATATGAGTCCGTAATTCTTTAGTATCTTATCTATTTTGTAGTATCTTTAAAAATAAAACGATCTGGAAAAAAAGTAGGAGTACGTAGAAAAAATATGTAGGAGCTTATACGTCGTAAACGCTGTACTTAAGTATAAAAAGGATTAAATACAAAGCGAAACTAGGGGTTTGTAGACAAATTACTAGTGGATTATCAGTGTAACTAGGGAAATTTCGTATATTATTATTACTTATGTATCTTAAAGTATTTGTTTCTTCTATAAATATCAAATTCTAACTAATTATTATTTTTGATGACAAGAGTACGTAAGAATGGAAATTGGTTATTTATTTCTTCTTCGAAGGTAAATATAATGCATGCAAAACAGTTATTGGTTCCAACCAAAATTTTGTAAAAAAACTTACTCAACTGCCTGGAAGAATTCAATATTTTCCTTATTCCAAGCATTTGAGTTAAATACGTGGAAAAATTAAATATGTACCTTCTTCCAGTAATTTAAACTGTATTGAAAAAAATAATGTTTTTGCTTTTTTTAATTTATCAAATATTGTTTGATAATCTGGAGAAACTCAACTGCCTGGAAGAATTCAATAAGTTCCTTATTCCAAGCACTTGAAGTCACTTTAAAATTCTAGAATTACTTTTTTTGAAAAAGCTAACTCAACTACGTGGAAAAATCAATTACATATAAAATTACTAATAAGAAAGTTAAAAAAAATGGATTTGTGGTGGCAAAAAATGTAGTTTTTTTTTACTTAAAAATATGTTATTTATTTATTACAACCTTTTAGATGAAAAACTTACGGTATATTTAACGCATAATTTTAATAGATACAACACTAATTTTTTTTTAATTTAATTTTACAAAAATTAGGATATTTATAAAAATTTTAAAATTGATTTAGATCAACTGAAGTCGTTTTTTCCCTTTTTAGAAATATTTCTTTAATAACATCCTTAGGGATTTTTTTAATAATTTTTAAAATTTTCTAGAATTTTTAATTTTTTACAATTAATTTTTTGCAAGTACCTAACATTATCAAAGGAAGATATAGTTTAAATGGATACAATGCCTACGAACAGATAGATTGCCTGGAAATTGAAAAAAAATAAATTTACATTTTCCTGAAATATATAAAAAATTCTTATTAAAACCAAGAAAAGCTTTTCACAAAGTATTTTAAAAATTCAACTACTAAAGAAACTCAAAAATTATTCACAAATTTTCTTTTCACTTAAAAATATACTATTTATTTATTACAACTATATTATTCTGCAATAAAATTTTTTTTTGTCAAAATTAGTTTTTTTTTGTGAATATTCCCTTTTTTAACATAATACCCTCAGTTCATTTAAGACAATCAATCAATAAGAAGAGCTTTTTTTTCTTTTCAAAAAATTATAAAAATTGAGTGTTTCATTTAAATTTTTAGGATTTTTAATGAAATTTTTTTTGATGTTTGATTTTTTTAAAAAAATTAAAATGTTCTTTTCGCTTTTGTTTTTATTCGAAAAATAATTATTAAATGATTTGTTTAAATACTTTCTCAGTATTTGAAAAAAGCCTAGAACAAGGCACTAGGGCGTATATTTTTTTCCCTTTTGCAATATACCTATAACATTTTGACAACTTAAAATTAGTTTTTTTTGTGAATATTCCCTTTTTTAACATAATACCCTCAGTTAATTTAAGGCAAAAAATGAATAAAAAGAACTTTTTTTTCTTTTCAAAAAGTTGAGTGTTTCATTTAAATTTTTAGGATTTTTAATGAAATTTTTTTTGATGTTTGGTCACAAAAATTATTTTTTTTTTAAATTAAAACGTTCTTTTCGCTTTGTTTTTATTCAAAAATTAATTATTAATTAATTTGCTTAAATACTTGCTCACTATTTGAAATAAGCCTAGAACAAGGCACTAGGGTGTAATTTTTTTTTTCCTTTGGCAATATACCTATAACATTTTAACTTATCAATTAAAAATTATTTTTTTCATCCTTAATAAAAAATTAATCAGAAGGAAACATTTTTTTTTCAAAAAATTTTTGAGTTTTGTTTTTTTTTCTAATTTTTGTGATTTTTTGATTTTTTTTATTGTGCCTTAAATTTTTTTTTTGACCAAATTGAGTCCGTTTAAATAGAAAATTGATAAAAAGTGTTTTTTTTTTCTATTACAATAATTGCCGTATTTTTTAATTGTTGAGATTTAAAATTTGATTTTTGAAAAAATATATTTTTTCTAATTTAAATAACAACAATTATAGCGTTTTTAAGATGCAATACATCTACAAATTGAATTTTGATTAATTTAAACTTTGACATACTGTTAATCCACCAGTTTGTTAAAATAACTTAAACTTGATAATTTTCTACACCAAAATTGAATTTTCCTTCATTAAAATCACAACAGAATAATTCTTTAATTATAAATAATTGTTAAAACATTTATAACCCAAATATATCCATTGGGTCTCTAAGTAAAAAAAATCATTACTTTGCACTAACATACCTTCAAAATAAGTGATTTCCATTACAAAATAAACGACTTCCTTCTCCTGTTTTTACTTAAATGTCTAGAACAAGTGTAAATTAGCAAAAAGACAACCCAAGGTGTCACTAACTGTTCAATGAAGCATAACCATTGCAGCTCGATATCTCATAGTGCGATTAAACTGATAAATTAAACCATTAAATTCAATATGCTAATCATCATTATGATGCTTAAAGTTGCAAGATAATCGATGAAATTGCAAACAAACGAGCTTGTCGTGAGAACTTCTTTATGTATTATAAGCAAATGAGAGGGCAATTATAAAAATTAATAAATAAAGGATCGCAGATGAGATTTTTTAGACAATAACCTTTATATGAAGTTTCTCAATGGTACAACAGCCTTTCGTAACCCGACGGTCAAACGAAAATCATCTGACCAAAAAGTAGATCAAAAGTGTGAAAATTTGATTCAGTGCCTTATTTTGCCACAGTATAAAGATCACTGGAGTGTCAAGAATATTTGTTACAGTTGAACGGAGGCTTTTTTATGGTTTCATTTTTTTAAATATAAAATTGCACCCTTTTAAGCAATTTGTTACCTTATAGGGAGAGAGAGTTAAGAATTAATGAGAGTAATTTATTCACTGTTGCACATTAAGGAACGGTAAAATAAAACAAACAATAAATGCTTCTTCTACATATATTTCCACTAAACTACCCTAAATATCACCGATCATTTCTTAGCCCAATTAAAAGCGGCTATTTCAAAAACCATTATGACCACACTGAACCCTATCCCACCGACCATAATAAGTAAAACCGGATAAATCTCATCTACCCCGGTATTAATATTAAAATCGGGCTGACATTGGGGCTTTCGGTCGTTCCAAATCCGGGTTTCTTTACCAAGGGCTCCGGATTCAGCAATACGATGTAAACTAAGAAAAAGAAACATTTGTTAAAGGGTATTTTTGACTGCGTTTGTACTCACCACACGTCAAAAGTATTGCTGAAAGGCGAATGTTTGACGTAATTAGCGTGACACTGGGCCCCCTTAAACATGACAACTTCGCCGATTTCGCATAGTTTGTTTGGCTTAAGGGTCGCCCTTAGGAATCGATATGCTTTCGCCAATTCTGCGTGAAAAGCGTATCGGCCCTTTTCGATTTGTCTCAGGCCAATTAAATAGTTTTGGTACACTTCGTTTTCTTTGCCGACTACTAAAGTTTCATGGAGTTTTATTGAGGCGTTATCTACTGTGAACTAAAATTGAAATCACGCATTTTTTTTGTATATTTTGTTTAAGGTTTTATCCCACTGTATGAGGGATTTGGTTAAAATGAGTTTTTTTTTCGCTATGGTTTTTACTACTACGCATTTATTTTAGCTTCTCTTTGAATAAGTATTTTTTCTTATTTTAATATTTTTTTTCCAATTTTTCAAAAAATAATTTTTTGACACCGATACTTTGTGTTATTCTCTTTTGATTTATATTTAAATCAGATTGTAATTTTTAATTTACAAAATAAAAACTCAAAATTTTTATAAAAAAAAAACCTGGAAAACTGGAAAGTTTTCATAATCCAAACGAAATTCAGAAAGAAAATTAGGTTTGCCAGTAACTATAAATTATTATTAAAAAAAAATGAATACAAATCATTTTTCATACAGTGGGAATAAATGAGCAAAATTAGGAAAAAAATTATTTTTTTTTAAATTTTGCTCATTTATTGTTCTCTTTTGATTTATTTATATCAAGGTCTCTTCAGTTTTTCAAAATTTAAAAATTTTTCCTGGATTTCTTATGTGAAAGATTAAAACTTTAAGTCTTTTAAAAGAAATTTTTTTCAAAAAAAAATATCGTGGAGTATTTGTACCAATAAATACCATATATTTTTTTAAATACACTAAATACTTTTCACTCAACGCTTAAAATCAGCCTAAGAAAAATAATATAATTTCCCATATAACTTTCCAGGAAATTATCAAAAAATGTCTCATTGCATGCAAAATAATTTTGTTTTAATCTCCACACCACCTACTTTAAAAAACTCCTTATTAAACCGCGTGTTTTCAATCCCAATTTTAAACTTCGAATCCAATAAATCCTCCACACTATCCAGAGTATCTAGGGGCACGTTGAGCAACGACGAGACCAAACTTCCAGAGTAAACCTGAGCACCCAAAAAGGCCAAAATCAGTGCAAATATCAACGCGATCCGCCCTGATAAATTCTCATATTTAACTATCGAACCTGAAAAACCATCATTACCAATACGAGATCCGGAAAACCAAGTAATTTACCTTGAGAGGAAAAAATCCCTATAACACACAAAACCGAATGGGTCCAGCTGGAAAGGGCTTTAGGAACCATATCAAGAGTGGAAATCAGTTTAATCACCATACTGATCAACACCACAAACCCCAACAAACAGTACCATACGGTAGTATCCAGAGGCCTCAAAAACAGTTTGAACATTGCCTTAGATTTTGGGTTTATAAAGAGAAATGCCGCCCTAAAATCCTTAAATTTAACCCCAAATCATCCCCGCAAAAGCCCTTATTACGTAAGATGATAAATGGTACGTCCATACGTTATAACTGACGCCCTGTCAGATCTTGTGTAAAGTGGTGAGAACCCAAAATCGACTATTCGTCTTTCCAGGTCACCAACCAAACCGTTCATGGTACCATCCTCGTTTCTATAGCCAAATAGGGTGGTGACGTTAACAATTTTATAACTAAAAAAATGCAAATTAAATCCCTTTTATTCCCTTTTTAAAAAAACCCTTCGTACCTAAACTGGTAGTGCTTCTGACAAGTCAACATTAGCCTGGCAAAAAACCTGTTGTAAGTATTCACCTCTTTATGGGACAAATTTTGAAAGTACTCCTCGGGGGTGCCATAGTACGGCTCGTGAAACTAAAACCCTTTGTTCTACTAATAAAACCATTAAAGCCCCCATACTTACCACCACAGTAGTCTTAAACTGAACCCCTTTCAAATCCCTCCTATGCCAAAACTTATTCATAAGCTTATCTTCAAACATCTCTATTCCAGTGTCATTCCTAAACACTCCAATTCTATTTAAAATCGATTGGCCCCCTTTCTTTGAAGCAGGATTGTAAAACTCAAACAAATCGAAATCTTTCTGGATCGCGTTGGTGGCCACATAAATATTCGAATCCAGATTGTGCTCGGTTTGGGAAAAGATGTCTTTTACGTTGGTGCTTTTGGATGATATGATCAGCCAGTAGTATTTGATGTCGAAGAGTCTGTGCCGTCCAAACTGGAATTTTAATTTAGTATAAAGGGAGTCTGGATTAAGGTTGTGGTAATACCCATGTCATTAGTTGGGTGAGGTTATGACAATTCTCATCCAGGACGATTCCAATTCTGCCATGACGAATCAGGAACTGGTCCAGGGGGGCGGGTTTATTTACGTTATGGATGGAGAGCATCAGGTTGGAGTTGGTTTGGAAAAACTGTCTGGAAAGTTTGATTTTATCTGGAATAAAGGTGTAGATAATTTGTAAACTTAATGGGAGATTTTCAATGGTTAGTGTGTAAAAGACTGAGCTTATTAGTGATAAGCCAATTTCTTGAGTCTACCTGGCTAGCTTTCCAGAAATAATAAAGTCTGAATATTTTAACATGTGTTTCAAAAGTATGCAATTGAAATTACAGTAATTTTAATGCAGGATAATTCCAATTTTCTTGTAGCAACTCGAGGGCGGGCTAGGGAAGTTAGTTTATTGGGATTCAAAATTAAATTTTTCAGATTGGAATTAGTCTGCAAAAAATGTCTGGAAAATGTTGTTTTCGCTTGAATTTTGGATCAAAATTTCACTAAATCCAAAGTTGATACTCATGCCTTGGATTTCCAATTTTTCCAGAAAGTATTTTCATCTTTCTTAACAAAACAGCTAATATGAATTCTTCTCTTGTTCTTTTCTTTCAGGTAAATCAATCACCATTCTTTTGAATATGGCTCTGGATATTTGTAATTTTTTTCTGGAATAATGTCCAATTGGGGATTGAGAATTTTTATACAATATAATTCCAATTTTGTCATAAAAACTCATGAACTGAGGTTGGATTATTGATATTCATTATGATAATGGGATGTGAGTTGTGTTGCAAAAATATCTGGAAAGTTTAAGCTTAGATAAAGTTCTGGATCAAAAGTTCGTTGAATTCTAAGTTGAGATTCATGTTTTGGAGTTTGGATTTTTCCAGTGGCAATTTTTCATCCAATTCAGATATAAAAACCCATGAACTAATCCAGGAAGATTGGTTGATTCACATTTAAAATGAAGATCCCCAGATATGAGTTACTTTGCAAAAAACACCTCCAAAGATTTATTTTAGTAAGAATTCTGGATCAAAATTTCGTTGAATAAAAGCATGATACTCATTCTTTAAATTTTCAATTTTTCCAGAAATTATAATAATCTTCTCTTCACCACCTAAAAGAAATACTTATTTTGCTATTTTCATTCAATCACCACGTTTCTTTCCACCAATCTTCTTTCCTCTTCTTTGCTTTGAAATCACCTGGATATGGTTTTGGTTCTGAATATTTTGTATTTGATTCTGGAATTGTGTTCAATTGATATTATGGCAATTTTCATCCAGGATAATTCAGATTTTGTCTTAATAATTGAAAAACTGATCCAGGGATGCTGGTTTATTAACGTATAAAATTCAGATTCTAAGTAACTTACGTTGAAAAAATTGAATTGGTGAAATTATTTAGCCAAAAACACCTCTAAAGCTTTATTTTAGTAGGAATTCTGGATCAAAATTTCGTTTAATACAAACTTGATACTCATCCCTTAAATTTTAAATTTTTCCAGGAATTATATTAATCTTCTATTCACCACCTAAAAGAAATTCTTCTTTTTCTCTTTTCATTCAATCACCACGTTTTCTTCTTACCTCTTCTTTGCTTTGAAATGACCTGGATATGGTCTTGGTGCTAAGTATTTTGTATTTGATTCTGAAACTGTGTTTAATTGATATTGTGATAACTTTAATCCAGGATAATTCTGATTTTGTCTTAATAATTCAAAAACTGATCCAGGAATGCTGGTTTATTAACGTCTAAAATGCAGATTCTCAAAAGTAAAATACGTTAAAAAAATGCCTGGAATGCTGGAAAAAATGCCTGGAATTCATGCCTTTGAACCAGGCATAAATTATCAACTTTGAAAGTCAATATCAATATAAATTTGCAAACTATAATTTTTCTCATCAACAGCTAAGAGGAAATCTTCTATTGGTATTTTCTTACTTTTACAACTAAACTAATTACCATGATCTTTTAGATGTGTGTTAGCTCTGGATATTTTAAGTTTTAGTCTGAAGTTGTGTCCAATTAAGCTTGTAGAAATTTTTATTCAGAATAATACCAATTCTGCCATAGCAACTCACGAACTAGTTCAGGGAGGGTGGTTTATTGACATTCCAAATGACGATTCTCAGTTGTAAGTTGCACTTGCCTGGAAAGCTTTATTTTAGTTGAATTCTGGATCACAATTTCGTTCAGTCCTCATGCTTTGAATTTTCAATTTCTCTAGGAAGTATTTCCATTATTCTTTGGCCTAGAAAAATTCTGTTACTCAGTTTTCCAGCTAAGGTCGGTTCCTTCTTGTGTTCTTCCAGGCAAATCATCCACCAAATGTTCTGGATCTAAATATATATTAGACTCTGAAAATCTTGAAGCCTCCAAGTTCTTTTAAGTCCTCATCATTATAGCAACTCTTATTCTGGACCAAGATGACATGCAACAAGCATTATTTCTTTAGAACCCTACAGCACTCTTAAAATTTCTTAAAGCATTTCATAAAATTCCAAACTTACCTTCTTTATTGCTACAAGTGAGCACTATTCCCTGATTAATAAACCGTTTTTTAAAAAATTCCTTAACTACCCCATGATGCATAAATGCCACACATTGAGCGACATTCAAAAGAAAAATCAACCCCCACGCTGCTTTGAAGTGCATTTTATTATGCCTCTTTAAAATCCCCTTTTTACATACACAAAGGGTTGCGGTTAACCCTTAAATAATTTAAGTCAATAAAACCAAAAATCAATATTTAAAAATAGTTTTTTTTTTATTTCCTTAATACTAAATACACATAAGATTATTGATTAACGAACTGTCTTTCGAAGTTTTGCAGCCTCGTCATTGGGGAACAGTCTGTAGGCTTCAGCTCCTGTTGACTGTAGAGGGGGGCGTATTCTTGAGGCGGTTGTAGCCTTAAGGGCTCCGTAGCTGTGACTGGATATGGAGGGATTGGGGAGGCTGTTAGGCTCGGTTGGTTTTGATAGTTAAACAACCTGGAAAAGCATCATAAATATTTAATTTTAGCATCTGCTGAAGAAGATGCCACAACCAGCAATAGGTCTCTTGAAATCAATATTCAATCACACGTACCAAAGCCGATCTCCTAAGAACAAGGGCCTATGAGACATGATGCCCAGGGAGCTATAGTACTGCTGCGCCAAATACTCAATTTCGCTCGTGTATTTCCGTTTCCACTTCGTACGTCTATTCTGGAACCAGATTTTAATCTGGAAAATACATCAGTAAGTGCACGGGATTTAAATAAAAAATACTTTCCAATCATTACCTGTGTCTCAGTTAGCTTTAAAGTCTTGGAGAGTTGACACCTCTTGGATACCGAAAGGTATTTGTTCTTCTCGAACTCCGCCTCCAACGATTTGATTTGGAGGGCGGTAAAAGCGGTTCTGGGTCGTTTCTTTCTGTCGTCATCGTTTGACGTATCCGGTAAGTTAAAATCTGCAACAAAATCCCCATGTGGAGCGTCATTCTTAATATTTCAATATCAAAATCAAGCAAATCTGATCAAAAGACAGAAGTTATTGCAGTTTTAACAAATTTATAGATAAGGTCAGTTCTTCTGAATCAATTTGGATCATTTATCAACTTAGACGATGTATTTGTATTGTTCAGATAAGTGATCTGTTCGTTTTCTATCTATATATATCTTTGACGGTTAACTGAATTTTTTATTCCAGGTAGTTAAACCATGAATATGCTACTTCTAGGTAATAGAGTCATTTTGTGGTTGACACGTATAAATAGAATAAACAAAAGAACTAAAATACTTCCTGCTTAAAAGACCACCGTTTAATTGACTCAAACTTTAATCAGAACCTTAAGAAGGAACTCTAAAGCTATTCTGACTACTTACTAGGGAATCTTCTTGGACAAAAAATCTTACTGCCTTTGGGCATTGAATCACAACCAAAAATTACAAAAATTGTCTGTTCAGGTCCCTTATTTTCATCTTTATTAGCGTTTTCCTAAATATTTTTTAGCTTTCTCAATTTTCTTATTTAATTTCCTGATTGTTCAGTTATTATTAATTTTTTCTGTCTTGTCCTTTGAATTTTTATTTTCTAGTAAGACTCTTTAAATTAATGATAATAACTCTGTAGTCATGCAGGAAATATCTCAGACTCTTATACCCAGTATAGGAAATAAGTCTTGTCTGGACCTTCGACATGGATAACTTAGAAAGTCTTACTTTGATCAATTTGCACTTTTTTGAGATATAAGACAGGTACCTTAGGTAGTACAAGCTCATAAATGCTTCTTCCAGGCACTTTCTTGTGTGTTACTTGAAGGCTGCTATCGGGTATTTAGGTTAGTGGGACGCCTAGTCTAGGATATTAAGTTTCTTTAAGTGCCTGGAATAAACCTTTAAGTAACTTTCTAAAAGGCCTGTAACAAGTGGCTAATTAACGCACAAGCCTGGAATAAGTGATCCTATAAGTACTTCAAATATTTGGGAGAAGTTTGTCGGTTAATCCGAAAATTTGGAATAAGTATGTAATTAATTAAAAGGTTTGTATAAGTGAACTCAAGTGCCTGGACGTAATCTTGAAATTATTTAAATTCTTGGAATAAGTGACTAATTAAATTTAATTAGCATGCGCTTAGTTCACTCTCTTTCTTACTCTTCAGGGGCCAGATAAATTATGCAGTGAGTGTTGTTAAATTGACTAATTAATTTTTGTTAAAAATTGCATTCAAATGCTTGAAAAAACGCCTAGAAATCAAACGATAATTTAATCTACCTAGAAATAATTGCATGATATCAACATGACTTCAACTACAAAAATATCGTCAACTGCCTAAGAGAATAGTAAAAAAACCTCCGTTACCTGAAAGAAATAAGTCACGACTTTAACTAGAACTTTAGAAATAAACTTTAATGATATTCTAATTGCCTGTAAGGAATAATGAATTTTGTAGTTATTGGGAAACTTCTTGAACTAAAATAATTTTACTGCATAAATTACAACAGTTGTCTATTTACGTCTCTTATTTTCGTTTTTATTAGCATTTTCCTAAATATGTTTTAGCTTTCTCAGTTTTCATCTTTAGTTTCCTTATTGTCTTGTTTCATTATTATTAAGAAGTTGAGAAATTTTATCAATGTTGCTTAATCTTTAAAAAAAAAAACTAAAAGACAGTATATTAATTTTTCTACTTGCAACTTAAAGGAAATTCAGAAATTTTCAGTTAATGAGCGCAAGAAACAATAATTTAATAATGACCTGCCTGAAATAATGAAATACGTAAAACGAAAGAAAATCATAAAATTTTGTTTTTTTTTTATTGTCTGAAAGGAACAAGAATTTATTGCCTGATATTTTCACAAAAGTCATGATTCAACTGCTAAAAACAATAAAATCATTAATATATCTACAATTTATAAAAAAAATTGCCTAGACAAAAATATATCTATAATTTAACTATCTAAAATAAGAAATCCACTCAAATGTTAAATTTGAGAATAAAAAGTCTGGAATAAAAAAAAATCATGACTGTCAAATGCCCGGAATAAGAAATCCATCTAAATATTCATAAATTACTAAACGACCTTCCTAGAATCTAATAACATCACTTAAAAAGTTCCTAAAACTGACTTAACTGCATGGAATAAATTATCAGTTATTCAGGTATTAGGTTGCCTGGAAAAAAAATTCAGGTCTCCACTGCCTGAAATTTGCAAAAAAAATACTTTAAAACTTCAAAGAATAAAATCGTGCCTAAAACTCAACTACTTTGCAAACTGCTTTTATGTTTTCTTATTTTCTTTTTCAGGCAGTTGATTCCTATTTATTCTATGATAAGTTTTCTATAAGATTCTAGTTGATTGATAAAGCATCGTTTCCTATTTATTCCAGATAATGTTATTTCTTTTTTCAGTTGCCTGGAAAAAATTGGAAAAATACAACAATCTTAAATATACAAAAATTAATCCGATTGATTATTCCGAGAGCCTGCAATAAGCATATAATTAATTTAAAGGTAAATTAACTCAAGTGCCCGGAAGTAAATAAGTAATTTAAGTTCTTGAAATAAGTGACTAATTATTTATTTTTCAAAATATTTCCTTTAATTGCCTAAAAATCATGCAAAAGAAATTAAAAAAAAAATTTCTTTAGACTTTTTCTTATACTCAATATATGGAATAAACCTTGTCTAAACTTCGGACCTAAAAAACTTAAGTAAAATCTGTATTTTTCATACGAATTCATAATGAGTTACTTATTTTGTTATTAAGTATTAATAAACTTGGTTTTATATTTTTGTGTTTTGTAGTTTTTGAGATATAAAGCACCTAGTTCAAGCTCATAAATGCTTCTCCCAGATCCGGGTATTTAGGATAGTGTGAAACTTATTCCAGGAGCTTTCTTTAACTGCCTGGAAATAATCTCTAATTAACTTTCTACAAAGCCTGGAAAAAGTGAAAGAACAGATTGAAAGTAGTTGAGTAATTTTAAGCTTTAAAGTGATTAAGTGATGATTTTTCAATAGTTTTGCCAGGCCAATTTGAATAATTTTTATCTCAAAAGTTGCAGAACTTACAATAAAACCTGATAGAGCAGAACAGAAGTTGTTGCGATAATTAGTGAAAAATGAACACGTTATGTTAGGTACGTTTTTTTTGGGCCCCCACTTTCCGGATCATTAAACGTTTAAAATCTAATTTCGTCGTTGGCGCAAATTATCGTTCTTCTAAACGTGTCCGCACTTCCCGCCCGACACACTCGGAATCATAAATTTCACCACGGTAAATTAAAAACAACTGTTCGCCGCGATATTTCAGACCCGTTAACTGTGATAAAGATTTAGCCTGGATGCGCTCGTATATCACACCTTAATGAATAATATCCGGCCATCACCAATTAGAAAATGAGAAAATTGGTGATTTAATGGCGCCTATTATGACGGTTGCCAAACGGGATTAACAGGATGGCGGTATAAAGGAGAAATAATTTTAGATTTGGGTTTTGATCTTGTAATTTTTTTTTAATCTCTATTATTTATTTAATTATAGAAGTTCATCAAAGTTCTTTCCAATGATTAATCATTTTTTGACTGATTTGAGGAGGTTTTAGAATGTTTAAAAATGAACGATATTTTTAGGAAAGTATGCTAACAGGAACATGGATATTTTATAATTTATAAGGAGCTATAATAAATTGCAATCGATTGAATGAACCTATAAGGATATAAAATGCTTTTGGGAAAAAAGTGTTTTTTTTTATGCAGTAAAAGAATCCAGAAAAATAGCGGTTTTGAAATTTTTTTTCCAAAAATATAAAAGGTGCTTTTAAATAAGAAATTGTTTGGATAATTTTATATAAGATTTTATTTTCAGATATCAATTATCGCCATTAAGGAAACTTTAACAAGAATTATTTGATTTCTTTGAAATTTGCTAAAGAAATTTTTGAATTCGTACGGAAATTAAATAAATCTCAATAAACTGACTTCCTTAAAAGATTTTCCAAATTTTTGGTGATTTTGATCAAAATCATTAGACTAAAAAAATCTTCAGAGTGGTCCTGAAAGCACTAATTTCTGTGACTACTACAATCCAAGATTATCACATGTCAATAGGAGACAAATTATTTTGTTCCTTACAGGCACTCTTGGAATAAGAATTCTTATATCTTGACTTTTAGTGAATGGATTTTAGTAATTTCTTCGATAAAGACTAAACAAGTCTTCAGAGTAGTCCATAAATCAATAATTTCTAAATTTTGACCATTAGAACTTAAGATATTCATTTGCCAATAAAAGACAAATTATTTTATTCCTTACAGGCACTCCTAAAATAAGAATTTCATTATCTTCACTTTAAGTAAATAGATTTTAGTGATTTAAAAAAAAATACTTTATAAGTCTTGAGAGTAGTTCATCAATGAGGCATTTCTTAATTTTGACCACTAAAACTCAAGATATTCGTGTGCAAATAAGAGACAAATTATTTTGCTCGGTACAGGCACTCCTGAAATAAGAATTCCATTATCTTGACATTTAGTGAATGGAATGTAGCTTTATCTTTAAAAAAGGATTCAGAGTAATCCATAAATGTTATTTAGACATCTTAACAAATATCAACAAAGTATTATATACTTACTTATTAAATTATTTGAACTGCACGTAAAAATAAAAAATTGAAGAACTCTCTAAAAATGTTCAACTGCCTGGAAGAACCTCAATAAATTATTTTAAATGCCGGAAAACAATTAATAAACATGACTTCACTTGACGAAGCAAATTACTTTCAAGAAAGAAAACAAAACCGAGAAAATGATTTTGAATATAGAAAGAACCTAATTAATTGTATTGAATGAACAGAGGGGTATCTCTTGAGGTTTTCCTCCCTTTATCTCTCTCTTTCTCACACTTAATTGCCTGAAAGAAATATATCATTATTGTTTAATTACAGGTAGTTGAAAGTTGAAATTCATTTTTTTGTTTCTTCAGAGAATCATAACTGAGAGTTGTATTATAAGTTGAGTTGCAATAAAGCTATGATTAATTTAAATTTTAGGCACCTAAGTGAGTTATTTTTTTATTAACTTCAGACAAAAAAATGAAAAAAAAACTCTGCTTTACTTTTCTAAAAAAATTGACAATATTTCTCAACTTCCTAAAATTAATCTATGAACATCAACTGTCTGAAATAGGTAAGAAATAATGTTGAATTATTTTATCGTCTCTCTGAAATATACTTAAATTCGTCAAAAAAAAAAGAAATGCACCCAAGTCCCAGCAAGACTTTATTCTTTCTATTGAACATATTCATCTAAAAAGGTAATTTTTTCTGTGTTTCTATCGTTTGATTTCCAGGCGTTTTTTCAAGCATTTAAATGCAATTTTTAACAAAAATTAATTAGTCAATTTAACAACACTCACTGCATAATTTATGCGCTTTAATCAGTCACTTATTCCAAGAACTTAAATAACTTCGAAATTACGTCCAGGCACTTGAGTTCACTTATACAAAGCTTTTAATTACTAACATACTTATTCCAAATTTTCGGATTAACCGACAAACTTCTCCCAGATATTTGAGCTACTTAAAGGATCACTTATTCCAGGCTTGTGCGTTAATTAGCCACTTGTTCCAAGCCTTTTAGAAAGTTACTTAAAGGTTTATTTCAGGCACTTAAAGAAACTTAGTATCCTAGACTAGGAGTACCACTAACCTAAATACTCGATAGCAGCCTTCAAGTAACACACAAGAAACTGCCTGGAAGAAGCATTTATGAGCTTGGACTACCTAAAGTACCTGTCTTATATCTCAAAAAAAAAAGCAAACCGATCAAAGGAAGACTTTCTAAGTTATTTATGTCGAAGGTCCAGACAAGACTTATTTCCTATACTGGGTATAAGAGTCTGAGAAATTTATTCTTTTGAGTATTTCCTGCATGACTGCAGACACCTGGACAAGTTATTATCATTAATTTAAAGAGTCTTACTAGAAAATAAAAATTCAAAGGACAAGACAGAAAAAATTAATAATAACTGAACAATAAGGAAATTAAGAAAGCTTAAAAATATTAAGAGATTTTCCAAATTTTTCGTGATTTTGATCAAAATCAAATTTCTAGATTTTTTAAAAATGCTCCAAACAGGACTAGATATTTAGTTTTTTTCTTTCGACCATTTTCTAAATAATTTTTAAATAACAACTTAAATAAACCAGAGAAAATTGAAATCGTATATTTTCAGGCACTAAATAGTTATCCCTAACTTCTTTGAAAAATTTTCCAAAAAATATTTAATTTGTAGAAAGCTTGCCAAAAGATTTTTGAATTCGTTTGCATTTTTGTCCCTCTATAAATCGATTTCCCTAAGAGATTTTTGAAATTTTTAGTTATTTTGGCTAAATATATATTTTTGAATTTTTGAAATAATTTTCAAAAAAAACTAAAATATACCAGAAAAAATTGAGATTGGATTCTTCTAGGCATTAAATATCAATTTCTGATTTTTGTTTGGAAAATTTGCCAGGAGATGTTTGGATTTGTATGAATGTATTGTTATATATTTTACCATAGAAATCAAATAAATTTAAATTAATTAACTCTTTGAAATATTTCTAAAAAAAAATAAAGAGCGATTTGATTTTTTGATTTTTAAAAAAACCATTGAAATATTTTTAGGGAAAATGAAACCGGGATTCTTCCACAAATTTTTTTTTTTTTTGAGAAACCTACCAGGAGATTCTTGGGTATATATGAATTTTCCATGCAAATCAAATAAGCTTTAATCAATTGACTTGGGCTTGATTTTTTATGCCTTCCAGGACCTGGAATAATGTTTTAAATGTCTGTTCCAAGATTTTACAAACAATTTTTAGTTCCAGTCATTTGACGTAATTTTTATTGCTTCAAGAAACTGTGGGTAATTTTTAATTTTATTCAAGGCATTTAACGTCATACTATTACGCTTTAAAAAAAATTGAAAATGATGTTTGAGCATTTCCAGACATTTAAAGTTTACTTAAATGTGCTCTATTTTTTCTATAGTAGTGTTTTTTGTTTTGGTTTGAGGGATAAGAGAGGCAGGGCATTTTTGATTTATTAATAAAGGTAATTTTAAGTAGAATTTTCTTAATGTCTTTTTCTAATCATTTACTAACTAGTTTTAATTAGTTGCATTTATGTTCCTTAATTTTTTAGAAATTTTTGAAAAATTTGGCCCAATTTTTTTTCAAAAATTAAAGAATTTATCTAATTTTGTCTTTCATTTTAAGACACATATAAGATATACTTGGCAAATTAGGAAAGTTAGGCTTGCCTTGAATCTTCTTCAATTTCTCCTTAATTTGAGAATAATTTTTAATTTTTTTTTAATTCAAATTTTGCAATTATCTTTTACTATAATTTATAGCATTTGTTTTCAATTTTGCCTTAAATTCCTCCATACTTTGTCTTCAGTTTTTGTTTAAATATTACCCACGTGATTATGCAAGTTTTTTTAACTAGTGCAATTATTTTCCTTTAATGTTTTTTCAATTTATCCTCAGTTTTTTTAGTGTTGAATAGTTTATATTTTTCCCGAATTTTTTAATTGGTAATTCAACTATTTTTAGCAAGAAATTCATAGAGTTGTTAGATTGTTCAGAAATCAGCAAATTTTAAATTATCCAATAAGAAATTCTTTTCAAAATGTGATTTTTTAGCATGTTTTGTAATTGGGAAACTGGAAAATAACTATTTAATTTCAAGATTTCATCAAACGTTTAACATAAAAAATTAGAATGAGATATCAGCTCAACTAGCCAGAATTGTGTATCTTAGACCCAACAATTGTAGGAAAGTCGAAGCATTAAAATCATAATTCGAACTAAAAAACTAACAACAAAAAAACTCTAAATTGCTGCCAGGAAGCTAAGTACCATTAAGCCTTTTAGCAGCCTTAATTGCACAATCAGACCTGTCAAAAAAAAGCTAAATCTGCGTAATATCAACGCAT
The DNA here is from genome assembly GCF_022605725.1 of Anthonomus grandis grandis. NCBI lineage: Eukaryota > Metazoa > Arthropoda > Insecta > Coleoptera > Curculionidae > Anthonomus > Anthonomus grandis. The sequence goes on along the minus strand of NC_065550.1, from coordinate 33,912,678 downwards.
CTATGACTATTTATATACCATCGAAACATGGTATGAAAAACTTCACCCTTAGATAACAAACATAAAAAAACTCCTTCTTAAAACTCCCAAAAAAAAAAGATCCTCTTACTAAATTACGCGTAATTCGAGTGTTTCTTATCCCGATAGTTATCCCGCTCTCATGCATTTTATTTGTAACATAAGAGAGAGAAACACGTGTCCGCACAGGCCATACATCAGCGCCTAATTGACAGGAAGCAATTTAAAAGACAAAGTGACACTAAACGCAGCCTAATTACCGCGAGCCAAAGTTCTCTCGTTTTCTCTTTCATCTCAACTCAGCGAGAATAGGACCGACTCTCTTTTGATTTTTTTTCTCACTTTTTCGTGTGTTGGAATGCAATGAATCCGAACTAATCCAAGATATCCAACAAGACTTACCGTGTGAGTCACCAAAGAATACTCTTCTTCTTAAGTGATGTGCTTCAAATGAGCCCAAGGATTGCTCCTGACTAGTTTCTTCTTCTCTTGGTGAGTCGATGTCCATAACACTGGTTAAGGGGCTATGGCGATCATTTGAAAGTAAGGAGTCTATAAGGAAGTTTTTGGAGTTGTTGGAGCATTTCTTGTTGCCGGGGTTTTCTTGGGAGGAGACTATTTCGCTTTGGAGTGGTGCCTCTGGATCCATGTTTTATCTGGAAGAGATTTGAAGGGATGAATTTGATGGCAGAAGTATGGGAAAAATGTAAAAGGCAAAAGAAGTCAAAGATAATTGGTTCTTCATATAAGAAGCTCGTAAATTATTTATTAGACTTAAAGTGGTAGTCTAAGCATAAAAACTAGCATATAAGAGTGATTTTTTGTCATAATTATGCATCTGAGATTCGTAACAATCGTAATTTTGTAATATTGCAAAAAAAGTAATTTATTAAAAGGAACACTACATCTTACGAATCACTTTTTTAACCTCACATTATTCCTTCGTCTCACCTTGACTGCATCCGTCATTTTGAAAGATAAAACTCATTTATTAACATCATTTTTATGTAAAAAATATTTTAACTAATATTTTTATTTATAGGCCATATTTTGGAGGCACACGATTTTGTACAATATTAATAAATTTATTTTAAAAATAAAAAGTACGCGCGCCTATGATGACTCTGCCTTCTCTTCTTTCCGATTGGCTAGCGGTTGATTATCGCTACAGCGAGGGGCGTATACAAGCAGTGACGTAGCATTTTTTTATATTTTAGTGTTTTTTATCGCGTCTTTGAATTATAAGGTTATAAATAGAAAAAAATAATTATAGAAAACCCGTATACATATAAGAGGTAACTTTAACTAAAGAAATGGCAAGAATTACTACGTCGTGCATTTTAAATTTAATTATTGTAGAAATTCGTTATAAAATGAATCATTCAATTAATGCTTTATTGTCAAGAAATTGGTACAATTTGTAAACAAAGCTGTAAAACAAAAAAGACACAAAAATACAAACGAAACACAATTAAAGAAAAGAAAAACAAAACAAAATTTTAAAAAAATTAATAAATAAATAGGATATAATAGAATATCTACAATATATACAGATTAATACAAATGATACTCTAATCTTAAAAAATACCATGACCTGACATGGTATTTTTTTGAAGCAATGGAAGAAAATGGTAATAAAATTGTATGGTGAACTTACAAAAAGACAACCATTTTATGCAAATTTACGCATTAAATCAGCTTAACAAATGGTAATTTTAATTAAAAAAAAATAAAAACCTGCATTTTTAGGTAAAATCGTGTATCTTTGAAGAAATAGAAAACGATTTCCACCTTATGATATAAATAAAAATGCGCTAAAAATGTGTTCAAAGTAATTGAAAACCAGCTTCAACTTACTTGAACATAATAAAAACTGACCCAGCTATTCAGTTATCCGAAAAGTAAACTGAGTTTAACTACTTGAAACTAAATGAAAAATAACTGAAATTGCCTGAACAAAATAGAAACTGGTCTCAACTGTCTGAAATGAATGAAAACTGACTTCAAATGCCTGTAAATAAATTAAAACTAAACTGAATTACCTGGAAGTAGATGTAAACAAATGAAAACTGACTTTAACTGCCTGGAAGTAAATGAAAACTAACTTCAATTCTTGGAAGTAAATGAAAAATTATTTCAACTCTTGAAAGTAAATGAAAACTAACCTGAATCACCTGAAAGTAAATGAAAACTGATTTCAATTTCCTGCAAATAAAAGAAAACTAACCTGAACTACATGGACGAAATAGAAACTGATCTCAATTGCCTGGAAGAAGCAGAAAACGATTTTCGCATTGTGGATTAAATAAAAATGCAACAAAGATGTAACGTTTTCAAAGTGCTTGAGAACTAGCTTCAACTTAGTGGCAGTAAATTAAAAACTGAGTTATTCGGAGGAAATTTTAACTATGTTAAAAGTAGACGTAGTATGAAATAAAAACTGACTTCAAATGCCTGAAAGTGAATGAAAACTAACTTCAACTCTTAGAAGTAAATAAAAAATAATTTCAACTATTGAAAGTAAATGAAAACACACTTCAAATGCCTGTAAATAAATGAAAACTAAACTAAATTACTTGGAGGTAGATGTAAATAAATGAAAACTGACTTTAACTGCCTGAAAATAAATGAAAACTCACCTCAACTATATAGACGAAATAGAAACTAATCTCAATTGCCTAGAAGAAACACAAAACGATTTTCACATTGTGGATTAAATAAAAATGCGACCAAGATGTAACGTTTTTAAAGTGCTTAAAAACTAACTTCAATTTACTGGAAGTAAATGAAAAACTGAGTTATTCGGAGGAAATTTTAACTATCTTAATAGTAGATTGACTGTAAAACTAACTTAAAGTGCCTGTATGAAATAAAAACTGATTTCAACTGTCTGGAAGTAAATAAAAACTAACCTGAATTACCTGGAAGTATATATAAACAAATAAAAACTGACTTTAACTGCCTGGAAGTAAATGAAAACTAACCTGAATTACCTGGAAGGAGATGAAAACTGACCTTCAACTGTCTGAAATAAATGAAAGCTGACTTCAACTGCCTGGAAGTAATTAAAAATTTATTTCAAGTGTCTGTAAATAACTAAAAACTAATTTTAACTGCCTGGAATTAAATAAAAATTGGCCCAAATTGCCTAGACAAAATTGAAATTGGCCTCCTGGTAAGTAAATAAAAATTTACTTCAACTATGTGAAAGTCAATAAGAATTAACCTAAATTACCTGGTCAAAATAGAAATCGACTTCCACTAGTAAATAAAAAATGACCCTGCCTGGATTTCTTTGTCGTGTAAGAAATAAAAACTAACTTAAAATAACTAGAATAGATAGAAACTAACTTTAACTACTTGACTCGAATGACAACTTTTGATATGGGGTAGTTTTTCCAAAGTTTTTGCTTAGTACATAGAGTACATAAAAAAGTACATAAAAATCCTTGTAGTGCCTATTTCACAGGGGTATTCCATGCAGTCAACCTGGACATAAAACAGAATAAAAATCAAAAAAAAAGGGTTCACAGTCATCAATTTTATATAGTTTATTAAATAAGTTTTACTGCCTTCAATAGTAATCGTATTAATAAAAGAATGCATTTCAAGAGATGAGAAAGACGGTCATTTGGTACCTAGCATCTTTATTTCATTAAATCTTAAGTGTTTCCAAGAGCACTTAACACTGCTTATCCAAAGTTTTTTAATTTGTACCATAGGTGGTATTTTAAAGCTATTAAGCTAGCGGACTTTTTGCTGTATTTTTTTCAAAATCGTCCAAAAATGCTTTAGATAAATTCGTACAAATATGTTTACCGAAAGTAGCAGACGCACAAATTTGTGCCAAAGAATTTAATTTTTCATTGCAAAAAGTTGCTTTCTCAGGAGATAGGTTAAATAATTTCTAGAATTTTTGCCATTAGAGTAAAATAATTTTGAAAGTGTTGAGGATTTTGTAAATGATGTACCGAAACCGAATATTTTAAATTATCAAACTTATTTCTTAGAATTCCGGTTATAAGTGCACTTGTTGAAAAAAGTAATGAAACGGATTAAGACTTGCTAAAGAAATATTCAATTACATGATTGAATATCGTCACTTTCTTTAATATTTACTGAGAAGCGCTTTTTAGATGGATTAATCGAAAAACCCCTTTTTATGATTATAAGCATTAAAAAAATGTCACTGAATTGTTCTTCTTGTTTTGTGATATTTTTGTATGTCTAGTTTTTTTTAATGTTTTTGTGTTGTTTTATATAATATTATATTAATGTCTGGTAACAGTGATTTATTTTATTTCACAGCGCAGCCTTGGATGTCAAATGCCCCAATCACCTGATTTCGTAATTTCTACTTTAAATAATTTAAAAAAAGTTTCAATAAAAATAAGTGAAAACTTATATATGAGAGGTTCAAAATAAGCAGTTTTTTTAAATAAGATTTTTGACATCTAGTTTTGGTAATACTGTAGAAAAACTCACGCGTCAATACTGGACTGTAAACAAATTTTTCTTTAAACCTATTGTTTTGGGCTTAAGTTGAAATTTTAGTGAATTTAGGAAAAAATTCAAAATAATTAAAATAAAAGAAAAATTGGAACAAATAATTAATTGCCTCAGATTACTTGAAGCCAACTCTGTATTTCTTAGAATGTTTTACATCAGCTTGAAGTGCATTAATGTCACTTTGCGATGCTCTACAAATGATTCCTATAGTCCTATTTCAACTACTGAAAATATTGGTTTTCTTGGAATAATCCTTTAACAAATATTTGGACTTTTAGTGTCTCTACCTCAGATTACTTGAAGCCAACTCTATATTTCTTAAAATGTTTTACATTAGATTACAGTGAAGATTAAAGACAAATTATTCTTGTTTAATTAACCAGTTTCTTTTACGATCTTTAAGTATTTATAATTAAATACCGTTAATAATTAAAGAAAAAAATTTTTATTGCCATTTATCCTCGTACCCCACTCAGACCCTTGAAAGAAAATTGCCTCAAAAAAAAAAATTTTCCTCTTATGATTTGTTACAAAAACACAATAAGTAAAAGAACCATCACGAAAAACCACATACTTAAAAACTCGTATTATCACAGCGGTATCATCAGCAAACCGCACTCCATTTAGTCCCCACACCACCACAAAATATGACACGAAAACAATATAATTAAGTGCCGTCCGAGTGAGTAACTTTAGGATTAATACTAAAGACGTGTTTATGCAAACAACTTGAGTAGCAGGCAAATGCCAGAAGTTGAAAATTTGTATCCAGACCAATCGCGGAGGTGCTGGGCGTGGCGTTTTTCCGACACAACTTTACGACCGGGGAATTAATTAAGATTAATAGCCCGACGTGGTATTTATAGCTAAACATATTTCAGGTTTTCGGGGCGATAATTAGTGGCGTCGAGAATAGGACTTTCGGGGCAATTATGGGGCAATTTGCACAACGAGGCGATACTTACGCGTTACAGTTTTATGGGGTCGTATCTATGTTATATTCTTATTGTTTTTTAAAGTTTCCTTACAATATAATAAAAACTAATTATATTAAGTGCGTATTATAAAAAGGAAATATTTTTTAGAACATCTAAAATGATCCAGTAATTTGTTTGGGATTATACTTTATTTTCAACTGCTTGAATTTATGGATGAATCAAATGCGTTTATAGGTATTTCAAAAAAAATCCCAAATTGTCTGGATCGGTACTCTAATTTGAAAAATTGAATTTATTTGAATGACAATATGGCTTGGAGATTATTCTTGTTTTATCGCATTTCATTTTTGCACTAATTAATTTTTTTTATCAAATTTAGGTTACGTAAATCTCAACCTCTGTGATAATGCAACTTTCTCAATTTCCTTAATCAATGACTATTGAAAAATGATTAAACTATTTAATCACTTTATTTTATCATCATCACAATCAACTATTTTTTAAATCCTTGAGCAAGTTTTGAGCAAATTTGTATTCTTGAGTTTTTTTTATTTGTATATCTTATTCGGTATAATTATTGTTTCATACACGTTAATGTATTTCCAATTTTTTTTCTAGATCTCTTTGTGGATGATATTCCACTATTACACGATATACACATGTATTAAATGTATATCGTATCCTACACAGCAGCATATATTATGTGATCGGGGTCATTTTGTCGCATATCACGTTAATAAATATACCGTGTATGGTCACACGGTTGATAAAGATACCAATAGTTTTAACTTAAAACTGTATTTTTTAACCTCGATAATGAAAACTTGTCTAGAACAAAAAATAAATAAATTTTCTACTCGAAACCTTAAGATTATGTGAGAAAAGTATAGATTTTTTTTATCATCTATAATTTTCTTAAAAAGCATTTTTTTCTCAGACAATAATTTTCTGCAAAAAACTGTTTTTCCTTAATCCTTTCAAAAATCATTGTTTTCCAAAATAATACGCATGAACCACTGATTTCCTCGTTAATATCTTTTCTAATAACATAGTTAGTTTATTTAAATTTGATTTCAAAATATATATGTATATTAATAAATATTTCATACAAAAACAGTGCTTTTAGATTGGATATTATAAATAAAAAACGGTGAATTTTCAAAAGAATTTCTCACTGAGCAAATGTTTGGGGTGGGTGGGGGGGGTAAGGATTGTGTTGATGAAAAACAATGATTTTGTAGAAAATATATATTCAATATTTAATTTATTAACACTGTTTATTTTAATTTGATATTATTTTATATATAAATATTTAGTATAAAAACAGCGTTATTAGATTATATAATATGCTGAACGAAAAGCAGTGATTTTTTTAGAATAATGTCATCAAATATTTGAGGTGTATTAATCGAGTTCAAAAACTAAATTTGTAAATCATGTGTCAATTTTTTTGAATGTCAAAATTTTTTTCTTTTTGTAAACAGAACCGTAAATAATATACGTATATTATACAGCTTAATAAATATACCTTGACCATATACGGTTGATAAATAGACCAAAGCCAAAAATTCACTAAGTAAGGTAGTTAAAACAGTTTCGGCTGGGTCTTTTATTAACTAATTGTTAAAATATATCTTTATAATTCTTTGAAAAATGTTTTACGAAATTATAGAAATATTCATAAAATTTTCAATAAAATTATATTACATAATAATAAAAATTTCAAATATTCTCGGCAGTAAATGCCGTAGAGGCGATGAACTTTGAAAAAACTTTCAAATGTGTTTTTGTAAGTCTTATCTATAAAGAAATTTGACAACGTTGTCCAAAATCTATAAACACTATAAAATCTACATTTTAGGAAAATATTTCTCACTTCCACGTATTATAACTGGCAACACCTTTATTACTTCAATTAGAACCCTCTACATATATTTTTATTTTATTGTTTAATTTTTAAGAACTTTAATTTGTCTATTAAATTTTAATGTACTTTTATATCAAGCAATCAGTTTCGAGCTCATTGGGCATCCTCAGACCTAACAGCAAACCTCTTTTTTGCCATTTAGCACCTTCCTTTTAGTGGCTCTATCTTTATCACACGTTAAAACCGTTGATTGAAAAGGGATCGCCTCTTCAATCAACGTTAAAACAGTCATTACCCTAATAAAATAGAAACATGCCAGAAACATTTACTTGCGACAATAGAAACATGCCAGCAATGACCCTATTTCTTTAGAGATGTATGCGGATTGATGATCTACGACATTGTAAAATAGAGTCGTACGTTTTCTTAGTACGTGATATATTTGCTGTAGGAATGTCCCACGAATGTTTCGTTTAAAACAATATTTGGGATTTAGATTTTATTAAAATAAAAATCAATATTTAGTTAATAGCATTTAATGTATTTTATGCATAGTTTTATAATATATAATACATAATCAAAATTGGATAAATATATTTTTATTAATCTTGGAACAAGGGGTATAAAAAAGTGTGACCTACCTGCAGAAGCCATACATGGATCTTATGCCCTTTTAATTATTACAACTAATTTTATTCGTAAACATGGAAATTACAGAGTTGTTGAAATGTGAAATATTAAACAATATTTCTATTCTATATATATTTTTTCTTCTTAAAACACATTTGCAGCAAGCTGTTATAGTCCAGGCAGTAGGGCTTTTTACCTTGCAAATGTGGGGTAGAAGTTATTTTGGAATATGTTAGTTACGGGTAGACTGTGACCAAAAATACAAAATTTCGACCTTGGGGGAAGACCGCGCGCGTCGCCATTTTGGATTACACATACAAAAAAAGGTTTTTTGGCATTATGTCCGTAATGGTTAATTTTACGACAAAGTATGACATAAACAAAATTAAAGAAAACAAAATTTCCCACATTTTATGTATTTACACTTTTTTTATACCTCTAATATACAAAGATTTACACGGACACAAACATGAAGTTCTTTAAAAAAATATTTCAAACAACCATTTTTTAGTTTTAAAAAATATGTTTTTAGCTATTTCAGTAATTTTATCAAATGTCATATTTAATTACATATCTCTCACGAAATTAAAACAATACTCAGTTTGCAATGCAAACTGAAAGCTTATTTCCACACCACCATGAGGTAAAGCTAATCGGCGCGTTTTTTTTACCGTGGTGTCCCCTGTAGGCCTACTCCACATATTTCACTTTTCATTTACGTTTCAGTTTCTCTTTTAGATGGTCACGGTTAATTTATGTCTTCATCCTGAATTTCGTCATTTAAGTCATTACCAGTTCTTTGGATAATTGGGCTCTCAATTGATAATAGTTTCTCAACCTCGTCCTCGCTGTCGATGAGAACCTCTGTGGCATTGTCGCATGTCTGACCATTACAGAATCTACACATAATAGAGCAATTCAGTCCAGCTTTTTTGCAGCTACATGCTCCTCCGCACCTTTTTTTACAATGACATGAAATAATTTTTAATAATATTTCTGGAGCTGATTCCTCTGTCATAGTTACGGGAGAAAAACCATTTGCACCAGGTTTCCATCCCCAGTCGTCTGCCTTTTTTTGGATTCCATACCATTGTTGAACTTGATGGTATGTTCTAAATGAATGATACCGTGCGGCGTTCCTAGTTGGTGGTAGAGAGGCAAGATTAAATCTATTTTTTGTGGATGATCTTACAAAAAATTTGTATCGAAGTTCTTCTAGGGTCTCTTTTTCCATGTCACCGTCATACAAAGCGACAAGAAACTGTGCTCCTCTTTCCTTAATACATGCTGGTGTGGCGTCATGTTGTTTAAAGACGTCAATGATGCCAGTGAGTTTCGGGTATTTTTGAATAATTGATAAAAATTTAAGTTTTTCTTGGTTAAAAAGGGACGATGTTAAGTCACAGCCACTAAACGCATGAAGGAAGAGAATGTTCTCAGCTGCCTCTTTTTGTTGTAAGCCCTTTGCAGAGTACACTCTTTCAGGATTTTTACCTCTCCCAGATTTGCAAAAGTAAATGTTGTCTAGATGTGGCGACATCAACGCTGTTAGTAGAACTAAAAGATCCACGTCTTCTCCGATGATGAAAACTGCATCAAATGTTGATCTTAAGGAAATCGCTGTATTCACAATCATAACATCAGCATCTTCTTCAGCCTACTTAACTGTAATAGTAGTTTCTTTAATGTCTCAAATGACATAATATATTTGTCTATTTGCCCTTATGGTATATAATTAATTTAACTTTGTACTTTGTAAAATTTAAAAACCCCGTTTATAAATACGAAAAATCTCGAGTTCTGAGTATTTTTTTAAGAATACCATCTTTGTGTCCGTCTAACTCTTTATATATTAAACGTAAAAAAAAACTGGTAATACATAAAATATAAGAAATTTTATTGTCGTTAACTTTGCTTAGAATATGTTTTGTTATAAGGTGAACAATTACGGAGATAATGTTAAAAAACTGTTTCTTTGTACCTATAATCCAAGATGGCGGCGCGCGCGGTCCCCCCCCAAGGTCGAAAATTTGGATTTTTGAAGAGGGTCTTTTCATAAATAATATATTTCTAAATAATTCCTACCCCACCTTTTGCACGCCAAAGACCTTTTTTTGTACCCACTTACTGGTCTATTACGTCATACTAATATAACCCCAAAAGCGGCCATTAAACCGGTAAAAACGGACACTGCACTAGTGCTGCCAACGTAAATCTGGCGTCTTTTACTTTCTAACCAATAATAAAAAGATAACTATGTCACTTCTATGGCGGGTAATTTAAATTCATAATTTAGATATTTTCGCAAAATATCTGTAGATATTTAAACGAAATGTTATGGTTAGCTGCTAGTATGTTTTTATTTATAATTTGTATGTAATACTTATATACAGTTAAAAAACACGATATTTAAAATTATTTATTTTCTGCATATTGTATTTATATAGTTATTGTTCCTGCTCGCAGATTTTTCCTGTTTTTTTTTTAAATATGCCTCAAAAACATTGCTGTCAAACATTTTGATTTTTTATTTTACGACAGCTAAAACTTTCACATGCGTGCAAAAATAATCGCTAGAATGTACGATAAATGTCCATGGATCATATATGGTATGTTTCTGGTATATCCTGTGTTCTCTGGGTAGCTCATTAACCTGATGAGTCTCAAGTTGAACGAAACTTTCATTAAAATAGCAGTCACTGGAAAACCCAAAAATCAATTTCTTGTAATTATTTTGGCCTGAGCAGTTCACCCTTTAAGTGTCACCCTATAACAACCCGTGAACGTCAAATATGTACTAAACCCACCTCACTTACTGTGACAGAAAAAAGAAAACATTTCACACTTTTTAAAAACATATTTATTTACTATCACATTATTATTAACACCTAAACTAGTTCACCTTCAGCAGAGATCAATCTTACAGTAGACTCAACCCTCTTGGGCCTGGGTGCTAAGGTACCCCGATAAAACAAATACTGTATATAATAAAGCACCCCGACTGCAATAATGACGATCCATAATAGTACAAAAATGAAGGCGTGTAACCCCGTACTGGAGGTACCACCGGTACTTTCCGGATCAGGAGTTTCGCTCTTAAACTCACCGGAGTAAAGTTTCCTTTTCGGAGACTTATCGACGCACTTATGCTCCGGACTATCGTACAAAACATACTTGAAATTATCCTCCTTAAAAGCTTCTTCCATCTCTTTTTCCAGGGCGCACGGCAACACGTTCCCTTCCAGCCTTAAATGTACTAAAGCAGGAAATCGGAACGTTAAAATCGTATAATCTATATCAGAAATGTTATTGTACGACAAGTCTAAAGTATGGACGTTCTGCAAGGAAAACACCCCAGTAGTTTCCACGTCCACAATAGCGTTATGCGACACATTCAACACTCTTAACTGTGGAAACCCTATAAACTGTCCGGTTTTAATAATGGTTAAATTATTAAAATCCAACCGTAAGATTCTCAGGTTGTATAAGTGTCCAGCCAAGTGACCGTTCGCCTGAGCAATCTGGTTATGGCTCAAATCCAACTCTTCCAGGGCATTTAAATTATGCAAAGCGAACCCGAGCGTTTTAAAATTATTATTATCCAGAATTAACCTCCTAAGGGTGTTTTCGGGGGTCATAGTGATCACCAAATCCTCGTTTAACTGATTAGAACTCAAATCCAACTCCTTCAAGTTAATCAAGTCGAAAAACTCGTTCGGATCCAGGCTCGCCAAGCTGTTCAAATGCAAATTTAGGAGTTCCAGGGTGTGGAGATCCCCCACTGACTTATTTAAGTTGGATATGAACTGGTTGGAGCTTAAATCCAGGATTCTCAGTTTACTTAATCCGTTAAAGGAGCCCGGATCGACGGTTTTAATGCGGTTTGAATGGAGGATGAGCTCTTCTAACGCGATCAGCTCGGCAAATCCGGATGCGGTCAAAGTGTGAATGTTATTACCGGAAATATCCAGAGTTACGATTTTTTTTGTTCCGTTAAATGTACCTGTGAAAACGATGTAGATTAATTAGTTTCAGGATGCTTACTATGACCTACTCACCGGGTTCAATAGTCTCAATTAAATTATCAGCCAGATTCAGCTTTTGCAAGAAAATCAGCCCCATGAACGCTTTCTCCTTTAAAACCTGGATATTCGAGCGGTTCAAGTCCAGCTCCTTAATGAGATTTCCAGAGATATCGAAGGTGTGCGGCTCGATCACTTTTAAGTTGCAATTGATGCATCGTAACGTTTCATCCAGATGGTCGAACTTGTAGGCGGTGGATTTGAAGAAACTGGGAATGGCGTTCACGCAGGTCGCGGTCAAGGATCCGCGTTCTCCGTAGGTGCATTTCATTGGTTCTTCGGCGAGGGATAATGTGAATAGGAGCGGGAGGATCCGGAGAAGGTTTATCTGGAATAAAAGTGAAAAATTACGAAGTTTTTGGGCCATTTTTGGGTCTTTTAAGTCTTCAAGTTGAGTTCGTTTTAGTTGGCTTAATGAGACTTATTTTTTTTTTAATATTTTAAGAAATTCACAGGTTTTTTTTGTAAACGGGGATTTTTCAGTTAAAATTACGTTATTTTAAAAATTTTCAAATATATTCTAAAATATTTCAAGTCATTCTTAATTCTTTAATTAATTTATAAATAACTGAAGTTTTTCCAGAGTTACCCAAAAGTATCTTAAAGTTTTTCAAATACGTGAAATTATATTAAAAAAAAAACAAACGTTTTAAGTGGAATATTTCAACGAATTCCAAAGTCCTGAAATAATTATTTTAGGCCACTTAATTAAAAAATGGAATGCAAAAGAGCAAATGCTTGGATTGAAAAATCAATGTTACCCAATTTTTTTGAGCTTCTGAGGTAATTTAGAGAATTCTAATAAATTAGATTAAAAATTAAAATATATCAGGTATTTGGGATTATTATTTAATTATACATGGAATAAAAAAATAATTTTGCAATAATTTGGTTATTTTAGAAAGCTCCAAATACCTGGAATAATAAAGTCATTCAATTTAACAAAGGAACAAACGTATTGGAAGGTTCTTTTGAGGAATTTAAGATATTTTGAAGTATTTCAAATATGCTGAATAAATATTTATATTACTTTTTGATAGGGAAGTTTTATAAAATTATTCCAAATGCCTAGAAAAAACTTCTTATGCCAATTCTTATCGAAGAATTTTGAAATATACATCGGGTCATTAACATTTAAAATAAATAAAAAACATTGATCTGGAATTGGAGAAATTTTAAAATATTCCAAATATCTGGAATCCCAATTTTATGCTACTAAATATTTCAAAAAAATCAAAAATTTAAAAATAATTTGACTATTTTGGGGTTGGCTTTGTTATTCCAAAAGTCTATAACAAACATTTTATGTTCCTCAAATTTAAAAAAAAATGGATTTTTAAATATTTAGGTTGTTTTAGAAAATTCCTAATATCTGAAATAAAAAATTACTTAATTAAAAAAAATTATAAAGAGTTTTTAAATATTCCAAATGCTTGAAGTTTAATATGTTTACCACTCAATCTTAAATTATTCATTTTGACTAAAAATTAAAGCATTACGAAGTCAGTCAAAATTTAAAAAAAGCGGGGGTATTTAAAAAAATTCCAAATGCCTAAAATAGATAGTGAGTAAAATTTCAAATAAAAAAGTCGACATTTTTGGAAGGATTTTTTGTTTGTTGTTTGAAGCATAGCGTTGTTTGAAATATTCTAAATGCCTGGAATGTCAATAAAAACTTATAAAATTTAAATTGTTATAGAGACTTTTAAATACTTGAAATATTTTTTAAATATTCCAAACAGTTGAAATAATTTTTTTGTAAAGGAAAAAAAATTAAAATGAGAATATTGAAATATTTAAAGAATTAAAAAAAATTAAATGCCCAATATTGAAAAAACTCAAAAATGTGAAATCCAATATTTTAGAAAGTTTTAGTATATTTTGAGGTATTTTTGGCTATTCCAAATGCCCAAAATTAAAATTTTAGTCTACTAATTTTAATCATAGAGCAGATTTTGAGTGGAAGGTTTTTAAAATATTTTTTAAAGTTTTTTTAAAACTATTCCAAATTCCCGAAACGCAATTTTGACGTCACATTTTAAAATACACGAGGAACTTAAAAAATCGCAAATGCCTAGACTAGAAATTCACTAAAATAAAAAATCAAAAATTTTTATAGAATTTCATGGAGTTTTAGCCATTTTAAAATATTCCAAATGTCTGATACAAATAAAGTATAGAAAATTAAAAAAATAAAATTTGAAAGAATTTTAAAATGTTTTAGGAATTAAAAAAAAATTGTAAATTTGATTTTGTCATTTAGTTTAAAGAATCTTAGGACCCCAGCAAATGGCTGGAAAAACTTTGCATTTTACAAATTTTTTACAAGTATTACAAATTTTTTAAGTAATTCATGGATTACTGAAGTTTTTCCAAAATCAACTAAAAATCTCCTAGAGTTTTCCAAAGGCCTGAAATTATATAAAAAAATATTTAAGAAAGCTTCAAATGCCTGGAATAAACAGGGCCGTTGAGGTATTTTAATAATTTCCAAAGGCCGATATAAAAATTCGATCGAGTGGCATAGAATATTTAAAATTAAAAAAAATTAATTTCAGAAAATTTTTTGAAGAGTATTATAGAGAACTTTGATAGATTAGAATATATATTAAAATAAAAAAGGCATGCGTGATTATTATTCCAAAAGCTTGGAATAAAATAAAAGGAAATGATTTCGGGGTATTTGGGTTATTTAAAAAAATTACTCAATTTTAAAAAATATTGGAAGATTTTTTTTAAGGGTTTTTAAGAAACTTGAAATTTAGATCAAAAAATTTTGATACATATAGGGTATTAAAAAAATTGCAAATGCACGGAGTCACTAGAATGTAAAATAATATTTTTTTTGGATTTTGTGGAATTTCAGGCCGTTTAGAGAAATTCTAAATGCCCGGAATAAATATCTCAGTTTATTAGATTTTTTGGAATGCCTGGATTAATGTTTTTATGTCAAATTTTGAAGATTTTTTTTTTGAAGATATGTGGGGTATTTAAAAGAATGCTAGAATTCACCTATAATAAAATAAAAATTAAAAATTCATGAAGAATTTTGAGGAATTGAAGACACTTAAAAATCTTGCAAATGTCCTAAATAAGAAGGTTATGTCAATAAAAATGAAAAAAAAATCTTTGAACATCAGGGGTATTTTTAAATATTTTGAACGTTTTTCATGTGCAATTAAATAAAAATGTTGCATTATTTGAGGCATATTTGACTATTCCAAATTTCTTGAATAAACCAAATTTAGTTTAAATTAGTTTATTTTTTTTTAATGATTTTAAATCCCTGGAATAAAAACTCAATTAAATTAAATAAGCAATTTTTCATGTGAAATTAAATAAAAATCTTGAATTATTTGAGGCATATTTGACTATTCCAAATTTCTTAAATAAACAAATAAATTCAGTTTAAATTAGTTTATTTTTTTTAAATGATTTTAAATGCCTGGAATAAAAACTCAATTAAATTAAATAAACAATTTTTCATGTGAAATTAAATAAAAATCTTGAATTATTTGAGGCATATTTGACTATTCCAAATTTCTTGAATAAACCAAATTTAGTTTAAATGAGTTTAATTTTTTTTTAATGATTTTAAATGCCTGGAATAAAAACCCAATTAAATTAAATAAACAATTTTTCATGTGAAATTAAATAAAAATCTTGAATTATTTGAGGCATATTTGACTATTCCAAATTTCTTGAATAAACCAAATTTAGTTTAAATGACTTTAATTTTTTTTTAATGATTTTAAATGTCTGGAATTAAAACTCAATTAAATTAAATAAACAATTTTTCATGTAAAATTAATTAAAAATCTTGAATTATTTGAGGCATATTTGACTATTCCAAATTTCTTGAATAAACCAAATTTAGTTTAAATGAGTTTATTTTTTTTTAATTATTTTAAATGCCTGGATTAAAAACTCAATTAAATTAAATAAACAATTTTTCATGTGAAATTAAATAAAAATCTTGAATTATTTGAGGCATATTTGACTATTTCAAATTTCTTGAATAAACCAAATTTAGTTTAAATGAGTTTTTTTTTAAATTATTTTAAATGCCTCAAATAAAAACTCAATTAAATTAAATAAACAATTTTTCATGTGAAGTTAAATAAAAAAATTAAAATATATGAGGCAGATTTGAGTGTTTTAAATTTCTTGAATAAAACGAGTTTATGACGAGAATTTTTTTTTAAATTATTCCAAATGCCTGGAATAAAACTTCAATTAAATTTAAAATAAAAAAAATTGTATAGAATTTTTAGCGGAATTTAAGTCAGTTTAAAATATTCCAAATGTGCGGACTAAACATTATATGATTGATATTAATTTGAAATAAAGAGTCACACAAAAATTAAAATATAAAAATCAAAACTTGTGGACGAGTTGAGTATTCTAGATGACTGGAATAAAAATTTCATGTCACTAATAATAGAAAAATATAAAAAATTATTGAGTATTTAAGAAAAAAACTCAAAAAAAAAGAAATACAAAATTTTGAAAGGATTTAAAAAATTTTAAAAAAATCCAAATGCCTACAATAAAGTCACTTTTATTTGAGTGACTCCATAGAATTTCCAAAATAAAAAAAAGCTTAAGTCAATTGAGGTGATTGAATGATTATCCTGCTCTAAACGCCCTTTTTTGCCCTGAAAAAAATACAGTTATTTAACTCTTTCGTTGCATCTCCTTCTATATATACAATAAATTAAAAAAGAAACTCATATTTCGTCATTTAAAGATAAAATCCTGCATATATTGGTTTCCGGGTTATTATCTTCTGACACGAATTCCTGCTGAACTTGATACGACTGCAAATGATGCTTTTTTCTTTATTTAAACTTCAAACTGATTTTTTTTGCAACGTTTATTAGTCCAGGAGTTTATGGCTTAAAAACTCACTTAATGACCATAATGCATGTTTTTATGTAATTTTACTGTTCACTAAATAAACATGATAAAATGTATATTCTCTAAGCCAAAACAAGCGATAAAAATTGTTTGTTGGCTTATTCCACTTGTTGTTCAAAGAATTATGATAAGACATTTCTTCTTAAATTCATTTCCAAGGAGTTACATTTTATCTCGGTTTTCTTAGTATTGGGAGTCAAATAGAGGGTATTTCTTACAAATTACTGCCTAAACAAATTAAGAAAATTAAAGAATAAAAAAAATAGTGTTCCTCAAAAATACTTTAACTGTCTGAAAAAATTGCTTTTTTTGCATTTATTTCACTGGACCAAAAATCACAGAAGAAAATCTAAAAATGAAATAAATATTTACTTACAAAACTCCTCAAATCCATGATGATCTCAAAAAAAAAAAAAAAATCCAAAATTTAAACTTAACAAAGAAGTATTTAGATTGACGGTCACTTATTAACTGAACTCTATAAAATCCATTTAAGAGATAACAACATTAATTATTTATTAATATTAAAGATTTATCGTCAATACATTTTCTTATCGTGAGGTTCGTACCATATAGTGACACGAGCCTGAAGACGTCTTATCTCCTCTCGTGCATATACGAAGGTTTACAATAATAAAAACAGATTTTTATGTTTGAAATAAAAACAATACGTGTATAGAGTTTTCACGTTTTTTTATTACGAAACATCTTTAAAAAACTAGGGGTTTCTACGTATAAATTGTAAAGAAAACTAGGAGTCCGTAAAGAAAACTATTGGAATTTTCAGGGCCTTGGTAGGAAAGTGGTCTGACTTTTCGACAATTAGAAATTAAATAAAAAGTTTTGCTCATATTTCAAGGGCTAATTTAACTATTTATTTAAAGGCCTGGAATTCGAATTGCATGATTTAAAATCAAAATTCTTAGGTCTTTACCAGTTATTGAAACGAGTTCAAGTTGTCCTGAAATATTATGCCTGGAATATTATTAGACTCTAAAATTAACAGAAAAATTAAAAACTTTAAATCTAACCTAAAGTATTTTAGGGAATTTCACGAATTTCTGTAATACAAACTTTTTTATTAATTTACAAAAAAATTAAGCGAAATATAGAATTAGATGGTCCATCTGCAATAAATATCGTCAATTTCAACCAAAAGCACGATATTCAATTACTTCTAGGAGCTTTCCGATACAGTTTACAGCGAAGCTTTCGATCGAACTTTAAAGCTCCGGCGCATTCACCATTTAATCAGGATCGTAAATTGAAATCTGCAATTTAGACGCTTATAAAAACACTCGAATTTAGTGATGAAGAGGTAAATTTTTAAAAGTTATTTTATGATATTTCAAGAACTAATTCAAGTCTGTGCTCAAATTCTACCTTTATTGTTCAAAAGTCATGAAAAAAATTCAAATTTTGGAACACGATAAAAACTATTTATTTCTATAAAGGAGTAAATATTGTTAAAGACTTAGTACAAAAGCAGAGTTTAATTTTTGTTTCAGAAAATAGGTATAAATGACTCAAAATTATTGTACTATTATTGTAATTTATATCTAAGCTTAACTATTTAGAATTGATTTCACGTAAATAAATAAATAAGTAAATGATTTAATATGATCAGATTGATGCCTTCTGGTAATCCTGGCCCTTCTGAAAAAACTAGTACCTCTTAAGGATCCTTTATCCAGGGTTAGAGACGATAAATACGAGGAATAAAATAATATTCATTATAAAGCAATTAGCACAACATTTTTAATGATACTATAACTATCCTTTATTCAAAATAGTGTTTAACATCTGTGTAGTATTGCATCAATTAGGATGAAATCAGTACGGTGTCTAGTATTATAGGTAGTCATACTAAAAATATGAAACAATTTCTTTCCCTAACATTTAAAATAAAAAAAATTGATGTGGAATTGGAGACATTTTAAAATATTCCAAATGTCTGGAATCACAATTTTACGCCCTTAAATATTTCAAAAAATTCAAATATTTAAAAATAGTTTGACTATTTTGGGGTTGGGTTTGTTATTCCAAAAGCCTGTGACAAATATTTTATGTTCCTAAAATTTGAAAAAAAAATGGATTTTTAAATATTTGGGTTATTTTAAAAAATTCCTTATATCTGGAATAAAAAATCACTTACTTAAAAAAAATTATAAAAAATTTTAAAATAGTTTAATATGTTTATCATTCAATCTTAAATTATTCATTTTGACTAAAAATTAAAGCATTACGAAGTTTTTAAAAATATTTCCAAATTCTAGATATTAATAGACTTTTTCAAAGTCAGCCAAAATTTAAAAAAAGCGTGGGTATTTCAAAAAATTCCAAATACCTAAAATAGAAAGTCTGTCAAATTGAAATGAATAAATATCAACATTTTTGGAAGGATTTTTAGAAGTTTGAAGTATTTTGAAATATTCTAAATGCCGGGAATGTCAATAAAAACTTATAAAATTAAAAATGTTATAGAGACCTTTGAGTACTTGGGATATTTTTTAAATATTCCAGACATTTGGAATAATTTCTTTATAAAAGATAAAAAAATTAAATCAGAATTTTGAAATATTTAAGAAATAAAAAAAAATACCCAATATTTAAATTAAAAATGTAAAATCTAATATTTTAGATAGTTCTAGTATATTTTGAGGCATTTTTTGGCATTCCAAATGCCCAAAATTAAAATTTTAGTCTATTAATTGTAAGAATCTAGCAGATTTTGAGTGGAAGGTTTTTAAAGTTTTTTAAAATTATTTTTTCCAAATTCCTGGCACATAATTTTGACGTCACATTTTAAAACACATGAGGAATTTAAAAATTCACAAATGCCTGGACCAGTAATTCACTAAAATAAAAAATCAAATAATTTTTTATACAATTTTATGGAGTTTACGCCATCTTAAAATATTTCAAATGTCTGATACAAACAAAATATAGGAAATTAAGAAAAATAGAATTTTGAAACAATTTTAAAATATTTTAGGAATTAAAAAAAAAATTATAAATTTGATTTTGTAAAGTACCTTATAGTCCAGCAAATGCCTGGAAAAACTTTAAAATTTTGATTTTTTTTTGGCATATTCCAAAGTATTATAAATTCTTTAATTAATTCATGAATTACTGAAGTTTTTCCAGAATTACCCAAAAGTTTCAGATCAGATTCTAGGTGCTTTCTAGCCTTTCTGGAAAAGCTAGTACCCGTTAAGGGTCCATTGTCCAGGGTTACGGACGAAGAAGACGAAAGGATAACAAGTGATGGAGAACAGCTTCTGGATGAATAATTATTTGTCAATAGGTTAATACAATATTAATAATGTATATTATTAAAGCTACAAAGAAAACAATAAAAATTTACAAGGTAAATGCATATAATTATAAACATTTAAAGGCATAATACGGTATAAATATAAAAATAAAAAAAATACGTATAGTAAAATAATATGCATTATAAAGCAATTAGAACAAAAATTTTAATTAATCTTTTAAATGATATTCTAACAAATCTTTATTCAAAATAGTGTTTAACATCTGTGTAGTATTTCATCAATTAGGATGAAATCAGCAAAGTTTCTAGTATAATAGGTAGTCATACTAAAAACAATAAATTTATACAATCTTAACTAACACCCTTTACACCCTTCTTCAGCCTATTAAGTTTTTTTTTATTTTAAGGGGTTTATGACATCTGCAAACAGACACCTTAGACGTTGGATAAAGGTGATTCCTGTCAAACGTCCAGGGTAGTGTGGGGTTGGAGTTGGCCATGCCCCGACCAACTAAAACCCATTCCTTTGGTCAAGTTTTCAGGGTTAAAGCACACTGGTTACGTAATTAGTCAATATTTAAGGGGTTTAGGCACATTGTGTACATGCTTAGTCAAATTTTCAAGAGAAAGCTATACTGGCTATAAGTGCTTTGTCAACATTTTAGGGGTATACAGTGTCAATATTTATGAAAAATTTTACATAAAAATACAGTTGAGCATAATGGAGTCATATATATAATGCTTAATAATACTTCTTCCAGGCTTATAATATATGCTTTTCCTAATTATTTTATGCTAATAAAAAACACCAACCCTACATTTTAAATTACTAATAATAAGAACAAACAGTATACAGTAAATCGACTCAATAACATACAGTTTATAGTTTAAAGTGGTCATTATTGTATAAGAAATAAATAAATAGGTTATTGGCGCAATCTTGGACCATTGGATATATATTCAGAATAATTCTTAATTTGCTTATTAAATTTCTATATTTGCCCTTTTAGAACTTGAATTATTAATTTCACTCCCTTATACTGTTTTGATATGAATTTAGCGAATAAATACACTTTAAATGAAACCCGACTAAGAAGGAAGTTTAACGAATAAACATCAATAACTACCAAACCGTTGAAACATAACCTCTTAAAAGAACAAAAGAAGATTCAATATCAGGAGGATCTTTAGGCATAAATCCATTAAGAAATGTGGCACTTTACCCCTTAAATTAAATATTATTTCAATAAATCCATAAAAGAAACCCAACCCAACCCTTGAAACCCATTGAAATTAACCCCCTGTTTTGTACCTCCAAATTGCAACATATAGAAATTTAAATTTTTTGAAAATTCATAGCCAATCGTCAAAAGAAAATGTTCCTACAGTAGTAAATATAATGCCATATGGTCCAAAAAATAAACAGCAAGTCCAAAACTGTACATACATACCTCCAAGTAAATAACAAATTAAATAACTTCTGGAAAATATTGGCAAGTTAATTTAACTGCCTGGAAGGAACTAATCGATTTTCGTTTTAGCCCAGGCATTTGAACGTATTCCTTTTACCTGGAAAAACTGAAAACTTTCCTTAACTGCCTTGAATAGTTTCATTAATTTTTTTTTCCAGGCATTTAAATTAACTTCCCCGTTTTTCCAATGCAACTCAATAAAATAAAATCCAGATTTCTGGGGTTATTTTTCGTTGCTATTGCTTGAAAAACAATGAAAACAGCTAACTGAATATAATTTAATTAATTTTGCTTTATTCCGGGAGTTTTAATATTGTGAAATACAAGAAATTGGCATTTAACTCAAGTGCCTGGACGAAATAAATCATAGCCATCGTCAAATCAAAACGTTCCTACAGTAATAATTATAATTCCAAATGGTCCAAAAAATAAATAGTCCAGGCATTTGAACGTATTCCTTTTACCTGGAAAATCTTAAAACTCTCCTTAACTGCCTTGAATAGTTTAATTAATTTTTTTTTCCAGGCATTTAATTAACTTCCCCGTTTTTCCAATACAACTCAATAAAAAAAATCCAGGTTTCTGCGGTTATTTTTCGTTGCTATTGCTTGAAAAACAATGAAAACAACTAACTGAATATAATTTAATTAATTTTGCTTTATTCCAGGAGTTTTAATATTATGAAATACAAGAAATTGGCATTCAACTCAAGTGCCTGGACGAAATAAATCAATTTTTTAATTAGTATACTTAATTAAGTTAATTCCTATTACATCGGAAATACGAAAAATCCTTTAACTGCTTGTAATAAATTAATTTTTTTTTCGTCCTTTAATTTTTTCTATTGCCTAAAGAAGTAAAAATATTAAAACCATTTATCTATCATTTTTTTTTATTTAAAAATAATACGTTGAAGTTCTATTGTCGTCCTTATAAGGGCTAATTTATCCTTACAAAATGTTGAAAATCCAGGGATCGATTTAATTTATTCAATTAAAAGGACGTAATTTTTTTATATTGTGAATTATATTAAATTATAAGAAATCAATACAGCAAACCCATATATAATAAAAAAAAATAAACAAAAACCTGAAAAGCCTGAAAAGTGAAAATTTTTTGAATTATTGTTTTTTAAGCCTGAGGTCTAACAAAACAAAAGTGATTTTTTTTTATTATCGATATATGTTTAATGAGATCCTGACTATTATTACCTCATTTATTTACGAAATAAATAATTTATTTACACTTGACACTTTAACGCTTAAATTAAATTTTATTTAAATAAACCCTTAAAAGAAAGCAACCCTTGAAACCTATTGAAATTAACCCCCTGTTTTGAACCTCCAAATTGCAACATATAGAAATTTAAATTTTTTGAAAATTCATAGCCAATCGTCAAAAGAAAATGTTCCTACAGTAGTAAATATAATGCCATATGGTCCAAAAAATAAACAGCAAGTCCAAAACTGTACATACATACCTCCAAGTAAATAACAAATTAAATAACTTCTGAAAAATATTGGCAAGTTAATTTAACTGCCTGGAAGGAACTAATGGATTTTCGTTTTAGTCCAGGCATTTGAACGTATTTGTATTACCTGGAAAAACTGAAAACTTTCCTTAACTGCCTTGAATAGTTTAATTAATTTTTTTTCCAGGCATTTGAATTAACTTTCCTATTTTTTCCAATGCAACTCAATAAAATAAAATCCAGGTTTCAGCGGTTATTTTTCGTTGCTATTGCTTGAAAAACAATGAAAACAACTAACTGAATATAATTTAATTAATTTTGCTATATTTCAGGAATTTTAATATTGTGGAAGGAATTGGCATTTAACTCAAGTGCCTGGACGAAATAAATCAATTTTTTAATTAGTATACTCAACTAAGTCCATTCTTATTACATTGGAAAGACGAAGAATCTTTAACTGCTTGTAATAAATTAATTTTTTTTTTCGTTCTTCAATTTTCTCCATTGCCTAAAGAAGTAAAAATATTAAAATCATTTATCTGTCTTCTTTTTTCTTAATAATTTAAAAATAATACGTCGAAATCTCGTTGACTTTTCACTTTTATTGTCGTCCTTATAAGGGATCACAAGATGTTGAAAATCCAGGGAAAAACATCGATTTAATTTATTCGATTAAAAGGACGTAATTTTTATTATTAGAAATCAATACAGCAAACCCATATATAATAAAAAATAACTTAAAAAAAAGAAACAAAAACTGAAAAGCCTGGAAAGTAAAAAATTTTTGAATTATTATTTTTTAAGCCAGAGATCTAACAAAACAAAAGTGATTTTTTATTATTATTTTATTTTTTTTAAATATCGATATGTATGTTTAATGAGACCCTGACATGCAGTTTTTTCTTTTGTTTTTTTATGGTCTCTTGGTGAAAGAATGGATGATATGTTTCTACCTGAGATCTTCTGAAAGCAAATTATAATTAAAAAAAGAAAATTAAACTTCCTGAAAGATAAACCGTAATTAATGAAAACTACTAGATATATATTCCTTTTCAAGTACGCTTTGAGACGGAATTTTTAATTTAAATTCTAGAAGGTATTTTTACTTGGCAAATTCCATTCGTTAACCCTCATTTATGGACAATTCTCATGGAAAATAAATTGAATTTTCCTTGGCAAAAAATAAAAACACTTAGTTACGAAATAAATAATTTATTTACACTATTTACATAATAATAATAATACTGAAAAAAACCCTCATTCGCAAGGTGTCCCGCCCAATCATCTATCATATACAAAATAACAAAAAAAAAACAAAACCAGGAACTAGGACCAAACAAGCTTCAAATATATACTTTTTTCCCCTAATTTACTTTTAACTACAATTTTTAAATACTATTACAAACATTTGTACAAACAATACTAGCATAGAACTAGCTCCCTAGTACATTAAAGAAAAACGAACAAAAATCACAATAATCTTCAGTCGACACCCTATTTCGGCACTTATTACGCCACATACGGTCTATAAAGTACCTCGTCCTCTTGTAACCTACTCGGTTCACTTTTATCTTGTTTTAAGGAGATGACACTCGCACCGGAGTTGTCCGAGTGGGAACTGGAGGCGCTCGGTTGCGAGCAAAACTCGGACGGGGTACTTGGCTTGCCACTCGTATCTGGATCTTTGCCAGAGGAGGATTTCGCGTCGTGGGCTTTTTTGCTTCTTTTCCATTTCATTCGTCGGTTCTGGAACCAGATTTTTACCTAGAATAGGAAAAAGAAGAGTTGAATTAAGTTGTTTAATAACTTTTCTCGGTGTTGGTGTATTTGGTTCAGTGGTCAAAAAGAAATAAATTTTGATGATTATATATGATTTCGGTAAGGCATTGGTTGGGCAACTTGGGATTGTTTTTATATTTCATGGAAAACGACTGTAAATATCTTGAGAAATTTTAATTAAAGTAGACGGGACAACCTTCCTTAAACTCCTCACTAATAAAACTTGGTAAACTTCAAACTAAGGTATAGAACCTAAAATGTTACTTTGGTCAGTTCTTTTGTATGGTGTACATGTCTGGATATTAAAAGTAAGTTCTATAAATAAATTGGAAGCATTCGAGATTTGACGCTTAAGAAAAATACTAAGGATATCATGGGTAGACCAAATAAAAAATAAAGAAGTTTTTCGTAAAGTACAAATAGAAATTCGTGAGATTTCGAAGTAATAAAACGTATAAAATTATTATACTTAAAACATATTATCAGAGGAGAACTCTATGAATTCCAGCACCTTATCCTTCAAGGTAAGATCGAAAAAGGAAAGAGAGTAATAGGAAGGAGAATCTAGTTTTATCGTGAATTGCCTTGAATACCAGTAAAATGTTTTTATTTCTCCGTAAAATTTTTCAAAAAATTACAATTTTTCTAAAAATAAAGCTCGAAAAAATCGCGTTTATTAATAGAGACCAATTAATTTATTTAAAAAAATTAAATTCCTTCAGGTTTTTGAGGCTATTTTTCGCTCTAATTGTTTTAAAAAAATTAAATAGGCATCAACTGCCTGGAAGAATTTAATTAATTTTACTTATTTTTTTAGGAATTTTAGACTTCTAGAAAAAATTGGCATTTATAACTCAGCTGCCTGGAAAAAACCAAGTAATTCTTGTTTTAGTCCAAATATTTGACTCCATTTTATTCTTTAATGCCTAGAAAACTTAAAATTGACCTCAATTGCCCGGAATAATTTAATTTTTTTTCTGTTTTTTCCAATGCAACTAAATAATAAAAATAAATAAACTTTTCCAGGTTTTTGGGGTTATTTTTCGATCCTATTACCTGAAAAAAAAATCATCCATTGTCTTGGAGGATTTAAATAATTTCGCTTTCTTCCAGAAATTTTAGAGTGCTAAAAAAACTAATAAATGTTTGTTTTAAATGCATTTATTGCATCCATAATCCAGATACGCAGCATGATATTTATTTCATTTAATTTTACATGCAATTTTTTATCAGAATTAAAATACAGTTTTTCCCAATGAACTTTAATTCTACCTAAAAAAGTACTGTTTGAAAATGTTGTCAAAACGACTGTAAATATATTGAGAAATTTTAATTAAAGTGGACGGGATACATGTGAAGAAAATCAGGTTTGCAGATGATATTGTAATAATCAAGGATAACGTAAACGATCTTCTGGAATCATTGAATCAAGCACAAGATAAAGCTTGAAAATCAACATAAAGTTTATGGTCGTGAGTAATACTGATATTCCACAAATCAGAATTCAGATAGATGAGCAGAATGTTGAACAAGTGAGGCAATTTAAGTATCTGGGATGTATGTTGAACCAGAGATTAAAAGTGGAATAGAATAATAAAGAGCAACCTGCCTTAAACTACTAACAAATAAAACTGTAAACTTCAAACTAAGGTATAGAACTAGAAGATAAAAAATAAAGAAGTTCTTCGTAGAGTACAGACAGAAGTTCGTGAATTTTGGAAGAAATAAAACGTATACAAATATTATACTTGTAACATATTATCAGAGGAGAACTCTATGAATCCCAGCGCCTTATCCTTCAAGGTAAGATCGAAGGAGGAAAGAGGGTAGTAGAAAGAAGAATCTAGTTTTATCGTGAATTGCTTTGAAATCCGGTAAAATGTTTTTATTTCTCCGTAAAATTTTTTAAAAAATAACAATTTTCCTAAAAATAAAGTTCAAAAAAATCACATTTATTAATAGAGACTAATTCATTTATTTAAGAAAATTAAATTTCTTTAGATTTCTGAGGTTATTTTCCGCTTTTATAGTTTTAAAAAAATAAAATAGGCATCAACTGCCTGGAAGAATTTAATTAATTTTTTTTTTGGAATTTTAACCTTCTAAAAGAAATTGGCATTAAACTCAGCTGCCTGGAAGAAATCAATTAATTCTTGTTTTAGTCCAAGAATTTGACTCAATTTTTATACTTTAATGCCTGGAAAAACTTAAATATGACCTCGACTGCCTGGAATAATTTAATTTTTTTTTGCAGGCAGTTGAATAAACTTCCCTGTTTTTTTCCAATGCAACTAAATAATAAAAATAAATAAACTCTTCCAGGTTTTTGGGGTTATTCTTCGTCTGGTAGGATTTAAGTAATTTTAACAGTAACAGCTTTCTTCCAGGAATTTTAGAGTGCCGAAAGAAACTAATAAATTTTCGTTTTAAACGCATTTATTTTATCCATAATACGCAGCATGCATGATATTTATTTCTTTCAATTTTACATGCAATTTTTTATCAGAATTAAAATACAGTTTTTCCCAATGAACTTTAATTCTACCTAAAAAAATACTGTTTGAAAATGTTGTGAAAACGACTGTAAATATATTGAGAAATTTGAATTAAAGTCAACGGGATACATGTAAAGAAAATCAGGTTTGCAGATGATACTGTAACAATCAGGGATAATGTAATGCTGTATGTTGAACCAAAGATTAAAAGTAGAATAGAACAATAAAGAGCAACCTTCCTTAAACTCCTCACTAATAAAACTATAAACTTCAAACGAAGGTATAGAACTAGAAGATAGAAAAGAAAGAAAAGTTCGTGAATTTTGGAAGTAATAAAACGTATACAAATATTATACTTGTAACATATTATCAGATTAGAACTCTATGAATTCCAGCGCCTTATTCTTCAAGGTAAGATCGAAAGAGGGTAATAGAAAGAAGAATCTAGTTTTATCGTGAATTGCCTTAAATATTAGTAAAATGTCTTTATTTCCCCGTATAATTATTCAAAAAATAATAATTTTCCTAAAAATAAAGATCACAAAAATCACAGTTATTTTAATTTATTTAAAAAAAAATAAATTCCTTGAGATTTTTGAGATTATTTAATTTTGTGCCTTAATTGTTAAAAAAAATAAAATAGGCATCAAGAACGCTAATTAACAGAAAAGACATACCTATAATAATATATAAATACAAAAAACTGCACACTGACTCACACTAACATAAAAATAAAATAAGTTTATACCATCGTGTATTTATTTTATTTTTATGTTAGTGTGAGTCAATGTGCAGTTTTTTGTATTTATATATTATTATAGGTATGTCTTTTCTGTTAATTAGCGTTCTGCTCCATATTATTTAATTTTGTTAATTTTACTTAGGTCTGATGATGCCCTAATGCGGCGAAACGCGTAACCTTTAAATAGACGCTTGATTATGAGACTTGGACTTTGAGTTTACTTTCTCCTCCCCTTTACTCATATACTTAAGTCTCTTTGGGAATGATGGATGATTATTTTGAATTAAAATATATTATCAGAGGAGAACTCTATGAATTCCAGCGCCTTATCCTTCAAGGTAAGATCGAAGGAGGAAAGAGGGCAATAGAAAGAAGAATCTAGTTTTATCATGAATTGCCTTGAAAACCGGTAAAATGTTAGGTAACACGAATATGTCATGGATTTTATAAATAATTTTTAGAGATACTCATACAAGGAAATGATAGATTTCTCAAAATATTTTTTAGATTAAAAAAACAAAACAAGTGGTTGTCGAACATATTTCTATTTTACAAATGCTTTTTTAAGCCGAATTCAAGATGAAAAAAAGAATAAAATAATTAATTAGACTGGCTACATATTTGATCTTTTGTCGCTCATCGAATAACTATATCAATTAGTTCTTTATGATAGGAATATCATAAAGAATTTAATATGTCTTCTTAACAGACATTTAGTTTACTAAACTATTTTGCCAATAAAATAGAGATTATCCATTAAGTTTCCTATGAAATGCATTCGGTTCGACGTCATTGTTCGCCATCACTACCGCTGTTTCTCCGTATAATTTTTTAAAAAATAACAATTTTCCTAAATTTATTTAAAAAAACTAAATTCCTTCAAGTTTTTGAGGTTATTTGCGCTTTTATTGTTTTAAAAACTAAAATAGCCATCAACTGCCGGGAAGAATTTAATTAATTTTAGTTATTTTTTTTAGGAATCTTAGACTTCTAGAAGAAATTGCAATTTAACTCAGCTGGTCAGGCTTAAATCAGGTTTGCAGATGATACTGTAATAATTGTGCATAATGATCATTTACATTATTCACAATTATTACAATATTTAGAACTTTTGGAATCATTGAATCACGTAAATGAAACCAGAATAAAACAAGTATATTCCACAATTCAGAATTCAGGTAGATGAGAGGCATATTAAGCAAGTAAGGTAATTTAGGCTTTTCTAGTATAATTAGACACATTACGCGAGAAAAGCATTATTTGCAGCTGTTCTAAATACTATTTAGGAAATTAAACCATGATATAGAAAGAGGTTGAAAAATTGAATTCCTAGTTATATATCCTTATCTCAGCTTAAAAATTAGAAGAGGAAGGGAATAAAATGATGTTTTTGGGTATAATTAGACACTTTACGTGAGAAAACTACTACTTGCAGGCGATCCAAATACTATTTAGGAAATGAAACAATGATATAGAAAAAGGTGGAAAAGTAGAATTCTCATTTATATATCCCTATCTGAGTCTAAAATTTAGAAGAGGATAGAAATAAAATACTGTTTTTCGGGCATAAATAAACACATTACACGAGAAAATCATTATTTGCAGCTGTTCCAAATACTATTAAGAAAATGAAACCATGATATAGAAAAAGGTGGAAAAAATGAATTTTTATTTATATATCCCTATCTCAGTCTAAAAATTAGAAGATAATAGGAATAAAATAATGTTTTTCGTGTATAATTAGACACATTACGTAAGAAAAACACTATTTGCAGGTGATTCAAACACTATTTAGAAAATGAAACGATGATATAGAAAAAGGTGAAAAAATCGAATTCTCATTAATAAATTCCTGTCTTAGCCTAAACACTAGACCCTCAGAATATATAAAAAAAGGATTTAAAAATAAAGGCCTTTATTTAGAGCTTTAATAGGTAAAAATATATATTTTTTAAATATTCCTTTTCGTGCTTTTTTGTTTATTGACGTGTAATAACTAGTCAATAAAAACACAATAAATAAATAAATATAGTGTTTGTTATACCCTAAATATACAAAAGCAAAGACTGGTGCTAATCAACTTGACTTATATACTATTAAATGACGTTGATCAATCAGTAAAAATATTTTTCTTCTTGCCTATATACCACTGTTAATTTTATTCATATTTACTACAGGTACTCAGTTTTCCGCATAATTCTCAATGATGAAAAAATATTATTATATTTAAGATTGATACTTATATATTTTTAATTATAATTATATATTTTTAATTATAGTTATTTATTAGTAACAATATCTATCAAATGTTTTATTACCTAATGTATCGAAATTTCCCATTTCTGTAAAATCTCTCAATTTATAATATTTATTGACAGTAATTTTTTTTTTTAGGTTTACGTACATTTTACTTTATATATTTTTTTAACTGTTTTTGAAAATTTAATACTTATCTAATAACTTTGAAACTCTATATTATTAAATTTAATATTTTAATTTTAATAAATTTTCATTTTTTTACAAATAATATTTTTGCAAAAAAAGAACACTTTCTATACTCGACTATCACTTTAACAAAAAATCACACATAAATAAATTAAACAAAAACATTATAAGTAAATTAAAACTTTTAATATTAATGAGTAAAATTGTAATTACTTTTATTTCTGAAACCTTCTTGTACTGAACCAAAATATCCCTTATTGTTAACTAGTTTCATTAACAAAAATGAAAGATTTGAATGGCACATTTAATTTTCGTAAACTCTCTTAAAATTAAATTAAATCAATAAAAAACAATTTTATATTGTGAATTGAGGGTATAATAGAGACACACAAACGACGAATTTTTAAACTAGCTCTATCTCAGTCATATTTCTGACTTACCTGGGTTTCTGTCAACATTAAATTCGTGGCCACCTCGAACCTCTTCGGCCTGGATAGGTACTTGTTTTGCCTAAATTGCTTCTCCAACTCTAACAGCTGCTGGGAGGTAAAAGCAGTCCTAGGCCTCCTCGTCTTACCCAATAGGGCATTTCCACCAGGGGTACAACCTGAAACAACAACCAATCTTCACATCTAACTGACAAACAAATCAACATCATACGGTGCAATTAATAAAATTACATTAACCATTTGGCCTAAATGGATTATTTAATTGCCACCCCCTTTAGATCCTTTAACTACAGTATTTATATTAAACATATTGGGCCGCTATAAAACCTGTGGCCAAGAGGTCCGTATGTTTGCACTGTATTTATCGCCGGCACCCCTGATTGTGCCATTGTCATGATAATTTAATATCGTAATACATTTAACGACTCCCTAATTTAACCCTCCGTTGGCAGAGAAGAAGCGCGACACATAAAGAATAAGAGGGTGAGGATGCCAGGGGGTTGGGGGGTGGGGGTGGCTGTTGGCTGAAAGAGGATTTCACTTTAGTTATAGCGGCATCGGCGACCCCTGACTGGTAATGCCCGCTCGCTTTTGGTTTTCCTAATAAATTGCACTTGTATTTAATCATCTGCGAAATTGGTCAATTTTGTTAAAACTGATTCAATAAGTATTAATGGGTTTGTTTGGGGTTGGAGCCGGGAAGAATTCATTTTTGAAATTGCTTTTAAAAATATATGAATTATTGTATTGATTTTAAGAAGGTCTTAATTTATGTGAAAAATTCTTGAAATTTACCGTCTAAGGTGTTTTCTATTTAATCAATACCAACAGAGGATATTGTACGATTTGTATTGGATTAACCAGTAGATTAGTTGGCACTGAAAATGGTCTAAGGGCCAAAGGTGCCTTGCCTGCATTAAACAATACATCAATTGCTCTAAATACATAACAATCATCTTTAATTTCTAAAATCTCCAAAAGCAACACTGGGAGGTCTCTTGTGACTTTATTAAAGCTGAGTTTTGCAAACCGAACAGAGATAGAAGCAATTTAATGTTTTTCTAACATTTACATTGGAAATGAGAAATATTTAATTTAGTTTTCTAAATAACCACGAATTTCTTCAAAATTTTATAATAAATGACTGCCTAGAATAAACTATTACATTATTCCAGGCAATTGGGTTGACTTGAGGATAGGAAATCATACAAAGATGATTGCCTGGAATAAATGTTTGAAATTTTTAAAAAAAATTTCGATTTTTGGGAAACAAAGTGCAAATATTTTAATATAATTTTTGCAGGCACCTGAAATAATATCTGGATAAAATTACTAAATAATGTGTCAACCTCTTCATTTATTACTTCCAGGCAATTGACTTTTTTTACGTATTTTTAACTGACTGGATGAAACTTATTTCAAACAGAGACTGTTCATTAATAGGTTTTTTCAGGCAATAATTTTCATTATAAATTTTTAGGTATCAAGATTTTTGGGAAAAATGCTTGACAAGTAAGAACTAACTTAACTAAAGAGTATTTTAAACCAGTGATATTCAAAAAAAATCTTGAGTCTACATAAAAATTTTTGTATTGTCTGTTTAACCACTACCTGACCTACAAGTCTACTCTCTAAAGTAGATATTGTATGATCTGTTTTGTTAACTAGTGATAATATTGTGATGTAAAAAGTGGTTTAAGGCGCAATTTTTCAATTCTGGATAACTTTACATAAAACATAATTAGAACAATTTTTGTAGAGAAATTAATATTTTTTTAAAGCAATTATCCTCATTATTAATTTTTATAGGTGTGTACTTGAAATAAAGGTAATTTCTTCAACTACCTAGAATAAATCTATACTTTATTTCAGATAATTGGGTTAAATGTTGAAGCATTAGAAATCATACAAACATGATTGCCTGGAATAAATGTTTGAAATTTCTAACAAACTTTTCGATTTTTGTGAAACAAGGGGCAAATATTTATTTTCGTTTTCTAAATAAACACGAATTTTTTAAAAATATTATTTTTTTTGGAAAAATGGAATTTTTGTAAAACGTCCCTTTATCACCCTTAATCACCTTTTGGAAAAATTAAATCTCTGCTAAGGCAAGAAGTTACCTTCCTCATTTACTACCTGAAAAAACTGATATTGGATGATCTGTTTTGGGTTAATTATATTATTGCCATCTTCATCAGAGAGGCTTAAGATCCAATTTCTCAATTATGGCTGACTCTACATAAAAAATAATTAGAACAATTCTTATACAGCATGATCCTATATCTATAAATTTATTCATTTGACTAATCAAAAACGAGACTTAAAAAAAAGCCGTAATTTATAATTAGGATACATGCTTCTACACATTTATATATATTTCATATATTATTTATTGCTTACTTATATGGTACTCTTGCTGACTAAATATGTTGTTGTATTAGGTTTATGAACATTATTGTTAATATTACATGTATTTTTTTTTTATTAATTTTTGAGGAAATTGTTTGTTTTTGTATGTAGCTATTTATGCTAAATAAAGATTATTATTATTATTAATATTATTATTATTTACTAAAAAAAACATATTTTAAAAGCAAAATAAATTGATTTTTATTCCCGTGACAATAAATTTGCTTTAATTTTACTTAAAAAAAATCATCGACCATCTGTAACAGATTATTAGCTTAACTTATTACGCCAAATTATTGATATCTGGATATAATTTCGTAATGAGATTGATAAATATATCAATTGTCCTATTTATTAATTTTGATTTATATATATATATTGCTATTGATTTAAGATTAGCTTCGTGTAATCTTACTAATTCTATTTTGATGCGATAAGCTAATATATACATGAGATTTTTTACGTTATAATCCTTGAAGAAATCTCCCAAATCCTTCTCGAAAATAAAAGCGTATAAAACGAACGAAAATAATCCCTTAAAAGCATCACAACAACACCATCAGCAGCCCCGAATCTCTGGAGTATTTCTGGATCTCACACACACACACATATAATATAATATTTTATCAGCCCTTATTGAAAGAAACCATTTGGGCGTTAACTAGGACGCGGAAGGTTGCAAATTGCCAAAGTAAACACCAGACAGGCACCCTGGCAATAAAACTTAGCTAACATATGACGACATATCGTCGAAGCAAATAACACACATGTGGCGTTCAACGGAATATAAATTAGCCGTGGAAAATCCTTCTAACCACATGGGTTGGCCCGTTAAACGAGCCGAAATTGGCGGGATGATCTCCCGACCCTTCCGATTTGTATTGGGGATAAATTTTATATTGTGAATAGTTGCAGGTCTTTTGGCAGGTTATTAGTCCGGAAATTATGGTGGCCTTAGGTCGAATTTGGGCAAGAACTATGTATGATTTGAGTTAGTTTTTTTAGGTACAAAACTTGATATGCAATCAAATGTTTGACGGGGTTTTTGTCTTGAAGAACCTCAGTTTTCGCAAGAAAATTAGTTTCTATTGGTTAATTTCCAAGGATCGAATTTGCTAAGTGAATCATGGGTTACGGGAATGGTTCTTTTAATTTTTCATATTTAAACTTTTTAGAGATGGGTTAAAATGGTCAAAATCACATTTTTTTTGGTTAAATAATAATCAAATCAAAATACCTATAGAGAGCAAAATTGGTAAATGATTTATGTTCTACAAAAATGATGCTTATTAATCAGGTCAAATATTTCTTAGTCAATTAAATCAATCAATTTATTGTTAGAAAAATAAAATTCTGTAAAAATTAGTAAAAAAATTAGGCGCAAATTTAAATTTAAAAAAAAAATCATATATTTTAAAAGCTAATTTATACACATAGTCAAAAAATATTAAAAAGCAACGTTTTACCCATTTCTTCACATGTTAAATCCAGAAATCATAATTAAATATGATTTCTGTTTATAGGCACTGTAATCAAGTAAGAAAAATTATACTTTTAATGAGTCTAAAATAAAATGCGGTAGAAGTCTAAGAAATGGCAAAAAAAATGTAAATTAAACCCAGAAATTATTATCCAAACAGATTGTCCTAGCCAAACCTGTCTAAAAAATTAACCAAAAATCACAGATTTACCCTTAAATCTATCTTCAAAAAATCCTCAATGTTACTATGTAAGAAACTATAAATAAACTAATAAAAATATCTTAACTACCTACTAATTTACACCCAAAAATGAGTCACAATTTTAATGCATGCCCATATAACATACCTATCAAATTTGGATAGTAGAAATTTTAAGAATATTTCAAGAAAATATTCTTAAGAATAGTAAGAATTTACACCAAAAAATTATTTCGAATATTCGGAGCATCAATTTGAACTTATCTTGGACATTTTAATAATTTTTAAAATTGTCTCTTCGAAATTAGGTATATTACTGGTATTTTTTGGTTATTTTTAAAAAAATTTCAGTGTAAATGTTAATTTTTTATTTATTCTCCTTTCTCTAGAGCTAGAGAGTATTGCATTGAAATATGCGAAAATTCTAAACTAAGAAATTATATAATTTGTTATTAAGGATTTAAGATTTTATCAAAGGTAAATCAAATTTAAGTCAAGAAGAGCGGAGCTCTTATAGAGAGCTTGTCCCGCTGGGGAGTTTTCACACAAAAAATTCGAACCCGTCGGATAAAAGTACTTATAACTTTGGTTGTGTTCGGGGTAGAGAAATAGTGTTTACTTTTTTATATTCTAAAAATATGGGGCTACCATCTGAATACTCAAAAATTTTCATTCAATATTTTGCTTAGGACTAGGACGCCTTTAAAGTCAACAAAAATTTTTCAAAAAAAATGCCTGGAAGTAATAAATGAAGAGGTTGACACATTATTTTGTAATTTTATCCAGATATTATTTCAGGTACCTGCAAAAATTTATAATAAAGATTATTGCTTGAAAAAAAAATCTATACTTAATAGTGATCAATATCTGCATGAAATAATTGGGGAAAATTTCATCCACGTAGTAAATAAGCAGTAGTACATAAGAAAGATAACTTCTTGCCTTAGTAGAGATTTAAGTTTTCCTAAAAGGAGATTCAATATAAAGGGCCGTTTTACAAAAATTCCATTTTTTCCAAAAAAAATTAAAAAACTAAAATAAATATTTGTACTTAGTTTCACAAAAATCGAAAAATTATTTAAGAAATTTCAAACATTTATTCCAGGCAATCATCTTTGTATGATTTCCTATCCTCAAGTCACCATTCAACCCAATTGCCTGGAATAGTTTATTCCAGGCAGTAATTTATTATAAAAGTTAAAAAATTAAATTTTGAAGAAATTCGTGGTTATTTAGAAAACTAAATTAAATATTTGTACTTTGTTTCACAAAAATCAAAAAATTTTTTAGAAATTTCAAACATTTATTCCAGGCAATCATCCTTGTATGATTTCCTATCTTAAAGTCACCATTCAACCCAATTGCCTGAAATAATGTAATAGTTTATTCCAGGCAGTCATTAATTATAAAAGTTAAAAAATAAAATTTCGAAGAAATTCGTGGTTATTTAGAAAACTAAATTAAATATTTGTACTTTGTTTCACAAAAATCAAAAAATTTTTTTAGAAATTTCAAACATTTATTCCAGGCAATCATCCTTGTATGATTTCCTATCTTAAAGTCACCATTCAACCCAATTGCCTGGAATAATGTAATAGTTTATTCCAGGCGGTCATTTATTATAAAAGTTAAAAAATAAAATTTTGAAGAAATTCGTGGTTATTTAGAAAACTAAATTAAATATTTGTACTTTGTTTCACAAAAATCAAAAAATTTTTTAGAAATTTCAAACATTTATTCCAGGCAATCATCCTTGTATGATTTCCTATCTTAAAGTCACCATTCAACCCAATTGCCTGGAATAATGTAATAGTTTATTCCAGGCAGTCATTTATTATAAAAGTTAAAAAAATAAAATTTTAAAGAAATTTGTGGTTATTTAGAAAACTAAATTAAATATTTGTACTTTGTTTCCCAAAAATCGAAAAATTTACATTTAATCCAGGCAATCATCTTTGTATGATTTGTAAAATATTCTTAAGAACAGTAAGAATTTACAACAAAAAATTATTTCGAATATTCGGAGCATCAATTTGAACATATGTTGGACATTTTAATAATTTTTAAAATTGTCTCTTCGAAATTAGGTATATTACTGGTATTTTTTGGTTATTTTAAAAAAAATTTCAGTGTAAATGTTAATTTTTTTATATATTCTCCTTTCTCTAGAGCTAGAGAGTATTGCATTGAAATATGCGAAAATTCTAAACTAAGAAATTATATAATTTGTTATTAAGGATTTAGGATTTTATCAAAGGTAAATCAAATTTAAGTGAAGAAGAGCGGAGCTCTTATAGAGAGCTTGTCCCGCTGGGGAGTTTTCACACAAAAAATTCGAACCCGTCGGATAAAAGTACTTATAACTTTGGTTGTGTTCGGGGTAGAGAAATAGTGTTTACTTTTTTATAATCTAAAAATATGGGGCTACCATCTGATTACTCAAAAATTTTCATTCAATATTTTGTTTAGGACTAGGACGCCTTTAAAGTCAACAAAAATTTTTCGATGATTTTGGTCAAAACAATTCGATACAGGTCGCAACGGTTCTTTGAATGTTATGAAATTTAACGGATCGATTATAGTTCACCTGAACCTTATTCGTATAGTTTTTGGTTATTTTCAGCATACGGGAAGTATTTTTTTTGTTATTTGCGCGATTTAAAGGAAACTTAGTATTTGGAGTATAATTAATAATTTTTTGCAATTATTCGGCATATTAAGTTTTCAGGTCACGTGACCATCAAACCTTTTTCCTATTAATCCGATTCGATTGAAATTTGGTAAAAAAAAGACATATAATGCGGTGAGTAGCGTTGCCGGAGGAACTGCTCAACAATCATTAATGAATTCTCAACTTGAATTGTATTTAAAAGACTTTCCACTGATCAAAATCCAGGAATAATTTCTACTGGTCCCAACTGATCAACTTATTAACTAACTTTTGCTCGTACTTGTTTAATAAGTTAATAAATTAGAAGCAGGGTAGGTCCTAAGCAGTTTTCGTATTGGTTAAAAATTGTTGGTAATAATTAGCAAGAGTCCTTCCTATTTCTTTTGTGCTATTTAGTATATTTATCAACCACTTTAAAAATTGTATAAAAAGTTGTGAATTTTTAATGTTTGCCGATGATTTTAAACTAGTTTTAATAATTTTAAGTGATATGTATGTGGGTTTTTCCTTTAGTAAAAAGAGGAGTAATTTTTTATTGTTTTATTTAATAAAGGGTCAGTTTCTGCAAAATAAAGAACAAGCGAAAGATTTGATTGAAGATTTAATACTCTGTCACTCCCAATTAAATTAATGAAGATATCAATCAAGCAATTGCAAGGATGTGTCACTGGAAGTGATAAAGTTACTGTATGTAGGGTTTGGTTGGTTATAATGACTTTTTCATGTAGAGTCAAGCATTTTCGATAATTTGAATAGAGCAAACTTGTTATATATCGAATCATGCTTTGCAAAAATAATTTTTCATGTACAGTCATCCGTTATTAAGCAATTGAATTTTTTTTGGAGCCCAAAAAACCAAACTTCTCATACGTTAAAACGTTTAAAAGTCCCGGATTTCTACCACTTTTAAATCCGGGGCAGATTAGCGTCATTTCTCTCTTCCAACCTAAAAACCGAGCAAAAGTGTATTCAGATTTGCGTGGAAATGATAATTCGCTCCTATTGAGCGGGGCCGATATGGGCAATTTATAGGCAGGGAGCCCCCTCGTGCACCGCCATATATCAAAAAGTAATCGCCGGAATTACTTTCGGGAAGTTCCGATTACTTTTCAGGTTTGGAGTTTTAGGTCGGTCGTATCCCCCCCGCGTGTGGAACAAATTAAATCTTTCTTTTTTCCGTTTACACGTTTTTATTATTCATATTAAATACTACACTTTTTTAAGCCTTTGTATCTTTAAACTAGCAAAATTAGTCTGATTATGCTAACAGTAATTCATAAGGTAAAAGGATTATACTTTTGAAAATTGGTACATGGGTTGTTGAATTAAAATAATTAGACACCTATTTCAGCGTTTTTTGAAAAATATACAGGGGGATG
Organism: Anthonomus grandis grandis; assembly: GCF_022605725.1. NCBI lineage: Eukaryota > Metazoa > Arthropoda > Insecta > Coleoptera > Curculionidae > Anthonomus > Anthonomus grandis. The sequence continues at coordinate 33,873,443 of NC_065550.1, read as the reverse complement.
AAAAAAAATTTTTGTTCAAAAAAATTGATTTTTTTTTAATGAACCTTATCAATAACCGTGTAACTCAGAAGACATGAATTCAAACATGCATTAAAAAGTATACTACTCAATTTTAAAAAATTACTATTTGGATCTACTAGTACACGTAAAGGAGAGTTTCTTTGACGAATTTATGCGGAACATTGCCACGATTCAAAGAAGAAAAATCGGGATAATAAATCTGCGAAACGTCGCATTTAAATGATATATACGTTTTACCACTTACGGCCCTTCGAACCCTCCTTCAAGTGAGCACGTACAAGGTAAAACATATCTTGACACCCTCTACGAGGGTTTATTGCAAGTGATTTGTTCGGAAGGCTTTTATCGTAAAAGCACTTTATATGCTTACGCTTTGGTATAATCGGCCTTAACGGTTTCTTTCTTTGTGTCAACGTTTGTCATTAATTAAGAACAATACCACCCGAATTATAAAATTTAATTGAACTATCGAATTTTATCCGGAATCTTCCTCATAAGTTTTCTCATTTGTTGTCTTTCCTTGAAGTCATATAATTGTCTTTTAAATTTAAATTAACTTAAAGAATAAAATATTCTTTATCTGTCATCTGTTATCCTCGTCAAAATGTCTCATTATTGTTGACGTCTGTCAAGTGTCAATAATTTTATTCAATATGAAAAATTATTTTCTCTTCACATCTGGCCTCCCAATCTGTCATAGTTGTAAAACCTCATAACTGTCAACATCAACGGCTTTTATGTCATTTTGTGGTAAATATCAAAAATTCATAATTTTTAAATATTTCTTTTACGTAACTTAGACCAATAATATCAAGTAAACCAGGCAAAATATGCTTCATATTTACTATTTGCCTTGTGTCATCTGTCATAATTATCATAAATAAAACTTTTAGGTTTCTTCTACGTCACTTAACAACTGTCAACATCTTGATGTTCTGCAACTATTAACATCAACGTCAAACATTTGTAACTGTTAATTTTTTTTATCGTAACAATCTCCTTTAAGCTTAAATTATCAACTGTCTTAGTGGTCAATGTCATTGTTCCAAATATTACTCATAAGTTGTATCTAATTCAGACAGCTGTTACCTTGACGTCTTGCAGCTATCAATGTCAACACCACTCTATGTCATTGTTCTTAGTAAACGTCAAATATTTCTTTTTTTGAAATTATGTCAAAATATAACAAATGAAACACCCAAAGTGTACTTGACGTTCGCTATATGCGATTGTGTCGCCTGTCAAAGCTGTCAGATTTTTTTTAAATTTATATATAACTCTTTAATTTGTCTTTACGTCACTTGACAGCTGTTATATTTGTATTCTGCATTTGTCAACGTGAACGTCAAAAATTTGTAATTGTTTATTTATTTTCTCGTCGGATCCTACCTTAAGTTCAATTTCTCATCTATCATAATTGTCAATGCCATTGTTCTAAATCTTACTCATAAGTTGTATCTAATTCCTTTGATAATTGTCTGGCTTGACAGTTATCCTTGACTTCTTCCAGCTGTCAACGTCAACACAGTGATATATCAATGTTCTTGGTAAATATCATTATAAATTATAAATATTCCTTGAAATTAAATTAAGTCAATATAGTAACAAATAGACCACGCAAAATGCACTTTATATTCGCTATCTGCCTTTTGTCACCTGTCATAATTCTACTGTCCCTTACATCACTTGACAGCTCTCATATTGACGCCTTACGTTACTTGACAGCTGTCATATTGACGCTTTGTAATTGTTTACTCGTTTTCTCGTAACATCTTCCTTTACATATAATTTATCATCTGTTATAGTTGCCAATGTTATTGTTCCGAATTAGTCCTATATCTTACTCATTACTTGTCTCTAAATTCCTCAATAATTTTCTGGCTTAATAGTTGTTACCGTGACGTCTTTCAGCTGTCAACGTTCTTGGTAAACATCTAAAATTAATAATTTTTAAACATTTCTTTTACCTAAATTAAGTCAGCAATAGTAAGTAAAATACGCAAAATGTACTTTAAATCTACATATCTTGTATCAACTGTTATGACTGTCAATATTTTCTGAGTTAAGATTCTTTGCTTTCCTCTACGTCACTTGTCATAGTGACACTATGCAACTGTCAACGTCAACGTTAAGAATTTGTAATTATGAATTGATTTTCTCGTAACATCCTCCTTTAAATATCAGTTGTCATATGTCATAGTAGTCAATGTCATTGTTCTGAATCAATCCTAATTCTTAGTCATAAGTTATATTTATTTTCGTCAATATTTGTCTGGCTAATTTCTCATCTGTCATAATTATCATTGACATTGTTCTACCTGCCTTGTGTCACCTGTCTTAACTAAAAAAGTCTAAAACTTTACATTTCCTCTTATTCACTTGACAGCTATCAACTTGATGCTCTACAACTGTCAACGTCGACGTCAAAAACTGTAATCATTAATTTATTTTCTCATAATATCATTCCTTAAAATAAACTTGTCATCTGCCATAGTTGTCAATATCATTGTTATGAATCAACCTTAATTCTTACTCACAAGTTTTCTCTAATTTCAACTTGTTAGCTATCGCTTTGACGGCTTGCAACAAATATGGTAAACGTCAAAGGTTTTAAATAGTTCTTTTACTTAAATTATGCCAATAGTAAAAATTACTGGTGTAAAATGTACTTGATATACTCTACATACTTTGTATCGCTTGACTGCTTTCATATTATATTGACACTCTGCAATTGTCAACGTCAAAATTCGTAATTTATTTTTACATAACATTCTCTTTAAGCTTAATTGGTCATCTGTCATAGTAGTCAATATCCTAGTTCGAAATCTTACTCATAAATTGTATCTTATTCCCTCAATATTTGTTTGACTTGACAGATGTCACCTTAACGTCTTATAGTTGTCAACGTCAATAATCTTGATAAACATCTAAGGTTTATAAAATTTAAGTGTTAATTTTTAAGTTGTTTTAAATCTCAATGAGGCTCAAATATCGTCCTCATTTGCAGTAGGAACTTGTTTTTAGTATAATTTGTTACTTGTCTAAATAGTACTCATAAGTTGTCTGTAATTTCTACACTATTTGTCTCCACTGACAGCTGTCATTTTGACGTTTTTCGAAACTGTCAGCGTCTGTTAAACCATTGACTGTCGAATAAATTTTATAAAAGCCACTATATATCCGCTATCTGGGGTCATAAGGTATAGTTGTTAAAATTGTTAATTATCCTATATATGTTACATAAATTAAATGTCTAAATGTCAAAATTGTCAGCTTGACATCTTTGAAATGTCATCGTCAATCAATGGTAAACAATTACAGCGCGGGTAAGTTGAATTTGTTAATTGTCATAATTGTTAAAATTAGACCTAAATAGTAAACGTCATCTTCAAAATTATTCATTTTTAAAGGATTTTTTAAGCTTATTACAGTCCAAAATGCTGCATATAATGCGCACATTGCATCCGTAATATTAAAGCTCCAAGGGGACATTTTAATCATAAAAAAGGCGTTTAAGACATGGTATTACTGTACCTGTCTCTCAGTGATTTAATTAGTTTCTTTGCTCGTAATAGATGGCGATAGTGGAAAACAGCTACTTTAAAACAAAACAATTTCAAGCACCTTTTACTCACGAAGTAAACTAAGGCAGAACAAAAATTTATACAAAATAATTAAGTTAATCCCTTAAGGGACCAATGGGGAGAGGAAACGAATGGGGGGGCCGTACGCGGGAGAGAAAAAGAGAGAAACAGTCAGTCGGGACGCAGTGAAACAAAAGGTTGATAACACATTGTGAACAGATCCCAGAAAAGGGATCTGTTCCCAAATCAAGTTAGTTAATTGCAAAGTCGGGAACGAGAGCAGGGGCTGGGGAAAAAGGGCCAAGAGGGGCAGCGGGGGTGCAGACGGACGATGTTGCCTGGATACGAGCGCCCCTCCCCCCGAATTGTTTTAAATGGCTGAAAATAATGCTAAGAAAAGTGATTCTTTATGGCGGGCCTTGTGGGTTATACGACAAACTATGGAACGCATGTTTCTGCGTATCGATTGATGTCTATCATATCTAGAAATTCTGAATCAAAAAAAATCTAAGAGAAGGAGCAAGAGGCAAGTTTGTTCTATTCATTGTAAGATGTCATACTTGTCAAAATTTAACTTTTTTTAACAACTATGACAAGCGACCACAAACTTAACAAATATACTTGGACTCCCAATCCATTAAAAAGTAGATGATCCCTATTTTGCATGACTGTGTCCTTTAGGTGTTGGTCACTCTAACACATTTTAGTGCCAAATGTAGAAAACAAAATAATTTAGGTTTTTGGGAGTTATTATAATTTTCATTGATCCTTCAATGACTGCTACTACTAAAATAAAAAAATCTAAATATGAAGGCAAACAACAGCAGAAGGGAGAGAGAGAGGAAACGAACTGTTTATTGCCGTTCATTGTTAGGTGTAATCCAATTAGAGTTCATCAAGGGTTGCTGTTTTCAGTATAAGCGGGGTGGAGGACGAGCAGTCGCTTAGATGAGCTGCAATTTGTATCTAATCATCACATATAATGCGCCCAGGAACATCCGAACTGCGCACCGTGATCCGTCTAACCGTGAAATCGTCGGATCCCATTTAAATTTTCATCCCGTTTTTGTTATATCGGGAGTCAAATTTTGATGTGGCGAGGGCGTGCTATTTCGATTTTTTTTAATTTATTAATTATGAGACTCGTGCTTCCCTTTGCCATTTTCTAAAACTGTTATGTGTGTACGACAGTCCTTTTATATATGTTTCCTTGGTACGGAAACCCTACGGTATGTTTCCTTAATTGCCATTGATTCGTCATTTTGAGAGATTAATGAAAGTGATTAATAATTTTTGCATCTAAAATATTCAAAAATAAACTGGCAGCTGGCACCAGATTGCGAGTTTTCTCATCAAGGACTGTATAAGAGCCCTAATAAATTTATTCTAATATGTTGAAAAAAGCGCGTGTCACACCAATATTTGAAAAAGGAGCTAAATGAGACAATTATAGACCAATATCAGTCTTATGTCCAATATCAAAGTCTCTATCGTCCAATATAGTTATATGGAAAAAAAATATTTTTCAATCTTGACTGAATTTATTTGTTCAGTACTGGATAATGGAGACCAAGTTGTTGTAGTGTGTACCAACTTCCAAAAAGCTTTCGATCAGATTGATTTGTATGTCCTTTTGAAAAAAATTAAAAAGATTGAGTTTTTCCGAAAACTTGCTCGGATTACTTAAATCTTATCTTCTAAATAGTCATCAGTATGTCGAGATTAAGTCTCTAAAATGTGTGGTGGTGTCGGGAATTTCCCAGGGTTCTCACTGTTCTTATTGTTTATAAATGAACTAGCCGATTGTCTGACATGCCTAATACACATTTTTAGCGAAGATTTAAGCAATAATACCACACTCAATTTTAATACATTCAAATGCTTCGTAGTGTCATATTCAAGAAAATTATTAATTATAATTATGAAGTAAATTCCCACTCTTTCTTCTATTATTATTTGGTGGCGTACAATGCGCTGAAGGTGACTTTTAAGTGTAGAGACAATTTTTATTCACCAAATTGTTTTTTTTTCACAATATTACATTAATTTTCTCCTCTTTCGTTCCTGTCATCTATGTCATAGTCTCCAATCATAGTTCCTACACACTTTGACATTAAAGTCTTTCATTAGCATATTAATTACTCTCCAATTTATTTGGCATCCAATGTACAAAGCTTATATGAGTCCATTCAAAACAGATTTGTGAAATATTTTCTTTTGAACAGGATGGATTGAGTATTTTTTTAAATATTTTTAAATGTTTACGCAATATTCAATCAACGGTTATATTTTATATGTACAACTTTTAACGACTATAATGGAGATATTTTATTCATCGGAGAGACCTCTTTGAACATCTTATGAGTGAATTTGAATACGTTTTTGAATTTACTCTATATTGTCGAATTTTCTTAAAAATGTATAATAAGGTATAATTTTTTTTCACTGCACAATATAGAGGTTAATATTGAATTTCAAATAATTTAAATTTTATAAACGATTTTGCTGATTCAGTTGGAGTTAAAATAGCTCTATGTACTAAAACAACTTCTTGATTTTCTGTTTGTAGTACTTTATAATTTGTACTAATTTTCTGTATGTATACATATAGGGTGCTTTCAGCAAAAAAGTACAAATAAGTACTACATGTACTAATAAATTAATCCCATTTTTACTGAAATAAATATTTACATTTAAATATGTAACATAATTATTCCTTAATTAATTTGACTGGAGAGCAGTTTTGGATATGTGTACAGGATGGCCCAAATTCGACCTTCATCATTGGGATCTCGGAAACCGTAAGAGATACAAGTTGCTTAATTTGGTACTTAACAAAATGCCGTTTTAAAATTTAAAAAAATTCGAATAGTTCCGAAGATATCCGGAAGAAACCAAAATCTAGAAAAAATATTTTTTATTTTTTTATGACGGTATTTGAAATCCTATAATAAAATAAATAACACTTTGTTAAGGGCACTTTTTCTCCTCTATAAGATGACGTTTTCAGAATTAAAATACGACGTTTCGTTTTTGAGATTCCATCATCAACTTTTTCTTTGAAATACGGCCCTAAATTTCTATTACCTTATTTTATTGACCTACATTTTTATAAAATCTATGACCTATCAAACTTTTTTATTTTCAACCGATTTAATAGCAAAAACTGAGATTTTCCATATTATTTTTAAAAAACATTCTTAATACGAACCTGCTTCTATTTTTTTTTTCTTAATTATAAGTATCGACTTATTATAAATAAAAACTAATCCACCCCATGATTTAATTTAAGGTATTTTATAAAAATAAATCATGGGGTGGATTAGTTTTTATTTATAATAAGTCGATACTTATAATTAAAAGAAAAAAATTAAATCGGTTAAAAGTAAAAAAGTTTGATACGTCATAGGTTTTATAAAAATGTAGTTCAACAAAATAAGGTAATAAAAATCCAGGGCCGTATTTGAAAAAAAAAAGTTGATGATGGTATCTCAAAAACAAAACGTCGTATTTTAATTCTGAAAACGTCATCTTGTAGAGGAGAAAAAGTATCCTTAACAATGTGTTATTTATTTGATTATAAGATTTGAAACAACGTCATAAAAAAATAAAAAAGATTTTTCCAGATATCGGTAGAAGTAGGTTGAATATCTTAGGAGCTATTCGAATTTTTTTAAAATTTTAAAACGGTCTTTTATTGAGTATCAAATTTAGCAACTTTACCATAATTTAACAGACATTTACAATTTTCGAGTTCCTGGTAATGAGGGTCGAGTTTGAGCCACCCTGTACACGATTTTACGAAAAACAAAAATTTTCTAAAAAATATTTTCCTAAAAATTTCACAGAATTCTCGTAATTTAAAAACTATACCAAATGCAAATTTAAAAGTCTGTACACATATTCCTTGAATAATAATTTGACTATAGACACCATAGCTCAGCAATTTTAATATTATGTTCAGAATTTTGACAGAAAAATTTTTTCCTGAAAATTTCTCAGACCCTCAACCAGTCAAAAACTAGTAAGAATCCAAATTCAAAACTTTATCCACATATTCCTTGACAAATTTGACTACAGCAAGAAAAATTGCAGAAAGCAATATTGATTGAATATTGATAAAAACTAGTAGGTGTTAAAATAGGAGACAATATGGGACTGAATCAAGCATTAACCAAAGTTTTAAAATTTACTGAAATATAGCAACCTTAATTATTATTAAACCCTATCATCCGAAAAAATAGTTTATGCAGATTGATATGTTGGATATTCCGATTTTTATTGATGACAATGCTACGCTAGCACGTGATGCTGAATTCTGATATGTGTTTTCAAGAAGCATCTTTTATTGACTCTATTATAGAACACGTTGATGTAGAATTATCTTAAAAATTCAATAAGCTTACACCAATATACTTTGTTAGATATTAAAGTCATATACATATACAGAAGGAGGAATTATGGTAATAAGTCTGGTGACTATCAAATATTATATTTTATTTTATGAAGAGATATGTATTAAACAGTTAAAGAGTCTGCCTAGGTATTTGAAGCTTTTTGATTAAATTAATATATTGATACTGTCGCAAATTTTAAAAATAAATAAAATCTGTGTATGACCTGATAATATAAGAACCAGAAATCTAAGATTCTTAACATTAGCGTCACAATGATCCAAAAAGCTTGACATTAGACGTTAAAGTTTCAATGCATTAAGAATTTCCTACGATTTGTTTTAATCATGGGTATAGTTCCAAATATATTTGGTGTTATATGAAATTTTACTTCCTAAATTAATTTGCGCTAATTTTTTTATAAGATTTTCAATATATATATTTGAAAGCGTTTCTATTATAATTTTGTTTTTAGAATTAAATATTTTTCAATTTTGCAGTTGTCATGGTCATCAAAAATTTTGTTTACGCTGTAATTAATTAGATAAATTATATTATGAAAGCAAGTGGAATTAACACTTTAAATCTTTATTACAAGGAACTGTTTCTGTTATACCGATTGAAAATGTCACACTCAATAGAATGTTTTGAATATGGACCAATAAGTACATATATTACCAGTCTATGAAAAGGCCTTAGAATTAGTTAAAGATGGATTATTCAGTTATCACAATATTATAAGGAGGGAATAATCAAAATATGAACAAAAACATTTATCTTAAACAGCTTTTTAATTTTTAATATGCTCACTGAAAAAAGCTTGTATTAGGCTGCATTTCGTTTTTGTTATTTATAAATAACGTAATTCTTCATGTTTAACATTTATAAAATCTTTTACAGACGATACCCTGTTAAATTTTGTTTGTAATTTGGTTAAAATTTTTGAAATACCTAAATGTCTAAATAAAAATTTTCAAAAATGTCAATACCTTGGTTGACTGAAAATGACAAATTCTTTAAATTATAATCCTTGTCAAATTAAAAAAACCTTTTTATAAAAAAATTTGACAGGAACAGGGACGATCTTGTATTCAGTTTAGGATTCCAGAGAGGTTAAAATTCACTAAAAAAAAATTTAAAGAATTAAAAAAAAATTTCCAGAGAATTTTTTTTAATAGGATCAATTTTTTTCTTTTCAATTTTTTGACCCAAAGAATAGGCCTCTTGAATTTTCGTGCAATATTAATGACTCACCCTGCATAGCGACAATATTTTCAAAAGGTAAATTAAGTAGAATAGTGTCAAGAAGAGCAATTACAATGCTCAGTGATTTTTTTACAGCAAATTCTGAATATTTGACTAATACTAAATGTTATGATATTCAAATGTCTCGAAATCCAGATCATTCAGATATTCTAGACAAGACTGAGGCAGACACATAATATATTCTCTTTGTCGTGTCACTAATATTAGAGATACTCCAAATTACACAAGAGACAAAAGTATAGTATACATACAAGTTCTAAACCACGCCCAATTTTTTCTCTATTTCTAGAAATTACAACTGTCAATCTTACGTCAAACGAATTTTGAATTTAAATTTTTTTTCCAAGATGGCGCCAATTATAAAAAAATTTATCATAACACACCTAAAATTCCGACACATTTGATGCTAAATATTATTGAATTTTTTATACTAGATGGCGCTTTTTTTACAGTTTGGCGTCTTAAATAAGCAACAAATTCAACTTCTTTAATGTAACATTGTTGAACTGTAATTTTTAGGTCAAAAAACTGTTTTTTGGCACTATACGAGCTACGCTTAAATTTTACTAAGACCCATTTCCTATTTTATTTGTCAAAATGACACCATTTAGGTAGTTCTTTAAATATTAATTTTTTTACAGGACAGGCAGATGAAAAGAGAAGAAAACACTAGAATCCGGTAATAAAGAGGAAGAAATTGGAATAAGGTCAAGAGGAGAAATGAAAACAGACGATGACAGGGTGAGCAAAAAGAAGAATTTCTTATCCGCCATATTGAATGCCATTTTATCTAACCGGCCATTATTTAATGGCATCGAGGCATGGGAGGCCTAAAAGTAATAAATTCTTCTTTTTTTTTTAATTTTCTTTCACAAAATGGCGTCGTATGACATCTTCAACTGTCATTATGTTGTCAAAAAAAATTGAAAAGGAGATTAAGTAAAGAGAAGATAATAGAAATTAATGTTTATTTATTTAATAGATATTTAAAAACAAACATTGATCATGGATTAATAATGGTATAGGAAAAAGAAAGAAAAAGTGGGAATTTTGACACCCAACTGTGGAGCTACTGAATCCTTAAAATATTCTAAAATGAATAAGAAAGAGATGAGAGTGAAATCACCAGAAACTACTGAAGAAATAAAATCCGATTTTAAAACATGGAAACGTATTAGATAAAACTTGAAGCTCTCGATCAGTGTGATGTGCAGTTTTCAAAACACGTCTATCAGTTACAGTAGGTTCAAGTGAACAGTCATTTTTAATTTCAAAAGACTCGAGAATAACAATCTAATGGGTTAGCGTTACTCAATATTCAGCATGATATTCCAGTGACTAGTGAACAAATAATGGATATTCTTGCGCAAAAAGAGAAAAACACTAGACATTACTTTGTAAATGCCACTCAACTGCTTTTGTTAACTAGTTAATGCTGAACGACAGGTTTATCCAGATAATCATAGAATTGTATTGTGGCTATTGAATTGACATAGGTTTATACCCTGATTTTAAAGTACACTTAAGACTTTTACCATTCTGTGCCGAAGAAAAGAGGAGGTTTCACTACAACAACAATAAAACAATCACTTACCGGTCAAATCCTGTAACCTCGGATAAAACATCCCGGTCCTGGCCAACCACTCCATCTGTATCTGTTGGAACTGCGCGTGCGGATTAACGGGTAAATGCATCTTCTGCATCAATCCGCCGCCCTCCATGGTATGGAAGGCGGACTCCTGCTGGGGTCCATGGTGATAACCGTAAAGCGCGTTCGAATTCAAATAACCGGCGTGGTTTAACAGACCTGGTCGAGGCACGAAGGCAGTAGTCGAATTGATGTCGTCACAACCCGGCGAAATCGGTGGACTTCGACTTCTCGTCGATGCAGACGAAGAACTTCTGGTCATTTCGGGACTGGTGGTGCGTTCTTCGTTACGCGATAGTAGAGCGTCTATGCAAAAGGAGTTTTTGGACTCCTGGATTTTGGTTTCCATGCTGGTTGGTCGGGCGGTCACTGGATATTCGTCGGGACGATGCATCACGCCGTTTTCGAGGAACATAGAGTTGGGTGATTTTAACTGAAATAGTGTGTTTAGGTGTCAAGTTAAGGGTCAGGGTATTATGGAAAAACGCTCTGACCAGTCAAGGATTTAATTTTTTAACATTTTAATTATTTTTCTTTAATACTTAACTCACTTTTTGATCAGTTTTTGAGAAACTTCTAATAAACAAGCCATAATTCAATAGAAACCCCTATATATTTTCCTGCCTGTAAGAAACAAATTGGTTTATCTCTTATTAGCAAGTGAATATTTTGGATTTTTGTAATCAAATTTTTGAAATTATTGGGTCATGGACTACTCTGAAGATTTCTTTAGTTTTTTTTTTAAATTACTAATATCGATGCACTAAAACTCAAGATACTCGAAAACTTAATCCAGAAGTGCCTGTAAGAAACAAATTAGTTTGTCTTTTATTATCAAGCGGATATCTTAGATTGTTGTAGTCAAAATTATGAAATTATTAACTTGTGGACTACTCTGAAGACTCAATTATTCTTTCTTAAAAAAATAACTGAAATCAATGCACATAAAAGTCAAGATAATCGAAGTCCTATTTTAGAAGTTCCTTTAATAATCAAATTTATTTGCTTCTTATTTGCAAGTGAATATTTTGGCTTCTTATAGTAATGATGCTCAAACCATTCACTCATGGACTATTCTGAAGGCTTTGTTAGTCTTTTTTAAAAAAGTGATTAAAACGATGCACTAAAAGTCAAGATAATCGATTTCTTATTCCACGAGTGCCTGTAAGAAGCGAATTAATTTATCTTTTATTAGCAAGTGCATATTTTGGGTTCCTGTAGTGAAAACTCTTAAATTATTGATTCATAGACCACTCTGGAAACTGTTATAGTTTTTGTAAAAAAATGACTAAAATCGAGGCATTAAAAATCAAGAAAACCAAATTCTTATTTCAGGAGTGCCTGTAAGAAACAAATTAATCTATCTCTTATTAGCAAGTGAATATTTTGGATTTTTGTAACCAAATTTTTAAAACTATTGGTTCATGGACTACTTTGATGATTTCTTTAGTTTTTTTTTAATTACTAATATCGATGCACAAAAACTCAAGATACTCGAAATCCTAATCCAGAAGTGCCTGTAAAAAACAAATTAGTTTGTCTTTTATTGTCAAGCGGATATCTTGGATTGTTGTAGTCAAAATTATGAAATTATTAATTTGTGAACTACTCTGAAGACTCAATTATTCTTTCTTAAAAAAATGACTAAAATCAATGCACTAAAAGTCAAGATAATCGAAGTCCTATTTTAGAAGTTTCTTTAATATTCAAATTTATTTGCTTCTTATTTGCAAGTGAATATTTTGGCTTCTTATAGTAAAGATGTTCAAACCATTCACTCATGGACTACTCTGAAGACTCTGTTAGTCTTTTTTAAAGAATTGATTAAAATCGATGCACTAAAAGTCAAGATAATGGATTTCTTATTCCACGAGTGCCTGTAAGAAGCAAATTAATTTATCTTTTATTGGCAAGTGAATATTTTGGGTTCCTGTAGTGAAAACTCTTAAATTATTGATTCATAGACTACTCTGGAAACCGTTATAGTTTTTGTAAAAAAACTAGACTAAAATCGAGGCATTAAAAATCAAGATAACCAAATTCTTATGCCAGGAGTGCCCGTAAGAAACAAATTAATCTATTTCTTATTAGCAAGTGAAAGTTTTGGATTTTTGTAATCGAATTTTTGAAACTGTTAGTTCATGGACTACTCTAAAGAATTATTCCTATGATATTCCTGACTTATTTATTACATTTCAATCTTGACTCTCTAGGGATACCCACATACTTCTCTAAATATTTTTCAGAAACTCCTATATATATGTATAAATAAACTGTTGTCCCAGATTCAATAATTTAATGCTAAGCGATAAGCATTTATGTGAATCTGAAAGAACTTTGGCGCCCAACAGTGTGGCTAAACAAATCTCGTTTTTCGGACATTTTCTTATAATTTTTGGTAAAAATAAGGAAAGTTGTATCAGAAGTAAGGCACAATTATAATGGACAGAATTGGTTAAATATAATGCCGAAATCAACTATTTTGTTACATAATATATAAATAGGAACCCCCATATATTTTTCTAGCAGTTTCTATATATTCTTACTTTTAGGGCTTTGAAAACTGCCAGAAGTTTGTACTTATTTCAGTAGACACACTTATTTTTTTTGCAACAAGCAAATCCCACATTTGTTTGTTGCATAATTTAATTAATAATATTTTATCCTGAAATCACTTTTCGGCGTTATTTAAGATATTCTCATTTTTCTCATATATCTTGTTTTTGACAAGGAATACTCAAGCGACTGATATATTGACAGTGGTGAAAAATCAAAAAAAAAATATATTCTGCTGTTTTAGTTTTATAAGGAATATATCTTATAATTAATACTCCTTAGAGACTCTGATGGTTTAGACACTTCATAGAGCGCTCATTTTTTTTGTAAAAACTTCAACTTTAATATAAAATAATAAAATTATACCCCTATACGTTAGTTAATTCGCCTACACTGTAAATTTTATATTATGTTAATAAATTTAATTTACGGTTAAACGGGAATATTGTGCTTTTTGTAGGGTTGGAAAACGGTCAAAAATATTTTAAAAGAAGAGACGCTTACCTGACGATATCAAAATGGAGAAAGAACCAAGCCCGTAGAAACCTTTATATATTTTGGCAAAATTTTTTATACAATTCCAGAAATTAAACCCTTATTTTTTTCCTAGAAACTCCTATATATCTTTCGTACAACTATACAAATATAAATTATACAATATTGTATATAACAATACATCAGAGTTCAATATTTTTAAAATAATTTAAAGGTGAAAGGTAAAAATTTAAGTGAATCTGAAAGAACTTTGGCGCCCAACAGTGTGGTTAATGAAATTTCGTTTTTTTCAGGTTTTACTTATAATTTTTAGGAAAAATAATGGAAATTGAACAAGAAGTAGAGCACAATTGTTACGAAGCGAAATTTTTATTTTAGTCGTATTAGATCCAGCAAAATTGTTAAAAACTGTCACGTACATATATAAATGAGAACCTTTATATACTATCTTAGAAGCCCCTATATATTCTTTGCTTACTTTCAAGACTTTTAAAGTTTCTAAGCGCTCCTACTTATTTCAGTAGAAACCCCTATATATTTCACTAGGAACTCCTACATTTTTTCTTGCATAAATAAATTAAAAAAAAAAAAATATCCTGTTATGTTCGAATTTTTTTTTTGATATTTCTGAAATGATTTATTGTTCAACAAAAGTCAGTTTTTCAGTTCATTTTAGTAAAAATAAATAAATAAAAACTGATAATTTCTGCTTCCTTTAAACGGTCTAATATTTGCTTTCACTGCGTGGAAAAACAACAATTAAGGGCGTCAACAAGTAATTGACTTTCTGTTAAAATATTGACAGTTAAAAAATAAAAGTCCTTCAAATCCCACTGCCTATTCAATCAATTTCTTGGGAATAATATGGAAATTACGTCAAATTCTTGGTGGTCACAAAAATAGTAACCTTAAAGGTATTTTCATTTTTTTCTAGTAACTCCTATACATTTTCCAAGATATACATTTATATAATTTTTTAGAAGGCTATATATGTTTTTTTTATTTATTATAATAATTACTTTCAGATACTTTAGATTTTTGAGAAACTGCTACATAATTCACTATGAGACCCTATATATTTCCCTAGGAACTCCTATATTTTTATTTCTGACATTTGAATGCTTAGCTTCTAGGGACACCTACACCTAATTAGTTCTTTTTTAGCATTTTTAAACAAAAAAATTGCTGTCAATTAATGGGAACAAACTGAATATATTGTAGCATTAAAGAAGTTAAAAAAAACAAACTAAGGCAGATAATAGAGCTATTTAAAAAGTATAAGAATTATATTTTTTTATATCACAAACTCGGCCCAAAAAATGCTAAAATATGGCCACAACAGAAGTTTTATAGTCAAAATTCTAACATTTATTAATTACGATTACTTATTAAATGCTTGTTGAATAGTCCAGAAATATTTTTCAATGCTTTGGATTTTTTTAGGCAATCATAAAATAAATAATTTAAAAAAATATTTATTGGATCAATCTGCCTGGAAGTAACCAAATATTTATATTTTTTTTTTCAAGTAGATTCAAGCATTGGTATTTCTTTTCATTTTCATTCAAATCTAGAGGAATTTTGGCGCCCAACTTTTAGTTTTTGGGAAAAATAAAAAAGAACATCTATATATTGTTCTAGCAGCTTCTATATATTCTTAGTTTCGAAACTTTCGAGACCTTTAAAATTTCTAAAGACTCGTACCTAATTCAGTAGGAACCCTTAAGCAAGAACTTAATTTTTTTTTCATTAACAACACCGCATATTTTAATTAAATAATTTGTATCCGATTATATTCGAAGCAATCGTCTCTGTTAAAAAAAATATAAGTTGAAAGACTAAGAATTTTTTTTTAATTCAACTGCCTCTTGAAAAAATTTTCCGAAAGAAAAATATTTGAAATTGTATCAAATTGTTGTCAGTCACAGAAATCACTTTTAAGAAACTCTTTTTTTTTTCAGGAAGTCCTTTACATTTTCCTAGAACCCTTTATAAAAACACAATTCATTAGGAACTCCTATATATTTTATTTCCTACATTTGAACCATCAGCTTTTAGGGACATACAACATACTTTCTTCTTGTAATTATTATACAGATCGTGTTTTCGTTCGTTATACTTATAAGAAACCGCATGCACCTGGTGCACAGAGCACCGACCCGGCTGGCCCGAGGACGGAATTAGTAAACATCTAACTTTCGTGGAAGTTGCGTGGTTTGGCGACAAAATGTCCCAAAATTTTACGCGAAAATCCAGGCATTTTTAAAATATTTATTCTAATGCGGGTTTTACGGACATGACAATGTGTAAAACCCGCATAGAATTGTAATCTTAAAATGTTTAATATGCTGTGTTTTGCATAATGAAAATTAAAGCGTTATTTTAATAAAAAATAAAATATCAACTCTGATAAAAAAATAATAAAAAATCACAAAATGGAATTGTCACCTTCGACAATTTTATTTCGCAAATCCTCTAAATTTGGTGGCCTACTAAATTCATGCTTGTAAATGGTCTGCTTAAGGTAACCCCACAGATAAAAGTCTTTTAGAGACAAATCTGGAGATCTAGGAGGTCATTTAATATCACTAGTATTTGTTAAAAATTCTTTTACCCTAGCCGCGTTATGAGCAGGACAGCCATCTTGCTGAAAATAAACCGATCCCAGGTCTACATCAGGTAGGATTTAAATGGCAGGAAGAACTTGATTTTGCAGCAACTCAAGGTACTTTTGGGCGTTTAAAGTGCCATCAATAAAAAATAGCCCTATAACATTGTCGCCCAAAATACCTGCCCAAACATTCAATTTCTGAGGATACTGGGTACGAAATTGAAAACTTCTGTGCTCGTTTTCCTGAGACCAATAACGAACAATGGAAGGCTTGTGTTTGCCATGTAATGGAAAAGAAGATTTATCAGAAAACAAAAATTTATCCATTCTTCGCCACTGGTCTTCAGGAAATATTTCCTGAGTTTTTGAATACTTTTGTACCCATATTTTTTCCAGTTCCTCTCCAACACTTCTAGTGGACCGTGTCGAATCAAGTTCTAGGGTACTGCAAACCATTTCTTCCCGATGTTCTATATCCTGGACCAATTCAACAGGTGGTTCTTGACGTTTTGCGTGGCATTTTTTACAATCTTGAAGACAAAAAGATGTCTCAAAATTTGTAACGACATTTAAAACCGTTTTTGCACAAGGAATCGGTCTATTCTCAAATGTCACTGAAAACAAATCTCTACATTGTACTGCCGAATTGCCTCCATAAAACCATTTTTCGGAAGGGGTATAAACAGCCATAGTGAAAAAAAAACATGAAAATAACGCTCAAAAATTATTAATGCAACGTGCAGTAACACAGCAAAGTGAGGTCTGCTGACTCCCGGTTCAAAAAATAAAAACGAAAAATTCCGCCGGCTGCAAGCCGCAACCAAGCGGTGTTGCCATTATTTTGGGTAATACGTAGCTCACGATAACACGATCTGTATATAAAATAAATAGTTGACCCTGTTGTCCTAAAATTCAATCGGTTTTGGATGTTTTAAGGCTAAGAGGTTAGAAATTAAGTGAATCAGGAAAAACTTTGGCGCCGAACTGTGGGTCTATAAACGACTCGTTTTTTACGAAAAGACTAAGAACTACTTCTTCGAAAAAGCGAAAACTGGTCTTGGAAAAAATTACCAATTGCCTGGAAAAAGTTAAAAAGTACCTTGACTTAAGAGAATAAAGAAATTTTCGGAAATTCCTGGACAAAGAGACAATTATTTAGATTATTTCTAGAAGACCTGGAAAAATTCATTGGATTCCTAGAAAACGCGAACAATACTTAAATGTCCGGGAAGACTACTGCCTGGAACCCGTATAGATAAATTCCTTGAACATTTTAGAAGAACTGATAAATTGCTTAAAACAGCTTTACAATATATATTAATAGATAATAAGAGTTACTTTAAGAGTAGTTCTTTGAAATATTTCCCTAATAATTTTTGGTAAAAATAAGTAAAAATTATTCAAGAAGTAAGTCACAATAGTTTCGAAACCAAATTGTTCAAAAATCAAATATTGATAACTGTCACATACATATATAAATAAGGACTCCTATATCTTATTTTAGTAGCTCCTATACATTAAATATTTTGTTGTCCAACAAAAGTCAGTTTTTCAGTTCATTTGAAGGGCATTTTGGGATCATTTTCTCATATATTTTGTTTTAAATAGGAAATTACGACTTTTAAGAAATTTATATTTTTTTCCAGGAAGTCCTAGACGTTTTCCTAGAACCCTTTATAGAAACACAATTCATTAGGAACTCCTATATATTTTATTTCCTACATTTGAAGCATCAGCTTCTATGGACCACTACATCCTTTTTCCTTGTAATTATTATATATAAAATAAATAGTTAAGTCTGTTGTCCTAAAATTCAATCGGTTTTGATTGCTTTAAGGCTAAGAGGTTAGAAATTAAGTGAATCTGGAAAAATTTTGGCGCCCAATTGTGGGTCTATCTACGACTCGTTTTTTACGAAAAGACTAAAAACTGCTTCTTCGAAAAAGCGAAAACTAGTCTTGGAAAAAATTACCAACTGCCTGGAAAAAGTTAAAAAGTACCTTGACTTAAGAAAAATAAAGAAATTTTCGGAAATTCCTGGACAAAGATACAATTATTTAGATTATTTCTAGAAGACCTGGAAAAATTTCCTGAATTCCTAGAAAATGTGAAAAATACTTAAATTTGTCTGGAAAAACTACTTCTTGGAACGCATATAGATAAATTCCTTGAACATTTGAGAAGTCTGTTGTCCTAAAATTCAATCGGTTTTGATTCTTTTAAGGCTTAAGGACCTTTCACACATATCAGTTCAGTCTCGATTCCGTTCCGTCAAACAGTCTCAGTTAAAAAAAAAAAAATTATCGTTGCCTTTATTTAAACCGACATGTTCACACCCGTCCGGCGCAGTTGCGGATTTTACCGTCAGTTCCGTTTCAGTGTCCGTTCAGTCATAATTTAAATTCGTCGGCCACGATATTTTCTTGTTTTGACTGATTAAAAATATTGTTGTTTTATTTTAAATAAAAATATGAATGTCGAAAAATTAATAGAGAATATCACCAATAAGAAAAGCAAAAAAAGTGGAAACCCAATTGAGTGCATTTGGAAAATTAATGGACTACTTGTTAAAGAAAAATGAAATTTATACTGCCGTACATCCCGTTGACACTTTCTTAGCTTCTATAGGTTCAACTCTAAAATCTTTGGATCCATATTCATTACATTTGGCAAAAGCAGAAATATTTAATATTACGCAAAAATATGAAATACAAATGCAAATGCAAAACCAACATCTGACTATAATAGGTCAACCACAGCACACTATTCAAATAGTTCATCAGTAGTTGCTACTCCACTGAATTCACCCACCGATGGAAATGAACAGTATAGTAACAGTTCAGATTCACAGCAATCCCATCAGCATGCAGAAAATCAGTTACAAAATTACTATCAAAATTTCACTCCGTAACGAATTTCGCGGGCATGAAGACTGTTTCGAAATTTACTTACCTCAGACATACAGCTAGTCGCTGCTTTGGTGCAAAAGCCCTTCTCCAATGAGTATCTTGCTTTCTCAAGTGAGGTTCGATTTTATTAAGAAGTACATAAAAACAATCTTTAGACATTCTTAAATACTCATAAAATTTGGTTTCATCACAGACTAATTCCCTGTACAGTGTACTGAATTCTCCCTCAGTTTCCCTTTTCAACCACACCTTATGTACCCTCTTTCCTCTTTCGGGTTTGGGTCGCTTCTTCTTCTTTATCAAGAGCTATAGCAATCATTGCTAATTCATCGTCTGTGAAACTAACCATTTCGCAAATTTTTAGAAACACCCACTACAACTTAACAATAATCCGGAACGACAACGGAACTGACACGTGACTAACGTGTGTGAATAGCCCTTATGATGTTATAAATCAAGTGAATCTGGAAAAACTTTGGCGCCCAACTGTGGGTCTATATACGACTCGTTTTTTACGAAAAGACTAAAAACTACTTCTTCGAAAAAGCAAAAACCCTATATATTTTACCAGGAACTCCTATATATTTTTTCGCATATAATTTAATTAATAGTTTTTTATCCGACTATATTAAATTTGAAGTATTCGTCTTTCTGATGAAACATGGAAAATTGTAATTGCCTCTGAAATCAATTTTCTGGAAAAAAAATTAAAATTCACATCAAATCCTCGGGAGTCAAAAGGATATATTTTCTTAGAGACCTCTATATATTTTTTTACAGACCCCTATATATTTTTCACTAGAAACCCATATATATTTTCCTAAATCTCTATGTATTTTGTTAGGAATCCCCATTTATTTGCCTAGGGGTTTTCATGTGTCAACTTGTTTCTTTGAATATTGACTCTCTGTTGGTTACATAAAGAATATTGTTTCCATAAAGCAAAATGTAAGCTCTATATGAAATTTTTCTAAAATTATAAATAACTGGAAAATAGATGTTCAAAAATATTCTTAGGCATTAACCAAAAGAAGCTATTAAAGAGGTCCGAGCGTTAATAATAAATATTCCAAAAAAAAACAACGAAAAAAATACCTGCGATACGAACATTATTCCTAAGTAAACATCACCGTGCACACCATAAACCAAAAACAGTCATTAAACAAGAAAAAAAGAAATCACCGATGTGATTTTACTATATTATATAAAAAAGCGGATAATATCACAATGTCCTCCGTGATTGCACGGAAAAGCGTCAGCAGTGGAACGGCAAATATATACCGAGGTAACGAACACCGAGTGGCAGATCGACTAAACGATTTGAAATGTATTATCCTAATAATATGAGACATTACAGGAACATTAGACAATACATTACACACTCTCAGGCATTGCGCGGGGCGACACTCGGCTGCGATTGGCGTGCCAGTTCGCAGGCCACACCCCCGCGGGGTGAAGTCGGAACGGGGTTGCTTGGCAACCCGGAGGGTTGCGGTGAACGAATTTCGACTTTCCGACACCGGGGCATTTCGTGATTAAAGATTCGTAAAGTGATTCCCGGATGTTCTCTTTCTGTCTCTCTCTCTATAGCGCTCGCTCACTCACTCGGTTATCTCGGGGATGAGCTGTGAGTTCCAGGCAGGAACGGACTTTCTTTAATGAAATTTTTTCAAAGGACTTATTGGTACTCCTATATATTTTAATAGAAACCCCTACATTTTTCTAGAAACCCGTATATATTTTACCAGAAACTCCTAGATATTTTTTTTAGCTTTATATACAGGTTGTCTACTATAAAAACCGCCAAACTTTAAGAGGTGATTTGCAAGTCATTTGCAACAAAAAAGTCGTATAACATTTTTTCGAAAAGTCGTTAGTTCTTCTGGTATTTAATATTTTTTGATTCTATCAAATTTCTTTGTTTTTTTTTTCGTATAAACAAGAATATCTCCGTTATTCTTACCACCACATAAAATTTAGATATACCAGCTGAGACGATTAAATTTGCTATAAGATGGGCATATTTAAGTTTTTGAGTAATTTTTATACCGTGTGTTATCAGAAGTTAAATGTAACATTTGGGAAATGTGCAAAATTAGTGGTTTCTTCTTCGTTGTCGTTTTTATAAAATTTGGTAAATAGGGACATGTGCGTTTAATATGCTTTCCAATGATATACTTACTTTTACCTACAGAATTGAAGCCTGACCTCACCATTCTCTGGCAATAAATGAAAAGACTTTCTTCAAATTAAACGGATATAAATTATTCTTTTTAAGAACTCTATGTACAGTGGAATAATGAATCCTTAATGCAGCACCAATGCTATTAACTACTTTAAGTCGAAGTGAAAATTTAATGACAGTTCTTGTCAAATTGTAAATATCTATGCTTTTGTTTTAAAATCAAGTAATAATACATGGTTTGTAAATTTCTTTCTTTTGCGGATTCATTGCCATTTACAAAAAAAGGAAAACCTGCATTGGAAAGCATATTAAATGCAGTAGTTTTTACTGAAAAAAAAAACATGTCTCTATTTACCAAATTTTAGAAAAACGACTCCAAGCACCTGGAAAATAGAAAAACTGATTTTAAAAGCCTGAAATACTTAAAAAAATTACCTGTTAAACCTAGAAAGCTTATGAAAAAACCCTAAAAATATGGAAATCCCACAAATCCAAAAACGCCAATAATTTGCCCTAAAAACCTAAAATTAAATAAAAAATTATTTCAGACATCTCAACGACGTGAAAAATGACTCCGCAATCCTGGAATAAAAGGAAGTCCTATTCCAAATACTTGGAATAATAAAAAATTGGTCGATTAACTTGGAAAATTTAAAAAAATATTCCAAAAATTTTAAATTTAAGAAATACAAAAATACAAAAATTTAAAACCATTAAAACCATAAAAAGCTAAAACAAAAAAAAATTATTTCAAATACTTGGAAGACGTGGAACAAAAGTCCAAAGTTCTAGAACAAAACGATATTTTATATCAACTGTTTGTTATAATTTATTTAAAAATTCTGAGTTGAAAAACTGAAAAAAATCATTTATTTAAAAATATTAAAATTAAAGATAAATTTGTTGATATAATAGAGACAGGTCTGTTTATTATTTCTATTAAAAATGCCGCAGTTTGTAAATGTACTTTCATCGGTCCATACCACATTCTCAAGAGAATTTGGGTTTAAAGATTCCTAAAGTGATTCCCGGATGTTCTCTTGCTATCTCTCTCTATAGCGCTCGTTCACTCACTCGGTTATCTGGGGGATAAGCTGTGAGTTCCAAGCAGGAACGGACTTTCTTCAATGGTACTATATTTCTATGGTTACTCCTATATATTTTACTAGAAACCCCTAATTCTTTTTTCTGCGAACCCCTATATATTTTACCAGAAACTCCTAGATACTTTTTTAGCTTTATATATGCAGGGTGCGTCAAATTCGGCCTTCCACATGAGGATCTCGGGATCTATAGGAGATTCGAAGATTTTTTGATCTTAACAATGTAATAAAAATACGAAATTTTGAAAATTTTCTCTCATCCGATCTAAAAATAATTTGTACATTTGCATCACCACTTTTTCGTGTTACATGATGGTGTTTTTAGATTTTTAATATGACGTTTCTTCTTTGACCAAGCATCATCAACTTTATTTTTTCTTAAAGGAGCCATATTTGTGAATTTTTAAAATCCTTGCAAAATTTCCTTTTTAAAGATGTTTCGCAAGCAATATTTTTTTTTTTTAAAACCTAAAATTGTGCCGGAATTTAATTTATTCTTTTAATCATTTTTATTAATTTTTGATGAATTTGAAATGTCGTCGAAGTATTTTAAATGTTCGAAATAATTTTTAATAATTTACAGGCATTTGACGTAATTTTCTGGTTTTTCTAGGCAATTAAAGTTTTTTTTTAGGTTTTTTTTGTCTTCCGAGTATTTCAAATTTTTTAGATTTTTTCTGGGCATTTAGAGTAAGCTTTCTTTATAGTGACATCAAATTCATTTTCCATTTTATTCTAGAAAATTACATTAAATGCGTGGAAGACAAAAAATTACGCAAAATTCCTGAAAAATATAAAAAGAATTATTGAAATCTCTGGAAGGCGTAAAAATTTCCATCAAATATCTAAAATAAATTAGAAATATAATCTAGTTTTCTGCAAAACCTACGCAGTTACGTTAAATGTCTGGACGTCATAAAAAATTACTCCAAGCACCTGAAAAATAGAAAAACTGATTTTAAAAGCCTGATATAGTTAAAAAAATTACCTGTTAAACCTAGAAAGCTTATGAAAAAGCCCTAAAAACATGGAAATTCCTTAAATCAAAATAAAATAAAAACGCCAATAATTTACCCTAAAAACCTAAAATTAAATAAAAAATTATTTCAGATACCTCAACGACGTGAAAAATGCATCCGAAATCCTGGAATGAAAAGAAGTCTTGTTCCAAATACTTGGAATAACAAAAAATTTGGACAACTTGGAAAATTAAAAATATATTTTAAAAAGCTAAAACTAAAAGAAAAATTATTTTAAATACTTGGAAGACGTGGAAAAAAAGTCCAAAGTCCTGGAATAAAACGATATTTTATTTCAACTGCCTGGAATAAAATAAAAGTACTCGAAAAATCCTGACTTGAAAAACTGAAAAAAATTACTGATTTAACAATATTAAAATTAAAAGATATTTTTTTTGAAATAATAGATACAAGTCTGTTTATTATTTCTATTAAAAATGCCGCAGTTTGTAAATGTACTTTCATCGGTCCATATCACATTCTCAAGAAAATTTGGGATTAAAGATTCCTAAAGTGATTCCCAGATGTTCTCTTTCTATCTCTCTCGACAGCGCTCGCTCACTCACTCAGTTATCTCGGGGATGAGCTACGAGTTCCAAGCAGGAACGGACATTCTTCAATGGTACTATATTTCTATGGTTACTCCTATATATTTTACTAGAAACCCCTAATTCTTTTTTCTGCGAACCCCTATATATTTTACCAGAAACTCCTAGATACTTTTTTAGCTTTATATATGCAGGGTGCGTCAAATTCGGCCTTCCACATGAGGATCTCGGGATCTATAGGAGATTCAAAGATTTTTTGATCTTAACAATGTAATAAAAATACGAAATTTTGAAAATTTTCTCTCATCCGATCTAAAAATAATTTGTACATTTGCATCACCACTTTTTCGTGTTACATGATGGTGTTTTTAGATTTTTAATATGACGTTTCTTCTTTGACCAAGCATCATCAACTTTATTTTTTCTTAAAGGAGCCATATTTGTGAATTTTTAAAATCCTTGCAAAATTTCCTTTTTAAAGATGTTTCGCAAGCAATATTTTTTTTTTAAACCTGAAATTGTGCCGGAATTTAATTTATTCTTTTAATCATTTTTATTAAGTTTTGATGAATTTGAAATGTCGTTGAAGTATTTCAAATGTTCGAAATAATTTTTAATAATTTACATTAAGTCATTTGACGTAATTTTCTGGTTTTTCCAGGCAATTAAAGTTTTTTTGTCTTTCGAGTTTTTCAAAATATTTAGATTTTTTCTGAGCACTTGGAGTAATTTTGTAAATTTTCTAAGCTTTCTTTATAGTGACATCAAATTGATTTTCCACTTTATTCTAGAAAATTACTTTAAATGCCTGGAAGACAAAAAATTACGCAAAGTTCCTGGAAAATGTAAAAAGAGTTATTGAAATCTCTGGAAAGCGTAAAAATTTCCATCAAATCCAGTTTTCTGCAAAACCTACGGAGTTACGTTAAATGTCTGCAAATAATAAAAAATTACTCCAAGCACCTGGAAAATAGAAAAACTGATTTTGAAAGCCTGAAATAAAATAAAATTTTATTTTGAATGCCTGAAAAAGTTAAAAAATTACTTGTTAAACCTGGAAAGCTTATAAAAAAGACTCTAAAAACATGGCAATTTCGCAAGTTAAAAAAAAAATAAGAACGTTAATAATTTACCCTAAAATTAAATAAAAAATTATTTCAGACGCCTGAAAGACGTAAAAAATTACTCCGAAATCCTGGACTAAAGAAAGTCTTTTTCCAAATACTTAATAATAAATAATTGGTTGATAAACATGAAAAATAAAAAAAAAATTTCAAAAATTTTCAATTAAAGAAAAACAAAAATCACAAAAAGCTAAAACTAAATGAAAAATTATTTCCAATACTTGGAAAACGTGGAATAAAATACAAGTCGATATTTTATTTCAACTGCCTGGCATAACATAAAAGTACTCGGAAAATTTCAAAAATTTTAAAATTCTGACTTAAAAAACTAAAAAGAATAACTAATTTCAGAATATTAAAATTAAAAGATATTTTTGTTTTAAATAATAGTAATTTCGTGAAATTGTCATCTATTATTTGGGCTACAAGTCTGTTTCTTATTTCTGTTAAATATACCGCAGTTTGTAAATGTACTTTCATCGGTCCATATCACGCTCTCAAGAAAATTTGGGATTAAAGATTCCTAAAGTGATTCCCGGATGTTCTCTTTCTATCTCTTTCTATATCGCTCGCTTACTCACTCAGTTATCTCAGGGATGAACTGAGTTCGAAACAGAAACGAACTAAAATGCTTCAAAAACTTACTGCTACTATATTTGTATAGGTACTCCTATATATTTTACTAGAAACCCCTGCATCTTTTTTCTGCGAACCCCTATATATTTTTTTGGAAACCCGTATATATTTTGCCAGGAAATGCTACATATTTTTCTTAGCTTTATATATACAGGATGTTTTAAATTCGGCCCTCCACATGGGGATCTCGGAATTTATAAGACATTCAAAGATGGAGGCAATTAAATATTGTATATTTATTTAAAACATTGTTATTCATCAACCCAAACATTTGCCCAGTAAGAAATTCTTTTAAAAAACTATTTTTCGTCCATAATACCCAATCTAATAGCCAGCCCTGTTTTTGTATTAAATTTTTGCTAATAAACACAAATATATAATTATTACGAATTTAAATAAAAAAACTGTGTTATAAGATTGGATAATAACGACGAAACCAGCTGTTATTCTTACGTATTATTTTGGAAAACAATGATTTTTTTTTTAATTTCTTACGGGTAAGTTGTGGGGGTGGGTGGGAGGTTAAGGGTTGTGTTAATAAAAAACAAAGTTTTTGCAGAAAATATATATGCAATATTTAATTTAATAACACTGTTTATTTAAATTTGATATAATTTTATAAATAAATATTTTGTATAAAAACAGCGTTATTAGATTGGATATGTTTTGGGTATTTTTCTAGGAACTCCTATATATTTCATTATTCACTGGCACTATAACAAGTCATAGGCTGAAAAAATTAGAATTCAACTAAAAGCTGACATGTAGCAAATTGATATTCCATACATGTAACCAGCACTAGTTAAAACCTACATTAGAAAAAGAATATTTATTTAGAGGCACTCAAATTTAACTAACATTCCTTACATATCACCGGCACTTTAAAACAATGATTTTGGGAACGTTTCTAGGAACTCCTACATATACTCCCAGAAACCCCTATATATTTTTTCCAGGAACTCCTATATATTTCTTGAAACTTAATTTGGGTAAAATTATTTAAGAAAAAAAATTAGAATCTAATTAGAAACGATTGTGTACCAAAATTGACATCCCATACATGTGATGAGCACTCTCTCTCTCTCTTTCTTTCTTATGCTTTTACTCTCGAGCAAGTATAGCAACATTATGTCTCAAATGCTCGGATCATAATTCTCCATCCTTCTCTATCTTCAGCTGCTGACCGACGATTTCTTTGGTTTATCCTGGTTGATTGCTTTGTGGTGATTTTTGATATCTGAAGAATTGACACTATTAATTTTGCATATGATATTCGCAGCATTCTTCGGTAGGCCCACATTTTAAAAGCATCTATTATTCCTCGATTGACCGTTTTTAGATCAGGTTTAAGTTAAGTCTACGTCTCAGAGGCATTTGTGGCAATGTGAAAGATCAAGGAGTTTAATAATTTCAGTTTGTTGCGTTGACATATTGCATCAGTTGAATTACGTGCTATGGTCACTATGCGTTTGATAAGTGATCCTTAATAGCTACATTTTTCAATCACTTTTAAACTATTGATCTGTCTAACTTTGGTCTTTTTGTTTAACGTAAGACGATGTTCCTTGGTGATCCTCTCTCATATTTTCCGTGAGTTCTTTTTCCGAAGAAACTGGTATTAATGTGTCATCTACATATCTTAGGTTAGTAATTCTTTTTCCTCCTATGGTTAGTCCTCCTCTACAGCCTTGCAGAGCTTTTCTTGTTATATACTTTCCGGATATATTGAAATGTATCTGTAACATAATACAGCCCTGTTTTAGATAACGGAATTATTTTCTTTTTTTTACGAGCACTAGTTAAACATAAATTAAAAAAAAAGTATTTGTCCAGAGGAACTCAAATCCAACTAACATTTCTTACAGATCTGCAGCACTATAACATAGTCACTGTTGGACCATCTCTAGGAACTCCTACATATTCCACTAGGCACCCCTATATATTTTTCTAGGAACTTCTACATATTTTATTTTTTATAGGCCTATTAACATTCTTTGTAACTGACCAGTACTATGAGAAAACAGAGGTTGAAACTTTGAAGTTTGGGTAAAATTCTTATTATCCAAAAAGCTATCGGATACCAGAGTGACATTCTATACATGGGACGAGCACTAGTTAAATCTACATTTTACGATAGTTCAGGCTTGGATCTTCGTAAATATGAAAATTGACCGACAAACAGTCATTGACTTTGGGAAGATGTCTAATAAAGACCGCTACATATTTTACTAGGAACCGCTATACATATATTTAATTTGTCACAAACGTTCCTGAATTTTAGGGTGGATTTGAGTAAAAACTTCTTATGAAAAAAAAGTGTTTGCATATTAACATCTCTTACAGATGACCAGCAATATGGAAAAATACCCTTGCTTTTTAAATAATCAAGAAGTTTGGATTAATTTCTAGTTGGATTTAGGGATAGAGATTGATTAACATCCATTAGATGACTTGCATAGACAAAGTCTATAACTAGCATTAGAAAAAAATAGATTAATGCAATAATAGTGTTTACAA
The DNA here is from genome assembly GCF_022605725.1 of Anthonomus grandis grandis. Classification (NCBI taxonomy): domain Eukaryota; kingdom Metazoa; phylum Arthropoda; class Insecta; order Coleoptera; family Curculionidae; genus Anthonomus; species Anthonomus grandis. Next base: position 33,844,827 of record NC_065550.1, on the reverse strand, counting down.
CAGGCTAGAAAAAACTAGTATTCGGCTAGAAACAAAGAAAACCAATTAAGATCCTTACAGATCATCAGAAATATGGGGTAATAATTAAAAAAAACCTTCCTAGAAACCCCTATATATTTTTCTAGAAGCTCCTACTTATTTTACTAGATACTGCTATATATTTTTTGTCACTTTCAATCTATGAATGTTTCTAGGGGCTACAGTATATTTTAGATGAAATGTAAAAACATATAACATTCTTTACAGATCTATAAGAAACCAGAAGGTGCATTTGGATAAAACTTTTTATGCTTCTTTTTAAATTGGACCATAAACATTTAAAATGCATTGAATTAAGTATTAACGTTAACCGAAAATTGATGCTCAATGGTTTCAAGCTTTTACTGAAAATTAGTGCAGGGAGTGAAAACTACCCTTTATCCCTTAATCCGTCCCTGCCTTCTCCCCGAAAGCAAAACCTTAATAATTCTTAGTGGCTTCTCACATTGTTTCATCCGAGCGGATTTTATGGAGTTAAATGGATTACTAATTGAATTCGATTGTTTTATTTGTAATGGTGGAGCTTTTTACGATAAAAAGAAAAATTGGGCTTCTTAGGAAAATTGCTTTTTCGCTAATTCTACTGTCTGAAGGAGCCTAATTGGTCTAGAGAGTGTAAGAAAATTGATAGAAACAACTTATACTGCCGAGAATCTTAGTTAAACAAAATTAAGCCTCTAAATCAGAAATAATTACCCGAGTCGTAAAGTAAACATCGTAATTATTCACTAATATACGTAAGGAGCGCTCGGCCATATTAATGCTAAAAAAAAAGCGCATCACTTCGCCGTTAATTATATGTAAATATAACTTTATGGACGAGACCATTTCGTTATTTAAATACGCTTAAAAACCCATCAATTAACCGACGTATTGACTTTTAAAGAAGCTCGAATGTTGTTTAAGCGCATTCCCCGGTATTTACGTACGTGTCCAAGGGCCCGAATTTATCGTTTTTGTCATCCTCCTATCCCGGTGGTGGTGGTGGTGCAGTTCGTAAAATTGAATATTTTATCTACCAGAAAATTCGACTTTAGGTATGTGATTTGACCAGCCAGGTGGATTAGATAGAGGTTTTTTTTATTGATTTGTATGGTACCTAAAGGGCGGTTTTTTGATGGGATTTATTATTATTTAGAAAATGAAATGACGATATAGAAAATAGGTGGAAAAATCAAATTCTCATTTATATATCCTTATCTCTGGGAATGGAATGATGTTTTTCGGGTATAATTGAACACATTACAGGAGATAAAAACTATTGCCCGATGATCCAAACACTAATAAGAAAATGAAACGATGATATAGAAAAAGATGGAGAAATCGAATTCTCATTTATATATCCCTATGACAGTTTAAAAATTAAACAAGGATGGGAATGAAGTGTTGGTTTTCGGGTATAATTGGATACACTACGAGAAAAAAAACACTATTTGCAGCCGATCCAAACTCTTTTTTGAATATGAAACGTTTATATCGAAAATAGGTGGAAAAATTGCAAATGTCTGAATGTGTGAATGTCTTATTTTATTTTTATACATATTAAAATTTTATTCTTAATTTTAGTTGCTTCATTTTATTTATATATTAATTATAAACATATGTGATGGTATTAAAAAGGCTATTAATGATTCGAAGTCTTATTCAACTCTGTTCTTGAATATGAAAAGAGCATTTGATACAGTTAATTTTTCTTTAAATGTGCAAATATTTATATAAGAACGGATTTCTACTGTCTGGAATTAAAAAAAATTGGCCTCAGATTGGAAAAACACTAAACCAACTGAAAGACTTACTTTCTAATCAACTAACTTAGACGCACACTAGAATTTTTCCTTGTTTGTGTTAAAAGGAATTTTATCTAACAGGAGTAAACCTTGAAAACTTTTAACAAATATTTTGTTGCCTTAATTGAATTATTATTGATTTAAATATCCTGGATATATGCCAAAATGGGTTTAAAAATCTATGTTTTCTTTAGTGCTAAATTGAAGTTAATTTTATTGTTAAAAAATTATATTTAATTTTTTTCATTTATGGTGTTGATTTTATATTTTATAAGAAGAAAATGAGGGAGAAGACGATACCAGGCTGTAGATTTTAATAAAGAGAGTGATAGTTTAATAATTTTTATGTATTATTTTGTAAATGGGTTTTTGGAGAAAAGTAACGGTGCATAATGCGGTGCTTCTGCAGAAATTCTGTCTTAAATAATTGATTATAATTTAAAAAATTGATATTTCTCTGTATGCATCTACATTACTAGGAAAACCTAAACTATTTACATCTTCGACCAAGAAGGTAAAGTGTGCAAGGGTAGAAACTCCTAAGAAAGTTTCTTTGTATTAATAACTGTTTGAAAAAAAGTTGTAGTTGTATAATTTAATTTAAATAATTCTATCTTCAGTATTTCAATTTTCCATTGAAATTTTTTTTTAATTACTAATATTTTAAATCCTAAAAAAAATGTCAAAAAGCTTTAGAAAAGATTGATAGAAAGTGATTTTTTTTTCATTTCAAGATTTTTCAATAAATTGCTATTTATTTAAAATAATTGAGTGAAAAAATTTAAGTGGAATCATTATTCATCAATTTTTTCTATGGTTTTGAAAAAAATATATTTTTTTTCCAGGATATTACATATTTATTTCAGGCAGTTGATATTTTATACAGTCAAAGAAAAAATTTTAAATGACTTTTGGTGAAAATTAATGCAAAAATTGACGTCTCTGTTAACATTCTTACAAAACAAATATTTCACATAAATGAAAACACCTGAAAAGTAGAGGAAAAGAAAAAAATCCAGAATTTTAAACTCAATTTTCTTTATTCCAGGCATGTTGCATTTTAGGAAATTCCTTCAAGATAACTAAGAAAAACTTTATTTTAATAACAAACTTAAATTATTAAATTTTTGGTTTTTCAGGCTGTTGAGAAAAAATTAATTTTTCTATATTTAAGGGAATTCAAATTTTAAACAAATTCTTCTGGATAATCAAAGAAAACTGGAAAAAGACGCCTAAATAAAACTACTACTTTTCCTACCATCTTGAAGACGTTTCAAAATTAAGCAGTACTTTAAAATCAATTCTTTCAAATTAATTTAAGTGTCAAGCATTTGACTTCAACTTTATTCCAGACAGTTGAGAATTTAAATGTTAGTGCTGAACTGTTGACAAAAAATTTCCCCCTTATTTTAGGCAGGTTGAAAATGACTTTCGCTAAATTCATTTTTTTATACTCAAACTGTCTGAAATAGGGAAAATTGACTTCAAGAGTACATAGTACATACATATATAATAATTTTTTTTGATTATATTTTTTTAGTGCCACTCATATGGTCATTGAAATATCTCCTCTTACAAACTTGATACTTATTCCCTACACACTTCAACATAAGCTGTAAATGTAACATGTCCGTCAGTTATTTGCTAGACAAGTTTTAGATCTTCAAGTGCCTAGAATAAAAAAATTCACTTCGAAACTAAAATAATGGACATGAGGAAACTTTACTGTTTCAATTTAAGTATGAATATATATAGGAAAAAAATTATTCTTGAAACTTTATCGCACACATACCCCACAAGAAATAGGCTTAATCAAAATGCGCGTATTGGTAGGAACAAAAAAAGTATTGGTCAGCGTCATTTCAAATATTTAGCACCGAAACTTTATAATATTAAACAAAGACCCATACAGGAAAAAATGTATACAGCAACGTTTTTAGTTTATGTAAGGCAACGGATTGATCAGATAGATGCGGCTATATTTCATCATTTGGTGAATAACTTGTAGCTTGTTCTTATTAAACGATAACTTTTATTAAACGTTTGATAATTCCCATGTTCTTTTGTTGATTCCTATGTGCTACTGTGAGTATTTGAATTTAAATAATGTTGTCTTTTCTTATTGTATGTGTTGTTCAAGATGTGGATGTCCTTGTTTTTAATGTTGGTTAAAACCGGCAATAAGAATAGTTGAATATGGACAGATACAAATAAATTATGAGTGATGTATTGAAATACCATTGATGGAATATTTTCTTGGACTTGACATGAAAAACCTGATGTTAACCTTTAAACCGGAATTGGGCTATATATATCCCTAAAGAAAAAGTACCAACAAGCTTCTAAATAGAGCAGCTTCGTTACTAATCGTTTATTTCTTCCTTGTACTTGTACGTAAAGTAGAATAAGTATTTTGTATTTAAATTTTGTAATTTTGGAAATAAACGTATTATTATTATTAAAAGCTTGAGAATTCAGTCAATTAGTTCCAGGCGGTCTTTTCGTTTCTTAAATGATACTGTAGTACAGTATCATTTCTTTCATAATCCTAAAAAACCAACATCATCAACAAAATCCAATTAGCGAATTCTAATTCGGAATTCAGTAACAACAAGAGCGCTTAGCCGCTACGTTAGCGCTATACACAGCTACGGTGCGGGGGGGGGGAGGGGGGGAGGATAAAGTGCCAGGACGCCTCGTTGTTGTGTGCTATAGATCAAGGACGGGATGGAGAGCATGGAGGGGATGGTATAATTAGCACCAGATTAAAGTAACGTCTAGGGACGCATTAAACGATTTAGCTCTGTTAATTAAAAGTGTAGTATGGAGTTGGAGAGATAGATAAATGGTCGCCGGGGGCGCGCATTATTTCTCTCCAACCAGAAATGGCGAATTTCCCACTGCTCTAAACTTTTCCTCTTAATTAGGTTTCACCGGCAATCGAGCGGACGTTGGGACGTAGGCGTACAGTCATTTATATAATTGATATATACAGGGGATGTTGCGTGACTGGAATCGACAACGTCAACTGTATCAGCTCAAATTTTATCAGGTTTTTTTTTGCTTAATTTGTTTCAGATCTACAGGATGTCCCAAAAGTGGACATCGAAATTAAAGGAGGCATTAAGGGAAGTACGACCAAAGGAAGAGAAAGTAAACTCAAAGTCTCACAACTCAAGCGTCTATTAAAGGATTACGCGTTTCGCCGCATTTGAGCATTTTTAGACTTCATCTAAATATAAAAACTACACACTGAATTTCACTAACGTAAATAAAAATATAAAATGTCTACAACATCGTATACCAGTGATTGTGTATTAGAGTCAGTCAGCCCTAATGCAGCGAAACGCATAACCTTTGAATAGACGCTTGATTTGTGTGACTTTCTTTACTTCTTTTCCTTTGGTCATATATCTAAGTCTCTTTGAGAATAATGGATGATTATTTTGAGTTAAAGGAAGTAATTTACAATTAAAACAATCCTATATGATTGTTAATGGTATAAAAGTTATCAGCGTTTTTGTATTTTTTTATGTATTATTTAAGTAAATAATACATAAAAAAATACGATTCTAAATTAATAAACAACAGTGACTCCTAAATGACTGTATTTGCAGTACCATTCTTTAATAAATAAACAAAAAAAACTATAAGAAAATAAATCAGTTATCAAACACATAATACCTAATATACCCAAGTTACCAAAAACTAATTTCTATAAACACCAAATTTTAAATTTCATACATAATTAATCTTACATTATTCTGGATAATAGTTCCACATATAAATATTTAAAACAGTTTTTTAAAACTTCAAAAAAATATGACCGCCACTTTTTCCTAAAAATATTTCGAAGAGAATTCACTTTTTCCATCTATTTTCTATATCATCGTTTAATTTTTTAATTAGTGTTTGGATCAACTGGAAATAGTGTTTTTCTTCCGCAACGTGTCCAATTATAACCGAAAAACATCATTTAATTCCCATCCTTTTCTAATTTTTTAACTGAGATAAGGATATATAAATTAGAATTCGACTTTTCCACCTTTTTCTATATCATCGTTTCATTTTTTTACTAGTGTTTGAATCGACTGGAAATAGTGTTTTTCTTCCGTAATGTGTCCAATTTTACTGGAAAAATATCATTTCATTCCTATCCACTTCTAATTGTTAGACTGAGACTATATGAATGAAAAATTCGATTTTTCTGCCTTTTTTCCGTATCATCGTGTCATTTTTTTATTAGTGTTTGGATCAGCTGGAAATAGTGTTTTGTCCCGTAATGTGTCAAATTATACCCGAAAACCAGCATTTCATTTCTATTCTTTTCTAACTTTTAGACTGAGATAGGGATATATAAATGAAAATTCAATTAATAATGTATTTATTTAGCTTCAGCTACAAAAGGTAATACATAATAATATAAATAATATAACACGTATATAAAAAAAAACTTAAAAATTTAAATCAATAAAAATTAAAAAAATGCAAATAAATTGAAAAAAAAATGTGTGCTTGTACAAAATGACATACAGAAAATTTATAAATAAAATTTAAGCCTAAAATAAAATAGCAAAAATAAAACAAAATCTTAGTTAAAATTGTAAAATAAAAATAAAATAAATACACATACAAACTACAACTACATAAATAAAGGTAAAACGAATGATAAAACAAAGTATGTACAAATAAAACTTACAGAAAAAGTATAAATAAAACATGAGTCTAAAATAAATTACCAAAATAAAACAAAGTACGAGTTAAAATTGTAAAACTAAAATAAAATAAATATACGTACGAAACAGCAACTAACGGTAAACGTTAAAAGAAAGCATGGATAAATAAAATTTAAAAATAACTAAAAATTACTGTTTAAAATATAATTATCGACTAACATATTAAGGACAATTAATTTTTATTAAAATAAAAATCTCTTCCAGGCAATTGAAACTCTTTTTTGAAAATTCTTTCTGGACAATCTGGAAAAAATAAAAAATAGATTTTTTCAAAAAAGAAATTTTCTTTATGACATTAAAAGCATTTTTCCAGAATTTTCATAAAAATTAATTTTTTCTTATTTCAAGTTGCTCAAGTTGCGTCAATGAATTAATGAAAAATTAAAAAGTTTCACTATTTTTATAACACTTAATTTTTCAGATTTTTAGGCAGAAAAAGGTGCTTAATTGGAATTAGTATTTTTTCCTATATAATGAAGAGAGAACTTAAAAAGTGTAAATGATTTATTTTCTGGAAAATTAATGAAACATTTAAATTATCATCTGTAGAGGTATTGGCATTTTTTTAGGACTTGCAATTAAAATTAATTAATAATTTGCTTAGGAGATAAATAAAACCTAAAAAGTCGATTAATTGATTGATTGTTTCTACTTCTATTGTTTCTATCGCTTTGAAGATGTTTATAATTTTTTAAGTTGAGTTGAAAATATCGCATTTTAATAACAAATATTAAAACTAATTTTTCGGTAAGTCAGGGTATTCAGGATTTTTTTCTCACGAGAATTAATGAAAAATATAGATTTTCCTCCTAAGTTTTATAATTTTTTTAGCACTTTAAAGTCTATTTTTCCATATTTTAACTTTAAACTACTACGAACTTCAAATTAAAATAAAATTAGCTAGAAAATCAAGGATAACTTGAAAAAGTCAATTAACTGAAAATCCTTAAATTGTTTTATTTTAGGACTTGACTAAAATCAATTCTTCATAACTTTGGACAGTAGTAATTTAAAAAAAAACCATTCTGAATGATCAAGGGAAAAATTGAAAATGGCCTTTTTTATTAACATACTTCCATCGTATCGTATTATATTTTTGAAATTTTATTAAAAATTAATTATTCAGTCAAAATATTTTATAATTTTTTCCAAAAAATTAATGGAAAATTTACATTTTCTTTTGTAAGAGTTTGATACCTTTTTATCACTTTAAAAGTCTATTTTTCTATATTTCTGGCAGTTCAAATTTAAAAAAAATTTCTCGATAATCAATAGAAACATGTAAAAGTCGATTAATTGATAATCCTGTAACTATTTTATTTCAAGATTTTAAAATAAATTCCAGGCAGTTCAATTTTGGAAAATTACTTCAGAATCGTCGAGGAAAAATTAAAAATTGTTTTTTTTTTATTTTCTTCAACGCATTTCCAAAATTTTCAATTTTTCGTTAATTTAAGTTGTTAAGGTTTTTTCCGAAAAATCAGTTAAAAAAATTAGATTTTCTTTTATGTTTTTTCCAGCATTTTAATGCCAATTTTTTCATATTTTAGGAATTTCAAGTTAACAAAATATCTTCAAGCAGCTTAAATTTTAGATTGGAATTAAGAGACATATGTTTAAAATTATCGACTAATATATTAAGGACAATTAATTTCCCCTTCTGGACAATCTGGAAAAAATAAAAAAATAGATTTTTTTAAATAAATTTTCTTTATAGCATTGAAAGCATTTTTCCAAAATCTTCATAAAAATCATTTTTTTCTTATTTTAAGCTACTCAAGTTGGGTCAATATATTAATGAAAAATTAAAAATTTCTTCTTTATAAGTTTCACCATTTTTATTTTTCAACACATAATTTTCTGGATTTTTAGGCAGAAAAAAGTGCTTAATTGGAGTTAGTATTTTTTCCTATATAATCCAGAGAGAACTTAAAAAAATGTTTTTTAAGGATTTATTTTCTGGAAACTTAATAAAACATGCAAATTATCATCTGTAGAGATTTTGCCATTTCTTTAGGACTTCAGGTTCCTTTTTTAAATTTCATTCAGTTAAAATTAAAAAGTGAATTGTTCCGGATAAATAAAGAAAACCTGAAAAGTCGATTTATTGATTGATTGTTTCTATTTCTATTGTTTCTATCACTTTGAAAATGTTAATAATTTTTTAAAGAATAAGAAAGAAGTTGACAATGTTGCTTTTTAATAACAACTATTATAACTAATTTTTCGGTAACTCAGGGTACTCAGGATTTTTTTTCAAGAGAACTAATAAAAATATACATTTTCCTCCTAAGTTTTATAATTTTTTTAGCACTTCAACGTCTATTTTTCCATATTTCAGGAAGCTCAAATTAAAATAAGATTAGCTAGAAAATCAATAAAAACTTGAAAAAATCATCATCAATTCTTCATAACTTTAGGTAGTAGAATTTAATTAAAAAAAACAATTCTGAATGATCAAGGGAAAAATTGAAAATGGACTTTTTTTAATAACAAATTTTCTTCGTATCGTATTAAAGATATGTTTTTTAATTTTTATTAAAAATTAATTCAATCGAAATATTTTATAATTTTTTCCAGAAAATTAATGGAAAATTTACATTTTCTTCCTGGATAATAAATAGAAACATGAATAAGTCGATTAATTAATAATCCTGTAACTATTTTATTTTAAGATTTTAAAATAAGTTCAATTTTCCAGGCAGTTCAATTTTGGAAAATTACTTCAGAATCGTCGAGGAAAAATTGAAATTTTTTTTCTAATTTTCTTTAACGCATTTCCGAGTTTTTTCAATTTTTTGTTATTTCAAGATGTTTAGGTTTTTTTTTCCGAAAAATCAATAAGAATCAAAAATTGAGATTCTCTTTTATGGAAGTTCTATGTTTTTCCAGCATTTTAAGATCAATTTTTTCATATTTTAGGAATTTCTAGTTAACAAAAATTTGTCTATAAATAACGAAAACTTTTTTTTATCAAATAATTTTTTGCCACAATTTAAAACAAAAATTTTAATTTAATAAAAAATCAATTTTTTGGTAACACACGCTGTTGAAAAAAGACGTTTAGATTGTTGTTGTTTAAGAGTTTTTACATTAATTCTGCCACTGCTTAACTAACAAATTAACTAACTAATAAATTGGTAGAAGGGAGCCGATAGAATGGCCCGCTAGGTCACCAGACCTAACGCCGTTAGATTTTTTTTATGAAGACAAATAAATCGGTTGTTTACAAAACTCAGCCTGATAATATCGACGATTTATAAAGAAGAATTACACGGGCATGTAGGGCTGTTCTAGAAGTAGTATTTCAAAATGTTCGGGAAAAAATTGAGAATTGAATTTATTTTTTGTTTGGAAAATAATGGAGAACACTTTGAACGCCTCATAAACTAAACGTCTTAATAAAATAAATTTTAACTTATTCAACCATAACTATGCAAAAGTTGATTAAAAATAATATTAACCTAAAAAGACATGTTTGTATAAATAATTTTAGCTTTAACGTAATTAAAACACTATAAGGTATTGCTCAACCTTATTGCCATTTAAGATTTTCGAGAGGGAGGTTCTAGTGGGTAGGGGGTTGAAAGAGGCAAAGTGATTTCTACATAAAAATTGACGTATTCTAGCAATTTTACAAAAACCTAACCCATTCCGAGTTAACGAGTTTTTGGTAGGAAGTTGTCATATTGACACTCTGTATAGCATAAATAAAAAATCCATATTTAAAGGATTATAATAAACATATCTACCCTATTTTATTTATTTATCGTATTTGTCTCTCCTATCGAAAAACCAAATACCATTTTAATTATCTTAAATCACCACGTCACGATTTGTTGATGGATGATTTACCTTTATTATTTCGATTAATCAGTATCTACGGTGTGACATGATCATATATGAGAGAGGGGGTACTCGAAAGCTCCCAACAACAAAAAAAATCACTAAACCATCGGCTTTTTAAGCGCCAAACCGTTATCGACAAAACAACAAATTAAGCGAAATCAGTTTGTTTGCCTATAAGGTAGTCAATTAAAACAATTTTCCTGTGACAGATGGAGGCGCGGATATTTATCGATAATAAAATATCATCATATGCGAATGTGGACATAAGGGATCGGTATTATGCGCGTGTATACGTGAAACGAAAACATCGGCAGCATTCTAAACTAATCAACTAAATTATTTACACGTATGTACATATATGATTTATCATTAACTGATAAGGGGGATTCGGGATTTATGTACCTATAAATTTAAAAATAATAAGAAAAATTAGTGAATTGTTACTGATTTAGATGAACAAGTGTCAGTTCTTATTTGCTACAGTCGGTTAAAGCCTTCAACATTTTTTTCTGGACAAAGTTGAAAATTCTTCTTGTTGTCTTCTCTAGAAATTCATTTTGGATAATGAAGAAAAAATTGAGAAAATTATTTTCATCAGATTTGAAAATGAATACTTCATTGTTTCAAGCAGTTAATGCTTTCAAAATTTTTTTATAGACACGTAAGGTCACACTTCAAATCAATGGGCCTCAAAAATCATTTATTCTATAGTGTTGAAAATGCATGACAATTTTTAGGACTTTTAGGTCAACTCTTTTTCATTCCAGTTAATTGAAGACTTTCATCAGTCTTGTAAGATTTGGGGGTACATTTTACCATATTCCATGCAGTTTAAGGAATTTCCTTATGGATACTTCAATACAAACTTCAAATCAAATTAATAGATTTTAATTTTTTTTGTAGTATTGATAATATTTGACATTTTCCAGGATTTTCATGTCCAGTGTTAATAATCTTTCCAGGGAATTGAAATCTCTAAAAATTTCTTCTGAATAAACAGGAAAATATTGAAAATGATTTTAATTAACCTTTGAAAGATTTTAATGTAATCTTCCATAATTCCAGGCAGTTACAGCCCTCAACAGTTTTTTAGACAGCTAAGGACAAACTTGAAAATGACTTTAAGTCAATCGACTTTTAATGTTAAAGACGTTTGATATGCTTTTCGGATTTTCAAGTAATTTCTGATTTATTATATATACAGTTGTTTTTTGTTGTCCTGTCTCAGTTGTTGAATTAATTGATACCAAATTAATTCAACAACTGAGACAGGGACCTCTCCTAAGACCTGTAGTTACTTTATTACTGAGAATGAAGCTTGATTATTTATGCTTTTTTGGAAATTATAGTTAAAAAAACCGTATATCAATTACCAATCGTTAAAACTACATGTAAGTAAATTATGCCGAACATATTACTTTTTTGGCCAAAATTTATGAACAGACATAGATATCATTTTAAATCAAAGCAGTAATAAATTAGCCATAAAAATCAAGTTGATATTTTAGATCACACGTACTATTCTTATGCCTTTAAAAAAGCTCATAATGGCTATTTAAAGAAAAAAAAAAAAAAAAAAAAAAAAAATTCTTTCAATGGCTATTTAAATTAAATATTTATGGCTATCATACCCAAATAATAATTCGGCTAAAATATGCGCTAACATTCGTAGGTATTTTAACAAAATAGTGGCCAATAAAAGTAAATCAATAATATCAAAAGTAAGGCAATATTTTGGCTAATTATATATATGGCAAATTAATGGTCACCTTGCGACTTGCGTATTATTAGTATATGTCTTAATAATAATTGAAGCTATAATTCTATGCCAATTTAGCAATTAAAGCCGCACTTAGAATAAAAAAATAAGAATTATTAAATGGCCATGATTGAACCATTACGGTGCTATTACATGACGTAAATAGTTTTATTATTTTGGCTAATAAAATTTTGGCAGAGAGGTAAATATTATTAAATAATAACAAATTGACCAATTATTGACTATATTTTCTGCTTTATAATCAAATACAAAATGACTTATTTTTTTATTTACTGGTCAAATTTTAGCCACTTTAAGTGTTAAATAATTATGCCTCAAATATGACTATAATTGAACGCCATTCATTTGTTTAGGCACAATTTACCAGCAAAATTACAGATCATTTTATACCATAATCTCTTAATTTTTTTTTGATAATATTTTACAATTTTAGCCATAAAAATTTTACATACGTGCTATTATTAGATCTGTAAAATATTATTCACGAAATTATAGCCGAAAAAATTGTCACTATATACTATTGTATTAATGGTCAAATCATGGCTAAATAAAATATAAATCAATTATTCTTAATTAATCAATGAAGTCTTTAAATATTTTTTTTGGTTAATAAATCAAAATTTGAATGGAGAATATTAAATGGTCAATTTTTGTTTAAATAATGGCCACTTAGAAACGACAACATAATGTATTTATGCGATTTTTGTAAACCAAAATTTACTAGCAAAAATACAAGCAATTTGTTTGACACTTTAAGCTATACATACTCTTCTTATGCCTGTAAAATGCCCAACATTACCAATTTCTCAATTGTCATACATTAGAATGATTGGACCATATTTTGAGCCATAAAGCACAAAATCTAGCTAAAATTTAGTCATTTAAATGTTCTATATATTGTGGCTAAACATCTTTAAAATTGCCATATGTGGCTAAAATACAATCATTTTGGTTGAAATTATAAGTCACTAATATGACCTCAGTTTTAGCTCCATAAAGTGACTAAAATTGCTAATATTTACTCACTTTATAGAGGTATGCGTTTTTGACTGAAGAATTTAATAAAAATCAGTGACGATTTATCATCTTTAGCCACTAATTCCAATCAAACCAACAACATTAATCGGAGATTAGTCGTTATCAGGGAAGGATTACACTCAATAAGAAAAATCAAATATTACATGTCAATAATAAGATTTTTTTTCCCTAAGATCGTATCGAATAAACCCCATCAATCAATCGTTAAATCAGTATTAACGATTTAATTCCCATAAAAACAATTAATCAGTTTTATCAGTTTAAATAGCGTCTAAATGAGTATAATTATTACGTGTAAATTTCAACAAGGCAGTGGCCATTAATACCTTAAGTATACTTGTCAAATACGACTAGGATTATAAGTGGGAAATTTCGAGCATTGTTTTAATTTATATTTTTAAGGGAAAAAATGACGATTAGCGTCTGATTTATATATCGTTAATAAGGGATTTAATCGGGTTTATTTATATAACAATTGAAAAGTTTAATGTGTGACATGTTCGAGAGGTTTATCGTGTTAAATTAGAACAATCTAATAATTATGGTATTTTTAGTGGTGTTTAATCGGATGTTTTTTCCAGTTCTAGTAATGATAACCTTATTGAGTCATTGAGTGATGATTAGGAGGCTTTATAGTGACTCACTATATGTTTGAGAATTGCAAGGAGTTACAGAGTCACTTTATTTTTCACATTATTTTTAATGCTCTATCATTTTTGTTGAGGAATATAAGTACAAATTTTCAACGTTCTAACTATCTCAAAAAAAATTACTTGACCCAAAGAAAAGTTTTTTTCAACTTCATATATATTGTCCAAAAAACGCTAAAATAGGTATCTATTAATTTTATTAGCATTAACCTTAACATTAGAAAACATATATTTTCCAAGAAACGCTACAATAGGTGTCTAATCATTTTAATAGAAGAATATTTGTACAAATTTTCAAGCGTCTAAGTTTTTTAGTTTTTGAGTTATGAGCATATTAATAAAAAAATTGAGGAAAAAAAATCACTTGACCTAAAAATTTTTTTTTCAACTCTCTGTGTATTTTCCAAAAAACTCAAAACTAGGTGTCTCATCATTTTAATTGAGGAATACTTGTATAAATTTTCAAGAGTCTAAGTTTTGTATTTTTCAAGTTATGACTATGTTGATTAAAAATTTTAGGAAAAAAAATCACTTGACCCAATAATTTTTATTTTTTGAATTTCTTGTGTATTTTTTAAAGAACGCTAAAATAGGTGTCTATTCATGTTAATTGAGACATATTTGTACAAATTTTCAAGAGTCTAAGTTTCTCAGACTTTGCATGCAGCATGTTGATAAAAAATTTTGGAAAAAAAATTGCTTTACCCAAAAATATATTTTCTTAATTTTCTGCCTATTTTTTAAAAAATGCTAAAATAGGTGTTTAATCATTTTAATTGAAGAATATTTGTACAAATTTTCAAAGGTCTAAGTTTTTGAGTTATGAGCAAAATTATAGAAAGAAATCACTTCACCCAAATAAAAGTTTTTTTCAACTTCATATATATTTTGTAAGAAACGCTAAAATAGGTGTCTAATCATTTTAATAAAAGAATATCTGTACAAATTTTCAACCCTCTATGTTTCTTAGTGTTTGAGTTATGAGCATGTTGATAACAAATTTTAAGAAAAAAATCACTTGACTCAAAAAATTTAAAAAAATGTTTTTTCAATCAATCAATCAATCAATCAATATATGCTTTATTGTCATAAAAGTAAATTTGTTGACAAAGCTGTAAAAAAGAAAAACATATACACAAACATGTAAAAAGGTTATTTAGCATGCTATGGTCCATCATCCTAAAGGCATTCTGCTTCCATGAATATGGTTTACCTATACTGGTAAAACCAACAACATTCTTCAGAAGTACTCCTCCAAGACTCTGAACCAAAACATACAAATCTAATGTAATGTCAAGAGTATCAATATGTATAACACAAATAGATATTATTCACTCCCGAAATATACAATTTTATTAAATATAAAAAATTAATCACAGAAATACATTAGGCGAAATGATATGGTGTAAAAAATATACCTAAAGTCCTGCAAGAAAAAGGTAAAAATGACTAAAATCTATCCGACAAAAATTCAGTTATTTCATAAAAGCCCTTTGCAACAAAGAGTTTTTTAACACGTTTTCTAAAAAGTTTCCAGCTACCTATACCTTTCAAATCTGCAGAAAGATGATTAAAGAGTTTACCATCAAATGTAAAAGTTCTTTTGATCAGTGAACTTGTAGGCATAGGCAAGAGCACATCATTAGCTCGTCTACTGCAATATTCATGCCTATTAGTTGTGTTCACATTTCTAAATTTCTTATGAACGAGGCAAACAGATTCCAATATAAATAAGGCAGAAAGGGTTAGCTTTTTATGAGTGATAAATAGCTGTTTGCAAGACTCTCTCATACTCACATTACACAGACGTCGGATCGCTCTCTTTTGCAAAACAAAAACACTATTAAATAAGTAATGTGTGCATGCACCCCAGAAACACAAACCGTACCTTAAATGGGACTCAATTAAAGAAAAGTAAACATTTCTCGCCATGTCAAAATCAACCTCTCCTGTGACCACTTTTAGAGCTTGACAATTTGCTGATATTTTTCTACACAATTGCGTGATATGGCCCTCAAATTTTTGTTTATTATCAATAAATAAACCTAAAAATTTATTTTCGTCTAAGTTGTTGTTGTGAACACATTATTTAAATTGCATTTAAAATTCATAACACTAGTTTTTGAAATATTTAAACACAGTTTGTTGGAATCACACCATTTCTTGATTTCAACAATATCTTTGTTAATTGTGGTATTTAGATTCATCGCACTCGTGTCATGCCATAAAAGTTTTGAATCGTCCGCAAACTGAATGAATTTACCTGAGATCCTAAGATTGGCCATGTCATTAATATAAATAAGGAATAGAAGCGGCCCAAGAACTGAACCCTGAGGAACACCATGAGTCACAAACTGCTCCCTTGAAAGGGCACCATCCACAGAAACACTCTGCATTCTAGTATGCAAATAAGACCCAAACCACTGAAGAGCCAGACCTCTGAATCCATACCGCTCAAGCTTCCACAGCAGTATTTCGCGACTAACACAGTCAAATGCTTTGGTCAAGTCACAAAACACTGCTGCAGCAATATCACCACTGTTCAAGCTCAAAAATAAGGACTCAAAGAATGAAAAGATTGCATCTGATGTTCCCTTGGCACTTTGAAACCCAAATTGCTCCGATCTTATAATTTGGTTTTTAGCTAAATATGACACAAGTCGCTTTTTAAACAATTTCTCGATTATTTTTTTTGAGAAAGTGGAAAGCAATGCTATTGGTCTGTAAGAAGAGGGTGATTCTAAAGCTCCCCCCTTAAACAAAGGCATGATTCTGGCTACTTTAAGACAATTGGGAAATTGGCTATTATTGAAAGAATGATTAATTGCAGATACAAGTACCTTCAGTGCCGAATCAGGTAAATTGAAAAATTACCGTACATTTAGTTCATCATAGCCAGACGTTTTTTTCTACGTATTTTCAAAAAAAGGGCAAGAATAGGTGTCTAATCACTTTAATTGAGGAATATTTGTATAAATTTTTAAGAGTCTAAGTTTTGTAGTTTTCAAGTTATGACTATATTGAGTGAAAAATTGAGGAAAAAAAATCACTTGACCTAAAAAATTTTTTTTCAACTCCCTGTGTATTTTCCAAAAAACTCAAAACTAGGTATCTCATCATTTTAATTGAGGAATACTTGTACACATCTTTAAGAGTCTAAGTTTCTTAGTTTCTGAGTTATGAGTATGTTGATAAAAAATAACTTAACCCAAAAATTTTTTTTTTCAATTTCCTGTGAATTTTTTTAAAAAACTTTTTTTAAAAAATTCATTTTTTTTTTAAATTTTTTAAAAAATCTATTCATATTAATTGAAGAATATTTACATACATTTTTAAGAGTCTAAGTTTCCTAGTCTTTGAGTTATGAGCATGTTAATAATAATAATAGTATAGTAAACAAAAATCACTTGACCCAAAAAAATTTTTTTTTAACTTCCTATGCATTTTTTAAAAAATGCTAAAATAGGTGTCTAATTATTTTAATAGAAGAATATTTGTACAAATTTTCAAAAGTCTAAGTTTATTAATTTTTGAGCTATGAGCATGTTAATAAAAAATTTAAGGAAAAAAATTCTTGATCCAAAAAGAACTTTTTTTTCAACTCCCTGTATATTTTTCTAAAAACGTTAAAATAAATATTTAATATTTTAATTGAAGAATATTTGTACAAATTTTTAAGCGTCTAAGTTTCTTAGTTTTTGAGTTATGAGCATGTTGATAAAAAGTGTTAAGAAAAAATCACTTGCTCCAAAAAAACAAATTTTTTCCACTTTTTCTGTGTATTTTACAAAATATGCTGAAATTTGGTGTTTAGTTTATTTAAATGAGAAATGCTTGAACCAATTTTTAAGTCTCAATTGAAAAAACATAATTTTTTTCAACTTCCTCTACTTTTTTGAAAAAGCAGTTCCAAATCTTATAGTCTCTTTTCCCTCTCTCTCTGGAAAGTAATAAGTACTACGTGAGATTCTTACCACGTCGATTACTTAAAAAAAGTTGATTTAAAGAAGTAGGGGTAGTGAAGTAAACGATCTTCTGATTTCCTAACTACGCTTCATTACTATTCTCTGTAATATTTTAATTTAACTACAGATTTTCAGGTCGGATTTGGTGCCATTAGTGGTATAAAACCTGCAGGTCTATTAATATATAAGAGTTGATGTTTTAATTTTGCAACAAAATTCTGAGACGTGTTCTTTAAAATCAAGCAGAAGTCCTCCTATGAACATATATCTTAAACGTCTAAGATTTTGAGGTACGGAGTCGTATGCTTGCAAGAAAAAATACTTTTATTATTTATAGTATAATTGTTCTCAGTTTTTTTTTGAATTTTAAAACATCTCTGGCAGATCGCTGGTCTTTCGTTTATAGAAAATTTCAAAATTGGAAATTCTGTTTTAGTTTTTTACAAAAAAAATTCCAGCTTCGACACCTTCATCAGTCTGTATACCAAATCAGATCCCGGCGAGTCATACGATTACTGCCGTTAGCTCTTCTCTAATTAGATACGTAAATTCGAATGATTGATCAGAGTTATACCTGGAAATCATGTGATCTGTCAAGTGTTTTATCTTCAATACAAATACTATTACAAATTGGCCGGATTCCTTGAAGTTGTCAGGTCTATTGTCCTGACATTAATTGAGTATTATCATATTGTAACAGTATAATTATAAATTTGTTTGATAGACATGCTCCAAAAATCTGTAGTTTTCCAAATCAGCTTCACCCTGGCTAATATAAAATGCACGATTTGAAAAAGAGAAAAAGATCTTAAGAAAAATAAAAAAGTTGAGTCATATGCAGCAAATACTCCGAGTTGAAGAATATGATGTATACAGTGATTAAACGAAAAAAAACGGCATAAAAGCACCTCTTAGAATCATCTAATCTCTTCTAGCTATCAAAAGTAACGTAGAAGGAATAGGCGGAATATCACTTAACATGCTTAAATTAACTTTGTCTTATTACCTTAAACCTCTTATTATTATTACAAAACATTATCTTGAAAAAAAAAATAGTTGCCAACATATGAAAAATTGCTGGTACTTGTCTACTGTCTGAAAAAGAAAATCTTTTATTAATAGATCTTAGACCTATGAGATTATTGCCACCTGCTTCAACAATAATGAAAAATATTTTCAGTAAGAAAAGTAGGAAACATTAAAAAACAAATAATTTACTTACTGCTTTTTAATCAAGATTTAGACCTAATTATATTTTTACAACGGCCCCTTTAAAATTATAAATGATATTATACAAGCCTTTAATAAAGATCTTTTGACTGCACGGATACTTTTGGGTATCACTAAGGCTTGTGATTCTCTCAGTCTCAGTGTGAAATGATCAGAGCAAAGACTGTTCTATTAAATCAGTGACAAAGGTATATAAAGAAAAGATTCTTCTTCTTTTCAATATATGTAGGTATACCGTTAATCTTAATGGTAATGATGTTCAAGGCTATATACAGTTAATTTTCCAAAAACAGCATTGACTTGGCACTGGGAGTATTGACTGACGATCTATGAAGAGTAACTGCGTGGGCAAGAAATAATTCATTAGTGGAAAATTTCCTTGAACAATAACTCCTAAACTAAAACAATTAATTATAAATAAATTATTTGGCAATAATATTAATGTTGAAAAAATTGGCCATGCAAAAATTTTAGGTCAGGACTAAGGTCAGGTTAAACTAAGAGGATAAGATCAGAGATTTGGAAATTTTGGTCATATAAACCTAATTTGAGAAAAAATATACTTTCAAACATAAGACATTGGTCCTATCTTACCATAATTATGCCTCTTGTGTTTATTAATCATTGAGAGCACTCAACTGCCTGGAACAAATAAAAATATTCTTCCAGGCACTTGAATTGGAGTCTTTCTTCTCTCTCCCTCATATTAACGTCAAATTTCAAGCTGAGAACTCTCGTTTTCTCCCATTATAAAAAATTACCTTCTTGAACTTTGGTCAATCGCATCCACAAAAAAAGTGAGCCCGAAATCAACTATTTTTGGAAAAATCTGGATGCACATATTAAAGAGGAACACCCTGTAAATTTTCCTAACAAATCCATCGACAACCCATTTAAAAAGTATCAATAGAAACTCGAGGTAAACAAAAGGAAAGTCGAGTTTTCTCCTGACGGACGGTCTTTTCTACCCTGGCGCGGCCTCATTGTTATTCCATAGGAGGAAAGTGGCGGTGCCGTTTTCCGCGCTGCTACTCTCGTTCGTTGATTGGATCGTAAGGCCCCCCGGGAATACAATTATTATCAATCAACGTTTACCGAAGAGTTTGGTTTCGGTTTACGGTTGCCTGCCGGCCATCAGATCAGACCGTACAGTTCGGGATGCGATTCTTTCGTCGTTTTCCAGGGGTAGTAAACTCTATTCTTTTATTATCGAACGCGTTAGAGGGTTGTTTTAGAATTACCGGGGCGGGTTGTTGTTTGGCTTTTGTTTTATTATCATAATTTGGTTTGTTGGGTAAAAGGCGATTCAAGCCGATCTTTTCACAAGTAAATACCGTTACTGTCATAACATCATATCAAGGGAGAACCGTTATCATAAACGTAGAACGCCTTCCAACATATAGTATAGGGGTATCGCAAAAGTTAATTAAAATACAAAGTTTGTATTTTTTAAACGGAACACCCTGCATACTTGTATATTAAATAAAAAACCATTTTAAAAGTATATATGTTGATATTTGGTTTATTGTTACGCTTTTTTTAAATGTTTAAATATTTAAGCAAAAAACAATAATTTAACTGGTCGTAAACGTTTTTTTTGTTTAAAAATTTACAAATATTGTCTGTAGTCACCATTATTTTTAATACAGTTTCTATAATCTTTTCAATCTAATAATAATAATAATAATAAAAATAATAATAATAAAGGTCTTTTATTGATAATAAAATAATCAATTGGGCCTATAATTTCAGCGTTTTCCAAAAAAAATTAAATATTTTGAGAAAAAAATTCATTTTGAGGAAGATGATTTTTTTTAATTAAAAATTCCAGAAAATGGCCACAGCTCAAAAACTACAATTTTAAAAATTTGTACACACATTCCTCAATTTATTTCATCACATATATATTTCAGCGTTTCTCAAAAAAAAAAAAAAATTGAACATTAAGAGAAAAAAATTAGCACACCCTGTACTGACTTAGCTATATCAGCTATATCAGCATTTTGTCCAGAATTATCATAAACATCAAAGAACAAGAATTATTTCCATACTTATTTAGGCCAAGTGCCTTTCTTTAATTGTTTTATTGTTTTTCACTTTATTTTTTATATAATTACTGTTTTGTTTCATAGCCTGTTACACCTGTCAAAAATTTAAGCTATAACTATCTGTATATATCTAGCTAACAAACTAAAATATTCTTACAGGCAGTTGAGTTCGAGTCTCTTTTTTCAGTGCAAATTTTAGTAAATTCAACTGCCTGGAAGAAAAAGTCCAGTTTGTCTTTTTTTTTTGGTTATAACTGCAACCTCTATCGAAAATTTAAACTATAAGTATTAATTATTTATCAGGATCTGTATCTATATACAAAAGGCGATATACTTAATTTCAAAAATAACGCAGTGGATCTTCTTTGATTAGTTTCTTCTTTATTTCTATTTCCTTTTTAATATTGTAAAATAATTATTCCAGATAAAAGACAATGATTTCGTCGGATCTGAATTTCAAACTTTCAATTAGTTTAAAGCACCATCAAAATAGCACACTCTGTTTAATTGACTTAGCTATATCACCGTTTTATCCTGAATTATCCATAAACATCAAAAGCGTTGCCTTGCGATAATTATTTCCATATTTATTTAAGCAATTCTTTAAAGCTGTTAGACTTCTAAGTGCGTTTCTTTAATTTCTTTATTGTTTTTTACTTTATTTCTTGTATAATTATAGTTTTGTTTCTTTGGTTGTTACTGTAAAATATAAGAAAAATTTAAGCTATTATAGGATCTGTACGTACCTATCTATGAAATAAAAACATACTTACAGGCAGTAGTGAATTGGTAGGAGGGGACCCATAGAATGGCCACGTAGGTCACCAGATCTGACACCGCTGGATTTTTTCTTATGGGGTCACTTGAAATCCGTTGTATTTAAAACTCAACCAGATTCGATTCAACAATTATTACAACCAATAATTGTACAGGAGTGTCGAAGTATTTCACTTAAAACTCTTCAAGAACAGTTTGAATACCGGCTGTACTTGTGCTTGGAAGAATTTTATAATATATTAACGGTAAGGTTTTCAGCAATTTATTATCATTATCATAATTTTTCAAGGAGTTGCATTATCTAAATGGACATAAAATACATTTTACTCATTTGTAAAGTTAGGATTGTGAAAAAAAAAAAATACAGTTTTATGAAGACTTTTATAAGGAACACAAAAATGATAATAGATATAGATGTGGCCATTTAAAATTTTAGGGGTAGGTGTACTTAGGGTCAAAGCGTTGAAAGTAAACTGTAAAAATGCTTTACTGAACTACTGTGTCTATTTCCAAGGATTATGGAAAGCAAGAAACTTCTAAGGCTTGCAGAGCATCAAAATGTATGACAATTGCCTGGAAGGAACCATCACGTGAAAATCAAAATCTCAATTAACAGACTAGAAGATAATAAATATGTTTTTGTTTCTTCCAGGCAGTTGAATTAATTGTTTTAAAGAGTGAAATAATTACAAGAAAAAGTAAGTGAATTCCACTCTTTGAAATCGAGCATGAAATTGATTTTAAGTAATTTTCCAGGTGTGCTTCAAAATCTGCATTCAATTACTTGAGAGGGATAAAATTTACTTAAATACCCATCTGTACGTATCTAGCTAACAATTTAAATATTCTTACAGGCAGTTGAGTTCGAGTCTCTTTTTTCAGTGCAAATTTTGGTATACTAAACTGCCTGGAAGAAATTACAGTATTCTTAAAGACAACTGAGTCAACTCTTTTCTCTCTTTGTCTTATGCTACTTAAGTACACTCAGCTGCCTGGGAGAAATTAAAATATTTTTATAGGCAATTGAGTTGGAATGTCTTTTCTCCCTCTATCACATGGTTCCTTAGTGATTCAACTGAAGAAATTAAAATATTCTTCCAGTTTTTTTTTCTTTGATTATAACTGCAACCTCCATTGAAAATTTAAACTTTAATTATTAATCAGGATCTGTATCTATATACAAAAGGCGATATACTTATTAGAATTTCAAAAATAACGCAGTGGATCTTCTTTGATTAGTTTCTTCTTTATTTCCATTCCTTGTTAAATTTGTAAAATAATTATTCCAGGCAAAAGGCAATGATTTTGTCGGATTTGTATATCAAGCTTTCAATTAATTTAAGGCACCATCAAAATAGCACATTCTGTACAATTGACTTAGATATATCACCGTTTTATCCTGAATTATCATAAACATCAAAAGCGCTGACTTAATTATTTCCATATTTATTTAAGCGTTTTTTTAAAGCTGTTAGGCTTCTAAGTGCGTTTCTTTAATTTCTTTATTGTTTTTCGCTTTATTTCTTGTATAATTACAGTTTTGTTTCTTTGGCTGTTACTGTAAAATATAACGAAAATTTAAGCTATTATAGGATCTGTACGTACCTATCTATGACATCAAAATCTACTTACACGCAGTTAGAGTATATTTTCTCTCACTCTGTCATATGGATAAGTGCACTAAACTGCTTGGAAGAAATTAAGATATTTTTTCCAGGCAGTTCAGTCGAAGCCTCTTTTCTCTCTCTCTATCACATTGTAATTCAGTGATTTAACAGCTTGGAAGAAATTTAAATCTTCGTCCAGGCATTGTCAATATCTTAAAGACATGCGCAGTTTTATTTCTAGGCAAAAGACAATGATTGCATAGGATTTTAATTTCAAACTTTGAATTATTTTAAGCCATCATCAAAGAATTTTCATAAACATCAAAAGCGTTTCCTTACGATAACTATTTCCATATTTATTTAAGCGTTTCTTTAAAGCTGTTAAGCGTCTACGTGCGTTTCTTTAATTTTTTTATTATTTTTCACTTTATTTTTTATATAATTATAGAAGCTTTGTTTCTTCGGCTATTACTGTAAAATCTCTCGAAAATTTAAGCTATAAGTATCTGTATGTCTCTATCTAAGTAAATTAAAATATTCTTACAGACAGTTTGGTTGCAGTCTCTTTTCTGTCTCATGACATTCAAGTGCACTCAACTGCCTGAAAGAAATTAAAATATTCTTTTTTCATTTTACACAATTCCAGTTTCTTGCTTTGATTGTAACTGGAACTTCTGTCAACAATTTAAACTGTATGTATTAGTTTTTTATCAGGATCTCTATCCATATTCAAGGGGATACCTATAATTATTAGAATTTCAAAAATAAGGCAGAGGATCTTCTTTGATTTGTAGACAAAAGGCAATAATTAGGTCGGATTTAAATTCCAAACTTTTAATTATTTTAAGTCATCAAAATAGCTCAACCTGTACAATTGACAAATGACTTAGTCATATATCAGCTTTCTATACAGAATTATCATAAACATCACAAGCGTTGTCTTGCGAGAATTTTTTAGATATTTATTTAAGCGCTTCCTTAAAGCTGTTAAGCTTCTAAGTGCGTTTCTTTAATTTCTTTATTGTTTTTTACTTTATTTTTTACATAATTTCAGTTTTATTTCTTTGGAAGAAATAAAAAAAATGTTTGTTCTTTTTTGGGCTTTTAATTGACTACCTGAGAAAAATCCATAAGACCATTATTGTAGGCTGGAACTTAAAAATAACTCACCTGCCTGGAATTATTAAAGATTTTCATAACAAGTAAGAAAGTTAAATGAAAAAGGATGAAAATGTTCTAAATGAATGGGTCTTGTAAGAAAGAGACACCGAAATGAAGAATGATTATCAATTACTTCACGAAGCTTATGAGCCATAGGAAAGAATCCAACCTTTGTACAGAACAATTAAAATAAATCATCCTTTTATATAAATAGAGCTCTCAACAATACGTACTTACTCTCTTAGGAAAAGCAGCCTTAATTTTCTCCCTATTTAGAAACTCCTTAGGACCTTTTAGGGGGAAATATGACCGTTAATAAAACCCCTTGCGCCATCTGTTTCCACCCAAGCACGATATTTTTAAAATCAATAGAAGAGTATACTCAACAACATTCACCAAACTATGAGGATTAAATAAAACAATATTTTAATGTAAAAAATAGGAAATATATTACAATCAACAATAAATATACATGTATAACAAATAAAATAGAGTCAAAAAATTGCCACTAAGGGGACTTCCTTTAAAAAGTCCGTAAATTACAAAGTTGCCTGCATCCCATGCATTTTTTCTGTACAAAAAATATTGGTTCTACCCTATCAATCTCCCTCGCACACATTATCATCACCATAGGTTTGTCTTGGTCAAAAAAATTTGTCAACTCTGCAATTATAAACGAACTGAGTAATTTGAACTAATTATTGACAACAACTAGTCTGTTTACTAATGATTTTCATGCCTACCTAGAAATCCCACCAGCAACGAGCGTTTCAATCTTCTCAATAGTAAAATCCACCCTGTATAAGCGAACTCAGTTCAAAAAATGCCTATGAAACCTCAACTCCTGCCTCAAAACCCCATCGACAACAGCCTCGGACTCGATAATTTTAATTTGCGGATTATTTTTCAATAACCTACCGAGTTTCGGTTTATTATCAGACGGGGAAATTATAAAAGTATTTTCCGCAAACGTCGTTGGGGTTTTGGTTAAATATTTGCCTCCGCACGACTCGATTGCCGCTAAAATTTTATTGTTCAATTAACCTGGAAAATAATGTTTAATTAATTCTGATTGTACCCTTTAAAGGTTCCGCCTTATCTTGGCACTGATTAACGAAGGTATATCCCATTAAGATCTTTTGGTTCCTGCTGCGATTTAGGGATTCTTTCAAAGAGAAATCCCACTTTTTTTCTGCCTCCGGATCGGTCAGTATGTGCTCCCAAGGATCTAAAATTATAACTTGTTAATTGGGGAATTAATGATTAAGGAATTTTAAACTCACCTAAGAACTCGTGAGCTTTTTTTGACTCAAGAATCCAGTTGGGAGAACATATCGGTTTGCCCAGTCCTACGGCACTAAGGAGTTTTGGGGTTCTTTTGATACTTTCTGTGACCAGGACTGTGCATGTGTTCATAGAGGTTCCCATGGAACCGCCTGAAATAGGAAATTTAATTATTAATAATAAAATTTGAGAGAAAACACTTGCCAACAAATAATTCATGTTTTATTAGGGATTATGGGTACATTTTTTTTAACCCCCTGTATGTTCTGCCAGAAATGCTGAAATTGTGTCTAATTATTTTAATTAAGGAATATTTGTGCAAATTTTCAAGGTTCTAACTGTCTTGGTTTTTGAGTTATGGGTATGTTGAAAAAAATGTTTAGGAAAAAATCACTTCATTCAAAAAAATTTTTTTTTGAACATCTTTCATAAAACGTACATTTTTCATAAAACATTGAAATAGGTGTTCCCTCATTTTATTCGAGGAATATTTTTGCAAATTTTCAACATTCTAACCTTCTTGGTTTTTAAGTTCAGAGTATATTAAAAAATATTTTTATAAAAAAATCATTTCACTCAAAAAAAATTATTTTCAACTTCCAGGATATTTTCAGAAAAACGCTGAAATAGGTGTTTAATCATTCGATTCGGGGAATATTTGTGAAAGATTTCAACATTCTAACCTTCATGGTTTTGGAGTTATGAGCATATTGAAAAAAATATTTATAAAAAAATCACTTCACTTAAAAACCATTCTTTTTTTCAACATCCTTTAAATTTTCCAAAAAACGCTGACATAGGTATCTATTCATTTTATTCGAGGAATATTTTTGCATATTTTCAACATTCTAACCTTCTTGGGTTTTGAGTTATGCGCATGTTGAAAAAAATGTAAAGGAAAAAATCATTTCACTTGAAAAAATTTTTTTTTTCAACTTCCTGTTCATTTTCCAAAAAACGCTGGAATAGGCGTACACTTATTTTATTCTAGGAATATTTGTGCAAACTTTCAACATTCTAACCTTCTTGGTTCTGGAGTTATGAGTCTATTAAAACAAAAATGTTCAGTTAAAAATTCCTTCACTCAAAAATTTTTTTTTCGAATTTCCTGTACATTTTCCAAATAACGCTGAAGTAGGTGTCCACTCATTTTATTCCAGAAATATTTGTACAAATTTTCAACATTCTCATTTTCCTGGTTTTGGAGTTATAAGCATGTTGAAAAAATGTTTAGGAAAAAATCACTTCACTCAAGAAAGTTTTTTTTATCAACATCCTGTACATTTTCCAAAAAACGCTGATATCTACTTATTTGATTCCAGGAATATTTGTGCAAATTTTCAACATTCTAACCTTCTTGGTTTTTGAGTTATGTGCATGTTGAAAAAAATTTTTAGGAAAAAAACACTTCACAAAAAAAAATTTTTTTTCAACATCCTGTACATTTTCCGAAAAACGCTGAAATAGGTGTCCACTTATTTTATTCCAGGAATATTTGTGCAAATTTTCAAACATTCTAACCTTAGCATTCTCATTTTCCTGGGTTTGGAGTTATGAGCATGTTGAAAAAAATGTTTAGGAAAAAATCACTTCACTCAAAAAAAATTTTTTTTTCAACTTCCTGTTCTTTTTCCAAAAAACGCTGAAATAGGTATCCACTCATTTTATTAGAGGAATATTTGTGCAATTTTTCAACATTCTAACCTTCATGGTTTTGGAGTTATGAGCATATTGAAAAAAATGTTGAGAAGGAATCACTTCACTCAAAAATTTTTTTTTATCAACATCCTGTACATTTTCCAAAAAACGCTGATATCTACTTATTTGATTCCAGGAATATTTGTGCAAATTTTCAACATTCTAACCTTACTGGGTTTGGAGTTATGGGCATGTTAAAAAAAATGTTTAGGAAAAAATCACTTCACTCAAAAAATATTTTTTTTCAACATCTTTCATAAAACGTTGAAATAGGTGTCCACTCATTTTATTAAATAAATATTTGTACAATTTTTTAACAATCTAACCTTCTTGGTTTTTGAGTTATAAACGTATTGATAAAAATGATTATAAAAAAATACTTCACTCAAAAAAAAAATTGTTTTTCAACATGCTGTACATTTAATAAAAAACGCTGAAATAGGTGTCCCCTCATTTTATTCGAGGAATATTTTCGCAAATTTTCAACATTCTAAACTTCTTGGTTTTTGAGTTATGAGCATATTGAAAAAAGTTGTCATAAAAAAAACACTTCACTCAAAAAAAAATGTTCTTTCAACAACCTGTACATTTTCTAAAAAACGCTGAAATAGGTGTCCAATCATTATATTCCAGGAATATTTGTGCAAATTTTCAACATTCTAGCCTTCTTGGTTTTAAAGTTATGGGCATGTTGAAAAAAATGTTTAGGAAAAAATCACTTCACTCAAAAATAATTTATTTTCAACTTCGTGTACATTTTCTAAAAAACGCTGAAATAGGTGTCCAATCATTTGATTCGAGGAATATTGGTGCAAATTTTCAACAGTCTAGCCTTCTTGATTTTGGACTTATGGTCATGTTAAAAAAAGTTGTAAAAAAAAAAATAAATTTTAAAATTAAAATTTAATTTAAAATTTATTTATTTAATTTTATTAATTCAATTTTTATTTTATTTTTTTTTTAATAAAATTTAAATTAAAATTTAAAATTTTTTGTGAAAAAATATTTTTTCCAAAATCTTTGATTTTCTCAAAAGCCTATCGTTTAATCCAAAATTCCTGAAACACATTTCTAATTAAACTAGTCAATAAATATGTGTATAAATTATTAAATTTGAATTTTGGCTAGTTTTTAAGTTTTGTCAAATTTAAAAAAAATATTTTCTTCCAAATGCCTTATTTTTCTCAAAATCCTGTAGATGGATCGAAGATCTGCTGAAATATGTTTTTGATCAAATTATTGACGGAACATGTGTATACATTTTCAAATTTAAATCTCGACTAGTTTTTAAGTTAGGGATATTTTGTGAAATTTTTAGGAAAAATATATTGTTTTCATAATTCCTGTTTATCTCAAAATTCTGCGTATGAATTCAAAATCGCTGAAATACTTATCTAGTTAAATTATACAAGGGGTACCTATGTACAGGGACTTTCGCCATATATTGACCCCCCCCTACAGGGGTAATGCGAAAAGTTAAAAAAAAAATTTAATACAAAACTTTTGGGGTTTTACTTTAAATTTTTGAATCCGATGTCAATTTTTTTTTTCGTTTAGAAACGTCAAATTTTGACAGATGATCAGTTTTTTCTTATGGAACATCCTGTATATAGTTTAACTATGTTTTATTAAACCGTTTCGGAAATATCGGGCTTCAAAGTTTAAAAAAATAATATATTGAAGATCTTGGTAAACGCTGCATTGTTATTGTAAGATAAATGAATCGAGTAGAAACAATAAAAACAGAAGATTTATTATTACTAAGGTGATATTTAGCATCTTTTTGTCGACAAGCATACATTATTTTAACAATTGTTAAACTTTAATTTAGACGTAATTATAACTATAACTGCTCTATATGACCACCACCATTATCAATACAGTTTATATAATCCTGCTTAATTTTGTGTATTGTATCCCTTATAAATTGTCTATGATTTTGATTGATATCATCTATCGCGGTAATAATTTTTCTGCGGAGCTCCTCGACATTTTCAGTTCTCTGTTCGTAAACTTTATTTTGCAGGTAACCCCACAGAAATGAATCAAGAGGTGTCAGGTCTGGACTGTTTGGTGGCCAACGAATTGGCCCAGTTCGTCCAATCCACAGGTTATATCTTTCATTTAAAAATCTCAAAACAGGTAACACATTATGCGGTGGGGCACCATCTTGATGCCAAACTATTTGCTTGTATTGTCTTATGGGTAGATCTTCAAGTTTAGCTTCAATTTGATAAGTAAGCATCTCTAGGTATCTCTCTCCCGTCAAGTTGCCGTTATAAAAAATAGGTCCTATGACCTGGTCATTTAAAATTCCACACCATACATGTAGAGATTGCCGCCCTTAAAACTTAATTTCCCTTGTTATTCGAGGGTTTGTTCTTGACCAAAAGCGAACATTTTTTCGATTGTAAATGCCCGCGGTTTTAAAGGTGCACTCGTCGGTCCACAAATTTTTTTAAAAAAAGTTATCTTCTTCTTTTAGCACTAGCATCTCTTGACAAAATTCCACCCGTTTATTTCTTTGCTCTACACTTAAAGTTTGAACAGGTAATATTCGATAAGCAAAATATTTATACTTTTTTAAAGTTGAATACATTTTTTTGGCCGATCGATCAAAGTAAATTCTGGCATCTTCTATGGAATGATTTGGGTGTTCTAAAAAGAAATTCAACATTTTTGATGGGCAATTTGAGGGAGACAAAGGCCCGAACAACATAATAGCGTAGATCTAAATGTATTCAAAAATTAGTAAAAACTTACCTACCTTCGAAATATAGCAAAATATGTAATTCTTCTTCTGGATCGACAAGAACTGTCCGACGTTTTCTTCGTAGAGTTTTCCTGATGCAAAATGCTCGTTCTATATTTTTAAACGTATTTTTTGCCGGAATGGCACGTAAAGGAAAGGTTCGACGATATTCCTTTTTGGCGGCATTTGCGTTATTATTATTTTTATAAAATATACGGACGATGTCACATTTTTCTTCATCACATTTATGGGTCAACAAACAAGAAATGACAATGTCATCTGAATGATTTGTTTTTTAATAAATGTCAAACAATAACAATGCAGCGCCTACCAAGATTTCAATATATTATTTTTTTAAAGTTTGGAGCGCGATATTTCCGAAACGGGTTAATAAAACATAGTTAAACTATATATATATTTGAAATCAGAAAATTCGGCTCTTTTTAACTATGAAGTCATATACAGGGTGTTGCATAAGAAAAAACTGATCTGTCAAAATTTGACGTTTCTAAACGAAAAAAAATTTGACATCGGATTCAAAAATTTAAAGTAAAAGCCCAAAAGTTTTGTATTAAATTTTTTTTTTACTTTTCGCATTACCCCTGTAGATGGAGGGGTCAATATATGGGGAAAAACCCTGTACATTTTCTAAAAAACGCTGAAATAAGTGTTTACTCATTTTATTCGAGTTTAGGAAAAAATCACTTGACTCAAAAAAAAAATCTTTTCAACATTTTGTACATTTTCCAACTTCTCTAGTCTAACTTTCATGATTTTGAGTTATGGGCTTGTTAATAAGAACTTTTTAAACCCCCTTTTATTGGAAAAAATGCTAAAATATGCACACTTTACCAATAATTTCATAGCTACAAAAAGCATGTACACCTCACCTAACTGGCGTATTTGAGACTCCAACAACGGATTCTCCATGAGAGTGAACACCACTTTATGTTTCTGCCTCCTGGAGCTCTCTCTCTAAAATTAAAACATTAAACCAAAATTGTCACTTTTCTGTTATTAAATATCTTTACCTGTGGACTATCAGTTATAGCAGTCGCTTCCTTTTTCACCTTTTTTCCTTTAAACGCATCCAGAGAACCCTCGCTCATATCACCAGCAGAGGTTAAACTAGAATGTGAGGCGAAAGCTTCTAAATTGTTAATTCCCTCTTTGATTTTCACGGTTTTTGGTTCAACACCCTTTTGGGCACGTTTTGACGAACGTCTTAAGGGTTCCACTTTTTTATGGTTCATGGGATCAGTTGAAGAGGTTTGCCTAATGATACATATATATTACAAAGAATGGAAATGTTAATTGAAAGGACAAGTTTTATTTTGCTTACCGTGGCTCTTTCACATCATCTTCACCATTATCTGCATCTTCGTCCGACTCATTCAATCTCAATCTTCTTTCTCTCTTTAAAGCCTGTTTCCTTACCACCTCCTTCTGCTCAACTTCCTTTTTCACACGTTTTTCCACTGGTTCACCCAGTTCTTCTTCCTGCGATTGTGTTGGCTTTGTGTCCACACTAGATTCGGAACTTCGACCTCGTAAACGACGTTTCGTAACTGTTTGGGGTTTTTTTACTTTTACGCTCTTCTTGGGGACTTTTTTACTATCGCCGTTTGTTGGTGCAAGTGGCTCTGTAGGGTCAGTCATTAATTCACTTGCCCGTTCCTTAATTATCTCTTTGTCATCATTGAAACATACTTCAAGTTTTCCAGGTTTTTTCCCTCGAATTTTTTTGGGAGCTTGTGGTTGTTCAACAGATGCATCTGAGTCAGTAGGCTTTATGTTGCTTCTGAGTCTAGACACTGGTTGGTCCGTTATTTCATCAGGTTTATTCGAGGTATCATCTTCCTTAGGATCAAATGTTTCCTGAATTGTAACTGAATCAGTAGACTTTCTTCTCCCTTTCTTCTTTGGACCATCTTTTTTTGACTTGGTTTCCTCATTTAATGCGTCAGATTCTTCAGCAAGACTCGCTTCAGTTAAATTAAATTGTAAACCAGTACTGACTGAAGCCTTTCCAGCGTTCTCATTAGAATCAGTGGACTTTATCCTGCTTCTGAGTCTGGGCACTGGTTTTTCCATCATTTCAGACCCTTGCACCTTTTTGTGCATCAATTCTTCAGATTTATTAGAATCAAATGAAGTTTTCTCAATTGTAACAGAATCAGTAGACTTTGTTCTCCCTTTCTTTTTTGGACCATCTTTCTTTGACTTGGACTCTTTTTTAACTTTTTCCTCATTTAATGCATCAGTTTCTTCAACAATAACCGCTTCATTTAAATTACATTCTAAATCAATACTGCCTGAAACCTCTCTAGTTTTTTCATTAGGTTCACTAGTCTTTATCCTATTTCTCAGTCTAGGCACCCTTTCCTGCATCACATCATCCGATTCATTTGAGGTATCATCTTCTTTAGAATCAAGTAATGTTTCCTGAATTGTAACTGAATCAGTAGACTTTCTTCTTTTTTTCTTCTTTGACTGGGACTCTTTTTCAACCCTTTCCTCATTTAATGCATCAGTTTCTTCAACAAGAACCGCTTCATTTAAGTTACATTCTAAATCAATACTGCCTGAAACCTCTCCAGCTTTCTCATTAGATTCGGTGGACTTTCTCCTGCTTCTGAGTCTAGACACTGGTTTTTCCATTATTTCAGACCCTTGCACCTGTTCCTGGATCATATCATCAGATTTATTAGAGGCGCCATCTTCCTTAGAATCAAATGAGGGTTTCTCAATTGTAAGAGAATCAGTAGACTTTCTTCTCCTTTTCTTTTTTGCACCTTCCTTCTTAGACATGGGCAATTCTTCAGCAAGAGTCCCTTCACTAAACTCAACTTGTAAGCCACTATTTCCTGAAACCTCTCCAGTTTTTTCATTAGATTCAATAGACTTCATCCTGCTTCTGGGTCTAGACACTGGTTTTTCCATCATTTCAGGCACGTTTTCCTGAATCACTTCTTTGGAATCAAATAGAGATTCCTGAAGTGTAACAGAATCGGTAGACTTCCTCTTTGAAGTGGGCATTTCTTCAACTTCTTCCTCTCTGAATGCCTCCGGTTCTTCAGCAACAGCCACTTCATTTAACTTTAATGGTAAATCAATAACCTCTTTGACTTTTTCATTTAATTCAAAAGATTTCTGTATAATTTCTTTCTTGTTATCCTCATCTTTTTCTGATGCCTCAGAATCTGGTTCAATACCATCTGTCTCTCTTTGCCCAAGGCCTGCATTATCCTTGTCTAAATCAGCAGATTTTGCAGGCATAACAATTATCTCACCAGGTTTCTCTGAATTAACGATTTCCCCTTTAATCTTTTTACAACTTCGTGTGCCCTTATCAGCCACATCACAAGAATTTATTTCACCTGGATTATCAGTCTTAATTAGATCATCACTCGACCCAGCTTGTCCACGTTTTTTTCCCCTAGTAGTCGTCTTAAAGGTTTTTTGCCTATTATCTTCTTTATCTGACTTTATCCTACCTCTGCGCCTTGACGTAGGCTTCTCTATTACTTCACATCCTTCCTGAATATCTTCAACTATTATGGCGCCATCTTTTAGTTCTTGATCAACTGAATCAATTTCCCTTTTTTCAATGTCAATATGTTTATCTAGATTGTCTGTTTCATGAAGAGGCAGAGGTTTTACAGAAGGTTCTTGCTGCCCCCTTTTTTTCCATATAAACCTTTTAGGTTTTTCTTGATCAGTAGTTGATTCTGTGCTTTCTTCAGCTGCTGGTAAATGCTCCTTCTCACTCTTTGCAGTTTCCTGTAAGACCTCATCAACTTTTTCTGGAAAGTTTTCTGCCTTTTCAGGGCTTTCTACATCTAGTTTGTCATGACCTTGATTGGATTCCATTAATTTATCATTATTTTCTGGAACCTCTCGGCCATCAGCTTCTGGTCTGAAATCAACCACATTAGGACCCTTTTCCAGGGCGTTTTTTAATACAATTTCAACAATCTGAGTCACTTCGGCCATTTTAACTGATGCCTCATCAACATCTTCATGCTTTTCACTTTGAAAATCTTCTTCTATTATGCCTTCGTCTTTTCTAGACTCCTCATTTACTGCTACACTGTTTTGGCTTTGATTTTCCGATTTAGACTGACTCCTTCTCATATACTTCCTAACTGATTCCAGCGTTTTGCTGCAAGAGGCCCTAGGAGAAATAGTTGCATCCAATATGTCAGAATCGTCCATCTGTGCAATATCTTGCTCCTCTATAACACTTAAGCAACTTAGTTTAACTTCCCCAGTGAAGACTTTTTGAGTTGGAGCAAAAAAGGTGCCGTCACCTGTACGTATGGATTGATTTAACTGAGGTCCGACCCTCTGAGTGGCCACCTCATAAATATCCTCCTCGTCAATCATCTGAGTCAAGCCCAACTTGAAACTACCCTCGGTGCAATTGTTGTCATTCTCCTGAGATTCTTGGGGTTTTACTGAATGGACCTGAGTGCCAGGCACAATATCACTATCATCCAATAAATCGTCGCCCGCATATTGTGTGGCCGGGATGCTTTTATCAATGAATGATATCGAGGGTCTTTGAAAACTGTCTTCTGCAGTTACGGTGGTTACTTTTGTTAACCCTTGTACCTCTGCGTCTGTATCAGAACCTTCGTTGAGCATCGCTTCCAGTTCCTCTTCAGTATCTGAGCCGGAATCGGCATTTTCAGTTCTGGTTGCCGCACACACAGATTTCTTCTCTGGACTGTCAACGTTCCTCTTACTAGTATCAATACTTGACGATGCCATATCATAATTTAACAGTTCCAGAGACTCGTCACTGTTCCCAGTTTCACAATCCAATTTATGACGTGAACTCTCAAGCAGTTCGTCACAAGTGATGTCTGCATCTACACCTTGGTTTGGTTCTTCAAAGATAACATTCTCAATTAAATTTGGTTCATTATCCTCCTGATCTAACACTGCTGAAGAATTGAAGAGTGGTGGAGGTGGTATAGGGTGAGTGGTTGAAACTTGTTCCCAATTAACTACTTGGGTGGTGGCATCGTGAATGTCTTCTCCGAAATGTTCTATTATTTGGGTGGGTGCTTCATGGATATTTAAAGGTTCTTCTTCTTCTGAGTGGGAGGTCTATTGAAATATTTATTTATTAACATAAACAGTTACGTGAAATGCCTGTGAGAAATAATGAAGTATTCCAGAAACTTGACTTGGCAAAATAAAGAATGATACAGTAGTTCTGGAAAATGTGAAAAAGTATTTAGAATTCCAGGAACAAATGAGTGGTATGAGTGACATAAAATGCCCGGAATCTGGAATAAAATAAATAATAATTTCCAATTAAGAAAATTGTAATAAGAAACATGAAAAATTACATCAACTGAATGAAATAAGAAAGGATTGGAAACTATGAAGAAAGTATTTCAATTTCTAGAAATAAACGGGAGATCACATAAAATGCCTGGAATTTGAAATAAAATAATAACAATTTTGTGTTAAAAATTAACAATATAAACATTTTTTCACATTTTTTCTAAAAACCTAGAGGAAGTTTAAAAAAATTTAACAGAAACGTGAAAAAAATATTTAAAATCAGAAGAACATACAGAATATGACATAAAATGACTGGAATTTGATATGGTATAAAATTTAAAAAAAATGTTGAGGTACAAAATTTGTAATAAAGAATTTATAAAATTACATAAAAATTAAAGGCCTGTGAGATATAATAATTAATTTTGAAAAACCTGGACTGAATAAAACATTATGGAAAAGTCCTAGAAAACATAAAAAATATTTAAAATTTCAAGAACAAATTGGAGATGGTATAAAATATCTGGAATAAGAAATAAAAAAACAAATAAATTATACCAGATAATTGGAAAAAAAGGAAAAAATTATTTGAAAACACAAAACAAAATAATCAAAAATTCAGGCACAAATGAGAGATGACAGGCATAAAATTTAGTTAAAAAAAATTACAATACACGGAATTTAAATAATTATATTTAATGCTTGGGAGTAATAATAATTTATTCCAGAAACCTGGACGAAATAAAAAAATTATATAAACGTCCTGGAAAATATATAGCAACTATTTAAAATTCAAAGAAGAAATTAGAGATGGCATATCAAAAATAAATAAAATATTCCAGAAACTTGTACGAAACAAAAAATGCCTTTGAAAATTAAAGATTTATTCCAGAAATCTGGAAAAAAAAATCCCAAAAGCCTCGAAAACATAAGACACAATAATTAATTAAAAATCCAGGAACAAATGAGGGATGACAGTCATAAAATGCCTGAAATCTAAAATATATTTTTTTTAATTTACAATACTAGGAATATAAATAATTACATTAAATGCCTGTAAGTAATAATAATTTATTCCAGAAACCTGGACAAAATAAAAAATATTACCGATGTCTTTGAAAACATAAAACAAAATAATTAATTAAAAATCCAGGAACAAATGAGAGCCTAAAAATTAGAATAATTTTTTTTTTTAATTTAGTTAAAAAAATTACAATACACGGAATTTAAATAATTATATTTAATGCTTAGGAGTAATAATAATTTATTCCAGAAACCTGGACGAAATAAAAAAATTATACAAAAGTCCTGGAAAGTATATAACAAATAGTTAAAATTTGAAGAACAAATTAGAGATCACATAAGATATCTGGAAAAAGAAATTAAAAATAAATTTATCCAGAAACTTGTACAAAACAAAAAATTTCCTTTGAAAATTAAAAAAAGCTTATTTAAATTTGGCGACGTTTCGCAAAATATATTTGCATCCTCAGGGCGAATTCAATATGCTGGACTTTGAAGTCAAAAAAAAAATAAATAAAAATAAACATTTATACAGAAACCTAATATAGGAATTATTATTTATTTTACTGTGATAAATTATATTTTTTTAAGAGTTTTGTATACACATACAGTATCGGACAAAAATAGAGCGACGATACAGTTTTTTTCTTTTATTAAAAAAGTAAAAACGCAAGAAGAATTAAAACTCAATAAAACAAATACAATCATTAATAAACATATATTTATTACAAAACATACCAAAATTCTTCCGTATAAATAAAATCATAAAAAGAAAACATTATCAGATTGCGCCCTTAATATTTAGTCCACAAGCCTTTATTTGCGATTACCTGGCGGCACCTTTGAGGCATGGAAGAAATTAAATTATCAATTATATCTTGATCAATATTTTTCCATATATTTTTAATATCTTCAAAAATATACTCTTTGGTTTTATAGGTTTTACTTCTAAGTTGCCTATCCACAATTTCCCACAGGTTTTCGATCGGGCGATTGGGCTGGCCATTTAAGAATGGCTATTTTATTTTCATTAAACCATTTTTTTATACATTGCCACCCCCATGTTTTACAGTACCTTGGACATACTTTGGGTCAAGTCTTTTACCTGCAATACGACGAACATATTGAACACCATCACTTTTATACAAATTAAACTTTGACTCATCACTAAAAAGTACTTTTTTCCATTGCTCTGGTGTTCAGTGAGCATGTTGTTTTGCAAACAGAAGACGTGCTTTAATATTCCTCTTACTAAGAAGCGGTTTTTTGCATGCTTTTAAGCCTGCTTCAACTAGTCTGCAACAACATTAGAGCCCCCAGCTTCAGCCAGAATTTGCTTTGCTGACAAAAAAGGATTTGCCTGGGAGATCGTTTTAATTTTTGTATTGTATGTTCCCATCTTATACGATGCAATAATTCTTTCTTTAAGATCAATAGAAAAACTTTTACCACGAGGCATTTTCAAACCAAATATAGATTTGATACCGACCAAAACCGATGTTTATTTACTAATGGTATGAACAATATCGATCAAGTCGCTTTATTTTTGTCCATGAAAAAATGCATAAAAATATACAATAATTTACTAATCTCTTGCTACTAATCACAAGAGGCAAAGAATGTTTAAATACGATTAACAAAGGTATGTACTGATACTACAAAAGAGCTACCTACAGTCACAAAGTTTTTTAGGAATATTATAATTTCTTAATTAAATACTTTCTGTATAATTGTTCATTTTTTTTTGACTTCAGTCCAACATATTGAATTCGCCCCGAGGATGCAAATATATTTTGCGAAACGTCGGCAAATTTAAATAGGCTTGGACTTTTATTTTATTGATCCCTAAACCCAACAATATTCCAGATGATATAATACCAAAACATAAGACAAAATAATTAATTAAAAATGACTGTAATTATATAATTTACAGTACAAGGAATATAAAGAATTACATTAAATGTCTGTAAGTAACAATAATTTATTCCAGAAACCTGAACGAAATAAGATATGATACAAAAGTCCTGGAAAATACATAAAAAATATTTAAAATTCGAAGAACAAATTAGAGATGGCATAAGATATTTGGAATCTGAAATAAGAGATAAAAAACAAATAAATTATTGAGAAACATAAAAGAAAATAATTAAAAATCCAGGAACACATAAAAGATGACAGACATAAAATGCCTGAAATCTGGAATAATTTTTTTTCAAATTAGTTTACTATACAAAGCATATATAAATGCCTGTAAGTAATAATCATTTATTTCAGCAACCTGGACGAAACAAAAAATGCCTTTGGAAATTAAAGATTTATTCCAGGAACACATTTATAAATATGTACATATTAAATGCCTGTGATTAATAATAATTTACTCCAGAACCCTGGACTAAATAAAAAATGATATAAAAAACCTGGAAAAAATATAAAGAACATTAAAAATTCCAAAAACAAATTAGAGATGGTTAATAATGATTAATAATATTACTACAAAATTTATCCATAATACCAAGATCTGCCTTAACCCATGTACCAATTGATGTAATTAATAAAAAATAATACCAATGGTGTTAATAGTTCATTGCATGACAT
Source organism: Anthonomus grandis grandis (assembly GCF_022605725.1). Classification (NCBI taxonomy): domain Eukaryota; kingdom Metazoa; phylum Arthropoda; class Insecta; order Coleoptera; family Curculionidae; genus Anthonomus; species Anthonomus grandis. The sequence goes on along the minus strand of NC_065550.1, from coordinate 33,805,507 downwards.
GACACATATAATACATGATAATAATGAAGCCTCCTGACATATTCGTTATTGATAAATAATTATTTTAAGATTAGAAGTTAAATTTGTTTTATGGATATTTAAATAGTTTAAGGAGAGAGGTGTTATGTATAAGTCGAAATACTCATATATCAAATATTTATAAAAATGTCTATAAAATTCATCAGATTTTTCTATAGGCTAAAACATATATAGTATTGGGATACATGTAAGAAGCAACACTTGTGATTGAGAGTTTTGGTTTTGAATAAATAGGTTTTAGATGCATTTCTCCACTAGATTATTGGAGTTACTGTGGCAAACTTTCAACAAACAGGAAATGCATTGGTCTTCGAAAATAGGTTAAAATATTGTTTTTAGTGGAGAACATAAAATATCCGAATATTCCCTATAAATATAGGAAGAAATGTTATCAAGACCAGGGGCTTTTTTGGTTTTAGATATATATAGAAGAAAACACAGTGACTTCATCAAATCAATCGTTCAATAAAAAGTTCTTAATAATTCTATGAAAAAATAAATTGAATAGTTATTATTATACCTTTGTAAATATCCCATTTTAATAGTATTTTGAGTATTGCTTCATCCAGGCATTCATACTTTTTTTTATATAATAAATCAATATATATTAACATCATTAAGTTCTTGATGGTCTGACCAGTTAACATCCCCTAACAGTAAATTATATGAAAGACAGGTATGCTTTTTTAAATAATCATAAAAATGCTTATTAACAACCTGGCTGTTCTTTATTGTTGCAACATGAAGATCACACTAATAGAGGGATTGAATTAAATACCTAAATGATTTAGATTATAAAAGTTAAAAAGTATCTTCTCACAACCTTATAATATAATAATCACCCAAAATAATTACCTCAAAAAATAGAGCTTACCAGTAATTGAAATGTTGCCAAAAGCTCTCCGAATCCTATATTAGTGCCGCCAATAAGTTCATACAACTTATATGGAACTAATTGGGTGCCATCAACAAAAGTTTGTCCACTCGAATTTAAGTCACTTATAAAGTTTTCACCCTCTTTAGCCACAATTACGGCATGATGTATATCGACGTTCTGCAAAATACTTTTTTATGAAATCAAAATTTAACTAGTAAGAGTTTTTTTCTCAGGTATACCTGTACCTCATCATTAATCGAGACCACAGCATTAGTATGGCAGCCAATCGTATTAACGCCTTCATAGATTCTATAAGTTTTTTTTTTAATTTTAAGGAGGGCCACCTGAAAAGACTTGTTGCTTAATTAAGTTTAGACTATAATAGTGGATTATTACCTGAGGCCGAGTATTGTCACAAGAGTTTTCCATAGTTTTTAATCGTAAAATTCTTAACCTTGAAAGTTTTTTGTCAACCTTTGGATTATTAGAAGTAGGTTTCCTAAAATCAAATCAAGTCAAAATGTAAGTCTATTCGCTAGAGTTATATATACAAAAATAGAAAATTAAATTATTAAGTATTAAAACCTAAATACAATTCAAACAAACTTATGCAGTTACTAAAGTAAGACTCCAAAATCTACAAATGTGTATTTGAATACAGTTTTACATAAAAAAATTATTCAATGCAACCAGGACTATGTTCAAAATCACTATTAAGGAAAATTAAAACTATTTCCCAGGTAATACAATATTCACAAAATTTTTGTTTTAAATATAATACTTTAATACGTTAATTTGTTGTATGTACATTTAATTAATATTTTTTATTTTAACCGATTTACCAGGAAATTACTAGAAATACCCTTAACTAATAAATTAATCGAATTTGTGCATTATTTGCAAAACAACAATTTAGAAGCCGGCCCTAAAAACACCAAACAAAACAATTATTTCCCAGTTTTAAAGACCCAAGGAGCTTACCGGATTTATCTTTTAAGTTTTTGGTAAATGCTACAAGCCGAGTCTTAACTGTCGGGCCCCAAATGAAATAAAACCAACATTTCTTTATAAAAATTAATAAAAAATAAGTATGTAAACATGAAATATATTTAACATACAAGTGACAATTGACATTTGCTGACAGTTGACGTTGACAGTTTCTTTAAGTGGGAGATTTATTAACGCGCTGTTGTCAGCTCAGTTCTAAGATGATTATCGACAAATTCCTCGAAATCCAGAGAGATGGATCATCATTTCAGGAAGCTCTCTCATTATTCATTCCTGGAATCAGTTGATTAATTCTTTCTGGATAAGCTTTCAGTTTCCAGGTTTTATTATGATAAATTAAGCCAGGCTTAATATGGAAAAAAATCCCAATATAAATATAATTATTTAGTTGGAAGCATACAAATAAAACTGCGGGTTTTTTTTGTTACACTAGTTATTAAATTATTTCCGTTTTGCGCGGTGTGGCTACAGGTAAAATAAAATACAATTTATCAAGGGAGACATAATTATACCGCGACGCAAAACACCCGGCCCGACGTAAACCATTTACATGCATTTTTTATGCGCTCTATTTCAAAGAATCGCTACTAGAACGGAACGTATAGTTTATACGAAATTTATAGAATATTTAAATTTCCGTAGCAGTAAATCCTTGTCGTTCTGACACAGTTTTACAGGGGTATATAGCATTGGCAAATTAATATTACAGATAGGAGATTAACGCATTAGAAAAGGAAGTACATACAGTGTATACCCAAAAAATCTATAAAAAGTATATATTATTTTAAATCCATAGCTTGGAAATAAGTACGTATTTTATATGAAAAGTCCTAAAAGTAGAGGTTATGTCAGTAAATGATGTCCAGATTGGCAACGCCGCAAATAACATCTGTCATGACCTGCTTATGCTTTAATTCTAGAATTTTTGCTGTCAAGTTTGACAGCGTCAACATGATGTTTTAGGGCCGATTTTTAATATTTTTCTGTTAATTTATGAGAAAATGAGGCTTACGAGGGCAGAATTAAGTACGTACATGATAACTATGAATGTGAATGTCCATGACACCTATGACAGATTAACTGAATCCACCATTATTTTTTTACCGGTAGGTTTTGCTTAGGTTAGACTTAATTAGTGGCGTTTTCAAGGCGTGTGGTGCTGTTGCATACAGAAAATGAAATGTTCACTTTGCTATATTTATACGTTTCTTATTAAATTATTATTAGGGTAAAATGCAAATTATCGGTGTTTTTGACATTGTCATTCCAAGATGGTCGCGACTATTTCACTTTTAAGATGGCGTCCATCCGCCATTTTAATTATTGAAAGTAACTCAATCAACTGCGCCAAAAATAAGAAACTATCAATAAAAATTAATGAAATGTTGATTTCTAAGTCTTGGGTGGGAGAAAGAAATTGTTATTCCAATTGTTCGATGTCGATGCTGTATGGACGCCACTGGTAGAATTTAAAAAAATATTTCTTTGCAAAAAGTGCTTCTTAATGCTTAAAAGCTATATAAAAGTTATATCGTATACCTGTATCTTGGCGAGGAATCATATTGTATGTTTATGTGACAAACTAGGCCTTATTTTTGACGTAGAATACGACGTGGGTGAAATTTCGTGGTTATGAAACCTGGACCACCCTGTATATTGTGACCATTGAATGTCTTGTATAAACATAACCTCAACAAACAGTTGACATTTGTTCACACTTGACAACCAATGAAGATTGGAGTATATAAAGGTCTGTTGCCAGTTAAAATGTAGATTGTTATTTATTTCAAGATGGCGTCCATTGGTCACCTTAATTCAAAATTTGACATTGTTGTCATTTGTTGACAAGCGATTACAGTCTTAGGAGAATATACAAATACAATTATTATTTCATAAAAGTTATACGTTTGAGTATGGTATATTATATACTATTTTAAGACGTTTATAAAATGCTTTTAATGGAATCATATTTTTTTTTTTAAATAACTTTACTCTCAATGCAGATTTTTTTAACGTATAAAAACAGCGTTATTAGATTGGCTAAGATGGACGAAAAACGGTGATTTTTCAGAAGAATTTCATCAAATATTTGAGATGTAGTAATCGAGTTTAAAAACTAGATATGTAAATCCCTTGTCAATTTTTTTAAATGCCGAAATTTGTGTAAACAGATTTATTATTGTGTAAACAGATTTGTATATGATAAACGTATATTTTACAGTGAAAAAAAAATACCTTGACCGTATACGGTTAATAAATATACCAAAACCAAAAATTTACTAAAAAACCGTTGAATAAACATATATTTAACACTAATAATATATGACGTGTTGCTTGGGTGTAATCCTAAAGGTCAGGACACGCTAGTGCCAGTTGTAAATGCGTTGCTATTCCTAGATGGCGCCACGTTCAACTCTCAAGATGGCCTCCATATTTTAACCTTCAACTTTAAGGCGCCTCTCACAGAATTTTCGGCGTCTATTTGAGACTGCATATAAAATAATTGAAAATTAACTTTCTAATCTTCTCGGCGGTTTATCATCGTCACCAAAAACCGCCACCTATAATACAACAGGCTCGCAAAAACTAGCACGCCGCAAATCAAATCCCCGTTCACATCATCGCATCGATCCAATTTACCTGACTCGTGGGAGGGCGAGGGAGGCCAGAAGGGGGGTCGGTTATCACTAATTGACCTCGCATCGTGCTTCCGGCACCTCCATCTCCCACACTCGATCCACAAAGGATCCCGCAGATCCGCCGCCGATACAATTTTTATCATACAAAGGCCCTCCGCGGTATCAATTTAAAAATTTTCAAAGAAAAATCTGAATAAAATCTTTAGCCGCGAGTTACGGGCGTGCGCACTACGGAGGACATGCGCGTTTCCGGGAGGGCCTTCCCCCTTTTCCTCCCCTTACCCATTCCCGGTATCGAAATAAAGGGAGGTTTTAGTTCGGGAGGTTTTTAGTGAACCGTTGACGTGCAGTCCGGTCAGTTTGTTGTTTGTCAACGTGGCGCGTTATAATCTCGTCCGCCTTGTGGCGGCTCGAAGCGCCATCTGGCGATTCAGACGGACGGGTTCGCAACATTGCAGCGGTCAACCCAACACGGACACGGACTCGTATGTAATGTCAATTTAACTGCCGATAATAATAATTTCTATAATAACAAAAATCTCCTCTAAAGGCTTTTAACCTCTCACTTACTGAGCTGACACCGCTGTACTGTTACTGCTAACGCTGCTGAACTGTCAAAAAAATAATAATAAGCTTATATTGCCTCTGGAATTGAACTCTTTTTATATATACACACACAAAAGCACTCATCCGCTCTTTTTTTTACAATAATAATTAGATTTAGTTACCTAGAAGAGTCGAGAACAAAATATAATAATAGACTGATGAACGAGATCGATTTGCACCGTTTCACGTTACGAGATCATCATCAGGGATCAGGCAAATGACGATGCTGATTCTTAGGACGATCCTTAGATGCGAGCGAGACAATGAACTATTCAGTGATTAAGTGAAGTGAGGAGGTTGAAGTGGCGGCACCAGATCCGGATCCGGGAGTTCAGATGATCATTTCCTGTTTTATGCCTCACTCAGTCGATACTTCTCTCAGGCAACCGTCCAGGTTGCTCATCAGGTCGGCCGATCTGATTTTTAATTAATTAGTGTTGCTTTTTAGTCTATTAGTTACACCCTGTAGATCGCTTCCGCTCTACAATTTAGTAATTATGTTGCTTAAACCTGGTTCAACTACGGACCTCCTATTAATTAACCAGGTTTAATCAAAAATTGTGTTTTTTTTTTACAGGAAATTTATATGAAGTGACAAGTTTCATGTACAGCGAATTCTTTCCATTTATAGTGAATTTCTCCTTTTATTTAAAAAAAAAATATATCTTTTATACAAGTGGAAATTATAACGTCAACATTCATTTTTTTTAATAGAACACCCTATATATCATGACATTTTACAATCTTCGATATATTCTAAATCTTAGAGCATTAAAAGGCTAGAATTAGCATTGCCGTGGAACTATCGGCAGTTTGTTTGCTTGCAACATCACTGAAGCATTGATGCCAAATGTTTATGTAAAAACGACAATTTTTTTTTCTCATAATATATCGATGGTCCAGTTTCATAAAGCACCAAGTCCAAAATGCACGTTTTTTATTTATTGGCTCTTAAACATAATGAGCACATTTAATTGTTCCACAAAAAGTTTTCTATGGGTATATTTTAAATTGTAGGTGATGAGATTTACTGAAGACACTCTGAGCAATAGGAGTCAGATACAATAAATAATATATTTTTTTTAATTATGGTATTTTAAACAATTTTAATGACTTGATAATGTATTCACTTCTATGATTTAATTTCAGTTATTATAATATAAATAATAATATAGGATTGGTTTTGTTTAAAAAAAAAATTATTAGAAAAAAGATTTAGCATAACTTTTTTATTACAAAACAGGTTTAACAGTAACCATTATTATTTACAATATCTGCTGGGTCATTATTACAAACTTTTGAAGTAGCTGGCAAATTTTTGTAAAAGCTCCAGTACTGACTTGGTATAGCATTAGAATCACATAGGCTTATAAGGTCGTTTTTTTTGGCCTGTGGTATTTTTATTGGATTGGAGTAAAGCTTCTTTAGATTAATATTCTTATTACTAGAATTACATTTACCCCTAGTCTTATAACGAACATTAATTTCCTTGTAGTCATCTTCTGTGTACGAGGTTTTATAAAAAATGCTAAAAGGGTTACTTTTCATAACATTTATCGCACAAATTTCCTGCCACTGGACTTTCTCGCCAATAACGTTTTGATTAAAATTTTTACCAATTTCTGATTGCAAATGTTTTACATCCAAGAAGTCAGTGTAGTTCATTTCAATGCATTGCCCTTTTTTTTTGCAAGTCGTATTATGGGAATTAATTGGTCGGGGGTATAAATGGCCCCACTTCGAAGACAACGTTTTTTTTCCCTCTCAATTAAGGCATGCATTGCATCACCTTCATTTTGGGTATGGCCGACCACTAGAAATTTATATGTGATTTCCTCAATACTTTGAATTGAATTTACGCAGTGCAACAGGAGACTAACAACAAATTTATTTTTGTTCTGACCGGCGCAATTGTCAGAGTAAAGTGTATTATTTGTACCCTTTGCATGATGTTTTAAGAAAATATAAAGGCAGCTTCCAATTTCATTGGCGCCACGTTTACCAAGACCGATAACGATTTTTGTGCTCAGATAAAATGACTTGCATACCCTGATTGCCACGTAAAACAAAAACCTTGATTACCAACTACATCATAAATGGTGAAATTGTATGTAGCAAGTCGTCTTTTATAGAAAAAGGCACTAATATCTCCACAGGGAACAGACAAAACAGCCTGTAGATCAAAACAGGCTACCTGTTTAGTGTTATCTAACTTTGCTTTATTTATATCGTTTTCTTTCTCTTGCCGACTAGCTTTTTCTCCTTTATTTATGTGCTTATCATAATTTTCTTGTTTTAGTTCCTTTTCTCTCTCAGTACAATTGTTTAGTGATTCACAAGTCATACACTGGTCTTTTTTGGGGATGTAAAAGGCAATATTAAATTCTGTGTTGAAGATGGTTTCGTACATGTTTCGCTTGGCAAACGGTTTATTAAGTTCTTCGCAGTTTGCCTTATTATAAAGTCTGTACATTGACGCAATATTAAGGCTTCCATCTATGTAGCTCTTATTTGTTTGGGCTCTGCAGTAATGCGATGGCATTGTTGGAAAAGATTTTATATGATTTCGGATTTCACCTTTTATTTCGTCGGTTACCTTTTTACCACCTTTTTTATGCTTTCCGCGCATGTCTGGCATAAGAATACCGCTCCCATCTTTTTTTTTGTTGACTTGCATACCCTGATTCTTTCCCCTTAAATCTTAAAATGGTATGCATAATTTTTGGACCGGTTGCTATTAGGGGTGTGCATTCTATACTTAGGAGTTATTGGTCCATACATTGTAAAAAATAATCTCTCTGGCGATGAATATCTCCAATTTTCCAAAACCTTTTATGGATTGCCTTACGTTGTTCTTGACTTATTTGATATCTGCACTTCAATCTGCATTTATCCGCGCAAGGTAATCCGACTTTTCGACTTTTAACTAGTTTATTCTTTACCTTAACATATTCTAACCCCTCGTTTCTTTTTTTTTTGGCGATGGATCTTTTCCATATTTCTGGGTATCTTGAAACTTTCCTAGTTCGTTTATTCGCAGAATCTTTATTATCTCTTCACTTTCACCTCTTACTTCCTCGCCGTTTTCAGATGAATACTCACTGATGGACCCAGAAGTTTTGTTTTCAGGATCATAATTGGAACCTTGATCTGAATCGTTAGAGATAAAATGATCAGCGTCAATATCAGGTGTCACCTCTTGTTCTTGTGTGTTGTTGGTTCCCTATAAAAGATAATAATATAGTGTTTCGTAAGATACTTACTGTTTTTGTGTAATACTAAAATACACATTTAAAATGGTTTACAAACCAGTTTAAAAGAATCTTCAATTGGAATCTCAACAAAATTTTGCAATGCATTTTTTTCAATCATAATAATATTATTATCAGCACTAAGTTCTATATTTAATAATGTAATACAATATTAGTTACTACCTCTATTATAACATTTTGCTCCAAAGAACAATTTTGGCCCTCACAATATTTATTAATTATCAATAGTTCACCGTTAGACTGCAACTCTGCCTAAAATAATAAGAAATAATATAAATAACATTTTAATTCTATTTCATTGTACACGTAAAAGAATATACCTGTAAATCATTGTCATCCAATATTGTTTTCACATATTCATGCCCATCAGGCCCAGGATCCATCTGACTTACTTCTTCAATAATAATATTATTTGAATGGTTATTGCTCGAAAAATCCACATTCGTAGGTGATAATATTATAATATTATTTTGAATATCAAAGGCATCGTTATCGGTATTTATATTTGTTAACATGTTTGGTTCACTCGCTTTTGGTGCTAACTAAAATAAAAAAAAAACATATTTGACATATTCTATCATATTAATTTTATTTTCCAGTAGAAAGCTAAGATAAAGTAAAAAACTAAATAAAGCTGTGGAGTTGTTTGTCCCTTAAAAAATAACACCTAAAGCATCAACTTAATAAACAAATACTTACCTCATTGTTTTGAGTAGCTAAACGTAAAACATATTGTGCACGTGTTTCCCGGAGACCCTTTTTTGTATTCTTATCCATCCTTTGAGTTATGAATCACTTTATATAAAGAAAAATCACAAAAAATGCGTTTAAAAATACTATTATTAAAAATTGTTGTCAACGTGACAGACCTGACTGAAAAATTATGAGTACATAACCTCAAGAAGAAAACGCAAAAAAGCCTATTTCATAAGGAAACAACTCGAAATATTGCTATGTGTTACTAAGGCGTGTATTTAAAATTGTTGCCGTATTGAATTGCAGAAATACTAAATTGGTTGTAAATAAAAAAAGAAACATGTCGATTAGAATAGGCAAAAAATTAACATATTGAGTTGTTGCCGTATGAAATTAAGAAAACCATTTAATGAGAACTTATTTCCGTAATAATCCGAAAATGCCAAAATTCGGACTTGTTGCTGTATGGAACTGGGTCATCGATATTATGATAAGATACTCTATAAAGAAGTCAACATTCAAAATTATATAAATGTAGATCATGTATGTTAGAGAAAAAAGCAACAACATTGCAACGCCGCTCGATCGCATTGTTGATTCCACTGACGCAAGTAATCTTTACCAGTGGCGTATTAAAAAAATATTTACATGATAAATATTTATTATTATTATTATATTATGCTTTAAATTATTAACAATATTACCGTTTGTGAAGTCTTTATGCGTTTTTTTAACCTACTTAAAAAAACATCTAGATCCTTGATTGTATTAATATTAAATCGAATCATAATTCGATAAAAACTATAATATATAATATACAGGATCGGGCTTGGATTTGTAAAAAAGTTGAATATAAAACATCATAAAAAGTTACCTTAAGTCAGTATTTTATTTGTCAGGTTTAATTTAGGATTCAAGCCTAATTTTCTTTTTTTTTCAAGTTTTTGCAGCATTTTAACTGGCGTTTCTGTACAATTAAACGAAGATATTTTTTTTCCGAAATAAATGGAGAATCTAACTTCGTTCGTTGACTTCTTGAAAAAAAAAATTATCACCTTGCAGATTTGAGACAAAAAAGGACCAAGTCTCTTCGTATGTTCGTATGTTACGCCACTGGCAATTTTTTTAGAAATTGGCTTCATCAGTAATTAATAATTCACTACAATAACCTGCATGCGAAATTTAATTAAATTTGAGCTGGTAGTTTAAAGGTTACGATAAATTAACAATTAATTATTCTAATTAATAATAATATCGTTTATTTAGCATAAAAAAAGTATATAAAATATACAAAATACAGGGTTCAAGAAGAAAAAATACAAAAACCTTGAGAAGCACGAAAAACTAAACATTAAAAAGTGATAAAAACTTACCTAGACTAAAAATGGTAAAGATAAAATTGTGAGCTTAAAATGATTTAGTTCATATTCAATCACGTATTCATATTAATGACGTTTAAACTAAACCTCACTGTATGTTAACCAGTTTATAGTAACTTTACATGTAATTACTATTATATAATGTTTGTAAAGTATTTAATAAAGTATCCATAAAGATCCATACTTAAATGGAAAAAGTTAAAAAAAAAGAAAAAAAAAATACTTAATATATAGATGCCTTAATAAGTTTTTATTATTCTAACTACTGCCTAGGATGCTCTACTGCCTGGAATAAAGAAATTTTTATTCATTGGTTCGCACAAAATTGGTATAAATTAAATTAATTTTTTTTTCAAGTAATTTATGGTCATTTTTTTTGTTTTCTTCTAGGTAAAGACCAATCATTAATTGCTTTTTTAAGGCTAATTTTATACCACAAATGCCGGGAATAAGTCATTGTATATCTTTTTCAAGCAGTTTAAAGTTTTTTTTCTTTTCCACGAATATGAATGGTTCCTATTTATGACCTGGAATAAATAAAATGATGATTGCAGGGAAATTAATAAGTCAAAGGGTAACTAAAATTGATTCTGTCATCCTCCACTAAATTTATTTGATAAATCATCTATCCTACATGTTTCGGACATATAAGATGTCCATCATCAGGGATATACAATGAGGGTTTTCGTCACAACATATAACAAGCTATCGTACTACTGGCAAGGTCAAAAGTTAAAATCTCAACATTAAATAAAAGGGCATATTAAGATGCATGAGAAGGGACTAAACAAGGTCTATACAAACATTAAAATCACATAATTACAAAACTAGGATAATTGTTATAATGGATAAATGTTATAATGGATAACAACTATCCTAGTTTTGTATTTATGTGATTTTAATGTTTGTATAGACCCTGTTTAGTCCCTTCTCATGCCCTTTTATTTATTGTTGAGATTTTAACTTTTGACCTTGCCAGTAGCACGATTGCTTGTTATATCACAGTCTAAAATAATAGTTGAAATCTATATACTTTGGTTATATGTTGTGACGAAAACCCTTATTGTATATCCCTGATGATGAACATCTTATATGTCCGAAACATGTAGGATAGATGATTTTTCAAATAAATTTAGTGGAGGATGACAGAAACAATTTTAGTTACCCTTTGAAATAAAATGATGTTTCGTCCAAACAATTTTTAGCCTCTTTCAGGTGTTATTACTTTTTTTAAGTACTTTCAAGGTTAAAAACCCAAAAACACTTCCAGGAATTTTCATTAAATTTTCACTGAAACTCACAGCGCTTCCTATAGAATAATTCTATATTTAAGAGATTCTTATAGCTCAAGAACTTTTTGAGTCACAAGCAGATTTGTGAATTGAGAATGAACTCAGCTGGGGTCAAAACAGGCCATACAAAACCCTTTTGAGTATTTCTCAAATACTTTTTTAAGGTATTTGAATAAATTTTTTAAAAGAGTGTAGACGGATTCCTGAGGGTGGATTTCAAGAAAAAAACGTTTTTTTAGTGGCAAAATTGACCAAACTAGAGCAGTTTTGGTGCACGCATTTTTAATAAGAATTCTTATAGAACTAAAGAAATTTATGACTTTTTCAGGTATTTTATTATCATTTTTCAAATAAATTATACAATTCTTGCTTCGCAAATGCCTGAACAAAAATAAACTAGAATTCTTATTTTTTTTTAGGAAATTTATGGTTATTATTTGCTGTTTCGTAACTTCCTAGAATAAATAAATTTACGCTTTTTCAAGCAATCTATTATATTTTTCCAGGAGATTAAATTAATGCTTTGTCTCAACTTCCTGGACTTTTCTAGGCAGTAATTTTTCTATTTGTTTCAAAAAACTAAAAATCCTTTTTCCTCAAATGCCTGAAATAAATATTTCAAGCAGTACCTAATTTCCTGGAATAAATAAATTATGTTTTTGCATTTTCCAGGTAGCCTAACTTTACTTATAGTTATTTCTATGCTTAACTGCCTGGAATAAATAACTTTACGCTTTTTTCAGGCAATCTATTATCTTTTTCCAGGAGATTAAATTAATGCTTTGTCTCAACTTCCTGGATTTTTCCAAGCGGTAATTTTTCAATTTTTTTAAAAAATTTACATTTTTTTTTCTCAATTGCCTGAACTAAATAAATTTTTGTTTTTTTTCTTTAACTGTCTGAAATAAAAAAAATTATGATTTTCTTAGATAATGTATAGTCAATTCTGTGCTTAACTGCCTAAAATAAACATTTCAGGCAGTCCCTAATTTCCTGAAATGAATTAATTTTTTTTAGCATTTTCCAGGTAGCCTACCTATATTTATAGTCATTTCTATGCTTAACTGCCTGAAATAAATAAATTTACGTTTTTTTCAGGCAATCTATTGTCCAGGAGATTAAATTAATGCTTTGTCCTCAAACTCCTGGATTTTTCCAAGCAGTAATTTTTCAATTTTATAAAAAAAACTAAACATCCTTTTTTCTCAATTGTCTGAACTAATTAAATTTTAGTTTATTTCTTTAACTGTCTGAAATAAAGAAAATTATGATTTTCTTAGATAATGTCTAGTCAATTCTGTGCTCAATTGCCTGAAATAAATATTTCAAGCAGTACCTAATTTCCTGAAATAAATTAATTTTTTTTCGCATTTCCAGGTAGCCTAACTATATTTATAGTCATTTCTAAGCCTAACTGCCTGGAATAAATAAATTTACCTTTTTTTTTAGGCAATTTATTGTCTTTTTCCAGGAGATTAAAGTAATGCTTTGTCTCAACTTCCTGGACTTTTCTAAGCAGTAATTTTTCCATTTTTTTCAAAAATCTAAAAATCCTTGTTTCTCAATTGCCTTAACTAAATAAATTAGTTTATTTTTTTAACTGTCTAAAATAAATAAAATTATAATTTTCTTAAACATAGTAGTCATTCGGTGCGCAACTGCCTGAAATAAATATTTCAAGCACTCCCTAATTTTCTGGAATAAATAAATATTTTTTTAGCATTTCCCAGGTAGCCTAACTATATTTATAGTCATTGCTATGCCTAACTGCCTGGAAAAATATATTTACGATTTTTTCAGGCAATTTATAGTCTTTTTCCAGGAGATTAAATTAATGCTTTGTCTCAACTTCCTGGACTTTTCTAAGCAGTAATTTTTCCATTTTTTTCAAAAATCTAAAAATCCTTTTTTCTCAATTGCCTGAACTAAATAAATTAGTTTATTTTTTTAATTGTCTGAAATAAATAATATTATGATTTTCTTAGATAATGTATAGTCAATTTTATGCTTAACTGCCTGAAATAAACATTTCAGGCAGTCCCTAATTTCCTGAAATAAATTAATTTTTTTTAGCATTTTCCAGGTAGCCTAATTATATTTATAGTCATTTCTATGCTTAACTGCCTGGAATAAATAAATTTACGTTTTTTTTCAGGCAATTTATTGTCTAGGAGATTAAATTAACGCTTTGTCCTCAAACTCCTGGATTTTTCCAAGTAGTAATTTTTCAATTTTTTAAAAAAAACTAAACATGCTTTTTTCTCAATTGCCTAAACTAATTAAATTTGAGCTTATTTCTTTAACTAAAGTAAAGAAAATTATGATTTTCTTAAATAACGTATAGGCAACTCTGTGCTTAACTGCCTGAAATGAACATTTCAGACAGTCCCTAATTTCCTGGAGTAAATAAATATTTTTTTAGCATTTTCCAAGTAGCCTAACTATATTTATTGTTATTTCTATGCTTAACTGCCTGAAATAAATTAATCAGTTTTTTTTAACTGTCTAAAATAAAGAAAATTATGATTTTCTTAGATAATGTCTAGTCAATTCTGTGCTCATCTGCCTGAAATAAATAAATTTACGATTTTTTCAGGCAATTTATTGTCTTTTTCCAGGAGATTAAATTAATGCTTTGTCTCAACTTCCTGGACTTTTCCAAAAACAGTAATTTTTCAACTTTTTTAATAAAATTAAACATCTATTTTTCTCAATTGCCTAAACTAAATAAATTAGTTTATTTTGTTAACTGTCTGAAATAAAGAAAATTATAATTTTCTTAGATAATGTATAGTCAATTCTGTGCTTAACTGCCTGAAATAAACATTTCAGACAGTCCCTAATTTGCTGGAATAATTAAATATTTTTTTAGCAATTTTTCAAGTAGCCTAACTATATTTATAGTCATTTCTATGCTTAACTGCCTGGAATAAATAAATTTACGATTTTTTCAGGCAATCTATTGTCTTTTTTCAGGAGATTAAATGAATGCTTTGTCTCAACTTCCTGGACTTTTCCAAAAACAGTAATTTTTCAATTTTTTTAATAAAATTAAACATCTCTTTTTCTCAATTGCCTAAACTAAATAAATTAATTAATTTTTTTTGACTGTCTGAAATAAAGAAAATTATGATTTTTTTAGATAATGTATAGTCAATTCTGTGCTCAATATAAAAAATTTCAGGCAGTACCTAATTCCCTGAAATAAATACACACTTTTTTGCATTTACTATATTTATAGGCATTTTCAATTTTTTACAGCAACTTCGTAGTCAAACGTCTCAACTGCCTGGAATAAACAATCAATTTTACTTAATTTATAATTGAAATTAACAAGGTCACCCTTGGAAGCCTGTTTTTAATGCTACACTTTATATATACCAAATGATGATTTCATAAAACCCTCCTTTAAAGTTCAATATATATTCCATACTAAATTATTTTTAGAAATCTCCGAATTCAAGCAAACATGTTTGTTTCCAGAGTATCGATTTGTTTGTCGAGAAAGTTACATCTTAAAATTACGCTAATAAAACCAAGAGTATGGAGAACGATTTTCATCCATATTAATAAACAATTTCTCCACACCCTGTATGCATCCCGGGGATAAATAATAAATAAACAATCCTGGTCGGGAGCGGAACATCGGCCCGTGTCAGTTCCGATACTTTATTCATGAATTTGAAGATCGGTCGAGCCCGCTTCCGTTCCAGAATATCCAGATATAGTTTTAACCTTTCGCTAACATGCAGATTGAACTGTCAATGTTGAAACGCAGCCAAGTTTATATTATGGCAGGTAGTACATGGGCCTCCCCCTATTAAAAATTTATGTTTCAAATGATTGCAACAACGCATCCGGGGACGACGTATGTATATAAACGCCAATTCGGACATAATGTCATCGAAAACCGGGTCAATGGATTCTGGAAATGATGATAAAGATTTTTTTTCAGTAATCGAGGTTATAATTTAATTAAAATTGATGTTATAGGTGACTAAATAATGACACGGATTTTCGACAGGATGTTCTCATTAACGCGATAATCATGTGTTAAATATGGCATATAACTGGGTATGTAAACTTTAATAAATGAATAGAGGGAATGATTTAAAATTAGAAAAGGAATTAATGGTTTAACTTGGATAAGTGCTGAAAGCAGATTTGGAAAATTGCAGTTATTTAAATCGTTTCAGAATACTCTAGAGGTGCCATATAGTACCCTGGAAAGGTCTGTTGACCATAGATGATCAAGTTAAGATTGAACTGTGCAGTTTTTGCATTTCAAATAATTATTCTCTCTGAATACGAAATCCTATAATATTCATAAAAAAATATTTATATTTTAAACAATACAATGGATTACGAAAGTGCGGTATAATAGTAATAAAATTTATTATTGAAATTTTTATGTGTCTATAAAAATTACACGCTGCAGGTTTTTGTTTTATTCCTCTGATATTTTTTAATTAAAATTTAAACTTAACATGGCTTTAAAATGCATGTTAGGAATGTTTGGTTAAATTCGGAAGTAAATGTTGATTCGTATATTTTTCTTTAGAACATTCTATATATTTTTTTATTTATCAACCCTCCGTTCTTTTTTTCATAGAGTTTTTTTTAGCTCCACCTTCTATAGAATCAGAAATGATAGGACAAACGTTAAATGGCTTGAATGCGTGAAATATACAGGGTGTTCCGTTGATCATGTTACAAACTTCTAGGGCAGATAGAAAACGTCAAAAGAAAAATAAAAGTTTATATAAACATGGGTCCGGAAAAGCTTCCTCAGGGAGCTTATCGGTTATTCGGGTTTACCCCCCCGTATCGAATTTTTTCACCAAAAATTGATTTTTTTCGAAATCAAACTAAGTATATCAGTGTCTTATTTGGGTCACCTAGATTACGAAAACACCGAGTTATAACAGGATCCGAGCAGAACTAAGGGAATGAGAGCACTTTGAAAATCCTGAAAAAGTCGTTTTCGATGTCCGTTTTTGAGGCCAAAAATGGGCATCAAAAATACCATATCTCAGCTATTAGAAGAGTTACGACCTTGCGGATGGTCTCGTTGGATTCAGAACGATAAAGCTAAGACAAAACCGTTGGAATTTTCCAGATAGCTCCCATAGAAGCCGAGATATCGACCTTCAAAGTTTGGGTTTTTTAATTTTTCGGGTATACCCCCCCGTATCGAATTTTTTCACCAAAAATTGATTTTTTTCGAAATCAAACTAAGTATACCAGCGTCTTATTTGGGTCATCTAGATTACGAAAACACCGAGTTATAACAGGATCCGAGCAGAACTAAGGGAATGAGAGCACTTTGAAAATCCTGAAAAAGTCGTTTTCGACGTCCGTTTTTGAGGTCAAAAATGGGCATCAAAAATGCCATATCTCAGCTATTAAAAGAGCTACGATCTTGCGGATGATCTCGTTGGATTCAGAACGACGAAACTAAGACAAAACCGTTGGAGTTTTCCCGATAGCTCCCATAGAAGCCGAGATATCGACCTTCAAAGTTTGGGTTTTTTCATTTTTCAGGTATACCCCCCCGTACCGAATTTTTTCACCAAAAATTGATTTTTTTCGAAATCAAACTAAGTATACCAGCATCTTATTTGGGTCACCTAGATTACGAAAACACCGGGTTATAACAGGATCCGAGCAGAACTAAGGGAATGAAAGCACTTTGAAAATCCTGAAAAAGTCGTTTTCGACGTCCGTTTTTGAGGCCAAAAATGGGCATCAAAAATGTCATATCTCGGCTATCGTAAAAGCTACGACCTTGCGGATGGTCTGGTTGGATTTAGAACAACGAAGCTAAGACAAAACCGTTGGAATTTTCCCGATAGCTCTCATAGAAGCCGAGATATCGACCTTCAAATTTTGGAATTTTTCATTTTTCGGGTATACCCCCCCGTATCGAATTTTTTCACCAAAAATTGATTTTTTTCGAAATCAAACTAAGTATACCAGCGTCTTATTTGGGTCACCTAGATTAAGAAAACACCGGGTTATAACAGGATCCGAACAGAACTAAGGGAATGAGAGCACTTTGAAAATCCTGAAAAAGTCGTTTTCGACGTCCGTTTTTGAGGCCAAAAATGGGCATCAAAAATGCCATATCTTGGCTATCGTAAAAGCTACGACCTTGCGGATGGTCTTGTTGGATTCAAAATGACGAAACTAAGACAAAACCGTTGGAATTTTCCCGATAGCTCCCATAGAAGCCGAGATATCGACCTTCAAAGTTTGAAATTTTTCATTTTTCGGGTATACCCCCCCGTATCGAATTTTTTCACCAAAAATTGATTTTTTTCGAAATCAAACTAAGTATACCAGCGTCTTATTTGGGTCACCTAGATTACGAAATCACCGGGTAATAACAGGATCCGAGCAGAACTAAGGGAATGAGAGCACTTTGAAAATCCTGAAAAAGTCGTTTTCGACGTCCGTTTTTGAGGCCAAAAATGGGCATCAAAAATGCCATATCTCAGCTATTAGAAGAGCTACGACCTTGCGGATGGTCTCGTTGAATTCAGAACGACGAAACTAAGACAAAACCGTTGGAATTTTCCCGATAGCTCCCATAGAAGCCGAGATATCGACCTTCAAAGTTTGGAATTTTTCATTTTTCGGGTATACCCCCGCGTATCGAATTTTTTCACCAAAAATTGATTTTTTTCGAAATCAAACTAAGTATACCAGCGTCTTATTTGGGTCACCTAGATTACGAAAACACCGGGTTATAACAGGATCCGAGCAGAACTAAGGGAATGAGAGCACTTTTAAAATCCTGAAAAAGTCGTTTTCGACGTCCGTTTTTGAGGCTAAAAATGGGCATCAAAAATGCCATATCTCAGCTATTAGAAGAGCTACGACCTTGCGGATGGTCTCGTTGAATTCAGAACGACGAAACTAAGACAAAACCGTTGGAATTTTCCCGATAGCTCCCATAGAAGCCGAGATATCGACCTTCAAAGTTTGGAATTTTTCATTTTTCGGGTATACCCCCGCGTATCGAATTTTTTCACCAAAAATTGATTTTTTTCGGAATCAAACTAACTATACCAGCGTCTTATTTGGGTCACCTAGATTACGAAAACACCGGGTTATAACAGGATCCGAGCAGAACTAAGGGAATGAAAGCACTTTGAAAATCCTGAAAAAGTCGTTTTCGACGTCCGTTTTTGAGGCCAAAAATGGGCATCAAAAATGTCATATCTCGGCTATCGTAAAAGCTACGACCTTGCGGATGGTCTGGTTGGATTTAGAACAACGAAGCTAAGACAAAACCGTTGGAATTTTCCCGATAGCTCTCATAGAAGCCGAGATATCGACCTTCAAATTTTGGAATTTTTCATTTTTCGGGTATACCCCCCCGTATCGAATTTTTTCACCAAAAATTGATTTTTTTCGAAATCAAACTAAGTATACCAGCGTCTTATTTGGGTCACCTAGATTAAGAAAACACCGGGTTATAACAGGATCCGAACAGAACTAAGGGAATGAGAGCACTTTGAAAATCCTGAAAAAGTCGTTTTCGACGTCCGTTTTTGAGGCCAAAAATGGGCATCAAAAATGCCATATCTTGGCTATCGTAAAAGCTACGACCTTGCGGATGGTCTTGTTGGATTCAAAATGACGAAACTAAGACAAAACCGTTGGAATTTTCCCGATAGCTCCCATAGAAGCCGAGATATCGACCTTCAAAGTTTGAAATTTTTCATTTTTCGGGTATACCCCCCCGTATCGAATTTTTTCACCAAAAATTGATTTTTTTCGAAATCAAACTAAGTATACCAGCGTCTTATTTGGGTCACCTAGATTACGAAATCACCGGGTAATAACAGGATCCGAGCAGAACTAAGGGAATGAGAGCACTTTGAAAATCCTGAAAAAGTCGTTTTCGACGTCCGTTTTTGAGGCCAAAAATGGGCATCAAAAATGCCATATCTCAGCTATTAGAAGAGCTACGACCTTGCGGATGGTCTCGTTGAATTCAGAACGACGAAACTAAGACAAAACCGTTGGAATTTTCCCGATAGCTCCCATAGAAGCCGAGATATCGACCTTCAAAGTTTGGAATTTTTCATTTTTCGGGTATACCCCCGCGTATCGAATTTTTTCACCAAAAATTGATTTTTTTCGAAATCAAACTAAGTATACCAGCGTCTTATTTGGGTCACCTAGATTACGAAAACACCGGGTTATAACAGGATCCGAGCAGAACTAAGGGAATGAGAGCACTTTTAAAATCCTGAAAAAGTCGTTTTCGACGTCCGTTTTTGAGGCTAAAAATGGGCATCAAAAATGCCATATCTCAGCTATTAGAAGAGCTACGACCTTGCGGATGGTCTCGTTGAATTCAGAACGACGAAACTAAGACAAAACCGTTGGAATTTTCCCGATAGCTCCCATAGAAGCCGAGATATCGACCTTCAAAGTTTGGAATTTTTCATTTTTCGGGTATACCCCCGCGTATCGAATTTTTTCACCAAAAATTGATTTTTTTCGGAATCAAACTAACTATACCAGCGTCTTATTTGGGTCACCTAGATTACGAAAACACCGGGTTATAACAGGATCCGAGCAGAACTAAGGGAATGAGAGCACTTTGAAAATCCTGAAAAAGTCGTTTTCGACGTCCGTTTTTGAGGCTAAAAATGGGCATCAAAAATGCCATATCTCAGCTATTAGAAGAGCTACGACCTTGCGGATGGTCTCGTTGAATTCAGAACGACGAAACTAAGACAAAACCGTTGGAATTTTCCCGATAGCTCCCATAGAAGCCGAGATATCGACCTTCAAAGTTTGGAATTTTTCATTTTTCGGGTATACCCCCGCGTATCGAATTTTTTCACCAAAAATTGATTTTTTTCGAAATCAAACTAAGTATACCAGCGTCTTATTTGGGTCACCTAGATTACGAAAACACCGGGTTATAACAGGATCCGAGCAGAACTAAGGGAATGAGAGCACTTTTAAAATCCTGAAAAAGTCGTTTTCGACGTCCGTTTTTGAGGCTAAAAATGGGCATCAAAAATGCCATATCTCAGCTATTAGAAGAGCTACGACCTTGCGGATGGTCTCGTTGAATTCAGAACGACGAAACTAAGACAAAACCGTTGGAATTTTCCCGATAGCTCCCATAGAAGCCGAGATATCGACCTTCAAAGTTTGGAATTTTTCATTTTTCGGGTATACCCCCGCGTATCGAATTTTTTCACCAAAAATTGATTTTTTTCGAAATCAAACTAAGTATACCAGCGTCTTATTTGGGTCACCTAGATTACGAAAACACCGGGTTATAACAGGATCCGAGCAGAACTAAGGGAATGAGAGCACTTTTAAAATCCTGAAAAAGTCGTTTTCGACGTCCGTTTTTGAGGCTAAAAATGGGCATCAAAAATGCCATATCTCAGCTATTAGAAGAGCTACGACCTTGCGGATGGTCTCGTTGAATTCAGAACGACGAAACTAAGACAAAACCGTTGGAATTTTCCCGATAGCTCCCATAGAAGCCGAGATATCGACCTTCAAAGTTTGGAATTTTTCATTTTTCGGGTATACCCCCGCGTATCGAATTTTTTCACCAAAAATTGATTTTTTTCGAAATCAAACTAAGTATACCAGCGTCTTATTTGGGTCACCTAGATTACGAAAACACCGGGTTATAACAGGATCCGAGCAGAACTAAGGGAATGAGAGCACTTTGAAAATCCTGAAAAAGTCGTTTTCGACGTCCGTTTTTGAGGCCAAAAATGGGCATCAAAAATGCCATATCTCGGCTATCGTAAAAGCTACGACCTTGCGGATAGTCTGGTTGGATTCAGAACAACGAAGCTAAGACAAAACCGTTGGAATTTTCCCGATAGCTCCCATAGAGGCAAAGATATCGACCTTCAAAGTTTGGAATTTTTCATTTTTCGGGTATACCCCCCCGTATCGAATTTTTTCACCAAAAATTGATTTTTTTCGAAATCAAACTAAGTATACCAGCGTCTTATTTGGGTCACCTAGATTACGAAAACACCGGGTTATAACAGGATCCGAGCAGAACTAAGGGAATGAGAGCACTTTGAAAATCCTGAAAAAGTCGTTTTCGACGTCCGTTTTTGAGGCCAAAAATGGGCATCAAAAATGCCATATCTCGGCTATCGTAAAAGCTACGACCTTGCGGATAGTCTGGTTGGATTCAGAACAACGAAGCTAAGACAAAACCGTTGGAATTTTCCCGATAGCTCCCATAGAGGCAAAGATATCGACCTTCAAAGTTTGGGTTTTTTCATTTTTCGGGTATACCCTCCCGTATCGAATTTTTTCACCAAAAATTGATTTTTTTCGAAATCAAACTAAGTATACCAGCGTCTTATTTGGGTCACCTAGATTACGAAAACACCGGGTTATAACAGGATCCGAGCAGAACTAAGGGAATGAGAGCACTTTGAAAATCCTGAAAAAGTCGTTTTCGACGTCCGTTTTTGAGGCCAAAAATGGGCATCAAAAATGCCATATCTCGGCTATCGTAAAAGCTACGACCTTGCGGATAGTCTGGTTGGATTCAGAACAACGAAGCTAAGACAAAACCGTTGGAATTTTCCCGATAGCTCCCATAGAGGCAAAGATATCGACCTTCAAAGTTTGGAATTTTTCATTTTTCGGGTATACCCCCCCGTATCGAATTTTTTCACCAAAAATTGATTTTTTTCGAAATCAAACTAAGTATACCAGCGTCTTATTTGGGTCACCTAGATTACGAAAACACCGGGTTATAACAGGATCCGAGCAGAACTAAGGGAATGAGAGCACTTTGAAAATCCTGAAAAAGTCGTTTTCGACGTCCGTTTTTGAGGCCAAAAATGGGCATCAAAAATGCCATATCTTGGCTATCGTAAAAGCTACGACCTTGCGGATGGTCTTGTTGGATTCAAAATGACGAAACTAAGACAAAACCGTTGGAATTTTCCCGATAGCTCCCATAGAAGCCGAGATATCGACCTTCAAAGTTTGGGTTTTTTCATTTTTCGGGTATACCCCCCCGTATCGAATTTTTTCACCAAAAATTGATTTTTTTCGAAATCAAACTAAGTATACCAGCGTCTTATTTGGGTCACCTAATAGGCGTTTTATTTTAACGGAGCCAGTCTCCCTGAGCCGTTGATTGACCCTTTCAAAAAGTGTGTGCGCTGGGATTCGCCTTTCGGGAAACCGCTCTTCATATAGTAGAGAAGCAGCTCTTCCATTACATCGAACTTCCCCATAAATTAAAAGCATATCGACGTATTCAGCAAAAGTGTAATCTTCCATTACTTAACCGTAATAAAAAGGGAATTATTATCATGTAAAAAATACTGACAGTGGCAATGAATTAGCATTATTATTATTATTATAATAATTAATTCAGATGCTGTATCTTAGTTTGGTTTTATTCAATTTCCACAAAAAGGGTGATATTTACCGAATTTTACTAGGAGCACCTTTTTTATGTAAAAAGCAAGGGGGAACATCATAATCTAATGCCCCAACGGGCAGAAATTAAAGTTTTAAAGAAATGGGCCTAAATTTACCAAATACCTCCCTGATTCTGAAGCCCCTGGTAAATATTTTTTTTATTTAGTAGCTTCAAAAGAATAAACGTACTATACTCTATTTCAGAAATGTATAGAGCAATAAAACCTCATTAGGTATGCAAAAGTGGTACCCGGTGATCCACCAATATTTTATGCCACTACCTTAGTTAGGTATTAGTTTCAATGTAAAATTCTTTCTTTTCGTCGAGTGCAGGTAGTGCCACCCGGTTTTGGGTCAATTTATGAGTTTTGCCCATTGTTATCCACTGATAAACATTGAAAACGATTCGCCAAAGGGGTGCAACTGGGATTTGTTTTTTTATGAGACTTAATATATAATCTTATATAATGTTACCTTATGATTTTTACCTGTCCCTCTTTTTGCATGCTACAACGAGTTAAAAGGTATCTCTTTAGAAATAAAGGCATTTAATCCATGAAAATTAAATTAAAAGTACCTATCTATAGTAATAGCAGGTATAATACTTATAATAAATATTTATTATACTTATAATAATTAATTATACTTGTAATAAATATTATAAGTACCTACGCCTATGACCGACCACGAAATTTAGCCAAACAGGACGGAAATTCCCAGTTTATTACTCTATACATTTCTGAAACAGAGTATAACAATAATGACCTCCCAAAATTGGTTGCGGTAGCTAAAGTAGTTCCGGAGCTATTAAAAAAAACTAGTTTTTAAAGGTTATTTTCAAAGAGCTCTAGCTCCCTAAGGATGCTTTTCCGGACCCATGTTTATATGAACTTTTGTTTTTCTTTTGACGTTTTCTATCTGCCCTAGAAGTTTGTAACATGATCAACGGAACACCCTGTATAAAAATTACTCCACAAGCCTGGAGTTGGGAAAGAATTATTTTAAATTGAATAGAATGACATCAATGGTATGACAAAAAAATGCCTTTGAACCAAAAAAAAAATTTTTAAAGATATTTCAAGTATCTGGAATAAAATAAAGAAACTCCTTTAAATGCCACGGAAATGTACTTTTTAACAAATTCAAAAAATGTGAAAAGTCTCTAAGTTAAGCAAAGAACATCAATGTACACTTACATATAATCTGTGTGTATGTGTGTATACAAAACATGAAAAATACTTAATTAGAAATAGTTACACAAATACTTACATGACTATGTTATATATACCATTAACTAGTCCAATCAATATGACCTCAATTAATAACAAATTCTAAATGTAGGGATTTGACAAAATATTATCTAAAAATAGCATTGGTTAGGAGAAGCTACATCTTATTATTTTATTTATTTTCATAGCAAAGTTTTTCCCAAAGCAACTTTCTGGTCTTATGTTTATTTTGGACTTGTCTAGTTACAAGGTTAAAGATTTCGGGACCAAAATGTGTCACAAATCTTTGACTGGTTGTTTTTTCTAACGAAAGTACAATAATGGATTGTGCAGTCTTCTGGTATGATAACCTGAGTTCTTTATTTGCTCTCGTAATATGCAAAAATTAGGCACAAAACTTGTTCTTCTTGATAGAGAAGTTCTGTCGAAAACCTGAGGGTTTTTTTTCAAAATTAACCTTGAAAGGTATCTTTGAATAATGTTTGGAGCAATTAGGAGACTAGTAAAAGAAAATTAAAAATAAAATGAAATACCATGTCTAATTAAGCTAAAGTTGTATATAACATGTTTAAAATATCGATAGGCGTACAACTTCTGATATAATCAAATTTATAAATTAGTTGATGAATTTTTATATAATTATTTTCTATATGAGACCAGAAAGAAAAGATCCAGTACCTGTAATAAAATTCCTTTATATGTCTAAAAACTATTTGTAATTCCTAAAAAAATAAGTATTGAATTCAAGTGCCTAATTTTAGGTGTCTGAATGACATAAAGATTTGCACCAACAACACGGAAAATATAAAAAAATATTTTTAATCTTAAGAGAACATAAAAAAATTACGTTAAATGTTACGTTTTTTACGTTATTTTCGTTAAATTACTTCGAATGACCTAAAAATTAGAAAAAATTAAACTTTTTTAAGTTATAAAAGAAGTTATGAAGGTTTTAAGTTATTAAAGGTATAAAAGAGATCTCAGATTCCTGGTGTAGATGAAATATAAATTTAGGGACTAGAAATATGAAAAAAATATTTTTAATTCCTGGAGAAAAAAATTAACTGTATGTCAAATGCTTCGAATAAAAACAAAAAATCCCTCCAAATGTCTATAAAAATTATTTCCACTTCCTGAAAAACATGAAAATGCCGTGAACTTGGAAAATGTGAAAAAATATTTTAAATCCCTGGAAAATATAAAAAATTTCCTCAAATGCAAAATTCCTACAAGTGCGTGAAAAATATGAGATAAAAAATTTTAATGCGTGGAAGAGACAAAAAAAGGCGTCAAATGCCTGAAATATATATTTTTTCAATTCCCTCAAATTTAAGACAAAAATTACGTTAAATGCCTAGAATAAAATTTTAAATTCCTGTAAATACCTAAAAAATTAAAAAGGTTCAGTGTGTGGAAGACGTAAAAATGATGACCAACGCCTGGATAGTATAGAAATTTACTGCAAAAACCTGGAAATTAAAGATCAAATAAAACTTCAAATAACTGGAATTAAAATTTTAATTCCTTTAAATGCCCAAAAAATATGGAAAATAATAACAAAAACTTCAATACGTGTAAGACATAAAAATGACGCCCAATATTTGACCTGGATGGAACAAAAATTCACTCCAATAACCAATGGAATATGAATAATTGAAATTTTTAAAGTGACCTTAAAGGAATTGTTCAAAAGCTTTAGGTTTTTTTTTCATTTTTGTTTACTACCCTTAAAGTGTCTTTTTTCTAAAAATTTTTGAAGAGTAGAGTCAGAGAAGAGGAAAAATTAAATTCCGAATCTGAGTCAAGCCAATCTGGGAACTCTAACAAGCATTTCCAAAATATTTGGAATACAATATAAGCTGGAAAAGCGAATAGATGATAAATTTTAAAGATTTTGGTAATGAAATGTTGATTATTGCTTAATTCTAACAAAACCTGTGAAAATGGTTAATAAACATAAAAATTAATTCAAGTAAAAAAAAATATTTAATTTTTTGCTTACTACACATCGGGTTTGCAATTTCAGTGTATTTTTGACGTAAGTAAAATAGGAAAAAATAGAGATATATATCCTGATCTGAATTAACTTAATAGGAAAATCTTAAAGAGTATTTCCAGGGAATTTGGAACCCAAAATAGCCTGGAAAGGTGCATAAATGACAAATTTTAAAAATGATTTCAATGAAATGTTGAATAATTGAAATTTCTAAAATGACCTGTGAATAATTGAAATTTCTAAAATGAGTGAGAAAGTTTAGAGTTTTTTTTTTAATTCTTGTTTACTACTCTTGGGGTGTCTATTTTACCAAATATTTTTGAAGAGTACATTCATAGAAGGAGAGTAGTCAAATTCCTGGTCTAAACGAAGCCAATTTGTGAACTTTAAAGAGCGTTCTCAAGGAATTTAATTAGAGGAAAAAAAATCCAATTTCCTTGATGTAATTTGATTGAAATCACTCAACTGCCTGGAAGAAATCAACTTAGTCTTCTAGGCTAATGAGCTGGAAAATATTTTATGTATATTGGATTCAAACCTAAATCTTAATATTATATTAAGAGTCTACAAAAGGAAATCATAACAAAATGGGATGCCCCATGAATGCAAAGATCGTCACCTGCTAAAGCAGTAAACATTTTTTATGATGATATTTAAATCCTCTCATTGATAAATTCTGTTGCTCTGTTGGAAGTTTAATATGTTGTAAGTAAATGATCCTAAATAATTTTAATGGAATATTGAATAGATGAAATTTCTCAAATTTTAGTTTTTTTTAAAATTTTTGTTTACTACCCTTGAAGTGTCTATTTGCTGAATATTTTTGAAGTAGTATTTTTGAGTAGAGTCAGGGAAGGGGAAAAATTAAATTCCCAATCTGAATCAAGCTAATCTGAAAAATTTTAACAAGCATTTCCAGATAATTTGGAATACAATATAAGCTGGAAAAGCGAATAGATGATATTTTTTAAAGATTTTGGTAATGAAATGTTGATTAATGCTTCATTCTAACAAGACCTGTGAAAACAATGTTAAAAAACATAAAGATTAATTCAAGTAAAAAAAATAATAATTTTTTGTTTACTTCACTTCGGGTTTGCAATTTCAGGGTACTGTTGACGGGAGTAAAATAGGAAAAAGTAGAGAAACATATCCTGATCAGAACGAACCTAATCAGAGAATTTTAAATAGCATTTCCAGGGACTTTGGAACCCAAAATAGCCTGGAAAGGTGGATACATGACAAATTTTAAAAATGATTTCAATGAAATGTTGAATAATTAAATTTTCTAAAATTACCTGTAAAGAAGTTTAGGTTTTTTTTTTCATTTTTGTTTACCAGGCTTAGGGTGTCTATACTGTCTATTTTATCAAATATTTTTGAAGAGTAAAGTCTGAATATTAGAAGAATCAAATTCCTGGTCTAAATAAGACCAATTTGTGAACTTCCAGGAAATTTAATTTTTAGGACGAAAAATCTAATTGTTTTGATGTGATCCGATCGTAATCACTCAGTTGCTTGGAAGAAATTAAATTCTTTTTCCAGGCAAATGAACTGGAAACTACTTTATATATCCTAAATCTAAATGTCATATTAACAAGAGTCTACAAAAATGATATCATAACAAAATAGGATGCCCCATGAATGCAAAGATTGTCACCTGGAAACATTTTTTACAATGATATTTAAATCCTCCCATTGCTAAACTCTGTTGCACTATAGGAATTTTAATATTTAATTAGTAAATAATGCTGGTGAATAATCCTAACTGATTTCAATAGAATATTGATTACTTAAAATTTCTAAAATTTTAAAAAGTTTTTTATTTAGAGTTTTTTTTTTCATTTTGTTTACTACCCGGGAAGTGTCTGTCTAATTCCTGAACATTTTTAAAGAGTAGAGTCAGAGAAGGGAAAAGTTAAATTCCCAATTTGAATCAAGCCTATACAGGATCTCTAACGAGCATTTCCAGAAAATTTGGAGTACAATATAATCAGGAAAAATGAATAGATGATAATTTTTGAAGATCTTGGCAATGAAATGTTAAATACTGCTTAATTTCAATAAGACCTGTAAAAACAATGTAAAAAAAACATTTAAATGACTTTATGTGAAAAAGGTTTGCAATTTCATGGTATTGTTGACGTGAGTAAAATAGGAAAAAGTAGAGAAACATATCCTGATCTGAATAAACCCAATCAGGGAATTTTAAAGAGCATTTCCAGGGAATTTGGAACCCAAAATAGCCTGGAAACGTGGATACGTGACAAATTTTAAAAATGATTTCAATAAAATATTAAATAATGGAAATTTCTTAAATGACCTGTGAGGAAGTTTAGGTTTTTTTCTTCATTTTTGTTTACTAGTTTTAGGGTGTCAATTGCGTCATATTTTTGAAAAGTAGACTCAGAGCAAATTCCTGGTCTAAATAAAGCCAATTTGTGAACTTTAAGGAGCATTTCCAAGGAATCTAATTATAGGGAAGAAAAATCCAATTTTCTTATTGTGATTTGGTTGAAATCACTCAACTGCCTGGAAGAAATTAACTTATTGTTTTCAGTCAAATGAACTGGAAACTATTTTGTTTGCATTAGACCTTTACAAAGATTTTTAAATTCTATTGCTCCGTTAGAACTTTAATATATAGTAAGTAAATATTGTAAGTAAATGATCCAAGATCCTTGATTCAAAAAGTACCACTTCATGTTTTTCTACTTCGCCCTATATATAAAACTCCACTCTATCCAAATAGAGCAAAACAATAGACCCCTCGTGCTCGCTCTCTCTCTACCTATCAACCGAAAAGGTCTCTCACATGATATTCTAAGAACATGCCGTCGTGCACTTAATTTATTCAAAAAAGCAATTCCACCTTGTCAGGCGCGTTTCTGGCGGTTCCTCCTTTTCACTTTATTAAACGTCAAAGTCAAAAACGAAGACCGTTTTTGCGGCTTTGGTTGGGCATAACGTAACATTCCGGTACGATCTGCGGCACGGTCCGGCGGTAGTCTAGTAGCCTCGTTCGTGCCCGTCATCGTACGATTTCTCTACGTGAGTAAAAGAGAGAGAGCACGTACGACCGAGCGAGAATTTGTTGATGAAATTGTGTGTTAAGTGCTCGTTAAGCGGGGTTCTAGATTGTTTCGCGACGATACACAAAAATATTATTGTTGTTTTTTTTTTTGAATTGTTTATATGTGCTGCTTTAGATTGTGAGGTTAAGTGAGTTTTTTCTATCTGGATTAAAAGCTTATTATTGGAGCGACTCCTAATAGTTGTAAGTGAGATGCACCTAATAAGTTATTTCAAATAAATAAAATAGGCTTATATATATATTTTTTTATAAATAAATAAGTCTCGCTTAAAACTATAAAGAATAAAAAACAAAGTGATATTTGAAGTTGAATTTTTTTACGCGGACTTCTCTAAAGCGTTCGACAAAGTAAACCGCAATATTCATCATCATAAATTAAATTAAACGTGGAAATAAATAAATCGTCATTTATTTAGTACCTTTATGACCTTAAGTTTAAATACTCTTACAAAAAGCTTACAATGTTCTTGCAAATTTAATCCAGTAGGTAGAGGGTTGTACCAAGGAATTCCTGTATAAAATCGTGATTTTTTCACCGCAGTTATTATCTTACTATCCAATAATTAAAATGTTGGTTTAATCGTAAATTGTGTTTATGCAGATTTTCTCTACTTGCAAACTATGGTTTTAAATAGGTCAGTTATGTACAATTTTATAAATTTGAACGTTAATCGCTTGTTTAAAGGATTTTTCGATGTCAAGCTGTAGGACTTTCAACATTTCACAACGTTCTAAATATGGAGAGTATACTTGTCACAATTTAACAAAATATACATGACTTTATTTTCTTGTATTTGTTGCATGAAATTAATAATGAACATCAATAAGAAAAATTAGTAGAGATAATTCTATTACAAAGGAAAATTTTATCTCACTGAGATAAACATGTAGACACACGACAGAAAAATAAAATTCCTGAAAAGGAAGCCAATCTAGGAAATCTAACAAGCATTTCCAGAAAATTTGGAATACAATATAACCAGGAAAACTGAATTGATGATGATTTTTTAAGATTATTGCTATAGAATATTGAATAATACTCAATTTTTAAATGACCTGTAAAAAAGATCAGAAATATAAAGATTAGTTATATATAAAACAATTCTCAATCTTTTAGGGCTTGTAATTTAAAGGTAATAAAAAAAATCCTGGTATAAACAAACCATTTGGGGCAATTTAAAGAGTATTTCCAGACAATTTAGAACACAAATTAGCCTGGAAAGGTGGATAAATTACAAACTTAAAATATGATTTTAATGAAATGTTGAATAATTGAAATTTCTAAAATGACCTCAAACAAATTTTTCAAAGGTATAAGGTATAATATTCACTACCCTTGAGGTGTCTATTTTCTGAATATTTTTGAAGAGTAGAGTCAGAGAAGGGGAAAATTAAATTCCTAATCTAAATCAAGACAATCCATGAACTCCAACAAGCATTTCCAGATAATTTGGAATACAATATAATCAGGAAAAATTAATAGATGGTGATTTTCAAAGACTATTGCAATGGAATATTAAATAGTACCCAGTTTTAAAATGACCTGTAAAAAAATCTAAAATATTACGATTAATTTTATTAAAAAAAAAACATTTTTTTCTACTACACTTGAGGTTTTCAATTTCAGAATATTCTTGAAGTGAGGAAGTTAAGAGAAATAAAAAAATCTCTATTTAATTGAACCCAATCAGGGTAGTTTAAAGAGTATTTCCAGAGAATTTGGAACACAAAATAGTCTGGAAAGGTGACTAAATCAAACACTTAAGATTGATTTCAGATGATTTTAATGGAATGTTGAATAATTTAAATTTTGAATATGACCTAAAAGGAATTTTTCAAAAATATTAGGGTTTTTTAGTTATAAATAGTAATATAATAATAAAACATTTTTTAACTAAACTTGGAATTTGTAATTTCAGTAATTGAGTGAGGTAAAAATTTTGCTTTAAAAATTCCTGGTTTAAACGAACCCAATTCAGGTACTTTAAAGAGTATTTCCAGGGTATTTGGAATACAAAATAGCCTGGAAAGGTGGATAAACGACAAATTTTAGAAATGATTTCAATGAAATGTTGAATAATTGAATTATCTAAAATAACCTATGAGGAATTTTAGTTTTTTTCTAGAGTTTTTTTTTTAGTTTTTGTTCACTACTTTTGGCGTGTCTATTTTATCAGACATTTTTGAATAGTAAAGTTAGAAAATGTGTAGAATCCAAACTCCTGGTCTAAATGAAGCCAACTTGGGAACTTTAAACAGCATTTCCAAGGAATTTAATTATAGGGAAGAAATATCCAATGTCTTTTCATTTTAATTCACTCAACTGCCTGGAAGAAATTAATTTATTTTTCCAAGCAACTGAACTTGAAATTGTTACTATTTTTTGTTTCTGTATAAAGCTTTAATGCACTCAAGTTTGTTAAAAAAAAAAAACAAAAAACCTTCCAGGGAGTTGACTAACAGCTTAATTCTGTCTTTGCTCTCTAAAGAGTTGTTGAATTCACTCAACTGCCTGGAAGAAATTAAAATATTCTTCCAGGCAATTGAGTTAGTTACTCTCTTTGTTCACTATGAGATGACTGAACTTATTCAACTATCGAAGTCACAAAAAAACACACTTTCAGCTATTGCTTGAACTATTTCGAATGTTTTTCCAACTAAATGTTTCTTTTTTTTATTTTCGTTTACTACCCTTGGAGTGTTTATTTTTTAAATATTTTTGAAAAGTAGAATAAAAGAAAGCAAAAAAGAGTATTCTTGGTCTAAATGGAGCCAATCTAAGAACTCTAACCAGTATTTCCAGAAAATTTGGAATACAATATAACCAGGAAAAGTGAATAGATGATAATTCTCAAAGAGTATTGCAATGGAATGTTGAATACTGCCTAATTCCTAAAAGACCTGTGAAAACAATGTCCAAAAAACATTAAGAATAATTTAAGTAGAAAAAAATATTGTTTTTAATTTTGGCTTACTATAGTTGGGGTTTGGAGTTTCAGGGTATTGTCAGAGTCAGTAAGGTAAGAAAAGGTAGAGAAATAAATTCTGATGCAAAGGAACCCAATCAGAGAACTTTAAAGAGCATTTCCAGGGAATTTAGAACCAAAAAAAGCCTGGAAAGGTGGATCAATGACAAATCTTAAAAATTATTTCAATGAAATGTTGAATAATTGAAGTTTCTAAGATAACCTGTGATAAATTTTAGGTCGGTTTTCCAATTTTTGTTTATTACTTGGGTGATCTGTTTCCTACATATTTTCGAAAAATAGAGCTAGAGAAGGGGAAGAATTAAATTACTATTAAAGAGTTAAATTACTATTAAGAAGAAAAGTTTAATTTTCTTTTCAATTGGAAAAATATTCAACAAGAACGTTTATTCGGAAATTTATATATGATTTGATTGAATTCACTCAACTGCCTGGAAGAAATTAAAATATTTTTCCAGGCAATTGAGTCAGTTACTTTTTTTGTCATAGGCAAGATGAATAAATCATAATTTTCAAAGATTATTGCAATGGAATGTCGAATAATGCCTAATTCCAAAAGGACATGTGAAAACATAAAAAGAATAATTTTAGTTAAAAAAAAATTAAAAATATTTAATCCGCGTTTACTACACTTGAGGTTTGTAATTTCTTGGTATTGTCAAAGCGAGTAAAATAGGAAAAGGTCAGGAGCATTTTAAAGAGCATTTCCAGGGAACTTGGAACACAAAATAGTCTGGAAAGGTTTGTAAATGACAAGTTTTAAGAATGTTTTTAATGGAATGTTGAATAATTGACATTTCTAAAATGACCTATGAGAAATTCTTCACTTGGGGTGTCCACTTTCTAGATTTTTTACAAGACTAGAGTCAGAAAAGGAGAAGAATCAAATTTCTGGTCTAAATTAAACTAATCTAATACCTTTAAAGATCATTTCATGGGAATTTAATTAGATGCAAGAAAACCCAACTTTCTTTAAAAACTTGATAGAATTCACTCAACTGCCTGAAAAAAATTTAAATATTCTTCTAGGCAATTGAGTCATTACTTTCCTTGTTTTCTGTGAGATTACTGAATTCATTCGACTGCCTGGAAAATATTCAAATAAGTCAAAATATTCTTTTGGGTTAATAACAGGGACGTTTTTGTACAAGTATATCCTTATCAATAGTCTCAAATACACTTAATTTTTTTCACTTATATAAGTCATCCATCGACTTAGCACACATATATATTAAAATTATAAATTCCTATTAGCCCTCATTTAAAATTCCAATATTTTCAAAGCAATCTTTTAATTGCCTTGATACAACATTCTCCAATATTTTGCCCACAACAGGTAATATTAGGTTTGTGGGTCGAAGGTCGCCTATTTCACAAGGTTCAGACACTTTTAGAACAGGAACTATAGATCTTTTTTCAAAAATCCTCTGGAACTTTACCTGTGGTTAATGATGCATTAATTAAATTTAGAAGTGGGAATCCTGTGACACTAAGATGGGTTTTTGGAATCATCATCTGTTCTTATAATATTATGTTCCTTGTTCTTTGTCTCTGTATTATCTTACTCCATAATTTTTTTGTACTTTAATTTTTCTTTGCTGAAGTAGTGCATATTTATTTAGGACTCGTTGCACATTTTCCATGAACACGCTATAAATAACGTTACAGTAATATCCAATTACTGCTTCCATAATTTTACTGCACTCCTGTGATGCTTATTACACAAGTGACAAATAATATTATTGTTGCGACTGATTTTCACCCATTGCTCTAACTTTTATAATATCTTAAAAGTACTTATACCAAAGGTACATTGAACTCGTTAAATTAAAATGACAAAATATGTATTTTAAAAAAATTGAATACATGTTAAGTCCCTTTCTCTGCACATTAACCCGGAAGGAAATGAGTTTCCTGAAGAGCCCCAAGTTCGAGCACGAGCTTATACGTTATAAGTCCCAATTTCCCCCTGAAGAAGTTTTAAAGGAATCGCGCTTACTCCCGTATTTTTGAAGTGGATGGAGAGATTTCAACATCAGATAACTCCATCTTTCTCGGATCGATGGCCGTATACGCGGGATTAGCTCGCCCCTTCCTCCTCGGAAGACACGGATTTATGGAAACCGCTTCAGTTTTCAAACTCGAGTAATTCGAAAAGGGAATACGAGTAGGTGTTAAATGAAGGGGGAGGTTTTCCGCGCTTTTTCTCCGTTTGGGTGAGAATGGGTGTCCCGAGTGGCATTTTGAGGCATTTTTGCAGGATTTCAAGTCATTTTCTCTTTGTTCAAGGAAATTTTTGCATGTAAATATAAATTTTTCCAGGCTTTTCAAATCGTTTCTATTCAGGTATTTTGACTCATCCCTAGCAGGCATTTAAAGCTAGTATTTTTTTTTGTTTCAGGCATTTTAATCCTTTTCCCCCTTTTATAGAAATTAAAATTTAATTATTTTTTTCCAGGCATTTGATAAGATTTAGACAGTAACTGCTTTAAGTTTTAAAGTCTAATAATCTAGCTCTAGTAGAAAAGTAGTTTTTTTGTGTTATTTTTTGAATTTCTGTAAAAATAGGATGTTCTGGAATCTAGGCTCCGAGTGGCTCGTATATATAAGATAACGTAGAAGAAAAAGAAAATTTTAAAATGGAAAGTTTTAGTCTAAATTTTTCCAAATATTTTTACGTTTGATGCCGAGTAAATTCAAGGATTTTTCCCTAAAGTTTCCCTAAAATTTGATTTAATTTTTTCACTCTTTGGAATAAAATTGAATTATATTCCTTGAATAATACAGCATGAAACATATACAGGAATAAATCTGAAAAAAATCATTTAAATTGAAACAAATTATTTATTTACTTCGTATATAAATATAATGCATACAAAATTTTCGCACTATGCACCCAGATAACTCAATATCTGCATGTGGTCCTAATTGTTTTCACACAAAAAAAATAAATAAATTATACACATAAAAAAAAAGAACCACAATAACAAAATATACAAATACTCATCATCTTACCTCCAGCGCTAATTTACTTACACAAAAAATCTAACCTAGATGAAGAGTTCTTTAAGTTGTTTTGTTCTATTTTCGAAAATTTTTTAAATGTTTTGAACCTATAAACACTCTTGATATTGTTTGGAATTAAATAAACAATTTTTTGGTGTAAGATAGTTAAAAGATCTCTTGTTCAAATTTGTTTTAATTTTTTGGGTAACTAAGTAACGTAATTTCTGGTATTATAAGAATGCATTAAATAGTTGGTTTTTTTTTTTAATAAAAACGCTTTAAATGTCTGGAAAAATTAAATTTAACTTTAACTACCTGAAAAAATTAGTTGAAATATCTGAAAGGAATAAAAAAATTCTTCAAATGCTTAAAATAAATTAAAATATATTTTGAGATCACGAAAAATTGACTTTAAATGCTTATAGGAAAAATGTAAGAAAGAATCCTCAGATGCCTGGAAAAAATGTAATTTAGTTTAAAATACCCGGAAAAGGAATAACTGCCTTAAAGTGCCTTAAAAAATGGTTTCCAATGCCTGGCAAAACATTTATTATTATTATATTTTGAAAACAACAGTTTTTATCCTAATCTTGTTTTATATGTCTAAAAGGAACAAATAGCTTATTTTAAATTTTTGGAAAAAGCGAAAATGTCTAAAAGAAATTTAAAAAATTGCTTCAAATGCTTGAAAAAACCCTATTCAATTTAAGCTAAAAAAACCATGCCTGGAATAAATTAAATTTGTTACTTTTAGGTGAATTCTCTAGGTCAATGGTAAAATTACTTTAAGATGGCTGTAAATGTCTAGAATAAAATAAAAAAACTGCTGGAAAAAAATTTAGTTCTTCTTTACCTACTTGAGACAATAAAAAATTGATTTTAATTGTCTGGGTGAAATACTGAAATAGCCTGGAATGCCTAAAAACGTATTGCTTAAATTAAGAAACCTGAGAAAAAGAAAAAATAGCTCGAAACTGTTGTAAAAAAAATAGGAATGAGTTCAAATGCCTGGAAGGAATTTAAAAAAATTGCTCCAAATACTTGGAAAATTTTAATTTAATTCAAACTGCCTGAAAATAATAAAAAATACTTTAAATGCCTGGAAAACAAATCATTTCACAAGATTATCTATGCGTAAAAAAAAATGTAAAAATAGCTTCAAATGTCTGAAAAAGCATAAATGGTTTAAAGTACCTGAAAAAATGGCTTCTAGTGTTTCGAAAAACCTGATTTGATTTAAACTCCTTCGAAAAAACACTGCTTGAAGTGCATCAAGTAAATTAAATAAATTACTTTTAGATGAATTTTCTAGGTCAATGGTGAAATTGCCTTAAATGCGTAGAAAATTTAAAAAACATCTCCACATATTTAAAAAAAAAATAATTTTACTTATCTTATTTGGGTCAAATACAAACTGGCTTTAAATGAGCTCTAAATGCTTGAAAAAATCAAATTTAACTTAAAATGCATGACAAAAAAAAATTCTAAAAACAACAAGAGACATTTCTGGAAGAAAAACAGAAATGATATTAGAACAATGGTTATTTAGATTTTTTTTTAAATTTTTAAATGTAAATTTTCCTTCATTTAATTTTTTTTTAAACAACAAATCTCGGGTTTGTATTTTCTTGGACTTGAAATTCACAAACATTTTAAATGTGAAAATCGCAAAGTTAATATATATTTGGTACTTAAAAAGAAGGAAATATACAGGAATATACAGATTTTGGTAAAAAAAAAAAGGTTGAGCAAAATTTGACCTTTTTAAATAAATATTTTTGTGTAATTTACGATGTACATTTTAGTTAATTAACTGGGCAACCTGAATATTTATTAATTTGGTTCTTCGAGCCGGTTTTTAAATATTCAAAAATTTTACATAATTTTATTAAAATTTTTTTCTTGCATAATCTCTTACTTAAAAGTTTAACAATTTATTTTTTAAAAGATGCTTTAAAAACTAGAGTAAAATTGGTTTATTATCACTGGAATTTCTATTTAATTATAAATAATATTGAGACAATTAAATTTTATCATACCAACTTAAATTATGACAAGCTGGTCTTTATATTGTTATGAACATTTAAATACATTAATTATTCTTATAGTTTTTGTACTGTTTTCTCGTATTTTCTACTTTAAATTAATTATTTAAGTTTATTAAGGGTTCTACTTATATTTTCACCTATAGTGTCTAGTTTTTAGTAGTTTATCTTGTTTGAGAGCCCCAATTTAGGTTGTATTATTGTATATCCTTATAGTTTAAATTTTCTAGAATTTGTATACTTGCTTGCTTTGACATTCCTGGAAGACAAACAGGAATGAGTTTAAATGCCTGGAAAAAATTTGCATTTACTTCCTAGGTTAAATTTCTAGAAGGAATGAAAAGAATTGATTAGAAAAAAATATGGTATTTTCTTATAAATATATAGAAAAAATTAAAAGAAAAATTTGAGACTAATTTTAGATGAACTTTCTAGGACAACTATAAAATTGGTTTAAGCACCTGGAATAAAAAATACGCCAAATATCTGGAAAAAATCAATTTTACTTTTCCTACCTGGGTCAAAGGAAAAAATGGAATGGTTTCTCAATACCTAGATTTCTATACAAATTTCCATTTAATTTAAACTACCTGGAGAAGAAAATGCGTGGTTAATAGTGACTAAAAAATTACGTCCAATGCCTGATCAAATAATCTTAATATATTTCATAAATGTCTGACTTAAAAGAAAAATAAAACCAAGAATCTGGAAGAACTAGAAAGATTCCAAAAAAGAGAAAAAAATTAAAATGGCTTCAAATGCCTGAAAAAAAATTTAATTCTACTTTACCTATAGGTGAACAAATATACGAATAAACCAAGTGCCTAAAAAAAAGTTTAGTTATTGTCTTAAATATCTGTAAAAAATTCGATTTTTGAAAAAAGAGGAAATAGCTTGCAAAAGGTTCTGCCTGGAAAATTTTAATTTAATCTAATCTACACAGTAACAATTTGTCCAAAAATTTAATTAACTACCAAAATAGCCTAACATTCCTGAAAAAATATTGTTTAAAATACTTTGGAAAAAAAATATTCTTGTAAGAAATACAGGAATAAGCCCAAATGCCTGGAAAAAAATTTAGAATATTTTTGGAAAAGAAAATTAATTTTAATAAAAAACTTTGGGAAAAAGACAAATTGACTTAAAATGTCTAGAAGGAATGTTTTAAAAATTGCCCTAAATGCTTGGAAAATTTTAATTTGATTCAAACTATCTGCAAAAAATGGCTCGAAGTGCCTGAAAAGAATAAAAAAAGCTTCAAATCTATAGATACAAAACAAATGATTTTAGATCCTTATAAGAAATTAAAAATTAAAAAAATAATTCTGGACCTACATGAAATAAATTAAATAGGTTCAAATCAGTTTTATATGTTACTGTTATATTAAATGCTAGGAAAAAAAACAAGGCTCTAAATGACTGAAAAGAGAAACGAAAAAGAAATGCGATTGAAACAAAAAAATGGTGAAAATATTTTTCCCCATAATAATTCCTTTAAATGCCTGGAAAAATAGGAAATTCGAGGAAAAACTGGAAATAGCTTTAAATACCAAAACGAGTTTTGAAGTGCCTAAAATAAATTTAAAAATTACTAAGAAAAATCTCGAATATATAACAGGATATCCACCAAATAGAAATCCACCAATACAAAAAATTAGCATGTGGCCAAATTTCTGGAAAAAAAAAATAAAAACATCCGTAAAGCATCTCAAAATTTGACGGAAAAATACCTTTAAACACCACAAAGTGCCTTAAAGTATCTGTAATGAATTTAAAAATCACTCCAAAAATAAATAAATATATTATTTAGAATATATTGAATAAGGAAAATTAGCCTGTTAAATACATATGTTCCATATATCTTACTTACTGCACTAGATGCGTAATTGATAAATGAATTGGCCTTGATCTTGACCTGAATGATGAATATTTAACATATATAGTGAATCACGCCCTTTAGTAAGCGACTCTCAAGTAAATCGCAGTTTAAACCGAGATTTTATTAAAAAAAAACTGGAATTTACCATCAATAAATAAACATCAGTTTAAGAGAGGCAAAAAAAAACCCGAACCAGAGATCTCGCTTCTTATTAACAAACCGCTGTTTAATAATAAATTACTTCCAAGTGCAAGACCATTTATAATTGTCAATTACCATTAAAGCATTATTTGTCCGTATCCAAGGCGTGATTAACCACTGAGCCCGTGCTCGCATGGGTCTGCTCTTGACATTGAATGGAAAAAATTCAACAAGTAGTAGCCAAGAATATAATGTTCGTTTGCATTTTACCGAGAAACTATTTGTTTAAATTAATACGTAAAACTGATGGTTTTTATC
This sequence comes from Anthonomus grandis grandis, assembly GCF_022605725.1. NCBI lineage: Eukaryota > Metazoa > Arthropoda > Insecta > Coleoptera > Curculionidae > Anthonomus > Anthonomus grandis. The sequence goes on along the minus strand of NC_065550.1, from coordinate 33,765,547 downwards.
ACTTTTTCGTCCTTCTAAATTATACGGTTTTTTAAGTGCGGAATTGTCGTCTCTATTCCACTGTGAAGGATAAGCAAATTAATGAAGCAGTAAAACTAATAGTTTAATTTCTGAAGATGAGTCTCAAATGAACTTTTTGACCCAAATTGATTACTGAGAAATTTTAACATAAGAAAATGATATTTCCACAACCGGGTATTTAATAAATTTTTAAGTTTATTTCAGAAATGTTCTGCAATTTCAGTTATTTGCTTGGTACATATTTTTCTAGTCTAGTCTGTAGAATTTATAAATACTTAAGAAAAGTATAAATTCATAATCATTCAGAGTGTTCCTGAGAGGTGAGATGCGGTAGAAAGTGAAAAAATGGACTTTTTACCCTCTTTTGGGCATATAAACCAATCTGAGTCCCATGAACCTTTGACGATCCCTATGAAATTATTTATCTCGTCTGTAAAATTCATAAACACGTAAGAATAGTATAATTTTATAATGATTCAGAGTGTTCCTGAGAGGTGAGATGCGGTAGAAAGTGAAAAAGTGGACTTTTTACCCTCTTTTGGGCATATAAACCGATCTGAGTCCCATGAATGTCTGACGATCGCTATGAAATTATTTCTCGCGTCTGTAAAATTCATAAAGACGTAAGAAAAGTATAATTTTATAATGATTCAGAGTGTTCCTGAGAGGTGAGATGCGGTAGAAAGTGAAAAAATGGACTTTTTACCCTCTTTTGGGCATATAAACCGATCTGAGTCGCATGAATGTCTGACGATCGCTGTGAAATTATTTCGCCCGTCTGTAAAATTCATAAAGCCGTAAGAAAAGTATAATTTTATAATTATTCAGGGTGTTCTTAAGAGGTGAGATGCGGTAGAAAGTGAAAAAATTGACTTTTTACCCTCTTTTGGGCATATAAACCGATCTGAGTCTCATGAATGCCTGACGATCGCTATGAAATTATTTCTCCCGTCTGTAGAATTCATAAATATCTAAGAAAAGTATAATTTCATAATGATCCAGAGTGTTCCTGAGAGGTGAGATGCGGTAGAGGGTGAAAAAGTGGACTTTTTACCCTCTTTTGGGCATATAAACCGATCTGAGTCCCATGAATGTTTGACGATCGCTATGAAATTATCTCTCCCGTCTGTAAAATTCATAAACACGTAAGAAAAGTATAATTTTAGAATGATTCAGAGTGTTCCTGAGAAGTGAGATGCGGTAGAAAGTGAAAAAGTGGACTTTTTACCCTTTTTTAGGCATATAAACCGATCTGAGTCCCATGAACGTTTGACGATCGCTATGAAATAATTTCTCCCGTCTGTAGAGTTCATAAATATCTAAGAAAAGTATAATTTCATAATGATCTAGAGTGTTCCTGAGAGGTCAGATGCGGTAGAAAGTGAAAAAGTGGACTTTTTATCCTCTTTTGGGCATATAAACCGATCTGAGTCCCATGAATATTTCACGATCGCTATGAAATTATTTCTCACGTCTGTAAAATTCATAAACACGTAAGAAAAGTATAAGTTTATAGTGATTTAGAGTGTTCCTGAGAGGTGAAATGCGGTAGAAAGTCAAAAAGTGGACTTTTTACCCTCTTTTGGGCATGTAAACCCATCTGAGTCCCATGAATATCTGACGATCGCTATGAAATTATTTCTACCATCTGTAAAATTCATAAACACGTAAGAAAAGTATAATTTTATAGTGATTCAGAGTGTTCCTGAGAGGTGAAATGCGGTAGAAAGTCAAAAAGTGGATTTTTTACCCTCTTTTGGGCATGTAAACCCATCTGAGTCCCATGAATATCTGACGATCGCTATGAAATTATTTCTACCGTCTGTAAAATTCATAAACACGTAAGAAAAGTATATTTTCATAATGATTCAGAGTGTTCCTGAGAGGTGAGATGCGGTAGAAAGTGAAAAAGTGGACTTTTTACCCTCTTTTGGGTATATAAACCGATCCGAGTCCCATGAATGTTTGACGATCGCCATGAAATTATTTCTCTCATCTGTAAAATTCATAAACATGTAAGAAAAGTATAATTTTATATTGTTTCAGAACGTTCCTGGGAGGTGAGATGCGGTAGAAATTAAAAAAGTGGACTTTTTACCTTCTTTTGGGCATATAAACTTATCTGAGTCCCACGAATGTTTGACGATCGCTATGAAATTATTTCTCACGTCTGTAAAATTCATAAACACGTAAGAAAAGTATAATTTTATAATGATTCAGAGTGTTCCTGAGAGGTGAGATGCGGTAGAAAGTGAAAAAATTGACTTTTTACCCTCTTTTGGGCATATAAACCGATCTGAGTCCCATGAATGTCTGACGATCGCTATGAAATTATTTCTTTCATCTGTAAAATTCATTAACACGTAAAAAAAGTATAATTTCATTATGATTTAGAATGTTCCTGAGAGGTGAGATGCAGTAGAAAGTGAAAAAGTGGACTTTTTACCTTCTTTTGGGCATATAAACCAATCTGAGTCCCATGAATGTTTGACGATCACTATGAAATTATTTCTCTCGTCTGTAAAATTCATAAATACGTAAGAAAAGTATAATTTTATAATGATTCAGGCTGTTCCTAAGAGGTCAGATGCGGTAGAAAGTGAAAAAGTGGACTTTTTACCTTCTTTTGGGTATATACACCGATCTGAGTCCCATGAATGTTTGACGATTGCTGTGAAACTATTTCCCTCGTCTGTAAAATTCATAAACACGTAAGAAAAGTATAATTTTATATTGATTCAGAGTGTTCCTGAGAGGTGAGATGCGGTAGAAAGTGAAAAAGTGGACTTTTTACCCTCCTTTGGGCATATAAACAGATCTGAGTCCCATGAATGTTTGACGATCGCTATGAAATTATTTCTCTTGTCTGTAAAATTGATAAACACGTAAGAAAAGTATAATTTCATAATGATCCAGAGTGTTCCTGAGAGGTCAGATGCGGTAGAAAGTGAAAAAGTGGACTTTTTATCCTCTTTTGGGCATATAAAACTGATCTGAGTCTGATGAACCTTTGACGATCGCTATGAAATTATTTCTCTCATCTGTAAAATTGATAAACACGTAAGAAAAGTATAATTTCATAATGATTCAGAGTGTTCTGAAAGGTCAGATGCGGTAGAAAGTGAAAAAGTGAACTTTTTACCCTCTTTTGGGCATATAAACACATCTGAGTCCCAGGAATGTTTGACGATCACTATGAAATTATTTCCCTTGTTTGTAAAATTTATAAATACGTAAGAAAAGTATAATTTTATAATGATTCAGAGTGTTCCTGAGAGGTGAGATGCGGTAGAAAGTGAAAAAGTGGACTTTTTACCCCATTTTGGGTGGGTGATCGCTGTGAAATTATTTCTCTTGTTCACAGTGTTCAAAATTAATTTTAATTATTTTCTTGCTGTATAGCACTGATCCCTCGTAGTGGGTGGAGCCATTTCTTATATACTCCAGGCTTTTGAGGTTATTTCTAATTTATTTCAGGCACTTAATGTCACTTTAGGCTTGTAAACTTAAGCATTTCTTTTTCTTTAGCGAGAGTCTATAAATATTTCAACTAACGTTTAAATTTATTTCAGGAATTTGAAGCCATTTTAAGTTTCTACCGCGCATTTAAGAAACCATTTCTAATTTTTGTTTAGTTGGGTTTCAAGAGACTTTTTAAAGATTTTTCAATATAGTACCACAGACTTAAACTTAATTAATTGTTAATTTAATTGCCTGGAATATTCGATTTCTAGTTTTTTTAAATTTACTCATTAATTTCTTAAACAGCTGTAATTTTTATTTCTTCCAGGCATTTAAAGTCATTCTTATATCTTCTAGATTTCTGAAGTAACTTTCAATTTTAATTCAGAAATCCGAAGTAACAGCTTTTAGATATTTTGAGTAATTTATCATTTTATTCCAGGCATGTTTTAGATATATTGCTAAAAATTAAGAAAGATGAAGTAAATTTTAATCCAGGTTAATTGCCTGGAATATGTCATTTTATTTTTTTTTCTGATGTTAGTTTTTCTAAGCAGATGTAAACATGATTTATTTCTGCCAGGCATTTAAAGTCATATCTTTTATTTTCCAGGCTTTTAAAGTAATTTTCAATTTTAAGTCAGAAATCCAAAGTAGTTTCTTGTATGTTCCCGATTCTTGTATTTATTTTCTAGACACTTAAAGTCTTTAACGAGCTGATATTTGACATAGTTTTTCATCGTTTCCAGTTATTTTAAATTATTTTAAGTTTTTTCTTGCTATTTAGAGCTAGAACCAGTTGAGGTCACTTCTTCCAAGTTTTTGTAGGCACTTAAAATAATTATTTTAGGAATTTGAATTAAATTTTTTTTCCGGCATTTAAACTCTGTTTTTCTATGAATTTAAGGGCTTTCTGAGTAATTTTTCTTATGTTCCTTTTTAGTATTTGAAGCTATTTCTTCTAGGAACAGTTTTAGGATCTTGACTTATATATCTTATCTTATTTTGGAAATATTAAAAGCCCTTTTTTATTTTTGAAGCCATTCCTGTACATTTAAGGTGATTTTATTTATTTCAAGTCTATTTACTCAAGATATGTATTTTGTATGGTATTTAAAGACAGTCCTATGTTTGTCTTCGGTTTTGTACACTGATGGTAATTTTTTTATATATTTCAAACAGTTTATGTTATTTCCATTTTCATTTCTTGCTTTATTTTTTAAAAAAATCTAGTCATTTCAGTCTGGTTAATTTTTTTTTTAATTTTTAAGTAATTTCTTAATATTCTTCAGTTTTTTTAGATGAATCTGTTTAATTAGTTATTTGAAGTCATTTTCTTTTTTTTTCTCGTATAGTTTTTTCTCCTAGTTATGGAAAATGTACAGTCATTGTTTACAGATCAGCAGCACTAAGTTAGGAGTATATTTCTTTCTTTAATAATTACGAACAAGAAGAAACAAAAAAAAAACATAAAAAATAAGCATAATCAAGCAGTTTGCTTTAGATTCTGTATGAAAAATTCCTAATTACCTTATTGATATTTTCAATATTAATTATTAATAACTTATTAATTATTGGTTTAAATAGATAAAACGTAGATCGGTTTTTATTAGTTCCGGGATCATACTGACGTCATTTGTAGATGAGTAGCACTAAGGAAAACAAAAAAATTAACCTTTAATAAAAAATTATACTCACTGTGTAGAGAATTAAATATAATATATTTTTAATTTATTCACAGGGTGTTAAATAATTATTCATATTAATAATTCATTAAAATGAAAAAATTAAAGGTCAAAATTGTGACCGTTTGAATACGAAAGTCTTTTAATAAAGGCAGTTTTTTTTTAATGTTAGAAAAATAAAATTAAAGTTTTAAATAATTATTTAAAAAAAAATATATTTTTTTAACTCTGTAAACAACCTAAAAAAAAACAACAAGGAATTTTTTATAGTGCTACTTGCCTCTAAATAATGGACAGTTATAGAATTAACGTACATTCGTACATTTTATCTCATAAACTAAAGAAAAACATTAATTAATTAGACAACAGCAATAAATTATTTAAACATTTAAATTAAAATGGCATATGCAAGGCATTTAACCTGGAATAAACGCGTATCTAGGAATAGGCTTTAAATGCCAGAAAGAAGCTTAAAAGAAGTTAATTGTAAACGCCTGGAATATGCTACCTGTTCGAAAGACCATCCAAGTAAATACCAGGAAAAAATGTGAAACTATTGATTTAAGATGCATACAAATGATCAAAAAACACTGTAAATGCCTGAAATAAAATTGAAAATAAATTAAAGTGTCTGGAACATCTGGAGCAAGTTGCTCTACATTTCTAAATTAAAATTGAAAAATCTGACTTTAAAACATGTAAGAAAAGGCTTTACATGCCTCGAAGAAATTAAGCATTTTTTTTAACATAAATAATTAATTAATATTCCAGGCATATAAACTGAAATAAAATTGAATCTAAATCTCTAGAAATACCAAGTATACCAAGACCTTGTAATAGAAAATGGAATATGCCTGAAAATGGCTCTAAATATCAAAAAAGAAATCTCTTAGTTTAAAGCCTGGAAAAGGACCAAAAAGACATTAAATGCCTGGAATAAAATAGAAGTTACCTCAAAAACCTTGAATATATAAAAAAATTGCTTCATCTGCTTCGAAGGACCAGCTTTAAAAATCAAGAAAAAATTTGGATTAATTAAATCATTTTAATTAAATTAGAAGATATATTCCAGGCATTAAAGCTAAAATGGAACTATGAAAATAGGAAATTTATTTTAAAATTTCTATTTAAAAGGAGAAAATATGACCATAAATGCCTAGAATAAATTAGATATGACTCTAAAAACCTAGAATATTAAAAAAATTTAAATAGTAGTTTTTTATGCTGTCACTGACATGCAAAAAAATATTATTATTACGATTATAAAACCCAGAAAAATAGACCTACGTTAACTTTAAGAATTATATTTTGATTACAAAACATAATTTTGAGGTTAGTTTTCTCACACTTTGCCAAAACTCTCAGTCTGTCATACTTGCTTGCGAAATGTCAAATGTCATACTTATCACTTTAACCTTAGACGAGAAAAGAAAGGAAAGGTCTTGTCAAATATCAGAAACGTCAACTTTTAATTAGCGATAATTCCATTAGAAACGTCAACTTTCGTATCATCTGAACCATAGACGAGACAAGAGACTCAACTTGTAAAATCTTATACATCGACTGACAGTTAAGTGAGGTTAAAATATTTCTTCATTTAATTTATGTTTTTTAATTTATTAAGGCAACTTTTACTATTAATCTATCACATTTCCCTCAGAAATGTCAAATTTGTTATGTCAACTTAGGAACGATAATACCTTAACTGTCTGCTTAAGAAAGTGTCAACTCTTAAATGTCAAGTCAAATGTCAACGTCAATCGAAAATGATTCAGATAAAATCATCTGATCTTCAAACGGTTAAAGACTAAGACGTTAAATTTTTGGATGCTTTTAACTGCCTTGACCTAATTAAAAATTAAGTGACTCAGAAAGTATTCATGGTAGATGCATGAAACAAAAACTAAATTGTAAAGCGAGAAAATGTCTAAAATTTTTTTAATAGCTCAGAAATATTCGGATAGAACTTTCTGAGCTATAAAAGGATAAAAACCGTTAAATCTTTGGTAGCGTTCAACTGCCTTGACAAAATTAAATTACTCAGAAAGCACTCATGGTAGGTGCAAGAAATAAAATATAAATTGTGAGACAAAAAATCATCTATAACTTTTCTTTATGGCTCAGAAACATTCAGATTAAATTTTCAAGAGTCAGAAACCATTGAAGACCGTTAAATTTTCGGATGCTTTCAACTGCCTTGACGAAATTAAAAAATTTAATTACTCAGAAAGTTCTCGTAGTAGATGCATAAAGCAAGAACTGAGTTGTAAGGCAAGAAAACGTCTAAAATTTCTTTTAATGCCTCAGAAATATTTAGATAAAACCTTCTGGACTATAAGAGGTTAAAAACCGTTAAATTTTTGGTAGCTTTTAGCTGCCTCGACAAAATTAAAAATTAAATTACTCAGAAAATACTCATGGTAGGTGCATGAAACAAAATATAAATTGTAAGACAAAAAATCGTCTAAAACTTTTCATAATAGCTCAGAAGAACTCGGTCAAAAATTTCTGAGCTATAAAAGGTTAAAAACCGTTAAATCTTTGGTAGCATTCAACTGCCTCGACAAAATTACAAATTTACTTACTCAGAAATTACTCATAGTAGATTAATGAAACAAAATGTAAATTGTATGAAAATAAATAAATTTTTAAAAGAATTTTCTAAATGGCTCAGAATGATTCAGAAAAAATCTTCTGAGCAATAAGAGGTTAAAGACGGTTAAATTTTTGATTGCTTTCAACTGCCTCGACATAATTAAAAATTAAATTACTCAGAAAGTACTCATAGTCGATGCATGAAATAAGAAGTAAATTGTAAGCCAAGAAAATGTCTAACATTTTTTTAAATGGCTCAGAAATATTCAGATAAAATCTTCTGAGCAATAAGAGGTTAAAGACGGTTAAACTTTTGATTGCTTTCAACTGCCTCGACAAAATTAAAAATTAAATTACTCATAGTAGATGCATGAAATAAGAACTAAATTGTAAGGAGGGAAAATGTCTAAGATTTTTTTGAATGGCTCAGAAGTATTCAGATAAAACCTTCTGAGCTATAAGAGGTTAAAAACCGTTAAATTATTGGTAGCTTTTAACTGCCTCGACAAAATTAATTTACTCAGAAAGTACTCATAGTAGATGCATGAAACAAGAACTAAATTGTAACACAAGAAAATGTTTAAAATTTTTTTAATAGCTCAGAAATATTCAGATAGAACCTTTTGAGCTATAAGAAGTTGAAAACCGTTAAATTTTTGGCAGCTTTCAACTGCCTTGACAATATTAAAAATTAAATTACTCAGCAAGTACTTATGGTAGATGCATAAAACAAAATGAAAATTGTAAGGAAAAAAATCGTTAAAAAATTTTCTTTATGGCTCAGAAAAATTCAGAACGAGGCTTCTAAGTTGTAAGAGGTTAAAGGCCCTTAAATTTTTGGTAGCTTTTAACTGCCTCGATAAAATTACAAATTTAATTACTCAGAAAGTACTTATGGTAGATTAATAAAACGAAAAGGAAACGGTAAAAAAAAAATAGTTAAAAAAATTTCTTAATGGCTCAGAAGGATTTTGACAAAATCTTCTGAGTTATAAAAGGTTAAAAACTGTTAAATTTATGTTAGCTTTCAACTGCCTCGACGAAATTAAAAATTAAATTACTTAGAAAATACTCATGGTAGGTGCATGAAACAAAATGTAAATTGTAAGACAAAAAATCATCTAAAACTTTTCATAATAGCTCAGAAGGACTCGGTCAAAAGTTTCTGAACTATAAAAGGTTTAAAACCATTAAATCTTTGGTAGCATTCAACTGCCTCGACGAAATTACAAATTTACTTACTCAGAAACTACTCATAGTAGATTAATGAAACAAAATGTAAATTGTATGAAAATAAATAAATTTTAAAAAAAATTTTCTAAATGGCTCAGAATGATTCAGAAAAAATCTTCTGAGCAATAAGAGGTTAAAGACATAATTAAAAATTAAATTACTCAGAAAGTACCTATGGTAGATGCATGAAACAAGAAGTAAATTGTAGAGCAAAAAAATGTCTTAATTTTTTTTCAATGGCTCAGAAATATTCAGATAAAATCTTCTGAGCAATAAGAGGTTAAAGACGGTTAAATTTTTGACTGCTTTTAACTGCCTCGACAAAATTAAAAATTAAATTACTCAGAAAGTACTCATAGTAGATGCATGAAATAAGAACTAAATTGTAAGGAGGGAAAATGTCTAAGATTTTTTTGAATGGCTCAGAAGTATTCAGATGAAACTTTCTGAGCTATAAGAGGTTAAAAACCGTTAAATTTTTGGTAGCTTTTAACTGAATCGACAAACTTACAAATTTAATTAGGTACTCATGATAGATGAATAAAACAAAATGTAAATTGTACGGAAAAAAATCGGTAAAAAAAATTCTTGATGACTCAGAAATATTCAGAAGAAAACTTCTGAGCTATAAGAGGTTAAAAACCGTTAATTTTTTGATAGCGTTCAACAGCCTCGACGAAATTAAAAATTAAATTACTCATAGTAGATAAATGAAACAAAATATAAATTGTATGAAAAAAAAAATTTTTTTAATGGCTCAGAAAGACTTAGAAGGAAGCTTCTGAGCTATAAGAGGTTAAAAACCGTTAAATTTTTGGCAGCTTTCAACTGCCTCGACAAAATTACAAATTTAATTACTCAAAAAATACTCATGGTAGATAAATAAAATTAAATGGAAATTGTAAAGAAAAAAATAGTTAAAAAATTTTCTTAATGGCTCAGAAGGATTCGGTCAAAAGTTTCTGAACTATAAAAGGTTAAAAACCGTTAAATCTTTGATAGCATTCAACTGCTTCGACGAAATTACAAATTTACTTACTCAGAAATTACTCATAGTAGATTAATGAAACAAAATGTAAATTGTATGAAAATAAATAAATTTTTAAAAGAATTTTCTAAATGGCTCAGAATGATTCAGAAAAAATCTTCTGAGCAATAAGAGGTTAAAGACGGTTAATTTTTTGATAGCTTTCCACTGCCTCGACAAAATTAAAAATTAAATTACTCAGAAAGTACTCATAGTCGATGCATGAAAGAAGAAGTAAATTGTAAGCCAAGAAAATGTCTAAAATTTTTTTTAATGCCTCAGAAATATTTAGATAAAAGCTTCTGAGCTATAAGAGGTTAGCAACCGTTTAATTTATAATAGCTTTCAACTGCCTCGACGAAATAAAAAATTTAATTATTCAGAAAGTACTTCTAGTAGCTGTATGAAACAAGAAGTAAATTGTAAGGCAAGAAAATGTCTAAATTTTTTTTAATAACTCAGAAATATTCAGATAGAACCTTCTGAGCTATAAGAAGTTGAAAACCGTTAAATTTTTGGCAGCCTTCAACTGCCTTGACAACATTAAAAATTAAATTACTCAGCAAGTACTCATGGTAGATGCATGAAACAAAATGAAAATTGTAAGGAAAAAAATCTTTAAAAAAATTTTCTTAATGGCTCAGAAAGATTAAAAAAAAAGCTTATAAGCTATAAGAGGTTAAAAACCGTTAAATTTTTGGTAGCTTTCAACTGCCTCGACAAAATTACAAATTTAATTACTGAGAGAGTGCTCATGGTAGATGAATGAAACACAATGTAAATTGTAAGGAAAAAATTGTTAAAAAAATTTTCTTAATGGCTCAGAAAGATTCAGATAAAAGCTTCTGAGCTATAAGAGGTTAGCAACCGTTAAATTTATAGTAGCTTTCAACTGCCTCGGCGAAATTAAAAATTTAAATATTCAGAAAGTACTTCTAATAGCTGTATAAAACAAGAAGTAAATTGTAAGGCAAGAAAATGTCTAAATTTTTTTTATTAGCTCAGAAATATTTAGATAGAACCTCCTGAGCTATAAAAAGTTGAAAACCGTTAAATTTTTGGCAGCTCTCAACTGCCTTGACAACATTAAAAATTAAATTACTCAGCAAGTACTCATGGTAGATGCATGAAACAAAATGAAAATTGTAAGGAAAAAATCGTTAAAATGTTTTTTAATGGCTCAGAAAGATTCAGATAAAATCTTCTGAGCAATAAGAGGTTAAAGACGGTTAAATTTTTAATTGCTTTCAAATGCCTTGACAAAATTAAAAATTAAATTACTCAGAAAGTACTCATAGTAGATGCATGAAACAAGAACTAAATTGTAACACAAGAAAATGTTTAATTTTTTTTTAATAGCTCAGAAATATTTAGATAGAACCTTCTGAGTTATAAGAAGTTGAAAACCGTTAAATTTTTGGCAGCTTTCAACTGCTTTGACAACATTAAAAATTAAATTACTCAGCAAGTACTCATGGTAGACGCATGAAACAAAATGAAAATTGTAAGGAAAAAAATCGTTAAAAAATTTTTTAAATGGCTCAGAAAGATTCAGAAAAAAGCTTGTGAGCTATAAGAGGTTAAAAACCGTTAAATTTATGGTAGCTCTCAACTGCCTCGACGAAATTAGAAATTAAATTACTCAAAAGGTAACCATGGCAGATGCATGAAACAAGAAGTAAATTGTAGAGCAAAAAATGTCTTAAATTTTTTTTAATGGCTCAGAAATATTCAGATAAAATCTTCTGAGCAATGAGAGGTTAAAGACGGTTAAACTTTTGATTGCTTTCAACTGCCTCGACAAAATTAAAAATTAAATTACTCAGAAAGTACTCATAGTAGATGGATGAAATAAGAACTAAATTGTACGGAGGGAAAATGTCTAAGATTTTTTTGAATGGCTCAGAAGTATTCAGATAAAACTTTCTGAGCTATAAGAGGTTAAAAACCGTTAAATTTTTGGTAGCTTTCAACTGAATCGACAAACTTACAAATTTAATTAGATACTCATGATAGATAAATAAAACAACATGTAAATTGTACGGAAAAAAATCGTTAAAAAAATTTCTTGATGGCTCAGAAATATTCAAAAGAAAACTTCTGAGCTATAAAAGGTTGAAGATCGTTAAATTTTTGATTGCTTTCAACTGCCTCGACAAAATTAAATTACTCAGAAAGTACTTATAGTAGATGCATGAAACAAGAACTGAATTATGATATAATAATAGGTATAATATAGGTATAATAGATATAATAAGGAATATGATACTGAATTATGACTATAAACTGAATTAACACAAGAAAATGTAAAATATTTTTAATAGCTCAGAAATATTCAAATAAAACCTTCTGAGCTATTAGAGGTTAAAAACCATTAATTTTTTGGCAGCTTTCAACTGCTCGACAAAATTACAAATTTAATTACTCAGAAAGTACTTATGGTAGATTAATGAAACGAAAAGGAAACGGTAAGGAAAAAAATAGTAAAAAAAAATTCTTAATGGCTCAAAAGGATTCGGATAAAAGCTTCTGAGTTATAAAAGGTTAAAAACCGTTAAATTTATGTTAGCTTTCAACCGCCTCGACGAAATTAAAGATTTAATTACTCAAAAAGTACTCATGGTGGATGCATCATACAAAATATCAATTGTAAGGAAAAAAATCGTTAAGTAGAGTAATCGTTAAGTAAAAAGTAAATTGTAGGGCAAAAAAATGTCTAAATGTTTTTAATTGCTCAAAAATGTTTAAAGGAAATCATCTGAGACAGAAACCATTAAAGACCCTTACATTTGGGATGCTTTTAAAATTTAAAATTAATAAATATTTAATTTACATATTTTTCACACAAATTTTCGTATTCCCACAGTACCACATGACAAAAAATGACAGTGGAAAACTAATTAATTAATTAATTAAAATAAATATGCCACATAATTAAAATGCCCGGGATTTCTGTTTACCCGCACTAAAATATGCCGGGATTTAATTTGCGTACCCGTCAATTTGTTCAGCGATCATTAATTAATTATTAAAAAATTCTTGGAACTATTTTCGTTTTACGTACAGCGGAAATTTAACCATGGTAAGCAACAAATTAAATCAAATAACGTGGCTCGGCTAATATTTAAAAGCGAAACCTTTATTGCCGTGTTTATAGATATCGGCTTAAAAGGTGATTAACTTATCAGGGAGTTTATTTAACTTCAATTATTGTCGATTTTTCCCCTATTTACATGCGATATAAGGTTACAGTTATTCGCGAGAGCTTTTCCTTTCATCGGAGCTTTACATCGATTTTATTAGGGTAAGACCCACACGCGAATGCTATCGATCTTTCTGAATATGAAATACCATTTGTAGCACTAAAATGTATTTTAATTAGCACATCCTTTATATATTACATACAAAATGTATAGGTATGTTCTTAAATAGTGACTCTAAGTTGGATCCTAAATAGTGCAGTCTAGGATTGAATTCATTATCTTGGATTGCAGACATTTAGAGTCAAGTTTATTTTAGTCCAGGCATTTGAAGTCATTTTATCGACTTTTCTAGCGATATTTCTAAATTGTGATTTAGGATTGGATTCTGAATGGCCACTTTCTTTTCTTAGGCCAGTATTTTAATACGTGTAATTCAAATTTTATTTTACAGACATTTAAAGTCAATTTCATTATATTCTAGGCTTTTGAAGCCATTTTTGTATATTCCAGACTCTTTAATTAATTTAAAGTCATTCAAATTCTAGGCATATTCTCTATTGGATCCTGAATGGTATTTCAAGGCACTAAATTTTTTTAGGTGAATTTTTAATCCTTATAAATCATATCTTATGTTCCAGGCATTTGAAGTCACTTTTGTACATTCTAGACTTTTGCATTAATTTTTAAGTATTTAAAGTCATTTCATCGACATTTCTAGGCATATTCCTAAATCGTGACTCATGATTGGATTCGCAATATTATTCAAAGTCATTACTTCTTGTTTTAGGTCAGCTTTTTGATACGTGTATATCATAATTTATTTTCCAGGCATTTGAAGTTAATTTTAATTTATTCCAGGCATTCGAAGCCACTTTTATACATTCCAGACTCTTCAATGAATCTCTAAGTATTTGGTCAAATTCTGAATGGCATTTGAAGTTAATTTCATTTTGTTCCAGGCATTTAAAGCCATTTTTATATATATACTCCAGACTCTTGAAAAAATTTCTATCGTGTTATAGTTTTTAGATATTTGAGGTCAATTTTATTTTATTCCAGGCAACTTTTGTACATTCCAGATTCTTAAATTAATTTATTTGATCGAATTCTGAATAGTATTTAAAATTATTACTTTAATTTGTTTAGGTCAGTTTTTTGATACTTCTAAGCCATATTTGATGTTCTAGTTATTTTAGAGTCAATTTTATTTTATTTCAGGCAATTGAAGTCATTTCTATATATTCTAGACCCGTGAATAAATTTTTAGGTTTTTGAAGTCATTTCAAAGATATTTCTAGGGATACTCCTAAATATGGCTAATTTTTAGATCTTTAATGGTATTTAAAGTCAATACTTCTTCTTCTAAGCTAATTTTTTAGTACCTGTAAGTTATATCTTGTGTTGCAGATTTTTAAAGTCAATTTTATTTTATACCAGGCATTTGAAGCCATATTTGTATATTCTCGGCTCTTCCATAATTTTTTTGGAATTTAAAGTCATTTTATCGACTTTTCTAGCGATATTTCTAAATTGTGATTTAGGATTGGATTCTGAATAGCCATTTCCTTTTTTTAGGCCAGTATTTTGATACGTGTAAGTCGAATCTTATTTTACAAAAAAGTCAATTTCATTATATTTTAGGCATTTGAAGCCATTTTTGTATATTTCAGACTCTTTAATTAATTTGAAGTCGTTCAAATTCTGGGCATATTCTTAAATCCTATTGGATCCTGAATGGTATTTAAAGGCATTACATTTTTTTTAAGGTCAATTTTTTAATGCTTGTAAATTATTCTTTTGAAGCCATTTTTGTGCATTCTAAACTTTTGCATTAATTTTTAGATATTTGAAGTCGTTTTATCGACATTTCAAGGCACATTCTTAAATCGTGAAGTCATTACTTCTTGTTCTAGGTCGGCTTTTTGATACGTGTAAGTCATAATTTATTTTCCAGGTATTTGAAGTCAATTTTAGTTTATTCCAGGCATTCGAAGCCACTTTTATACATTCCAGGCTCTTGAATTAATTTATTTAATCAGATTCTGAATGGTATTTTAAATTATTACTTTAATTTTTTTTAGGTCAGGTTTTTGATGCTTGTAAGTCATATTTTATTTTCCAGACATTTGAAGCAATTTTTGTACATTCCAGACTCTTGAATTAATTTCACGGTATTTGAAGTCATTTCATTCACATGTCTTGCTATATTCTTAAATTGTAATTCATGAATTGTATTTAATTCATTTGAATGGTATTTAAAGCTATAATGTCTTTTTCTAGGTCAGTTTTTTGACTCTTCCAAGTCATATTTGATGTTCTAGATATTTTGAAGTCAATTTTATTTAATTCCAGGCATTTGAAATAATTTTTATACATTTCAAACCCGTGAATTAATCTCTAAGTTTTTAAAGTAATTTCACAATTAATTGTCTAAATCAAGTCATTTTCTAGGGATATTCTCAAATATAACTAATTTTTATATCTTTAATAGTATTTAAAGTTAATACTCTTCTTCTAGGCTAATTTTTTGGTACCTGTAAAATGTTCCAGACATTTGAAGTCAATTTTATTTTATACCAGGTATTTGAAGCCATTTTTGTATATTCTCGGCTCTTGCATTAATTTTTAGGTATTTGAAGTCATTTTATCGATTTTTCTAGCGATATTTCTAAATTGTGATTTAGGATTGCATTCTAAATGGCCATTTTCTTTTTTTAGGTCAGTATTTTGATACGTGTAAGTCAGATCTTATTTGACAGCTATTTGAAGTCAATTTCATTATTTTCTAGGCATTTATAGTCATTTTTGTACATTCTAGACTTTTGCATTAATGTTTAGGTATTTCAAGTCATTTCTATCGACATTTCTAGACATATTTTTAAATCGTGACTCATGATTGGATTCTCAATAATATTTAAAGTCATTACTTCTTGTTCTAGGTCAGCTTTTTGATACGTGTACATCATAATTGATTTTCCAGGCATTTGAAGTCAATTTTAATTTATTCCAGGCATTCGAAGTCACTTTTATACATTCCAGACTCTTCAATGAATCTCTAGGTATTTGGTCAAATTCTGAATGATATTTGAAGCTATTAATTTTATTTTTTAGGTCATTTTTTATGTTTGTAAGTCATATCTTATGTTCCAGATATTTGAAGTCAATTTGATTTTATTCCAGGTATTTGAAGCAATTTTTGTACATTCCAGATTCTTAAATTAATCTTACGGCATTTGAAGTCATTTTTATACATTCCAGAGCCGTGAACAAATTTTAAGGTTTTTGAAGTAATTTCAAAGATATTTCTAGGAATATTCCTAAATATGACTAATTTTTAGACCTTTCATGATATTAAAAGTCATTTCTTCTTTTTATCGGCTAATTTTATGGTACATGTAAGTCCTATGTTATTTTCCAGACATTTGAAGTCAATTTTTTTTTTATTTCAGGCATTCGAAGTCACTTTTCTACATTTCAGACTCTTGAATTAATTTCTACGTATTTGGTCAGATTCTGAGTGGTATTTAAAAACCATAATTTTTTTTTGCCTTAATTTTTTGATACTTCCACGTCATATTGAATGTTTTAGATATTTTTGGGTCAATTTTTATTTTATTTTAGGCATTTAAAGTCATCTAGACATACACATACAGTCTAGAATTAATTTCTACGTATTTTACATTATTTCATTAACACTTCCAGGCATATTTCTAAATCGTGACTCTTTATTGGATTCTGAATCCTATTTAAAGCCAATACTTTTCTAAGATCAGTTTTTTATCATTTTAAATAATATCTTATGTTCCAGTCATTTAAAGGAATTTTTGTACATTCCAGACCCTTGAATTAATTTCTAGATATTTGAAGTTATTTTATTTACAGATTATCCTAAATTTTTACACAATTAATTATAATATTCAGACCTTAAGCGGGACATAAACAATAGTCAATTGCATGTTAAAACAACCCAATTAAAATCGAACATTTCTCACATAATAAATCGGTCTTAATCGGCGAATAAACGAGGCATTATGTTAACCGGCGAAAGCGCGTACTAATAAGCCTTAATGGGTGACAAACGGGGCGGCAATTTTGAATATAAACAAATCGGGATCGAAATAAACAAATAATCATTTCGGGAGGTTTAATAATGGAACGATACGAGGAATTTATTTTAATTATTTTTTGACGGTCGTTAAATTAAAACTGTGCTGGTTTGACCGGTTATACATATCCGGAAACCGGGCCAATCTGAAAACCCATTTAAATTAATCGATTGACCCACAAATGGGTAATGTACCGAAAAAATTTACAGATTAGAGTGAAGTTAATGAGTATTTAACAGTAATAATAATTAAACAAAAACCAGTAGTTAAAATAAATTTCTTACCACCAACCAATGGTAAAACTTTTTACACAGTTACTTCACATATTAAGTATATAAATATGTTTCTCTTATAACGATAAAAAAGATACGTCTTACAACGACAAAAATAACTTACAGATAAATACCGTGATAACTAATGTTTTTCGGGTATAATTAGACAAATTATGGGAGAAAAACACTAATTTAAGCCGATCCAAACACTATTTAGAAGATGAATCGATAATATAAAAAATAGATGGACAAATCTAATTCTCTATTAGATATCCCTATCTCAGTCGAAAAAGTAAAAAAAGCTGGGATTAAAATATTATTTTTCGGGAATAATTAGACACATTACGGGAGAAAAACACTATTTCCAGTCGATCCTAACACTATTTAGAAAATGAAACGATGATATAGAAAATAGGTGGAAAAATCGAATTCTCATTTACATATCTTTATCTCAGTCTCAGAATTAGAAGAAAATGGGAATCAAGTGATAATTTTCGGGTATAATTAGACATAATACGGGAGAAAAACACTATTGAAAATGAAACGATGATATAGAAAATAGGTGGAAAAATCGAATTCTCATTTATATATCTTTATCTCAGTCTCAGAATTAGAAGAGGATAGAAATCAAGTGATATTTTTCGGGTATAATTAGACACAATACGGGAGAAAAACACTATTTCCAGTCGATCCTAACACTATTTAGAAAATGAAACGATGATATAGAAAATAGGTGGAAAAATCGAATTCTCATTTACATATCTTTATCTCAGTCTCAGAATTAGAAGAAAATGGGAATCAAGTGATAATTTTCGGGTATAATTAGACATAATACGGGAGAAAAACACTATTTCTAGTTGATCCCAACACTATTTAGAATATCAAACGATGATATAAGAAATAGGTGGAAAAATCGAATTCTCATTTATATATCTTTATCTCAGTCTCAGAATTAGAAGAGGATGGGAATCAAGTGATATTTTTCGGGTATAATTAGACACAATACGAGAAAAAAACACTATTTCCAGTCGATCCCAACACTATTTAGAAAATGAAACGATGATATAGAAACTAGGTGGAAAAATCTGATTCTCATTTATATATCTTTATCTCAGTCTCAGAATTAGAAGAGGATGGGAATCAAGTGATATTTTTCGGGTACAATTAGACACAATACGGGAGAAAAACACTATTTTCAGTCGATCCCAACACTATTTAGAAAATGAAACGATGATATAGAAAATAGGTGGAAAAATCGAATTCTCATTTACATATCTTTATCTCAGTGTCGGAATTAGAAGAGGATGGGAATCAAGTGATATTTTTCGGGTACAATTAGACACAATACGGGAGAAAAACACTATTTCCAGCCGATCCCAATACTATTTAGAAAATGAAACGATGATATAGAAAATAGGTGGAAAAATCGAATTCTCATTTATATATCTTTATCTCAGTCTCAGAATTAGAAGAGGATGGGAAACAAGTGATATTTTTCGGGTAGAATTAGACACAATACGAGAGAAACACACTATTTCCAGCTGATCCAAACACTATTTAGAAAATGAAACGATGATAGAGAAAATAGGTGGAAAAATCGAATTCTCATTTATATATCTTTATCTCAGTCTCAGAATTAGAAGAGGATGGGAATCAAGTGATATTTTTCGGGTATAATTTGACACAATATGGGAGAAAAACTTT
This sequence comes from Anthonomus grandis grandis, assembly GCF_022605725.1. Taxonomy (NCBI): domain Eukaryota; kingdom Metazoa; phylum Arthropoda; class Insecta; order Coleoptera; family Curculionidae; genus Anthonomus; species Anthonomus grandis. The sequence goes on along the minus strand of NC_065550.1, from coordinate 33,746,239 downwards.
ATTTTCAGTCGATCCCAACACTATTTAGAAAATGAAACGATGATATAGAAAATAGGTGGAAAAATCTGATTCTCATTTATATATCTTTATCTCAGTCTCAGAATTAGAAGAGGATGGGAATCAAGTGATATTTTTCGGGTACAATTAGACACAATACGGGAGAAAAACACTATTTTCAGTCGATCCCAACACTATTTAGAAAATGAAACGATGATATAGAAAATAGGTGGAAAAATCGAATTCTCATTTACATATCTTTATCTCAGTGTCGGAATTAGAAGAGGATGGGAATCAAGTGATATTTTTCGGGTACAATTAGACACAATACGGGAGAAAAACACTATTTCCAGCCGATCCCAATACTATTTAGAAAATGAAACGATGATATAGAAAATAGGTGGAAAAATCGAATTCTCATTTATATATCTTTATCTCAGTCTCAGAATTAGAAGAGGATGGGAAACAAGTGATATTTTTCGGGTAGAATTAGACACAATACGAGAGAAACACACTATTTCCAGCTGATCCAAACACTATTTAGAAAATGAAACGATGATAGAGAAAATAGGTGGAAAAATCGAATTCTCATTTATATATCTTTATCTCAGTCTCAGAATTAGAAGAGGATGGGAATCAAGTGATATTTTTCGGGTATAATTTGACACAATATGGGAGAAAAACTTTATTTTCAGTCGATCCCAACACTATTTAGAAAATGAAACGATGATATAGAAAATAGGTGGAAAAATCGAATTCTCATTTATATATCTTTATCTCAGTCTCAGAATTAGAAGAGGATGGGAATCAAGTGATATTTTTCGGGTATAATTTGACACAATATGGGAGAAAAACTTTATTTTCAGTCGATCCCAACACTATTTAGAAAATGAAACGATGATATAGAAAATAGGTGGAAAAATCGAATTCTCATTTATATATCTTTATCTCAGTCTCAGAATTAGAAGAGGATGGGAATCAAGTGATATTTTTCGGGTATAATTAGACACAATACGGGAGAAAAACACTATTTCCAGTCAATCCCAACACTATTTAGAAAATGAAACGATGATATAAAAAATAGGTGGAAAAATCGAATTCTCATTTATATATCTTTATCTCAGTCTCAGAATTAGAAGAGGATGGGAATCAAGTGATATTTTTCGGGTATAATTAGACACAATACGGGAGAAAAACACTATTTCCAGTCGATCCCAACACTATTTAGAAAATGAAACGATGATATAGAAAATAGGTGGAAAAATCGAATTCTCATTTATATATCTTTATCTCAGTCTCAGAATTAGAAGAGGATAGGAATCAAGTAATATTTTTCGGGTATAGTAGGACACATTACGGGAGAAAAACACTATTTCCAGCCGATCCAAACACTATTTAGAAAATGAAACGATGATATAGAAAATAGGTGAAAAAATCGAATTCTCATTTACATATCCCTATCATAGTCTAAAAATTAGAAAATGGTGGGACTTAAATGAGGTTTTTCGGGTGTAATTAGACACATTACGAAAGAAAACCACTATTTCCAGCCGATCCAATCACTATTTAGAAAATGAAACGATGATATAGAAAATAGGTGGGAAAATCGAATTTTCATTTATATATCCCTATATCAGTCTAAAAATTAAAAAAAAAAGAATTAAATAATATTTTTTAGGTATAATTAAACACATTACGGGAGTAAATTAATAAATTATTAAGTTTATAATTTAACATAACCTTTACTAATTTATTAAATCAAAATTAAGCAAAAATGTGGTAATAATTTATAAGATTTTAATAATTCATAACCTATTGGTTAATATGTGTTAATTTTTTTAACAGCATATAACCAAATTATTATATTGTGGGTCAAGGAAAGACTGTTACTAATTAATTATCCTAAACAAATATTTTCTAATTGTTTTTAGGTCACATCATATATTTTTTATAAGATTAAAAAATGCAATTTTTTGGTTTAGAAACCTACAGGTTGTTCTATTTAAAAAAAAAGCATAAGTTGGATATATAACTCAAAAATAGTAGACATTTAACAAAAAAAAAATTATACCACGAAAAAAAAACCTATAAAAATATTATTTGACGTTTTTATTTGAATAATAACGGAGATAGGAGGGATTTTCAAAAAGGCCTTGTATCTTAAAAACTAAAAGGGCTATGAAATTTTCGTTAACGGCATCTCTATTAGGTTCAGGAAATAGTAGTACAGTGTCGCGAAAACCGCATTCCATTAACGTTAAATATAACGGAGGTACCCCGCAAAAGTACCCAAATTTGGAGACCCTGTATAGTTTATAATGTACACTTCAACTCAAAAGATTCCTTTAAAAATTATTTGTTAGAACAATATTTCGGGAAAAGAGGTTCTTTAAACCTTCGAACCTTCCCTCTCTAGATCCGTCCCTGATTTTTGGTGTGATTTCACTTTTCTGTAAGAGGTTACTGGCATGAGGGTGCCTTGCCTCATTAAAAATTGACCTTCTTGAAAATAAAATCGAATTGTCCGAGGTTTTTTAAAAAAAATGTTTTTGATGCCTGTGTTTAGCTTGCATTGGGACAACCTACTACTAATATTATTGAGTTACGTGTTTTACTGGGTATTACGTCACTTATAGCAAAATCAATTTAGAAATTACTATCTCACACGCTCAAAAAATTGAAAAAAAGAAGAAAATAGACTTATTCACGTATTTAAAAGAAATATTAAATGTAATGATATCGTTCGATATACTTAATTTAATTTAAGTTCAGTAAGTTTTAAATACAATTAAAAAACGATAAAAACAACGAGAAGACCTACTTTTTAAAAAAATACCTAATTTGAATTAACGTTTCGGTAGTTATAGTTATACTATTACCGTTATCAAAGTAAATTAAAGTAAAATAAAATATAAAAAAAAATAAACAAAATATACTTATGTAGCAAATCTTTAACTATATAATACCATCAAAACTGCTTCCTAATTCAAAAATACTTTAAATAGTTTTTTGATAGGTATTTGCAAACAAATACAGTAGAAAATAAAGGTCTTATTTCACCAGAAATTCCTTTTTTATTATGATGACCGGTTTCGCGATTACAATCTTATCGCATCATCAGGTCGAGGACTAAAAGTAAAAGACAAAATTTACATAGATACTACGCCTATCAAAAAATGGTAAAATAAAATAAAATTAAAATAAAAATGCATAAAAATCTATAAAAAATAAATTACAAAATCAAACTTAACCCTGACAAAAGCTGACAAAGGAAACTGTGTTGTTATTTTAAATAAAAATGACTATGATACTAAAGTGACTCAATTTATCCAAGAAAATAATTTTCGAAAACAGAGTGCAAGGTTACCATCATTTATCAAAAAAGACACCTTAAAATTTTGTACAAATTTAATAAATCCTCAATCAAGATATTTTCTTTCAGCTAACAACACAAATCTTCCTAAACTTTATGGCCTTCTTAAAGTTCACAAATTATGACTATTTTAAAATATAACAAAAAATTCAAAAGTAACTTCTATAAAATTAAAGGGGTGCGATCTTAATGTAAATTAATGATGTAATTAAATTAAATTAATTACAAGTAGCTAAGCATTTATCTTCATTTAACATTATAAATGCATTTACCTTTAGTTTACGTAATTTTGAAATTGGCTCCTTGGCTAAAATTGAGGAAGCGTTTCAGTTTTTTCTATGTTGTGTAATTTTGGAAATGATTGTTTTTTTATGTAAGATTTATGTTCATTAATACTTTTTGGTAATGGTCTACAGGTTTCACCTATGTAAAATTTGTAAAAACCACACGTACAAGGAATTTTATAATTTTAATATTAAATTCATTTTTAATGAAAGGTTTTGTTCTTGTTAATAAAAATCTTAATGTGTTTTTTGTGATTTAAAAATAGTTCTCATATTAAATTTTTTAGCAATTTTTTTTATCTTATAAGAAAAACCTAAAATAAGTGGTAAAATAAGATTTGTCGTAAAAATTGGTTCATTCAATTTTATACGTGGATTATCAAACTCTTTAAAGCAATTTTTCAAAAATTCTTTGGGATAATTGAAGACACATGTGAATAAAGGTGTCATGTCACATTTTTTAAAACTATCGTTTTTCTTGATAAATATTTTTAAAAGATGCCATATTTTTTATATTTACGAGTTTTTTCTTCTAATATTAAAAATAAACGAGATTCCCAGAGGTTAAAGGTGTTATGTACCACACTATTAGGATTTTTTTATTGCATAAACATGCTAAGGTAACGTGACACCTTGATCCACTTGTGTCTTCAATTATAAGTGGTTTTACAAAAACATTTTGCAAGATAGTCAAGAAAATGTCAAGAAAAAGAGAAAAACTAAGTAATACTTTATTAGGTTAAGTAAAGCTGTTTATTTTGTGTCATAAGTTTAATAAATAAATTATTTTGTGCAAATAGCGTTTTTTTCCATATGTTGCCTTAATTCTTTTAATTAAATTTATAATGGATAAAGGTGTTGTGTTCATTCAAAGTGTATTTTTTCTAAAAGTATATATATTTTTTTAAATATTAATCCTTCTATTAAAAAGTGAAATAATATGTAAGATATCCCATTTGTTAAATATAAAAAACATAAAAAAATTCCAATTAAAAAACTTTAAACTCATTTATCTCGGAATAACAATTTTGACACCTTTATCCACTTGTGTCTTCATTTATTTTATGCATTTTTGGTAAACCATAAAAATGTGGTGCTTTATTATTATGTGGAGTTAATTTAAATCTATCAATATCAGAAGATTGGTTTTTACGTTTTATAAGTAGATTATAAATTGGTCTTTCAATTTTTTCTGTAGGATCTTTAGATAATTTAAAATAAAAAAAAAATAATAAAAATTGTAACTCATTATGAATTTGTCACAACAATACAGATTTTACTTAATATTATAATATAAAATTTACAAAAATAAAACCTTCTTATGAAACTTGTCAATTTCAACACACTAGCTACGCATGCTATTGTTATAAAATACCAGAATCAGATCATCTCAGACTTACGCTATTATCTCTTTCTCTCTCTCTCTTTTCCAGAGACGGCGGTGGAGTAGAGACAGGAGGTGTCATTGTTGGCGGGGGCGGCGGAGGCGGCGGCGGTGTTGCAGGTGGCGGCGGCGGCGGCGGTAGTGGTCCTCCAAGCGGTGAAGAACCGCGCGTGCCGCCCGTGTCGCGTCGCGCTCCCAGTTTGCGGTTGGCGAACGGTCGGGTGGCGACCGCGCGATCCGAGGAGGAAATCCGATCGCCGCCCCCGCGCCGCCTCGCCAAAGATGACTCGATCAAGATCAGCATCGAGAACACCAACACGTGCACCGACTCTTTAGTTACCGCCCTCGACGATGAAACCCTACTGATTGCCGATTGTTTATCCAACGATATGAATTATAAAGGTAAGTTATGAGGTCGAAGTGGAAATTATACAAAAATTTCGTTTTTTTTTTGCTTTTTTGGCACGCTTTTATTAGCTCGGGTTGTATCTACAGTGTGTCCCAGAATGAGCGAATTTATACGTAAAAATGACAAAGAATTTTGTAGTTCAAATTTGAGCGTTTGGCATCCAGTTCTGCTTGATCAAAAAATAAAATTTAGCATATTTTGATTTTTCAACAATCAAGCATGCATTGATACGAGCATTTTTAAAATTTTATGAGTAGGTAAAGTAGTATTTCTAGACAACATATAAAAAAAGTTTATAAGAAGAAGTTGTTTAGAATGCAAAATTATGCCCTTATATATCTTAAATATATATCCTTATCTCAGTTTAATAATTAAAAGAGTATTGGAACAAAGTGATGTTTTTCCGGTTCAATTAGACAAACCAAGCGAGAAAAACACTAATTCTAGAAGATCCAAACACTACTAAAGAAATGAGACGCTGATATAGGAAGTAGGTGAAAAAGCGGGGTTCTTATTTATATATCCTTATCTCAGTTTTTTAATTAAAAGAGCATTGGAACAAAGTGATGTTTTTCTGGTTCAATTAGACAAACCAAGCGAGAAAAACACTAACTCCAGAAGATCCAAACACTATTAAAGAAATGAGACGAGGATATAGGAAGTAGGTGAAAAAGCAGGGGGTTCTTATTCATATATCCTTATGTCAGTTTTTTAATTAAAAGAGTATTGGAACAATGTGATGTTTTTCTGATTCAATTAGACAAACCAAGCGAGAAAAACACTAACTCCAGAAGATGCAAACACTATTAAAGAAATGAGACGAGGATATAGGAAGTAGGTGAAAAAGCAGGGGGTTCTTATTCATATATCCTTATGTCAGTTTTTTAATTAAAAGAGTATTGGAACAATGTGATGTTTTTCTGATTCAATTAGACAAACCAAGCGAGAAAAACACTAACTCCAGAAGATGCAAACACTATTAAAGAAATGAGACGAGGATATAGGAAGTAGGTGAAAAAGCAGGGGGTTCTTATTCATATATCCTTATGTCAGTTTTTTAATTAAAAGAGTATTGGAACAATGTGATGTTTTTCTGATTCAATTAGACAAACCAAGCGAGAAAAACACTAACTCCAGAAGATCCAAACACAATTAAAGAAATGAGACGATGATATAGGAAGTAGGTGGAAAAGCGGGGGGTTCTTATTCATATATCCTTATCTCAGTTTTTTTAATTAAAAGTGCATTGGTACAAAGTGATGTTTTTCTGGTTCAATTAGACAAACCAAGTGAGAAAAACACTAACTCCAGAAGATGCAAACACTATTAAAGAAATGAGACGAGGATATAGGAAGTAGGTGAAAAAGCAGGGGGTTCTTATTCATATATCCTTATGTCAGTTTTTTAATTAAAAGAGTATTGGAACAATGTGATGTTTTTCTGATTCAATTAGACAAACCAAGCGAGAAAAACACTAACTCCAGAAGATCCAAACACAATTAAAGAAATGAGACGAGGATATAGGAAGTAGGTGGAAAAGCGGGGGGTTCTTATTCATATATCCTTATCTCAGTTTTTTAATTAAAAGTGCATTGGTACAAAGTGATGTTTTTCTGGTTCAATTGGACAAACCAAGTGAGAAAAACACTAACTCCAGAAGATGCAAACACTATTAAAGAAATGAGACGATGATATAGGAAGTAGGTGGAAAAGCGGGGGGTTCTTATTCATATATCCTTATCTCAGTTTTTTAATTAAAAGTGCATTGGTACAAAGTGATGTTTTTCTGGTTCAATTGGACAAACCAAGTGAGAAAAACACTAACTCCAGAAGATCCAAACACTATTAAAGAAATGAGACGAGGATATAGGAAGTAGGTGGAAAAGCGGGGGGTTCTTATTCATATATCCTTATCTCAGTTTTTTAATTAAAAGTGCATTGGTACAAAGTGATGTTTTTCTGGTTCAATTGGACAAACCAAGTGAGAAAAACACTAACTCCAGAAGAGCCAAACACTATTAAAAAAATGAGACGAGGATATAGGAAGTAGGTGGAAAAGCGGGGGGTTCTTATTCATATATCCTTATCTCAGTTTTTTAATTAAAAGTGCATTGGTACAAAGTGATGTTTTTCTGGTTCAATTAGACAAACTAAGCGAGAAAAACACTAACTCCAGAAGATGCAAACACTATTAAAGAAATGAGACGAGGATATAGGAAGTAGGTGAAAAAGCGGGGGGTTCTTATTCATATATCCTTATCTCAGTTTTTTAATTAAAAGAGTATTGGAACAATGTGATGTTTTTCTGAATCAATTAGACAAACCAAGTGAGAAAAACACTAACTCCAGAAGATGCAAACACTATTAAAGAAATGAGACGATGATATAGGAAGTAGGTGGAAAAGCGGGGGGTTCTTATTCATATATCCTTATCTCAGTTTTTTAATTAAAAGAGTATTGGTACAAAATGATGTTTTTCTGATTCAATTAGACAAACTAAGCGAGAAAAACACTAACTCCAGAAGATCCAAACACTATTAAAGAAATGAGACGATGATATAGGAAGTAGGTGGAAAAGCGGGGGGTTCTTATTCATATATCCTTATCTCAGTTTTTTAATTAAAAGAGTATTGGTACAAAATGATGTTTTTCTGATTCAATTAGATAAACCAAGCGAGAAAAACACTAACTCCAGAAGATCCAAACACTATTAAAGAAATGAGACGATGATATAGGAAGTAGGTGGAAAAGCGGGGGGTTCTTATTCATATATCCTTATCTCAGTTTTTTAATTAAAAGAGTATTGGTACAAAATGATGTTTTTCTGGTTCAATTAGACAAACCAAGCGAGAAAAACACTAACTCCAGAAGATCCAAACACTATTAAAGAAATGAGACGAGGATATAGGAAGTAGGTGTAAAAGCGGGGGGTTCTTATTGATATATCCTTATCTCAGTTTTTTAATTAAAAGAGCATTGGAACAAAGTGATGTTTTTCTGGTTCAATTAGACAAACCAAGCGAGAAAAACACTAACTCCAGAAGATCCAAACACTATTAAAGAAATGAGACGATGATATAGGAAGTAGGTGAAAAAGCGGGGTTCTTATTTATATATCCTTATCTCAGTTTTTTAATTAAAAGAGTATTGGAACAAAGTGATGTTTTTCTGGTTCAATTAGACAAACCAAGCGAAAAAAACACTAACTCCAGAAGATCCAAACACTATTAAAGAAATGAGACGAGGATATAGGAAGTAGGTGAAAAAGCGGGGGGTTCTTATTCATATATCCTTATCTCAGTTTTTTAATTAAAAGAGTATTGGTACAAAATGATGTTTTTCTGGTTCAATTAGACAAACCAAGCGAGAAAAACACTAACTCCAGAAGATCCAAACACTATTAAAGAAATGAGACGAGGATATAGGAAGTAGGTGTAAAAGCGGGGGGTTCTTATTGATATATCCTTATCTCAGTTTTTTAATTAAAAGAGTATTGGAACAAAGTGATGTTTTTCTGGTTCAATTAGACAAACCAAGCGAAAAAAACACTAACTCCAGAAGATCCAAACACTATTAAAGAAATGAGACGAGGATATAGGAAGTAGGTGAAAAAGCGGGGGGTTCTTATTCATATATCCTTATCTCAGTTTTTTAATTAAAAGAGTATTGGAACAATGTGATGTTTTTCTGGTTCAATTAGACAAACCAAGCGAGAAAAACACTAACTCCAGAAGATCCAAACACTATTAAAGAAATGAGACGAGGATATAGGAAGTAGGTGAAAAAGCGGGGGGTTCTTATTCATATATCCTTATCTCAGTTTTTTAATTAAAAGAGCATTGGAACAAAGTGTTGTTTTTCTGGTTCAATTAGACAAACCAAGCGAGAAAAACACTAACTCCAGAAGATCCAAACACTATTAAAGAAATGAGACGAGGATATAGGAAGTAGGTGTAAAAGCGGGGGGTTCTTATTGATATATCCTTATCTCAGTTTTTTAATTAAAAGAGCATTGGAACAAAGTGATGTTTTTCTGGTTCAATTAGACAAACCAAGCGAGAAAAACACTAACTCCAGAAGATCCAAACACTATTAAAGAAATGAGACGATGATATAGGAAGTAGGTGAAAAAGCGGGGTTCTTATTTATATATCCTTATCTCAGTTTTTTAATTAAAAGAGTATTGGAACAAAGTGATGTTTTTCTGGTTCAATTAGACAAACCAAGCGAAAAAAACACTAACTCCAGAAGATCCAAACACTATTAAAGAAATAAGACGAGGATATAGGAAGTAGGTGAAAAAGCGGGGGGTTCTTATTCATATATCCTTATCTCAGTTTTTTAATTAAAAGAGTATTGGAACAATGTGATGTTTTTCTGGTTCAATTAGACAAACCAAGCGAGAAAAACACTAACTCCAGAAGATCCAAACACTATTAAAGAAATGAGACGAGGATATAGGAAGTAGGTGAAAAAGCGGGGGGTTCTTATTCATATATCCTTATCTCAGTTTTTTAATTAAAAGAGCATTGGAACAAAGTGTTGTTTTTCTGGTTCAATTAGACAAACCAAGCGAGAAAAACACTAACTCCAGAAGATCCAAACACTATTAAAGAAATGAGACGAGGATATAGGAAGTAGGTGTAAAAGCGGGGGGTTCTTATTGATATATCCTTATCTCAGTTTTTTAATTAAAAGAGCATTGGAACAAAGTGATGTTTTTCTGGTTCAATTAGACAAACCAAGCGAGAAAAACACTAACTCCAGAAGATCCAAACACTATTAAAGAAATGAGACGATGATATAGGAAGTAGGTGAAAAAGCGGGGTTCTTATTTATATATCCTTATCTCAGTTTTTTAATTAAAAGAGTATTGGAACAAAGTGATGTTTTTCTGGTTCAATTAGACAAACCAAGCGAAAAAAACACTAACTCCAGAAGATCCAAACACTATTAAAGAAATGAGACGAGGATATAGGAAGTAGGTGAAAAAGCGGGGGGTTCTTATTCATATATCCTTATCTCAGTTTTTTAATTAAAAGAGTATTGGAACAATGTGATGTTTTTCTGGTTCAATTAGACAAACCAAGCGAGAAAAACACTAACTCCAGAAGATCCAAACACTATTAAAGAAATGAGACGATGATATAGGAAGTAGGTGGAAAAGCGGGGGGTTCTTATTCATATATCCTTATCTCAGTTTTTTAATTAAAAGAGTATTGGTACAAAGTGATGTTTTTCTGGTTCAATTAGACAAACCAAGCGAGAAAAACACTAACTCCAGAAGATCCAAACACTATTAAAGAAATGAGACGAGGATATAGGAAGTAGGTGAAAAAGCGGGGGGTTCTTATTTATATATCTTTATCTTAGTTGTTTAATTAAAAGAGTATTGGTACAAAGTGATGTTTTTCTGGTTCAATTAGACAAATTAAGCGAGAAAAACACTAACTCCAGAAGATGCAAACACTATTAAAGGAATGAGACGAGGATATAGGAAGTAGGTGAAAAAGCGGGGGGTTCTTATTCATATATCCTTATCTCAGTTTTTTAATTAAAAGAGTATTGGAACAATGTGATGTTTTTCTGGTTCAATTAGACAAACCAAGCGAGAAAAACACTAACTCCAGAAGATCCAAACACTATTAAAGAAATGAGACGAGGATATAGGAAGTAGGTGAAAAAGCGGGGGGTTCTTATTTATATATCCTTATCTCAGTTTTTTAATTAAAAGAGTATTGGTACAAAATGATGTTTTTCTGGTTCAATTAGACAAACCAAGCGAGAAAAACACTAACTTCAGAAGATGCAAACACTATTAAAGAAATGAGACGAGGATATAGGAAGTAGGTGAAAAAGCGAGGGGTTCTTATTCATATATCCTTATCTCAGTTTTTTAATTAAAAGAGCATTGGAACAAAGTGTTGTTTTTCTGGTTCAATTAGACAAACCAAGCGAGAAAAACACTAACTCCAGAAGATCCAAACACTATTAAAGAAATGAGACGATGATATAGGAAGTAGGTGGAAAAGCGGGGGGTTCTTATTCATATATCCTTATCTCAGTTTTTTAATTAAAAGAGTATTGGTACAAAATGATGTTTTTCTGGTTCAATTAGACAAACCAAGCGAGAAAAACACTAACTTCAGAAGATGCAAACACTATTAAAGAAATGAGACGAGGATATAGGAAGTAGGTGAAAAAGCGAGGGGTTCTTATTCATATATCCTTATCTCAGTTTTTTAATTAAAAGAGCATTGGAACAAAGTGTTGTTTTTCTGGTTCAATTAGACAAACCAAGCGAGAAAAACACTAACTCCAGAAGATCCAAACACTATTAAAGAAATGAGACGATGATATAGGAAGTAGGTGGAAAAGCGGGGGGTTCTTATTCATATATCCTTATCTCAGTTTTTTAATTAAAAGAGCATTGGAACAAAGTGATGTTTTTCTGGTTCAATTAAACAAACCAAGCGAGAAAAACACCAACTCCGGAAGATCCAAACACTATTAAAGAAATGAGACGATGATATAGGAAGTAGGTGGAAAAGCGGGGGGTTCTTATTCATATATCCTTATCTCAGTTTTTTAATTAAAAGAGTATTGGTACAAAATGATGTTTTTCTGGTTCAATTAGACAAACCAAGCGAGAAAAACACTAACTTCAGAAGATGCAAACACTATTAAAGAAATGAGACGAGGATATAGGAAGTAGGTGAAAAAGCGAGGGGTTCTTATTCATATATCCTTATCTCAGTTTTTTAATTAAAAGAGCATTGGAACAAAGTGTTGTTTTTCTGGTTCAATTAGACAAACCAAGCGAGAAAAACACTAACTCCAGAAGATCCAAACACTATTAAAGAAATGAGACGAGGATATAGGAAGTAGGTGTAAAAGCGGGGGGTTCTTATTGATATATCCTTATCTCAGTTTTTTAATTAAAAGAGCATTGGAACAAAGTGATGTTTTTCTGGTTCAATTAAACAAACCAAGCGAGAAAAACACCAACTCCGGAAGATCCAAACACTATTAAAGAAATGAGACGATGATATAGGAAGTAGGTGGAAAAGCGGGGGGTTCTTATTCATATATCCTTATCTCAGTTTTTTAATTAAAAGAGTATTGGTACAAAGTGATGTTTTTCTGGTTCAATTAGACAAACCAAGCGAGAAAAACACTAACTCCAGAAGATCCAAACACTATTAAAGAAATGAGACGAGGATATAGGAAGTAGGTGAAAAAGCGGGGTTCTTATTTATATATCCTTATCTCAGTTTTTTAATTAAAAGAGTATTGGAACAAAGTGATGTTTTTCTGGTTCAATTAGACAAACCAAGCGAGAAAAACACTAACTCCAGAAGATCCAAACACTATTAAAGAAATGAGACGAGGATATAGGAAGTAGGTGAAAAAGCGGGGGGTTCTTATTTATATATCCTTATCTCAGTTTTTTAATTAAAAGAGCATTGGAACAAAGTGATGTTTTTCTGGTTCAATTAGACAAATTAAGCGAGAAAAATACTAACTTCAGAAGATCCAAACACTATTAAAGAAATGAGACGAGGATATAGGAAGTAGGTGAAAAAGCGGGGTTCTTATTTATATATCCTTATCTCAGTTTTTTAATTAAAAGAGTATTGGTACAAAGTGATGTTTTTCTGGTTTAATTAGACAAACCAAGTGAGAAAAACACTAACTCCAGAAGATGCAAACACTATTAAAGAAATGAGACGATGATATAGGAAGTAGGTGGAAAAGCGGGGGGTTCTTATTCATATATCCTTATCTCAGTTTTTTAATTAAAAGTGCATTGGTACAAAGTGATGTTTTTCTGGTTCAATTGGACAAACCAAGTGAGAAAAACACTAACTCCAGAAGATGCAAACACTATTAAAGAAATGAGACGATGATATAGGAAGTAGGTGGAAAAGCGGGGGGTTCTTATTCATATATCCTTATCTCAGTTTTTTAATTAAAAGTGCATTGGTACAAAGTGATGTTTTTCTGGTTCAATTGGACAAACCAAGTGAGAAAAACACTAACTCCAGAAGATCCAAACACTATTAAAGAAATGAGACGAGGATATAGGAAGTAGGTGGAAAAGCGGGGGGTTCTTATTCATATATCCTTATCTCAGTTTTTTAATTAAAAGTGCATTGGTACAAAGTGATGTTTTTCTGGTTCAATTGGACAAACCAAGTGAGAAAAACACTAACTCCAGAAGAGCCAAACACTATTAAAAAAATGAGACGAGGATATAGGAAGTAGGTGGAAAAGCGGGGGGTTCTTATTCATATATCCTTATCTCAGTTTTTTAATTAAAAGTGCATTGGTACAAAGTGATGTTTTTCTGGTTCAATTAGACAAACTAAGCGAGAAAAACACTAACTCCAGAAGATGCAAACACTATTAAAGAAATGAGACGAGGATATAGGAAGTAGGTGAAAAAGCGGGGGGTTCTTATTCATATATCCTTATCTCAGTTTTTTAATTAAAAGAGTATTGGAACAATGTGATGTTTTTCTGAATCAATTAGACAAACCAAGTGAGAAAAACACTAACTCCAGAAGATGCAAACACTATTAAAGAAATGAGACGATGATATAGGAAGTAGGTGGAAAAGCGGGGGGTTCTTATTCATATATCCTTATCTCAGTTTTTTAATTAAAAGAGTATTGGTACAAAATGATGTTTTTCTGATTCAATTAGACAAACTAAGCGAGAAAAACACTAACTCCAGAAGATCCAAACACTATTAAAGAAATGAGACGATGATATAGGAAGTAGGTGGAAAAGCGGGGGGTTCTTATTCATATATCCTTATCTCAGTTTTTTAATTAAAAGAGTATTGGTACAAAATGATGTTTTTCTGATTCAATTAGATAAACCAAGCGAGAAAAACACTAACTCCAGAAGATCCAAACACTATTAAAGAAATGAGACGATGATATAGGAAGTAGGTGGAAAAGCGGGGGGTTCTTATTCATATATCCTTATCTCAGTTTTTTAATTAAAAGAGTATTGGTACAAAATGATGTTTTTCTGGTTCAATTAGACAAACCAAGCGAGAAAAACACTAACTCCAGAAGATCCAAACACTATTAAAGAAATGAGACGAGGATATAGGAAGTAGGTGTAAAAGCGGGGGGTTCTTATTGATATATCCTTATCTCAGTTTTTTAATTAAAAGAGCATTGGAACAAAGTGATGTTTTTCTGGTTCAATTAGACAAACCAAGCGAGAAAAACACTAACTCCAGAAGATCCAAACACTATTAAAGAAATGAGACGATGATATAGGAAGTAGGTGAAAAAGCGGGGTTCTTATTTATATATCCTTATCTCAGTTTTTTAATTAAAAGAGTATTGGAACAAAGTGATGTTTTTCTGGTTCAATTAGACAAACCAAGCGAAAAAAACACTAACTCCAGAAGATCCAAACACTATTAAAGAAATGAGACGAGGATATAGGAAGTAGGTGAAAAAGCGGGGGGTTCTTATTCATATATCCTTATCTCAGTTTTTTAATTAAAAGAGTATTGGTACAAAATGATGTTTTTCTGGTTCAATTAGACAAACCAAGCGAGAAAAACACTAACTCCAGAAGATCCAAACACTATTAAAGAAATGAGACGAGGATATAGGAAGTAGGTGTAAAAGCGGGGGGTTCTTATTGATATATCCTTATCTCAGTTTTTTAATTAAAAGAGTATTGGAACAAAGTGATGTTTTTCTGGTTCAATTAGACAAACCAAGCGAAAAAAACACTAACTCCAGAAGATCCAAACACTATTAAAGAAATGAGACGAGGATATAGGAAGTAGGTGAAAAAGCGGGGGGTTCTTATTCATATATCCTTATCTCAGTTTTTTAATTAAAAGAGTATTGGAACAATGTGATGTTTTTCTGGTTCAATTAGACAAACCAAGCGAGAAAAACACTAACTCCAGAAGATCCAAACACTATTAAAGAAATGAGACGAGGATATAGGAAGTAGGTGAAAAAGCGGGGGGTTCTTATTCATATATCCTTATCTCAGTTTTTTAATTAAAAGAGCATTGGAACAAAGTGTTGTTTTTCTGGTTCAATTAGACAAACCAAGCGAGAAAAACACTAACTCCAGAAGATCCAAACACTATTAAAGAAATGAGACGAGGATATAGGAAGTAGGTGTAAAAGCGGGGGGTTCTTATTGATATATCCTTATCTCAGTTTTTTAATTAAAAGAGCATTGGAACAAAGTGATGTTTTTCTGGTTCAATTAGACAAACCAAGCGAGAAAAACACTAACTCCAGAAGATCCAAACACTATTAAAGAAATGAGACGATGATATAGGAAGTAGGTGAAAAAGCGGGGTTCTTATTTATATATCCTTATCTCAGTTTTTTAATTAAAAGAGTATTGGAACAAAGTGATGTTTTTCTGGTTCAATTAGACAAACCAAGCGAAAAAAACACTAACTCCAGAAGATCCAAACACTATTAAAGAAATAAGACGAGGATATAGGAAGTAGGTGAAAAAGCGGGGGGTTCTTATTCATATATCCTTATCTCAGTTTTTTAATTAAAAGAGTATTGGAACAATGTGATGTTTTTCTGGTTCAATTAGACAAACCAAGCGAGAAAAACACTAACTCCAGAAGATCCAAACACTATTAAAGAAATGAGACGAGGATATAGGAAGTAGGTGAAAAAGCGGGGGGTTCTTATTCATATATCCTTATCTCAGTTTTTTAATTAAAAGAGCATTGGAACAAAGTGTTGTTTTTCTGGTTCAATTAGACAAACCAAGCGAGAAAAACACTAACTCCAGAAGATCCAAACACTATTAAAGAAATGAGACGAGGATATAGGAAGTAGGTGTAAAAGCGGGGGGTTCTTATTGATATATCCTTATCTCAGTTTTTTAATTAAAAGAGCATTGGAACAAAGTGATGTTTTTCTGGTTCAATTAGACAAACCAAGCGAGAAAAACACTAACTCCAGAAGATCCAAACACTATTAAAGAAATGAGACGATGATATAGGAAGTAGGTGAAAAAGCGGGGTTCTTATTTATATATCCTTATCTCAGTTTTTTAATTAAAAGAGTATTGGAACAAAGTGATGTTTTTCTGGTTCAATTAGACAAACCAAGCGAAAAAAACACTAACTCCAGAAGATCCAAACACTATTAAAGAAATGAGACGAGGATATAGGAAGTAGGTGAAAAAGCGGGGGGTTCTTATTCATATATCCTTATCTCAGTTTTTTAATTAAAAGAGTATTGGAACAATGTGATGTTTTTCTGGTTCAATTAGACAAACCAAGCGAGAAAAACACTAACTCCAGAAGATCCAAACACTATTAAAGAAATGAGACGATGATATAGGAAGTAGGTGGAAAAGCGGGGGGTTCTTATTCATATATCCTTATCTCAGTTTTTTAATTAAAAGAGTATTGGTACAAAGTGATGTTTTTCTGGTTCAATTAGACAAACCAAGCGAGAAAAACACTAACTCCAGAAGATCCAAACACTATTAAAGAAATGAGACGAGGATATAGGAAGTAGGTGAAAAAGCGGGGGGTTCTTATTTATATATCTTTATCTTAGTTGTTTAATTAAAAGAGTATTGGTACAAAGTGATGTTTTTCTGGTTCAATTAGACAAATTAAGCGAGAAAAACACTAACTCCAGAAGATGCAAACACTATTAAAGGAATGAGACGAGGATATAGGAAGTAGGTGAAAAAGCGGGGGGTTCTTATTCATATATCCTTATCTCAGTTTTTTAATTAAAAGAGTATTGGAACAATGTGATGTTTTTCTGGTTCAATTAGACAAACCAAGCGAGAAAAACACTAACTCCAGAAGATCCAAACACTATTAAAGAAATGAGACGAGGATATAGGAAGTAGGTGAAAAAGCGGGGGGTTCTTATTTATATATCCTTATCTCAGTTTTTTAATTAAAAGAGTATTGGTACAAAATGATGTTTTTCTGGTTCAATTAGACAAACCAAGCGAGAAAAACACTAACTTCAGAAGATGCAAACACTATTAAAGAAATGAGACGAGGATATAGGAAGTAGGTGAAAAAGCGAGGGGTTCTTATTCATATATCCTTATCTCAGTTTTTTAATTAAAAGAGCATTGGAACAAAGTGTTGTTTTTCTGGTTCAATTAGACAAACCAAGCGAGAAAAACACTAACTCCAGAAGATCCAAACACTATTAAAGAAATGAGACGATGATATAGGAAGTAGGTGGAAAAGCGGGGGGTTCTTATTCATATATCCTTATCTCAGTTTTTTAATTAAAAGAGTATTGGTACAAAATGATGTTTTTCTGGTTCAATTAGACAAACCAAGCGAGAAAAACACTAACTTCAGAAGATGCAAACACTATTAAAGAAATGAGACGAGGATATAGGAAGTAGGTGAAAAAGCGAGGGGTTCTTATTCATATATCCTTATCTCAGTTTTTTAATTAAAAGAGCATTGGAACAAAGTGTTGTTTTTCTGGTTCAATTAGACAAACCAAGCGAGAAAAACACTAACTCCAGAAGATCCAAACACTATTAAAGAAATGAGACGATGATATAGGAAGTAGGTGGAAAAGCGGGGGGTTCTTATTCATATATCCTTATCTCAGTTTTTTAATTAAAAGAGCATTGGAACAAAGTGATGTTTTTCTGGTTCAATTAAACAAACCAAGCGAGAAAAACACCAACTCCGGAAGATCCAAACACTATTAAAGAAATGAGACGATGATATAGGAAGTAGGTGGAAAAGCGGGGGGTTCTTATTCATATATCCTTATCTCAGTTTTTTAATTAAAAGAGTATTGGTACAAAATGATGTTTTTCTGGTTCAATTAGACAAACCAAGCGAGAAAAACACTAACTTCAGAAGATGCAAACACTATTAAAGAAATGAGACGAGGATATAGGAAGTAGGTGAAAAAGCGAGGGGTTCTTATTCATATATCCTTATCTCAGTTTTTTAATTAAAAGAGCATTGGAACAAAGTGTTGTTTTTCTGGTTCAATTAGACAAACCAAGCGAGAAAAACACTAACTCCAGAAGATCCAAACACTATTAAAGAAATGAGACGAGGATATAGGAAGTAGGTGTAAAAGCGGGGGGTTCTTATTGATATATCCTTATCTCAGTTTTTTAATTAAAAGAGCATTGGAACAAAGTGATGTTTTTCTGGTTCAATTAAACAAACCAAGCGAGAAAAACACCAACTCCGGAAGATCCAAACACTATTAAAGAAATGAGACGATGATATAGGAAGTAGGTGGAAAAGCGGGGGGTTCTTATTCATATATCCTTATCTCAGTTTTTTAATTAAAAGAGTATTGGTACAAAGTGATGTTTTTCTGGTTCAATTAGACAAACCAAGCGAGAAAAACACTAACTCCAGAAGATCCAAACACTATTAAAGAAATGAGACGAGGATATAGGAAGTAGGTGAAAAAGCGGGGTTCTTATTTATATATCCTTATCTCAGTTTTTTAATTAAAAGAGTATTGGAACAAAGTGATGTTTTTCTGGTTCAATTAGACAAACCAAGCGAGAAAAACACTAACTCCAGAAGATCCAAACACTATTAAAGAAATGAGACGAGGATATAGGAAGTAGGTGAAAAAGCGGGGGGTTCTTATTTATATATCCTTATCTCAGTTTTTTAATTAAAAGAGCATTGGAACAAAGTGATGTTTTTCTGGTTCAATTAGACAAATTAAGCGAGAAAAATACTAACTTCAGAAGATCCAAACACTATTAAAGAAATGAGACGAGGATATAGGAAGTAGGTGAAAAAGCGGGGTTCTTATTTATATATCCTTATCTCAGTTTTTTAATTAAAAGAGTATTGGTACAAAGTGATGTTTTTCTGGTTTAATTAGACAAACCAAGCGAGAAAAACACTAACTCCAGAAGATCCAAACACTATTAAAGAAATGAGACGAGGATATAGGAAGTAGGTGAAAAAGCGGGGTTCTTATTTATATATCCTTATCTCAGTTTTTTAATTAAAAGAGCATTGGAACAAAGTGATGTTTTTCTGGTTCAATTAGACAAACCAAGCGAGAAAAACACTAACTCCAGAAGATCCAAACACTATTAAAGAAATGAGACGAGGATATAGGAAGTAGGTGAAAAAGCGGGGTTCTTATTTATATGTCCTTATCTCAGTTTTTTAATTAAAAGAGCATTGGAACAAAGTGATGTTTTTCTGGTTCAATTAGACAAACCAAGCGAGAAAAACACTAACTCCAGAAGATCCAAACACTATTAAAGAAATGAGACGAGGATATAGGAAGTAGGTGAAAAAGCGGGGTTCTTATTTATATATCCTTATCTCAGTTTTTTAATTAAAAGAGCATTGGAACAAAGTGATGTTTTTCTGGTTCAATTAGACAAACCAAGCGAGAAAAACACTAACTCCAGAAGATCCAAACACTATTAAAGAAATGAGACGAGGATATAGGAAGTAGGTGAAAAAGCGGGGTTCTCATTTATATATCCTTATCTCAGTTTTTTAATTAAAAGAGTATTGGAACAAAGTGATGATTTTCTGGTTCAATTAGACAAATTAAGCGAGAAAAATACTAACTTCAGAAGATCCAAACACTATTAAAGAAATGAGACGAGGATATAGGAAGTAGGTGAAAAAGCGGGGTTCTTATTTATATATCCTTATCTCAGTTTTTTAATTAAAAGAGTATTGGAACAAAGTGATGTTTTTCTGGTTCAATTAGACAAACCAAGCGAGAAAAACACTAACTCCAGAAGATCCAAACACTATTAAAGAAATGAGACGAGGATATAGGAAGTAGGTGAAAAAGCGGGGTTCTTATTTATATATCCTTATCTCAGTTTTTTAATTAAAAGAGTATTGGAACAAAGTGATGTTTTTCTGGTTCAATTAGACAAACCAAGCGAGAAAAACACTAACTCCAGAAGATCCAAACACTATTAAAGAAATGAGACGAGGATATAGGAAGTAGGTGAAAAAGCGGGGTTCTTATTTATATATCCTTATCTCAGTTTTTTAATTAAAAGAGTATTGGAACAAAGTGATGTTTTTCTGGTTCAATTAGACAAACCAAGCGAGAAAAACACTAACTCCAGAAGATCCAAACACTATTAAAGAAATGAGACGAGGATATAGGAAGTAGGTGAAAAAGCGGGGTTCTTATTTATATATCCTTATCTCAGTTTTTTAATTAAAAGAGCATTGGAAGAATGTGATGTTTTTCTGGTTCAATTAGACAAATTAAGCGAGAAAAACACTAACTCCAGAAGATCCAAACACTATTAAAGAAATGAGACGAGGATATAGGAAGTAGGTGAAAAAGCGGGGTTCTTATTTATATATCCTTATCTCAGTTTTTTAATTAAAAGAGCATTGGAAGAATGTGATGTTTTTCTTGTTCAATTAGACAAATTAAGCGAGAAAAACACTAACTCCAGAAGATCCAAACACTATTAAAGAAATGAGACGAGGATATAGGAAGTAGGTGAAAAAGCGGGGGGTTCTTATTTATATATCCTTATCTCAGTTTTTTAATTAAAAGAGCATTGGAACAAAGTGATGTTTTTCTGGTTCAATTAGACAAACCAAGCGAGAAAAACACTAACTCCAGAAGATCCAAACACTATTAAAGAAATGAGACGAGGATATAGGAAGTAGGTGAAAAAGCGGGGTTCTTATTTATATATCCTTATCTCAGTTTTTTAATTAAAAGAGCATTGGAACAAAGTGATGTTTTTCTGGTTCAATTAGACAAATTAAGCGAGAAAAATACTAACTTCAGAAGATCCAAACACTATTAAAGAAATGAGACGAGGATATAGGAAGTAGGTGAAAAAGCGGGGTTCTTATTTATATGTCCTTATCTCAGTTTTTTAATTAAAAGAGTATTGGAACAAAGTGATGTTTTTCTGGTTCAATTAGACAAACCAAGCGAGAAAAACACTAACTCCAGAAGATGCAAACACTATTAAAGAAATGAGACGAGGATATAGGAAGTAGGTGAAAAAGCGGGGTTCTTATTTATATATCCTTATCTCAGTTTTTTAATTAAAAGAGCATTGGAACAAAGTGATGTTTTTCTGGTTCAATTAGACAAATTAAGCGAGAAAAATACTAACTTCAGAAGATCCAAACACTATTAAAGAAATGAGACGAGGATATAGGAAGTAGGTGAAAAAGCGGGGGGTTCCTATTTATATATCCTTATCTCAGTTTTTTAATTAAAAGAGCATTGGAACAAAGTGATGTTTTTCTGGTTCAATTAGACAAACCAAGCGAGAAAAACACTAACTCCAGAAGATCCAAACACTATTAAAGAAATGAGACGAGGATATAGGAAGTAGGTGAAAAAGCGGGGTTCTTATTTATATATCCTTATCTCAGTTTTTTAATTAAAAGAGCATTGGAACAAAGTGATGTTTTTCTGGTTCAATTAGACAAACCAAGCGAGAAAAACACTAACTCCAGAAGATCCAAACACTATTAAAGAAATGAGACGAGGATATAGGAAGTAGGTGAAAAAGCGGGGTTCTTATTTATATATCCTTATCTCAGTTTTTTAATTAAAAGAGTATTGGAACAAAGTGATGTTTTTCTGGTTCAATTAGACAAACCAAGCGAGAAAAACACTAACTCCAGAAGATCCAAACACTATTAAAGAAATGAGACGATGATATAGGAAGTAGGTGGAAAAGCGGGGTTCTCATTTATAGATCCTTATCTCAGTTTTTTAATTAAAAGAGTATTGGAACAAAGTGATGATTTTCTGGTTCAATTAGACAAACCAAGCGAGAAAAACACTAACTCCAGAAGATCCAAACACTATTAAAGAAATGAGACGAGGATATAGGAAGTAGGTGAAAAAGCGGGGGGTTCTTATTCATATATCCTTATCTCAGTTTTTTAATTAAAAGAGCATTGGAACAAAGTGATGTTTTTCTGGTTCAATTAAACAAACCAAGCGAGAAAAACACTAACTCCAGAAGATCCAAACACTATTAAAGAAATGAGACGATGATATAAGAAGTAGGTGGAAAAGCGGGGTTCTCATTTATATATCCTTATCTCAGTTTTTTAATTAAAAGAGCATTGGAACAAAGTGATGTTTTTCTGGTTCAATTAGACAAACCAAGCGAGAAAAACACTAACTCCAGAAGATCCAAACACTATTAAATAAATGAGACGAGGATATAGGAAGTATGTGGAAAAGCGGGGGGTTCTTATTGATATATCCTTATCTCAGTTTTTTTATTAAAAGAGCATTGGAACAAAGTGATGTTTTTCTGGTTCAATTAGATAAACCAAGCGAGAAAAACACTAACTCCAGAAGATCCAAACACTATTAAATAATTAAGACGAGGATATAGGAAGTAGGTGGAAAAGCGGGGAGTTCTTATTGATATATCCTTATCTCAGTTTTTTAATTAAAAGAGCATTGGAACAAAGTGATGTTTTTCTGGTTCAATTAGATAAACCAAGCGAGAAAAACACTAACTCCAGAAGATCCAAACACTATTAAATAATTAAGACGAGGATATAGGAAGTAGGTGGAAAAGCGGGGTTCTCATTTATATATCCTTATCTCAGTTTTTTAATTAAAAGATTATTAGAACAATGTGATGTTTTTCAGGTTTAATTAAACAAACCAAGCGAGAAAAACACTAATTCCAGAATATCCAAACACTACTAAAGAAATGAGACGATCATATAAGAAATAGGTGGAAAAGCTGGATTCTCATTTATATATCCTTATCTCACTTTAATAATTAGAAGAGTATTGGAACAAAGTGATGGTTTTCTAGTTTGGTTAGACAAACCATGCGAGAAAAACACTAATTCCAGAAGATCCAAACACTATTAAAGAAATGAGACAATAATATAGGAAATAGGTGGAAAAGCGGGGTTCTCATTTATATATCCTTATCTTACTTTAATAATTAGAAGTTTTTTTGTTTGATCATCATTATGCTAAATTTACACATTTTCAAGCAAAAATTCACCTTGAAACGACGTTGATTTTTTTTCCAGGTAGCGGTAAAGTCCATTTCGGCGTAGACGACATGTCGCTCTACGGTACCCCCAAGGAGGAACCGGGTCCGATCCCGATGGGCTGCGTGGAAACCGGGAAACAAAGTTTCATCAAAAATCAACTGCAGGCCCTTTTCCAGCCGACCGATAACAAGTTGGCGATGAAACTATTCGGCTCGAAAAAGGCCCTGATGAAGGAACGGATACGACAAAAAGCGTCCGGCCATTGGGTGATACATCCCTGTTCCAGTTTTAGGTAAGTTTAGAATATCTGGGAAAACAGGTGAAAAACGGGAACTTAAGCTTCAGATTTACGACTCTCTGTCCGTCCATCCGTCTGGACCCTAATCATGATAAATGGCTTGGAAAGGGCTCCCTATAAGATGTCAAAGCCCTTATTTATCTTCTTGCGATAAATGTATAGGTTTGCCCGCTTATATACATAGATATATTTATGTACATAGGCACAACGATGCCCCTTTGCTAAAGGAAATCCTTAATTGAGTTTGATGACCCTCCTCCACCACACTTCATTGATTTCCTGATTAGCTTTATTGGAAATAACGTTACTGTTAAATTTCGTGGTGCGGCACTAAAATTGTTAATTTATTGAAGGCACTTTAGTAAAAGATACAAAAGATGATTTTTTTTACAATAATACCAACATCTCCATGTAGAGTTACTTTTAACCTCGGAATGTTTGATGATGTGTCAGACTCTAGATTTTAGTTGAGGTGGTTATTCAAATTCTTCACTTCTACTTTTCTTTATCGATTATGTGTTGATCAGTCAAAATCCTGAATATCTTTTCGAAAAGTTAATACCAAGAATCCAGGTTCACACTCGAAATATTAGATACAATATCTTGACCATGCCGCACCATTACATGGCTCTGTTCGAGCGACCTTTTACTTATAATGCCGTTAAGTTCTTTAATACCTACTTCAATCAATGCAAAGTATAGTCTAGTTTTCTAGAAGATAAATGCTTTATATATACTTGTTACTTTTTTGTAACAGAGTTAAAGAGTAGCTTTAAGCTAATCTTCGCCTTCTTGGGCAATGTAGTATTAAGTAATATTGTAAGATTAATATTGCTTTTTATATTCATTCGATACTTTATTTAAAAAAACTAATTTAAGCTGAGAAATTATGGACACATTGGCAACGACGCCACATTATGTTTTCCTGGGACAAGAAATATATTGCGACGTTGCCGATGTGCCAAAATTTTTTCAGCTCCAAAGACATCTAGGTCCATTGATATTTTCTTTTTTTAATTTTCTCAAACAAATATTTTCATTTGTACTGTTTAATTAAATTACAAACTCTTTATTTAATGTTAATTACAGAAAAAGTGTATAACCGTTTACTGAATTCAAGACTGCATAAATATCATAGGAATTTCGAAATTACAGGCACAATGGCAATGTTGCCATTATATTTATGTGTACTCCTATATTCTATGCTCATGTGCAAAAATTTCTTTTATTCCAACAAATATTTTTATTAAATTAATTTATTAAAATGCCGATAACATCCGTCTGCTAAATTCGATAATTTATTTAAAAAGTGATTTGAGCTAAGAAATTATACACATAGTGGCAACGACGCCGCAACATGTTTTTCTTGGACAAGGACCATATTGCAACGTTGCCGTCTATTAATATTTTCTTTTTTCAATTCTTTCAAAAAAATATATAGGAAGAAAATATTGTCAAATTTTCAAAACCTATATAAATATAATATTCCTTTTATTGTAGCCTTGTTGATATCTCGCAATTAGTAATATTGTTTGTCTCAGTTGCATTGTTGCCCTCTTTCTCTAATTCCTCAATTAAACTAAACTTTTTTCCCTGGAATTAATACAGAACCATGCCGATAGCTTTCGATTGTCCAAATCAAAAATGTACTCTACTGAATTGAGAGATTATAAACATATTGGCAACGTGGCATTAAGTTTTTACTCAGATTTTCCTTCAAAGCATTGCGACGGTGCCGAGATGCGTTGTTATCTACTTAGTACACTTTTTATTAAATGTTAACAAAAGTAAAAGTATATAACCGCTTACTGAAGACTGCATAAATATCATAGGAATTTCGAAATTACAGGCAATGGCAATGCTGCCATTATATTTATGTGTACTCTTATATTCTATGCTCATGTGCCAAAAACTTTTTTATTTTAACAAATATTTTTATTAAATAAATTTATTAAAATGCCGATAGCATCCGTCTGCTACATTCGATAATCTATTAACAAAGTGATTTAAGCTGAGAAATTATGCACATAGTGGCAACGACGCCGCAATATGTTTTTCTTGGACAAGGACTATATTGCGACGTTGCCGATGTCCCAAAAATTTTCTCGGTTCCAATGACTTTCACCGAAATCTTCTGAATTTAATTATGCTCTTTTCCTTCGAATTAATTCACTGACTATTTGCTGATAACCTTCGTTTGGTCCCCAGAATGTCAACTACTATTTACAAAATCCTTTAATCAAAGTAACATTTCAATCTCTCTCTCTCTTTCTCTATCCCTTCATTAAGAACACCCCATCGGCATATATTATGTCTTTCTTAACCAAAAAATTAAAGAGTCCCCTGCCTCACTGATCCTCTAGTGAAGATCCTCGCCTCAAAAACACTCACTCGCTTTTGTCCCACCTGCATCAGTTAAAACTTGGAAAATAAAGAAAAAAAGAGGACGAAAAAGTCACTCGTATTAACGGCCTGAAGTGGGGTGATTATTTCGCCGCCGAGTTTGCACCCTTTTGATGTTTCCATTTGTCCTTTAAATGACGCTTGCCATGGATCACGTTTAAAGGGAGCCTTAAAGACCTTAAAGGGTCTAGGTTATTCATTATATAAAGATTTTTTTTTAATTTAAAAGAAGTTTGATTTTTGTTGCTTTTTTACTGGACTACTTTTGAAATAAAGGGTGTGCGCAATGTTAATGAGCGAGTAAGCCTAAAGCGACTTAAAATTTTTTGTCTTGTTCTCTCTTACTCATACTTAAAATACAGTAAAAAAAATGATAATAAGTTACCTACTGGACTAATGTACAGTTAGTGACTTTGCATATTTTTGTTTTAATTTTTCTGTTCTTTCTCCGTCTCTCTCCTTCATACCCAAGAATGTTGTACTAAAGAAATTATAATAAGAAGCTTATTTTTGTGCTCTTTTTACCGGACTAATGCACAGTTAGTCAAAGCAACATGTGTGCTTAATAGAAGTGAGCGAGTAAGAGAAATGGTGTGGAATGGCTTTGACGCTTGTTCCATTAATTTTTGACACTTTCTCTAATAATATTTGTATTGTTTCTCTGTCTCCCTTATTCACACTTAAAAAGATTACGGTAAAAAAAAAAATAATACGAAATGTAACTTTTGCGTATTTTTACTGGACTAATGTAGAGTAAGTCGAAGCAAAAGATGTGATGAATATGAGTAAAAGAGTGAGATAAATGTTTTGTATTCTTTCTCTATCTCTTTTTCTCTTTATCAAAAATATTAGACTAGTAGAGTAAAAAAACATGATTTTTGCGTATTTTTACTGGACTAATGCACAGTTAGTAGAAGCAAAGGATGTGCTCAATATGAGAGAGCAAGAGAGAGAAATAGGGTAAAACGAATTTGACATTTTTTCTGTTAGTTTTTGTTTGTTTCTCAGTCTCTCTTACTTAGAAATATCACAGTTTAAAAAAATCACAACTAATGTAGTTTGTGCGCATTTTTACTAGACTAATGGTCAGTTAGTCGAAGCGAAGGATATGCTCAATAAGAGTGAGCGAGTGAGACAAATAGCGTGAACCGACTTTGACGTTTTCTCTATTAATTTTTGTTTTGTTCCTCTGTCTCTCTTACTCATATTCGAAAACGCGAAAGTAAAAAAAATAATACGAAATGTAATTTATGCGCATTTTTACTGGATTATTGTCCAGTAAGTCAAAGCAAAGGATGTGCGCAATATGAGTGAGCGAGTGAGACAAATAGCGTGAACCGACTTTGACGTTTTCTCTATTAATTTTTGTTTTGTTCCTCATCTCTCTTACTCATATTCAAAAATGTTAAAGTAAAAAAATTATACCAAATATAATTTTTGCGCATTTTTACTGGATTAATATCCAGTTACTCAAAGCAAAAGATGTGCTCAATATGAGTGAGCGAGTGAGACACATAGCGTGAAACGACTTTGACGTTTTTTCTATTAATTTTTGTTTTGTTCCTCTGTCTCTCTTACTCATATTCAAAAATAATAAAGTAAAAAAGATAATAAGAAACTGGACTAATGTAGAGTTAGTTGATGCAAAGGATGTATATAACATGAGTGAGCGAGTAAAAGAAACAGCTTGAAATGAGTTTTACATTTTTCTTATTAATTTTTGTCTTGTTTTTCCGTCTCTCTTACCCATACTTAAAAATATTACAGTAAAAAAATATATTACGATATGTAATTTTTGCACATTTTTACTGGACTAATGTACAGTAAGTCGAACCAAAAGATGTGCTCAATATGAGTGAGTGAGTGAGAGAAATAGGGTGAAACGAGTTTGACACTTTCTCTATCAATTTTTGTCTTGTTTCGCTGTCTCTCTTACTTAGAAATAATACAGTTAAAAAAAATCACAACAAATGTAGTATTTGCGCATTTTTACTGGACTAGTGCATTTAGTGGAAGCAAAGAATGTGTTCAATATGAGAGAGCGAGTGAGAGAAATAGCGTGAAATGACTTTAACGTTTTTTCTATTAATTTTTGTCTTGTTTCTCTGTCTCTCTTATTCATACTTAAATATTTTACTGTAAAAAATAAATACGAAATGTAATTTTTGCATTTTTACTGGACTAATGTAGAGTAAGTTGAAGCAAAGGATATGCACAATAAGAGTGAGTGAGTGAGAGAAATAGCGTGAAACGACTTTGACGTTTTTTCTATTAATTTTTGTCTTGTTTCTCTGTCTCTCTTATTCATACTTAAATATTTTACTGTAAAAAATAAATACGAAATGTAATTTTTGCATTTTTACTGGACTAATGTATAGTAAGTCGAAGCAAAGGATGTGCTCAATAACAGTGAGCGAGTGAGAGAAATAGCGTGAATGGACTTTGACGTTTTTTCTATTAATTTCTATCTCGTTTCTCTGTCTCTCTTATTCATACTTCAATATGTTACAATAGAAAATAAATGCGAAATGTAATTTTTGCATTTTTACTGGACTAATGTATAGTAAGTCGAAGCAAAGGATGTGCTCAATAAGAGTGAGTGAGTGAGAGAAATAGCGTGAAATGACTTTGACGTTTTTTCTATTAATTTCTATCTTGTTTCTCTCTCTCTCTTATTCATACTTTAATATGTTATAATAGAAAATAAATGCGAAATGTAATTTTTGCATTTTTACTGGACTAATGTATAGTAAGTCGAAGCAAAGGATGTGCTCAATAAGAGTGAGTGAGTGAGAGAAATAGCGTTAAACGACTTTGACGTTTTTTCTATTAATTTTTGTCTTGTTTCTGTCTCTCTTATTCATACTTAAATATGTTATAATAGAAAATAAATGCGAAATGTAATTTTTGCATTTTTACTGGTCTAATGTATAGTAGCTCGAAGCAAAGGATGTGCTCAATAAGAGAGAGCGAGTGAGAGAAGTAGCGTGAAACGACTTTGACGTTTTTTCTATTAATTTTTGTTATGTTTCTGTCTCTCTTATTCATACTTAAATATTTTACTTTAAAAAATAAATACGAACTGTAATTTTTGCATTTTTACTGGACTAATGTATAGTAAGTCGAAGCAAAGGATGTGCTCAATAAGAGTGAGTGAGTGAGAGAAATAGCGTTAAACGACTTTGACGTTTTTTCTATTAATTTTTGTCTTGTTTCTGTCTCTCTTATTCATACTTAAATATGTTATAATAGAAAATAAATGCGAAATGTAATTTTTGCATTTTTACTGGTCTAATGTATAGTAGGTCGAAGCAAAGGATGTGCTCAATAAGAGTGAGTGAGTGAGAGAAATAGCGTTAAACGACTTTGACGTTTTTTCTATTAATTTTTGTTATGTTTCTGTCTCTCTTATTCATACTTAAATATTTTACTTTAAAAAATAAATACGAACTGTAATTTTTGCATTTTTACTGGACTAATGTATAGTAAGTCGAAGCAAAGGATGTGCTCAATAAGAGTGAGTGAGTGAGAGAAATAGCGTTAAACGACTTTGACGTTTTTTCTATTAATTTTTGTTATGTTTCTGTCTCTCTTATTCATACTTAAATATTTTACTTTAAAAAATAAATACGAACTGTAATTTTTGCATTTTTACTGGACTAATGTATAGTAAGTCGAAGCAAAGGATGTGCTCAATAAGAGTGAGTGAGTGAGAGAAATAGCGTGAAATGACTTTGACGTTTTTTCTATTAATTTCTATCTCGTTTCTCTGTCTCTCTTATTCATACTTCAATATGTTACAATAGAAAATAAATGCGAAATGTAATTTTTGCATTTTTACTGGACTAATGTATAGTAAGTCGAAGCAAAGGATGTGCTCAATAAGAGTGAGTGAGTGAGAGAAATAGCGTTAAACGACTTTGACGTTTTTTCTATTAATTTTTGTCTTGTTTCTGTCTCTCTTATTCATACTTAAATATGTTATAATAGAAAATAAATGCGAAATGTAATTTTTGCATTTTTACTGGTCTAATGTATAGTAGGTCGAAGCAAAGGATGTGCTCAATAAGAGAGAGCGAGTGAGAGAAGTAGCGTGAAACGACTTTGACGTTTTTTCTATTAATTTTTGTCTTGTTTCTCTGTCTCTCTTATTCATACTTTAATATGTTACCATAGAAAATAAATGCGAAATGTAATTTTTGCATTTTTACTGGACTAATGTATAGTAAGTCGAAGCAAAGGATGTGCTTAATAAGAGTGAGTGAGTGAGAAAAATAGCGTGAAACGACTTTGACGTTTTTTCTATTAATTTCTATCTTGTTTCTCTGTCTCTCTTATTTATTCTTTAATATGTTACAATAGAAAATAAAAACGAACTGTAATTTTTGCATTTTTACTGGATTAATGTATAGTAAGTCGAAGCAAAGGATGTGCTCAATAAGAGTAAGCGAGTGAGAGAAATAGCGTGAAACGACTTTGACGTTTTTTCTATTAATTTCTCTCTTGTTTCTCTGTCTCTCTTTTTCATACTTAAATATGGTACAATAGAAAATAAATACGAAATGTAATTTTTGCATTTTTACTGGACTAATGTACAGGAAGTCAAATACGAGTGCTCAATAAGAGTGAGCGAGTGAGAGAAGCAGCATAATATGACGAGTTTGACACGGATTTTGTAGTCTCTGTCACCTTCTAAATGTTAGGTTATCTTCCATAAAATGTTTGTGTTTTGTGGGTTAAGTTTGTTGTAGTTTTGATGCATTGTACAATTTACTTTAATGTTTATTATACTCGCCTAATGTAGTTTTTAAACTCAATTACTACACCTCAAATATTTGATGAAATTTGTCTGAAAAATCCCTGTTTTTCGTCCATATTATCGAATCTAATAACTCTGTTTTTATACTAAATATTTACAAATATACAGATTATACAATTTATATATAATACAATTTATTTATTTAAATTATATCAAATTTAAATAAATAAATGGTGTTATTAGATTAGATATTAATGATGAAATCAGCTGTTATTCGTGCGTATTATTTTGAAAAACAGTGATTTCTGAAATCAATTTCTTACTGGTAAGTTGTGTGGGGTGGGTGGGGGGTGTAAGGATTAATTTAATAAAAAACGTTTTTTTTGCAGCAAATAATTGCCTGAAAAAAAATTATTTAAAAAAAAAATCCAAAATTCCTGGACTAATGCTATGCGTCATAGCACCATTTTAAATGATCTGTGCAAAGCAAAATTCCAGGCTAAAAATCCACGTCTTTTGCCATGGAAATGTTAACACGATTCCCAGTTACTAGCGCATTAGTACAGGCAAAAAATGATTAAAAAGAAAATTTTTATGGTAATATTTTCTCAATTAAAACGATTATTTTTCTCCAAAATACCTGAACTAATGCTGCGTGCCTTAGCACCATTTTCTTAGTCCGGGCAAAAACGGAAGCTTTATGAAATACGAGAAAAAAGTGACTTTCATCGGATTGTGACGACATTGACCCAATTTCCTATTGATACCCCATTAGTCCGGGCAAATACAACTTGCAAAAAAAAACAGAATCAATTAATTCCCCCGCCTTGAAAACCGTTTTCCAATGTAGCTTCCGCACAAAAAAAAATTATAAAACGCTAATCGGCACAATAGTAATAAAATAAAATAACCGCAGGCATACCAAAGCCGGATATTTCGAACGTAAAATATGCCCTGGCGTAACGAAGTCCCACACGTGTATAATAATAATACTATAACGGTGCTAAAGCTAAAGCCAATTGGGACCAATTCCGTTATGTGTTAGGGCCCAGTTTGCGGTGGTGGTAAAATTTAATTAAAACCATTTAAATACGTGTCACAGCCATAAGATGTGGCACTCTTGGTAAATCTATTAAACACGGACGTGAATTATTCAACGGAAACGTCCGCCCATATAAATTATCGGTTATGTCGCGAGGCAATTTGCAGAAAAAATCACAAATTATTATCACTGATTGCATACCATATGCGTGTGTCATATTCGACCGCCGCTCTCGATATGTACTTTTTTTTTTTTAAATAATGATACAGAGTCCGATTACAACGGATGACGACCGTGTGATTAAAATAACAATGAAACCATTTAACTGGAATTTTGAAATTATTCGGTTCGAAAGATAAACAGTTTATGATTTTGCGATAATGGGACACCGTGAATAATAGTATAGATTGAGGCATTTAATGAGGTACAATAAAATCCCTAATCTTTATATTAAATTAATTGCCTTCTAGGCACGCCTATGTGAACCCCGCCTCCCCCTTGCTCCTATTGGCTAGAGAATGGAAACGTTCTTAAAGGAGGGCGTGTTATAGTGTGTGTATACAGTGGCGTATCACTATTTAAACTAAGATGTTTTCTCGTGTATTTGTATAATTGAAATTTAATCATTCAAATCATTTTCTGCAAAAATATTGTTTTTCATCAACAAAACCCTTGCCCCCCCCCCACCCCAAACATTTGCCCAGTAAGAAATTCTTTTGAAAAATCACCATTAATCGTTCATAATTTCTAACCAAATAATACTGTTTTTGTGTTAAATATTTACTAATATAAATATTTATAAATATATCAAATTTAAAAAGGCATAAACTGTGTTGTTGGATTAGATATTAACGATAAAATCAACTTTCATTTATGCGTATTATTTTGAAAAACAATGATTTCAGAAAATAATGTCTTACTGGTAAGTTGTGTAGGGTGGGTGGGGGGGTTAAGGGTTGAGTTAATGAAAAATGTTTTTTTTGCAGAAAATAATTGCCTGAAAAAAAATGCTTTTTAAGAGTATTATAGGTGATAAAAAATCTATAGTTTTTGTATCTATACTCTTCTCACATAACCTTAAGGTTTTCGAGTTAAATGTTGAAAAACTCCTTTTTATTTTTCGAAAGCAAGGCGTGTCGCTATGAAAATTGCAGTAGTGTTGCCTTTTTTTAGGATATATAAGTTGAAATTCATTTTTTTTTAAAGAAATTATTAAGTTTTGAAAAAAAAACCGGTTTTTTTTAGTTGTAGATAACTTTTCGTTATCTAGATTCAAAAATACACTTTTTAAATTAAAATATTAGTATATTTATCAACCGTATAAGGTCAACGTGTATTTATTAAACCGTAGAATATACGTATCTCATATACGATTCTGTTTACGTAAGGGAGAAAATTCTGGCATAAAAAAAATTGACAAGGGATTTACATAGCTTACACTCGATCACTACACCTCAAAAGTTTGATAACAGGCAGAAACAGAAATAGAGAAAGGGTATCCTTAAACCGTCTCGTCCTTTATGATTTTTTTTCATTACAAGTTTAGTTGAGTATTGATTTATACTATAAAGCCAGGTAAAAGGAAAATGCAAAGAAATATTTCCAATCCTGGAAAATGCCTGGAAGATATAAGAATGTGAAGCATATCGTAGCATCAACCAAATTCCGAATTAACAGCTTAGAAGAATCTTTTGGCTATTTTTTATTATTAAATTATACTAAACCCTTAATGATACTACTCATGGCATTTTTTTATCAACGCATAACGTTCGGGAACTTGATGAATCCTCTCTGAGTGACCTTTCTTAATCGGTGAGGAAAAACTCAGCTTGACTGTTCAAAGCGTTTTAAGTGTAAGTCCTTGGTGTTCAATTTTTTCAATTTGCACAATTTCTTTTTTACGCCAGTATCATTTACAGAACTTCAAAGTACAATTAACGAAATAAAAATCATCAGCTGGTACAGATGGGCTTACTCTTAAAATGTTTTCAAATATGCCTGATTGTACTCTAATCCATTTAGTAGACCTAATCAACATGTCATTTCAAAATGAGATCTTTCCAAACTGCCTTAAAACTGCAATAATCATTCCATTACATAAAGGAGGAGATTAAGGTCAAGCCTCAAACTATCGTCTAATTGCACTTCTTCCAACCCTCTCAAAGATCATAGAACGCCTGGCTAAAAAAAGGTTTTTGTCATTTTTGTTTAAATATAATATCTTAACCCCTTATCAGTTTGGATTTCTGAGCAAAAAATGCTATGTTCTCCCTATTTAACAGCGTTTATTCAAATATCAACAAAAATTACTTAACAGCAACAATTTTCTGTGACTTTTCAAAGGCTTTCGATTGCGTAAACCACATTATTTTAATTAACAAATTGCAGCACTATGGATTCAGAGGTATATCCCTTCAATGGTTTAAGTCATATTTGTGCAACAGAAGTCAACTTGTAAAGGTCGATACGTCAAGATCTTCGTGTAAACCAATTGAATGTGGGGTACCTTTTGGGTCCTATGCTCTTTCTGCTGTTTATAAATGGCCTGGCCAGCCTGAACATAAGCGGAAAAATCTGTCTTTTTGTCAATGGCACTACATACAACAATTTCCAACGACTTGGTCTTCATTAAATCGTGGTGCGATTCCAATCTCTTATACCTAAATCTAAAGTCTTATCATATAAAACGACCATTCCTCCATTTATTCTAAACAATACCAGTTTGGAAGTTGTTGAGTCCGTCAAGTTCTTGGATCTTGTTGTGGACGTTCTTTGAAATGGGATTTGCACATAGATACGTTATCTAAAAAACTAAGCTCGGCATGTTTTGCCATAAGATCAATCTCAAGAGAATTAGGCTTTTTCACGGCCAAAACAGTTTATTATGCTCTTTTTGAGTCACATCTTCGTTACGCCCTTCCATTCTGGGGTACATGCTGCAAGACCCAATTTGAGCGTATATTTAAACTTCAAAAGATAGCGCTTCACTACTTATTAGGACTTGATAGTAGAGCTCACTGCCAAGTAAATTTTATAAAATGCCTTATCCGCAAACATGTGTCGCAGATTCCAGAAAGACCATCCCACAGCTATTCACTAAGCAACGTTGATCATAATCTTCATCTGCCAATTCGACGGTCGGAATTAGTAAAGAACTCTATACTTTATGCAGCAATAAAAATGTACAACCATCTGCCTTCCGTAATAAAATCGATGACTACTTTTAGTTGTTTTTGCAATGCCCTAAAATCTTTACTACTGCAAAAAGCCCTATATACAGTAGAAGACTTTTTTAATATTTCCTTTTAAGGCACACACACTGGCGTTATTAGTTACCTATTATTTGCAAAATGTTTGTCTGCTTTTTATTGTATGTTTTATTTTATTGTATGTTTTTTTTTTGAGACTCAAGTTTTTGACAATTTTATACATATGTGTGTATATTTGTATATAAAAATTATTTTATTTATGTATTTCGACCAAATTGTACAATTTGATAATTTGTACAGTATTTTTTTATGTTTATTTGTTTTTTTTTCCTTTAGCTTTGTCGATAAAATGTAAAATTTTTTGACAATAAAGCATTTGATTGATTGATTGAGTATTCACATTGGGATCTATGGTCTTTAAAAACCCACGTTTAAAATTATTTTCTTGACTAACACAACGTATTATCAAGGAGGAGTCAACATTGACTCCTACAGTCCAGGCAGTTGAATATTGATTTATAATTACTATAATACAGAGAGATGTATATTGATTAATTATTCAAGCACCCAATATATGATTTGTGATTTTTATTTTATATTTTTATAGCTAAATATTGACTCGTAACTTTTATATCAACTCACTTAATGAAATATTTTCTTGTTTTTTTTTTTTCAGATTTTATTGGGATTTATGTATGTTGCTGTTACTAGTTGCCAATCTGATAATCTTGCCAGTTGCCATAAGTTTCTTTAACGACGATTTGAGCACCCGCTGGATTGCCTTCAATTGTTTATCGGACACGATATTCCTTATCGACATCGTAGTTAATTTTAGAACAGGTAAGCGTCGAAGCGGAATAGGTAAGCAGGTATATTTAACTTGTGAACTATCATACTTAGCGATAACGCTATTATTATTTAAGTTATCTACATTAAGTATGAAGTTTCAAACTTTTATTTATTTTTAAACTGCTTTTTGGCTCATATTTGTACAAATGTTCGAAGAATTGGTGAATCGTTAGTACATCTAGCATTTTTAGATCATTCTAAATGATTTTGCTGTTTTTGGTATTAAAAAAAAAATAATTTATATAATTATTGGAATATTATAAAAAATGGAACAGTTCTATTCCAGGCTTTTGAAATAATTATTCATGTCATCCAGGCTCTTTTTTGCTTCTTCTGGGTGTACTTTTAAGGTGATTTCTCCTGCTTGCCAGATATTTAAAATTACACAAAATTGGTAAATCATCTGGAAAAGGTACGAAAATTGGCCTCGACTGCCTGGAAGAAAAAAATATATTAAATTCAAATTCAAAATAAATTTATTTATTAATAAAATTACAAACATAATTATCAATTAACAATGAATAAACCATTATGATAAATAGAACTATGCCTCGATTATAAAACCATTGTTGGAATATACAGGATTCAGGACGCAATGAAAACATTCAGATTAATTTATTTAAGCTATTGATTTAAAGAACGAAATTAATCAATAAAATGTAATGATTATAAAACGGGCTCCGCGAGACAACTACTTTTTTAACTTTTATTTTTTAAAGGCGATGCTTACGGAAACAGAAACACAAACTACCTAATAAACATTTTTTAATAAGGCCATTTGCCAGGAAATCGAATACAAGCTCAGTAGATTTATTAATAGTGATCTAAGCTCTTGAGCCCAACAAAAAAAAACTATAAACTAATATATCGACCTTTTTATATTGGAATAACAACAACCGTTAGCACAGGTGCAAACCTGTGTAGCAAGTCCCTTTTTTTAAAAAAGAATAATAAATAAAAACAAAAAATAATAAAACTATTTACCTGGCCAATATAAGTACTCTTTTCTTAATACAAATTTATTTATTTTTTGTTTGTTTTTAGCAGTAAAAGAAATACCAGAGGGTGGTAGGTAGAAGGGCAAGGGGTGCAAAGGAAAACATGGCATGTAACATAATTTTTAACAATTGAAGTGTATTTATATTAAATTATTTCAAATTAAATTAAACATTCCATTGCTGTTTTTCAAGGAGATAATTTTGAATATATTTTTTAAATACTCCTATTAAAAATTGTTTAACATGCTCAGGTAATTTATTTCAAAGTTGAAAGGCTACAAATACAAAAGATTTTTGAAAATTTGTGTTTTTATGCTGTCAGACTCTAAATAAATTTATAAATCTAGGGTTATCCATATGAAAACGATTTTTAAAATTATTTACTAAATATAGAGGCTCTCCAGTTTTTAAAATAAAGGTGTATATTAAATGCCAGGATTAAGTCTTTGTCTAGATAAATTAAAAAAAAAATGTTTTTTGACTGTTATATCAACAGTAAAAAAATGCTAGGAATATATTAAAAAATAACCTCAAATATTAAATAAATTTTCATTATTTTCGCCTGGACTAAAACCCAGCATTAGTTCAAAAAATTTTATTTAAAAAAAATCATAAATTGGGTAAAATATTGGGTGAAATTTCGATAATTTTTGCTTAATTTAATGTTTACTAATACTGCTTAGAGAAAAAAAAATTCAACTGTTTGCTACTACATACATCAAAATTGTGTTTGAAAAAAATATTTATTTTTCTATAAAAGATAAAAATCGAATTTTTTTTAAAACAAATTACTCAAAAAGTCATTTAAATATTAAAAAAATTTCAACCATTTCTGCCTGATCTAATGCCGATTAATAGTCCAAGAAGTGTAGAGAAAAAAAAGTCAATTTTCACTTGAATTATCATTGCTATTAAAAGAAAATTTAAAATAAATAATAAATGCTCCAGTAATACTCCCAGAATTTTAATATTTATGGCTTTTTTTAAATTTTTTACCAATGAATGGAAGTTGCTGATATAAACGATGAGATAAACGATACGAATAGATGATGAGGTATTTCTTGCGTTTTTTTTTAATTAATTACCGACCCCAGTAAAAAAAACTATTTTCTCAAAATATTAATTTTTAAATAATAATAATAGTAGTAACTTTTATGTGTATCAGTACATAGATTTAGGGATTTATAATTATAGTACATAACATAGTTCTTATACAAAAAGGAGCCTGGAAAGCAATTTTAAAATTGTTCCAAGTCTAACACCCACACCCACAGATGTATATAGCTCCATACATCTGTGCACACACCTATACATAATTTATGATACAATCCAATACAAAAAAACGAAATATACAGCCTATAGTATTGATAATCACTATAAGTTTTACATCAGACTTATGCAGTTACAAAGTTTGACCAGTAATTAAACATCTTTGAAGGTTTGTTATGGTATGCGAAATAAATATTATTTGTAGTACCTAATTAATTTTATATTTTTTTTTTCAATAATTGATATGCATAAGACAATTACAAAAAAAAATAAAATGAAGAAAACCGAGAAAAAAACAAACACCAAGCAACGACTCTAATTATTTTAATTATTTTGTTCACGAATACACCACAATTGAGAGATTTAACCTCACTAAGAAAATTTTGTATACGCACATTATCAACAACAAACCAATAAACAAAAATATAAGCGTATAAAATATAATAAATCAAATAGTTTGATTTAAAAGATAAAATTTCATTTGGGATTTAACGCTATTTATTGATAAATATTTGAAGGAGTCTTTCAAACATTGAGGTGTTATTATGAGGTGGAATTATTAGTCCTCCATGTCTAAGGTTAAGGTTGTGAACGTCTGATCGATATCTAATTTTACTTTTCAGGTATGGTGGAGTTTTAGTTTTTTGCATGCAAAATGTCCAAAAAGTGGTTCAAATATTAGTGAAATTTTGGTTAATTTGCCCAAACTAATGAGTAGTGATAGTCCAAGAATATTAGAATTTTTATTTCACATTTATTAACAAATTTCATAACGGTTCTACCTATTTTAATCTTTAAGCCTTTCCATTCCTTTTTTTTTTAACCTAAAAGCTAAATTAATCTTCCAATTTATCAAAAAAAAAAGTAGCAACAAACTCCGATAAAAGACCCATTTCGGATCCCTAATGACGGTTTAACCGGCCTATTATTTACCTACGGCAGAAGAAGAAGAACGAGGCCATATACAAAAATAGTTAATTACCGTTTTGAAATCCCACCACGGGCAAAAAACAAAAAAACTGCTTGCTCATACTATACGGTTTCTAAATGCTCATTAGTGCCGCACTTAAATCAATATCAGCCCTTCGGCCTTCGGCGGTCGTCTCTACTTGGGGCCCTCGTATTAATTAAAGGGTGCTATAACATCAAGTGTCCGTATAATAAGGGATGATGATGATGATGTTTCAAGGCCACGCAAATTAGGACGAACAGTTTTATGTATTTTAGAGGTTAACTATAATTATTTAAATACAAAAGAAACATTTACATTTAAAAATCATAAAATATCTTAAGCTCTTATTACAAGTTATTGGGATAAAAGGGTTATTTTTGCAGTTAAGGTAGGCAAAAACCGAACCCGACTGCCTGGACGAGAAATTATCCAACAATTTTCTTTTAGTTTATTTTCCCTTTTTCCAGATTTGAATTGATTATTTTAATCTTTAATATCTTTTAAAATCTTGGCTTGAAATTTAAAACAAATTTTACTATCATCCAATCAACACTCTATTTATAATTGATTGACCCTATTTTTTTTAAGAT
The DNA here is from genome assembly GCF_022605725.1 of Anthonomus grandis grandis. NCBI lineage: Eukaryota > Metazoa > Arthropoda > Insecta > Coleoptera > Curculionidae > Anthonomus > Anthonomus grandis. Next base: position 33,706,410 of record NC_065550.1, on the reverse strand, counting down.
GGTTTATCCACAATTTTTTCTAAAATGAAATTTTTATTTGATACATTTCATTTTCTAATATACTCATAAGGATAATCATGGAAGAAAAAATCAAATGCAAAAAAATAATTTTAATAATAAACAGAAAAATAATATTAAATAAAATATAATAATATATTCCAATTCACCTTTATAAATGTACAGTTAATGTATGTTATATAGGAAAAGAATTTAAAGGGACAGGTATTAGGAAATGTCCTGGAGTTAATACTTAATTTGGGGTCCAAGCTTTGAGGATAGTATTAAGATCTTTATGGTAAGAGTGTGTAAAGCATTTACAGAAACAAGGTGTTTTTAATGATATCTGCTTCCCATAAACCCCCCCAAATTTAAAGAGCAGGATTTTATTTATTCTAGACAGTTGAGGAATAAAGTAACTCAACTAAGTGATAGATATTTCCACATTTTTACCACCAATTGCCTTATTGAGGATATGTTCTCGTGCTTCAACTGCCTGAACGAGAAATTGTTTTCCTTCTTTTAGGCAATTGGATCAGTTTCCATTTCCAAAAAATTGACAATTTTCTTTAGTTTATTTCTCCTTTTTCCAGGCAGTTTTGTTGGTAATTCTAATGTTGAATAATAGAAATGAAGTCTTTCTTCTCAAAGGTACTCAACTGCCTAGACGAAAATAATTATTTTATTTATTCCAGGCAGTTGAGGAATAAAGTAACTCAACTAAGTAGTGGATATTTCCACATTTTTACCACCAATTGCCTTATTGAGGATATGTTCTCATGCTTTAACTGCCTGGACGAAAATTCAGGTACTTAAAGAATAAAACAACTTAAATACAAAAAGTTGTCAAATTACTAAAACTCCTTTTCAACAGATTAATCCTCCTAAAATCGACTACAACCAGATATTTTTTCTTAAAAATTAGATGACAAATTTACCCTCTTATAAAAACCCAATTTACCCATTCAACGAGCTCCTAACCGATTACCTTTAACACAATTCAGGGTCATTTCCGATAGGCCTGAAGGGAAATATCGAAAATTACGATCTATCTATCCATCCATCCACGGATCCGATATTATTAAACCTTAGGCTCTATTTGAGGAAATGAAAGAGAGTCTTTTACTATAAGGTCAATATCGTTTAATAAATAATTCAAGACGAGTATAAATTGAGGTTTTTCTTTTAGGGGGTAATCGATGGAACCGTGGAATTTTATTTTTTATTTAAAAAGAAACAAAATTCAAGAGTAATTAGAATATTTCTAGTTCGTATTATAATTTATCAAATAATTGTTTTTTTTTTGTATTTTTTTTTCGAATTTTTCACATTTTTCAATTATGCTTACCCGTGGTTTAAATTTTTTTTTTGCAAAATTAGTCAAGATTTTTTTTAATTAAAATTGAATTAGTCAAATACATTTTTATTTTTTTCTATTTACCTTAAAAAGACCTCCCTGATTTAACTATAATAACTAAAATAATCATATAATAATTTCTCAATTAAATGTTAAACAGTGTTTTTTTCGCTTTTATCTCGAATTTTTCACTTATATTTACTCCTTGATTAGAATGTTAATTTTTGTATATTTTTTTATTATTAGTTGTTTATGCATATTTTTTCTACCTATTATATCCCCTCATATATTAATTTTTTTATATTATCAGAACACACGGTCGTTTTGAAATGGAAAAAACGACAAAGTGGTTTAAACTAATTTATTAACGACATTTTTGACGTTTTTGCTTAGACTAATGCGTAGCAATAGCCCAGAAATTTTAAAACTAAATAATGAAAGAGTGGTTTAAAAATATTTTAAACATTTTCTGGTTTTCTACCTGCACTAATAGTTATAATTAGAACAGAGAGGAATTTTTCAGATTTTTACATTATTTTTACCTCTTATTTAAAATTTTATTTTTTTAAATATTTTTTTGAATTGCTAAATTTTTTCTGTTACTAAATATTAAATTAAAAACTATATTTATTATTTGTTTTAATCATGCGTTTTGTATTAAATTTTTTTAAATACCAAAAAAATTAATATAAAAAATTGGATTTTTTATTCATTTTCATAAATTTTAAATCTTTTTGAATAAGTTTTTTTGTTACAATTAAATATTCAATTTTTAAAAGTATTCACGACTTAAAAGTAGTACTTATAAGTAGTAAAAAACTAAACGTGCTATAAATTAAATGATTAAAGGCATTTCGGATGTTTATGCTTGGACTAATGCACAGCATAATAGTCAATCAATGGGAATTTTAAAGATAATAACTAAAGGAATGCTTTAAATAATTTATTTAATTTTTTGCCTGGACTACAAGAATTTAATTAATGGCTAATTTTGTAAAAGGCTCATAAAAGTCTCTTTCTATTGTATCAAGTAATAGTAGCAAACAAAAGAAAAAAGTTAAACGTTATTAATGACAAAAATATATATCAAAAAATCTCTTTAGTTAATATTTAAATGACTCGTTTTAAATATTAAAGAAATTCTAACCTAAGAAGTTTTTTTAGAGAAAAACGGTTTATTTTTTATGCTATTAAATGGATATTGAGGTCAGGACAATGTTGCCACATTTATTTATGAAAATTATCTCTCTTTTTTGATGTTGGTTGGTAAAAATACCGAAGCCTCGAAGCTCAAGAACATATCCCCAAATGTAAAATGTGGAAATATTTATCACTTAGTTGAGTTACTTTATTCCTTAACTGCCTGGAATAAATAAAATAATTATTTTCGTCGAGGCATTTGAAGAATAATAAAATTTTCTATTCCTCGCAGTTGAGCTATCTTTTGAGGAAAAATGTCATTTCTAAAGAAAACTCCTGGATTATCCCCAAAACTCCCGGGAAATTTAAGTTGTTTTATTCTTCAAGTACCTGAATTTTCGTCCAGGCAGTTAAGTACCTTTGAGAAGAAAGAGTTTATTTCTATTATTCAACATTACAATTACCAACAAAACTGCCTGAAAAACTGCCTTATTCCTTAACTGCCTGGAATAAATAATATAATTATTTTCGTCCAGGCATTTGAAGAATATTAAAATTTTCTATTCCTGGCAGTTGAGCAATATTTTGAGGGAAAATGTCATTTCTTAAGAAAACTCCTGGATTATCCCCAGAACTCTCGGGAAATTTAAGTTGTTTTATTCTTCAAGTACCTGAATATTCGCCCAGGCAGTTGAGTACCTTTGAGAAGAAAAACTTCACTTCTATTAGTCAACATTACAATTACCAACAAAACTGCCTGAAAAAAAGGAAAAATTAATTAAAAGAAAAGAACGAATTAATTTCTCGTCCAGGCAGTTAAAGCACGAAAATATATCCTGAATAAAACAATTGGTGGTAGAGATGTGGAAATATCCATTACTTAGTTCAGTTACTTTATTTCTCAACTGCTTAGAATAAATAAAATATTTATTTTTGTCCAGGCATTTAAGTACCTTTGAGAAGAAATACTTCATTTCTATTATTCAACATTACAATTGCCAACAAAACTGCTTGGAAAAAAGGGAAAATAAAGTAAAAGAAAATTGTTCATTTTTTGAAAATGGAAATGGAAGAAGGACAATTTCTCGTCCAGGCAGTTGAAGCACGAGAACATATCCTCTATAAAACAATTGGTGGTAAAAATGTGGAAATATCCATCATTTAGTTGAGTTATTTTATTCCTCAACTGCCTGGAATAAATAAAATATATATTTACGTCCAGGCATTTGGAGAATAATATAATTTTCTATTCCAGGCAGTTGAGCTATCTTTTGAGGAAAAGTGTCATTTCTAAAGAAAACTCCTAGATTATCCCCAGAACTCCCGGGAAATTTAAGTTGTTTTATCCTTCAAGTACTTGAATTTTCGTCCAGGCAGTTGAGTACCTTTAAGAAGAAAAACTTCATTTCTATTATTCAACATTACAATTACCAACAAAACTACCTGAAAAAAAGGAAAAAATAATTAAAAGAAAAGAAGGAAATAATTTCTCGTCCAGGCAGTTAAAGCACGAGAACATATTCTCTATAAAACAATTGGTGGTAAAAATGTGGACATATCCACTACTTAGTCGAGTTACTTTATTCCTCAACTGCCTGGAATAAATAAAATAATTATTTACATCCAGGCATTTGAAGAATAATAGAATTTTCTATTCAAGGTAGTTGAGCAATCTTTTGAGGGAAAATGTTATTTCTAATGAAAACTCCTGGATTATCCCCAGAACTCCCGGGAAAAAAAGGATTACTTTATCAGTATTTTAACTAAATATAGATACATTCCACGGTTCCATCGATTACCCCCTAAAAGAAAAACCTCAATTCATACTCGTCTTGAATTATTTATTAAACGATATTGACCTTATAGTAAAAGGCTCTCTTTCATTTCCTCAAATAGAGCCCAAGGTTTAATAATATCGGATCCGTAGATGGATGGATAGATAGATCGTAATTTTCGATATTTCCCTTCAGGCCTATCGGAAATCACCCTGAATTGTGTTAAAGGTAATCGGTTAGGAGCTCGTTGAATGGGTAAATTGGGTTTTTATAAGAAGGCAGATTTATTATCTAATTTTTTTTAATGTCTGGTTATAGTTGATTATAAGAGGAATAATCTGTTCTTTTATTCTTCAAGAACCTGCATTTTCGTCGTCCAGGCAGTTGAGTACCTTTTTGAAGAAAGACTTCATTTCTATTAATTACCATTACAACTACCAATAAAACTGTCTGGAAAAGGGGAAAATGGCCTAAAAAAAATTGGTAATTATTTGGAAATAGAAATGGAAGAAGGACAATTTTTCGTCCAGGCAGTTGAAGCAAGCGAACATATCCTCAATAAGACAATTGGTGGTAAAAATGTGGAAATATCTATCACTTAGTTGAGTTACCTTATTCCTTAACTGTCTCGAATAAATAAAATATTTATTTTTGTCCAGGCATTTGAGTACCTTTGAGAAGAAAGACTTCATTTCTATTAATAAACATTACAATTACCAATAAAACTGCCTGGAAAAAGGGAAAATAAGCTTAAAGAAAATTGTTCATTTTTCGGAAATGAAAACTGATCCAATTGCCTGAAAGAAGGAAATAATTTATCGTCCAGGCAGTTGAAGTACGAGAACGTATCCTCCATAAGACAATTGGTGGTAAAAATGTGGAAATATCCATTACTTAGTTGAGTTACATTATTCCTTAACTGCCTGGAATAAAAAAATAATTATGTTCCTCCAGGAATTTGAAAAATAACAGAATTTTTTATTCCAGGCAGTTAAGCAATCTTTTGAGGGAAAATGTCATTTCTAAAGAAAACTCCTGGATTATCCCCAGAACTCCCGGGAAATTTAAGTTGTTTTATTCTTCAAATACCTGAATATTCGTGCAGGCAGTTGAGTACCTTTGAGACTTCATTTCTATTATTCAACATTACAATTACCAACAAAACTACCTGAAAAAAAGGAAAAATTAATTAAAAGAAAAGAAGCAAATAATTTCTTGTCCAGGCATTTAAAGAATAATAGAGTTTTCTATTCCAGGCAGTTAAAGCACGAGAATATATCCTCCATAAAACAATTGGTGGTAAAGATGTGGAAATATCCATTACTTAGTTGAGTTACTTTATTTCTCAACTGCCTGGAATAAATAAAATAATTATGTTCGTCCAGGCATTTGAAGAATAATAGAGTTTTCTATTCCAGGCAGTTAAAGCACGAGAATATATCCTCCATAAAACAATTGGTGGTAAAGATGTGGAAATATCCATTACTTAGTTGAGTTACTTTATTCCTCAACTGCCTGGAATAAATAAAATAATTATGTTCGTCCAGACATTTCAAGAATAATATAATTTTCTATTCCAGGCAGTTGAGAAATCTTTTGACGGAAAATGTAATTTTTTAAGAAAACTCCTGGATTATCCACAAAACTCCCGGAAAAAAGGCATTACGTTGTCAGTATTTTGGGTTTAGGAATTAATATTGCTTTTATTATTGAGTCATGAGTACTTCTAAAAATTGAACAATTCATTGTAAAAAAAAAATATATATATTAACAGGAAGAGAAAACTTAGCAAAGTGAAGTAAAAGTCTGAATTTTTCATATTTATTTCATTTAAATCGGATATTTTGGGAAGGTAAATAAAAACTATCATTAAAAACTTTTAAATAAAAAAAAAACATAATTAATTTTGGTGCACATTCAATATTTAATTAATTAAAAGAAAAAATAAAACAATTGACTAAAAAAACTATTAAAATAAATCCTTCATATTAAAAGGAATATTCGTAAATATTTAGACTAATCTGTCATTATGTATTTTTAAAATTCCGGGACTAGCCAAGCAAATTTGGCCAAATTGTCACTAATAAATTAATTTAAACCACTTTGTAGGTTTTTTATAAAAATATATATATAAAAAACTAAACATAAAATAAAATTTTAAAAAAAAAATAAATAGAGAGTTTTTTGACATGGAATGAAACCCTGGGGCGTATATCTAATACCAATTTTAAACCTTTTATCCCCTGATGATGAACACCGCTGTGTCCGAAACATGTCGGGAGTTTTGCATAACTGAATATTTAATAAATAAGTGGAGGGAGACTGCAAGATTTTCATTTTACCTTAATCATAAAGAAATATACAAAAATTAACATTCTAATCAAAAAGTAAACATTTGATTGGAAAAAACTATAATTTGATATATTTTAAAATGAATATTATATTATATTATATTCTGTTTAAATTTAAGTCAGGGAGGCCTTTATAAGGCATGTAGAAAAAAAATCAAAATGTATTTATGACTAATTCAATACATAGTATAAAAAAATTAAACAGTATTTAATATTTATATTAAAAAAATACAAAAGTATAGAGATTTTGACTAGTTTTAATAACAATAATGTATATTGATTTAGCGAAAATGTGCTACCTACATATATAAATAAAATATGATATGATGTAGATAGATTGTCAAGAAGTGAAAAGAGTTTTTCCAAATTAATGCAAAATTATCAATAATGAATTAATCAACAAAAGATTTAAAAAAAATAAATTTTAAGCCAGAGTTAAACATAATGGAAAAATGGGAAAAATTTGAGAATAAATTAACAAAAAAAAAAACTCACTAAACATCGATTCAAAAAAAAAAAAACAATTATTTGATCAATAATACGAACTATAAATATTATAAGAGGATCAATTTGTGAATGAGGAGTTTTATTATTTTTACAGTTTCTTGTAGTTAAAAAATTTAAAGAATTTTAATTTAACTGTCTGGAAGAAACAAAATAATGTTTCTATTCCAGGCAATTGAAGCACTAAAAAATGTCTGTAATTAGGCTACTGCAATTAAAACTGGAAAGTCTCCAATTGAGTTGCTGCCTGGAATAAATAAAATAATTATTTTGGACCAGACACTTGAAAAATAACGTAATTTTTATTCCAGGCAGTTAAGCAGTTTTTTAAGGAAAACTTAATTCCTACAGGAAATATCAAAAAAACTGCTTACGTACCCCTAGTTTTCCTACTATAAACAGGATTTTTCATTTTCATGCTAATAATAACAGACCTGCCTGGTATATCCCAATAATATCCCACAAGAATTTAAAGGGAAATACTTCTTGAAATACCAGTTTTTAAAACGAATAATTTATGTCATGACATTAAAAGGAGGAAAAAGGATGATTTTTTTTTACTGGATAATTCATTAAATGGCCCAAAAATGATTTTTTTAAAATTCTTTTTTAGGTATAATGCAGCAAGACAACGCAGAACAAGTCATCTTAGATCCACGACTAATCGCCAGGCATTATCTACGCACGTGGTTCTTCCTGGACCTTATCTCATCCATTCCATTAGACTATATGTTTTTAATTTTTAACCAAGTAAGTTCTAATGATAAAAAAAGGAGTGTTAAAGAATTCGCCTGGAAACTTTCCCTCCTCGGTTAAAATGAATTTTTTATCATTCGAAAGACGGGGAGTAAGGCCATTGTGTCGCGAACAATATCCGCGCGTTTTAACCAAATTTCAAATTAAGAGCCATAAAGTAAAGTTTTCCAGAAAAAAAAAAAAGAAAAAAAAAAGGTAAAAGCTCTCGAGCAACTTGCCAGCTTTTGTCGAGACTAATAGAATTTATCGAGGACTTATTGTTCGTGACACGTGTGCTCTAGAAGCTGTCCTGTATAAAAGTGGCGATGGAGATTTTTAGTGCTTTTAGGAAAATATAGACGATATGGCAACACTTCATTCCTCTAACGTTTCAAATATATGAAGATATACATGCCAAAAGGTGTAAGGCATCCTGTATTCCTAATATACATTATTCAAAAAAAATCCTTTTCTCTCTTTCCCTCTCTGCTTTCTTAAAGGTTTTTGCTCACCATAAATTTTCTTCTGTAATTTATTTGACTGCTTGTTCTTTTCTTTCTCACTTTCTTTTGGTTTTTTTGTCCTTTCTCCATGGATTATATATTTATGATTATTTTTTGGAAAAAATGCAAAAAAAAACTGAAAAGCATTGAGGTATTAATAGGAAAATATAGAAATGAGATGAAAACCTGTGAAAGAAACTGGAGATAAATAAACATGAAAAAGTCAACTGTTTGTCAAGATTGAAAGACGCAGAAAATGTGATAAGGAGAAGAGAAAGAAACAAGCTGAAGAAAAAGGCAGGTTAAGAAAGATAAAGCAAATTATTTTTAATTGTCTGTACTCGTAAAAAGAAAATTATTAAAGAAAAAATAAACATGTAAAATAAAAAAGGGAGAAGCTAAGGAGATAAAGAAGGAAAAAAAGAGTGGGTGTGGCTATTGCCTGCCTAGAAAAAGCGATTCTTTCCCTGAAATAAATGAACAAATAAAATAAGAAATTGAAGTTAATAATGTTTAACTGACAAAAGGAATATAAATAAGAAAAGCAATGAAAAGAGAAATTATTAGAAAAAATCACTGGAAGAGAGTGAGAGGAGCAGACAGAACAAGTGATAAAGGGAAAGGGGAACAAACCTCAAAAATATTCATGGTAATGTAAATTCTACAACTCTATGCCAAAAAGTTTGTTTTGAAGGAATATAAATTAATATTGAAAAAATGTGCTCACTTTAAATTTTTTTCTGTAATTTATTTATTTTTATGTATAATGTGTCTAATTGTACTTAAAAATTTTATTTTCATCTTTTTCTAATTTTTAGACTATGACAGGGATATATAAATGAGAATTCGATTTTTTCACCTATTTTATATATCATCGTTTCATTTTCTGAATAGTGTTTGGATCGCCTGCAAATAGTGTTTTTCTCTCGTAATGTGTCTAATTATACCCGAAAAATACCATTTTATTCCCATCCTTATCTAATTTTTAGACTGAGATAGGGATATATAAACGAAGATTCGATTTTTCCACCTTTTTCTATATGATCGTGTCATTTTTTGAATAGTGTTGGAATCGCCTGGAAATGGTGTTTTTTTTTCATAATGTGTCTAATTATACCCAAAAAACATTATTTTATTTCCATTCTTTTCTAATTTTTAGACTGAAATAGAGGTACATAATATATAAATAAGAATTTGATTTTTCCATCCATAGCTTTTCTTCTTAGCTTCTCCTCTTTTTTATTCTTCTCTCTCTTTTCCCCTTTTTCATATAAGTTTATTTAGCGAAGTTGTAATTCAGATTTCTTGTTGTTTCTTTTCAATTTTATTAGAATATTTTTTCCTACATTGTTTTTCTTTGTATTAATTTCCTTTTTCAGCTAATCCCTTTTTTTCTTCTTATTCTCCTTATTCCATTTTACTTTGACTTTTTATTGTCTGTTTGTTTCTTTTTTTCTGTCTTATCTTTTCTTTTTATCTTTTTTCTTAATTCTTATTATTCATACATTTTCATTTTTTTAATGCTTTTTTTAAACCAGACGAAAACTTGATCCTTATTTCTTCTTCTTCTTCTTCTTCTTCTTCACCTTCTTATCTTTTTCTATTATTATCTCTTATTTTCTCTGCCACTTTTATTTTGCCAGCACATCATTTTTTAGAAAATGAATATCCACGCAGAAAAGACAAAACCAAAGGATTTAAAAAACAAGAGAGAGAAAAGAACATAAAGTCAAATAAATTACAGAAGAAAACTTAAGGTGGGCAAAAGCTTTTGAAAAAGTAGACTTTTTTTGAATAATGCTTATTAGGCATATAATGTGCCTTCAGAACGAACTTTTTAGCATGGATTTTAATGGAAACACCCTATATATGTGGTTCTTGTTTCTTATATACATTATCACTTGTTCTTCTCCTCTCTATCTCTCTATCACTCAATAACTTTTCCCAAAACGAACCAAAGATTTTACTTTTTCTTATTTTCTTCCCGTATATCATTTTTCTTTTAAATATTAATTATCACTTTTTCTTTATTTTATTTGTTCTTTTATTTGAGCGAATGAGCATTTTTTTCAGGCAGTACACTCACTCTCTTTTTCCTTTTTCATCTTCTTAGTTTCTCCTCTCCTTTTTTTCGTTAAAAAACTGTAACAAAAATTATTGTTAATACAAAGGAAAGAAAAATTAATAGAGAAGAGACGAGTTGACAACAAATTACGAAGAATCAAATCAATACCCATAATAACATTGTACAAATAAGCTAAGAAAATAAAGGAAGAAACAAACAAATTAAAATGCCTATGGCATGTAAATCTTTTTTGTGAAGTCTCTATATAAAAAGAAAGAAGAAGAAGAAAATTAATAAAGAAGAAGAGAGTAGATAAAACATGCCAGAGAAGAATGGTTTGTTTCTTTTTCATATAAAGAGATAAATATAAAATTGAATTTGAAATTAAATTAGAAATAAAGAGCTACAACTGTAATAAAATAAAACAGTATAAAAAAGTGGGAACATTAAACAGTTAAGATCATTTGACTAAAAACAATCATTTTTAAAACGTTTATTATTAGAACATTTCCTCTTTGTTCTTCATCTTCTTATAACTGTTCCTTGCCTATTGATTTACTTTCTACTACATAAAATGTCTTAGTTCACAGACACCCTGTAAACGTTGAACTGAGTCACTCATTCATCCGTCCCATTCAGGGTTGAAATGAAAAGGTAGTCGAACAAGAAACAAACAAAAAAATGAAACAAAGACCCTCGCATTTTAATTTCTGGTTCTCTCTTCGAAACTTTACGATTCTATAATAGTGGGTTTGAATGGAACTCGTAGCGTCAGACAGACGAGAGCCCGAGGTCGGTTTGTTTTTCCTGAACAAAAGGGGGTTTTTGGGCCCGTGGTCAGTTGGGAGTAGTTGCTATCCAGGTTTTTTTTTTCACGTGGTCTTGTTCGGTACAAAGAGGAGCTTTTAAAGATATTTAAAATGGCGGTTGTTTGTAATCAAAACTTGGGATTTACCGGAATGTTTTGTGGTAATTTATTAACAGAAAAAAAAATTGTTTCATTCAGTTTTTGGATTTTAATTATTTACGTTTTCTTATCTTAGTTTTTCCACAATTTGTGGTTTTATTTATGGGCATTCTCTTTAATCTTTAATCACTTACTAAATTGTCTTAAATTTATTAATTGCCATTTACGTTTTATGCCAAAAAGGTCTAAGTATTATGTATCATGCATTTTTACATAAATTAATTTTTATCACAGACACTCAATCTGTCTCAACTTTTCACTTTAATTAACCCCGAAAGGGATGAATACACCAAGTAAGCAATTTAAAAGCAAACAAAAATAAATGGAAAGATAGTAAGGAGAAGAACGGGGAGGAAGTATGTTAAAATCAATTAAAAAAGAACAAGTTTTATTTGAAAAATCAAGAGAAAGAAGAGGACAAGATATTATTAAATGTCTATTCTTGTTTCGTCAAGAAAGCAACTTATCACTTATTTTTCCATTTTATTTCTAAATGCGTCTGTTCGTTTTTAATTTTATTTTAATTTTTCGTTCTCTGAAGGTTAATATTTTTCATGTTTTCTTAGTACATTAACTATTTTTGTTTTTATCTTTCCCTTGTTTATATTGTCATTATGTTTTTAAATATCAGCAACTAAGCTATTAGCTAGTAAGTTGACATCCGTACAACTTTTGATCCAATTCATTATAAGCAGTTTATTACAATCATAATTATTAAGATATCATTGAACTTTGTTTAGGTTCTTCTTGTTTACTAATAGTGATTGATATAGTCGAATGATTTTTTTAGGAGTTGGATTTTATGCTGAAAGTGCTTATTATTTAAAATTAAATAATCAATCGGCATCTGACGATTTGGCGTTACTCTAGTTGATGTCTTTATTATTTGGTTAAATCTATCATAATAAATACTATTTACGATTTTGTTGCTATAAAAAGCGTTATAAAAGACCAGCAAAAAATTAAAGTGTAATTGTTTTATGTTTGCTTTTGAAAACTAGAAACGTTTTAAAATTATGGAAAGTTTCATAGAAAATTCACTAAATTAATTATTTTTACAAATGTCATAACTATACAAATTGGACATTTTTTTAGAAAAATGCCTAAAAATAAGACTTTGCCAGAAATTAAAAAAAAAAAGAAATTATTATATTAAAAAGCCTATATAATATTAAGATTTTTTGCAAATCTACATTTATTACGTTATTTTATCTATTCTTATTATATTGACTTTTATAGTAAATGAATCACTAGAGTCGATTAAATAACATCTTGAAATAGGATGATCAATTTTTCTCAAAGGATAAAAATAGAATTTTTAAAAGAATCAGATAAAAAAGGAAAACTAAAACAAGAAGTGAAAAAATTTAAAAGAAAATACAGTGTGACCCATTTGTTTTCGGGTCACCCTGATAAAAAGTTTATATTTGGTGCGATTTTGCTCGGGTTTTTTTTAAATGTTAGAAAATGTTCCAGAAAAACTGCATCATTATAACAAAAAAAAATTGTGCCATGCAAATTCCAAGGCTTACTAATGTCAGTTTTTAAGGGCCAAATTTTAAGAAACCATGCTAGGCATTTTTTTAGCAAAAAATTGTGCACATCACTGGATTCGGCATCCCCCAAAACGGCCTTATACCAAATTTCGCCAAAAAATATAAAAAAACTCTTTGATTGAAATTGAACTCTATTGTGTCTACAAATTATTGAAATATTGAATAATCACATTTGACATCTAACTGTCAAAAGTGGTAATAGAACGTGTTTAGATAGTATTAGTAATCATGGAAAATTTAAATTTAAGAGAAAAAATTGAAATTGTTCGTCTTGTTGGTGGTAACACGCGTTCGATGAGAGAAGCTGCCAGAGAATTTAATATTAGACATCCTGATAGACCAGTAAGTCCTGTACTGTGCAACGTGTTAATAAAATTTTCAATGAAACAGGATCTGTTTCGAAAAATCTACTTAAAAATAGACATAATGGACGGCGTGGGCTCAGAAGAAATGAAAATTACATTTTGAAATATTTTAACGGCAATCTTCGAAGTAGTGTCAGAACGGCTAGTTTGGTCCTTAACATCCCCAGAGAAAGTATAAGAAGATGTTTGCAAAAAAATAACATAAAAGCATTTAAGCCAAAATTTTTACACACCTTAGAGGATGGTGACTAGGCAAGAAGATTAGAGTTTTGCTATTGGCTTCAGGGAGAATATTTAAACAACAGAAACTTTCTAGATGAAATCCTTTTTAGCGATGAAGCCACTTTTACCACAAATGGCGTAGTCTCCAGTCAAAATTGCCGCCACTGGTCCGTGCAGAATCCAGAATTTATAATAAATGCAAGGAGATAGTATTCGCAAAAAATTAACGTTTGGTGTGGAATACTAAGCGACAAAATTATTGGCCCTTTTTTCTTTAATGGTAATTTGAATACAATTGAATTTTTGAATTTTCTTGAGAATGAATTTTCTAACGCATTAGAAGATTTACCCTTAAGATATCACCTTAATTTGAAGTTCCAATTAGATGGTTGTCCTGTCCATAATGCTCGTTTAGTAAGAGACTGGTTAAATGAACATTTTGAAAACTGTTGGATAGGACGAAACAGTCCTTTCGTTGAGTGGCCACCGGTATCCCCTGACTTAACGCCACTCGATTTTTTTTTCTGGGGCTTACTTAAAGAAAAAGTGTACAAATCAAGACCTCAAAATTTAGAAGATATACAAGTCAGAATAATCCAGGCTTGTTCAGAAATAACTTCAGAGCCGTAAAGTTATTAGAAGTCCGTAAAGTTATTTTAAATGTAGGCAAAAGGAATGTAAAATGCATAGAAAACAATGGTGGATTAGTAGAAATTTCAAAAATTTAGTAGCGGTTAATTTTTAATTTTTTTGTTTGTTGTTTTTATTTTATTTGTATTTATTTTTGTTAGTTTATTATTTGTATTTAGTTTAGAATTGTTATTTGCTTTTATTATCTTTGTTCAATTTGTTTTTTTTTCATGGCTATCTACACATTTTTAAATGTAAATAAATGCATAATTTCCCTTTTTATTTTTTGTTATAAAATTGTTAATACTTAATATTTTTTGGTGAAATTTGGTATAAGGCCGTTTTGGGGGATGCCAAATCCAGTGGTGTGCACAATTTTTTGCTAAAAAAATGCCTAGCATGGTTTTTTAAAATTTGGCCCTTAAAAACTGACATTAGTAGACCTTGGAATTTGCATGGCAGAATTTTTTTTTGTTATAATGATGCAGTTTTTCTGGACCTAACATTTAAAAAAAAACCCGAGCAAAATCGCACCAAATATAAACTTTTTATTAGGGGGACCCGAAAACAAATGGGTCACACTGTATATATAAAAACATATTTTTTTCATAACTTTATCTCTTAATCGTCACTTTTTTAGTTTTTCCTCTCTTCTTTATTCCTTATATATTTCTTATTTCATTCGTCAATTACACTTTGTTTTTTTTTAAATACTTTTTGGCTAAGGCGTTTTTTAGCTTCTTCTTACCTTCTCTTTTCGTAATTTTAATATTTTTTTTTGAATTCTTGTTTACTTGTCCTGAACTAATAACTCTTTATATGCTTACATAAATATAATTATTCCAGACATGCATATTCATATTTTTTCCTTGTCTTTGTCACTTTCTCCTCTTTTTACTCTGAAGTCTTCTTATTACATTTTTTCTTCTTCTACTTCTTCTTCTTCTTCTTTTAATTTCTTTCTTCATTTTTTTAGTCTATCTGACTATTTTTTTATTAACAAATTATATGAACAATTTTTAAAGCAGTTTCGTATATTTTCCTCTCTCTCTCTCTGTCTTTCACGCCTACTCTTTCAAATTAATATTTTCTTTTTCTTTATTTCCCTTTTTAAGATTTTGTATTATTTTAAGATATTTCGTGATTTTTCTTTTTTTTACGCTTATTCCTTTTAAATATTTTCATTCGATATTAATAATATTACTATAATTATATTTATGATCTTTTTCCAGGCACACATTCCTTATCTCTCTCCTGATCTTTCAAATTTATATTTCGTTCTCTTTCACTTCAGTATACCATCACAGATGGACCATCTGTTTCTCCCTTAAGATGTTTTTTCTTTATTATAGTTACGTATATTAAATTCATAATTTTTTTCAGGCACATCACACTTGATTTTTTCCTATTTTTTTCTCTTTCCTCCTCCTTTTCCTCGACATTGTCCTTAAGGCATTTTTTCTTCTTTAACATTTTCCTCCTTTTTTTAGTCAAATTATATTTTTTGTTACTAGATTATGTGAATATTTTTCAGCAATTTCTTATATTTGCTCCCCATCTTTCTCTTCCTCTCCCTCTCTCCTCTGCTTTTTCTAATTTATATTTCTATATATATATAAATAACATCGACTTGATGTTAATACTCAAGTCGATGTTATTTATACCGACTTCCAAAAAGCCTTTGATCGGATAGATCACTATATTTTGCTGCATAAATTAACTCAGTATGGTTTTTCAGGGAGATTATTTAATTTATTTAATTCCTACTTGATTGGTAGATCTCAATATGTTGAATATGAGGGCTTTAAATCGAAACTTTTTAACGTAACGTCGGGTGTGCCACTAGGGCTCGAACCTGGGTCCGCTCCTGTTTAGTTTTTTTATAAATGACTTGATTGAGTCACTCACTTGTCATAGGCTGGCTTTTGCCGATGATTTGAAGCTATATTTAAATGCATATGGTTTGGAGGATTGTGTTTTTCTTCAGAACTGTCTAAATACATTGGAGGTATGGTGCGCTGTTAACAGATGAGGCTTGAATGCGGCTAAATGTAGTGTGGTCAGTTACTCTAGATCAAAAACACCCTTAAATTTTGATTATTTTATTAATGATACTATTTTGAGTATAATAGAGCAAATTTTTGATCTTGGTATCACCTTTGACTCTGAATTTACATTCGTTCCACACTTCAACAACATAGTCAAGTCAGCCCTGAAAAGGTTTGGGTTCATAATTAGAAGTTCTCAGAGTTTTACTTTGGAATCTACATTAAGACTGCTTTTCTGTTGCTTTGTGAGATCAAAACTGGAGTTTGGCTGCATTATATGGAACCCGCTCTATCAGAATCATGTTGGTCTCCTTGAATCTGTTCAGCGCAGATTTGCTAAGTTTTTGGCATATAGGCAGGATGGCATATATTCGGTAAGAGGGTTTGATCATCGGCAACTATTGGAACGCTTCAATCTACACAATGATCTTCTCTGTAAAATTCCTGCATGGGTTACTGAATGGATTCATTGATAGTCCTGTACTTCTTTCTGGTGTACGTTTCAAGGTGCCTAGGCTTAATGCCAGACATCCCCTAACATTCTTTCTGCCAAGGCCTCATACTAAGATCCTGTTGAAATCGCCACTATATACAATATGCGCTATATTTAATCGGATCTGTAACATGTGCGATATAAATTTCTCTCCGGTTCATGTGATTGTCGATATCTTGGTGGATCATTACTCTTGGCATTAAGACCCATGTGTTTAAGTTATAGTTAGTAGATATATTGCAGTTAATTTAATTTAATTTTATTGAATATGTGATTATCTTGTTAAACTTTTATAATTGGGTTTTTATATCATATTAATCGTTATTTGTTCTAATTTTTTGGATAACTTTTGAGATTGTGACTTTACTTTACTTTTTTTCTTTTCTTTTCGTTCTTTTAGGTTTGTTTGTGTGTGTTTTTTTTAACTATATTTTTCATTGTTTTGCAACTGTTTCCTGTTATTGGGCAAGTTGCCTGTTGGAAATAAAGGCTTATTATTATTAAAGGCTAAAGGCTTATTATGATTTCTGTTTTCTTTCTCTTCACTCTACGACTACAGATATACGATCTATTATCTCCCTTAAGATCGTTTTTTGTCTTTATTATTTTAACATTATTCGTGATTCTTCTTTTATTCTTTACTGTTTGTTGCTCTCCATTTTTTATTTCTTTCTATTTATTATTAAATTTATAATCTTTTTCTAGGCACACAATAATCACACTTATTCATTTTTTTTCCTTGTCCTTGTCACCTTCTTCTCTTCTTCCTCTAAACTCCCCTTAGTGCATTTTTCATTTCTCTTTTCTTCCAAATTTCTCTTTCTCTCGCTCTCTCTATTTCTTCTGGTTTTTCGAATATATATCTTGTTTTCTTTCTCTTCACTATTCCATTACAGATAGAACATCTAATTTTTTTCTAAAATTGTTTTTTCTTTTATTATTTTAACATAACTTGTGATTATTCTTCTTTTCCTTACTGTTTGTTTGTTCTCTATTATTAATATTATTACTAATATTAAATTTTGGAAGCATATAGTAGTATCGCACTCAATTTCTTTCTTATTTTTGTCTCTTTCTCTTCTTCTTTTTCCACTGCATTTTTTCTTATTCTTTACCATTTTTCCTTCAATTTTTATTTAAGTGATGTTTTTTTATTACCGGATTATATGGATATTTTTCAGCAACTCTCTCTCTCCCTCTCTTGCTCTTTCAAGTTTTCTTTCTCTTCACTATACCACCACAAATGGAGTTCATCTGTTTTCTCTTCTAAGATCTTTTTTTGTCTTTATTATTTTAATATCGTTTGTGATTTTTCTTTACTGTTTGTTGCTTTTCTTTTTTTATTTCTCATTCTATATTAGTATTAATATTACTATTATAAAATTTATATTTTTTTTCAGTCCCACAATAATCACACACATTTCATTTTTTTTCTTGTCCTAGTCGCCTTCTCCTCTTCTTCTTCCTCCAAATTGTTTCCTTTTTTTTAGCCAAATTATTCTTTATTTAACATTCTTCTTGTACTCTCTCCTCTCTTTCTC